>NC_073228.2:169536136-170175681 GCF_029281585.2 Gorilla gorilla gorilla
ACAAAATAGTTTGTAAAAAAACTTCAAAAAGTGATATATATTTGCTTAAAGTCTAAATGCTTGATATTTTTCAATGTTTCCCTAATTTTTGTTATTTTGTGGATGTTAATATTAATTTTAATATGCTTTAATAGTTTTTATTTAAAAAATAAGGTTTAAAATTTAAAATCATAAGTAAAATTTCATATTCCAGCTTTAAAAAGAAATCATTATTTTAAAATAAATTGAAAGTTACTAAAGCTTTTTCATTTATGATCTATCACCATACAGTCACCAAAGGACCCATTCTACACCTATTTAAACAGTGTACACACCAACTTAGAATTCTAGGAATGAAGCCAAATATCTCTAAAATTATGCCCTGGATAAGTTGTACATAAAGACAAGGGATTATAATGTTTTGTATACATTTACTATAAATTTTGAGAAAGGTCATTTAAAATCTACAACAAAAAAGCCCATAAGATCACAGTGATCCCTGTTGGTAATTCTGTATACTAATATATCGTGTACAAAAATGATGTTATTGTTGTGAAATAAAATTTTAAACTGACTAATTGTATCTAGATAGCTATTATCTTCCAAATAGATAGGCATATATTTCCTCAAAAAAAGCTAGATTGACTTATGGATACATAAAGATACAGAATATCCTAATCATTCTGATAGCATTCTTTCCTAATAAATATGTTTGGCAAGTGAATTATCAAAAGGAATTAGTTTTGTCCTTAAACTGGACTTAAGTCATGAAATCAACAACTGCATACTTCAGATTTTAGTGGTCATAGCAACTCTTAGTGTAGTCTTCATCTTCTTACAGGACACTGTTTTACTCATTAAGTTCCTTTTTTAAAAAGTCAAGTGTAATTATTTAATATTTTCTGTTTCATTTCTAATGTGTATAAATAGCTACAATGTATTGAGCTGTCCTTTAATTTTACGATTACCCATATGGTAGCTACCATTATTAGTCCCACTTTACAGATGAAGAAATTAGAAATTTAGGAGGACTGAGTGACATCCAAGATCATCTAAGATTTCAACCCAGGCCTGACTCCAGAAACTGTGCTCTCAACTGTGTGTTCTCTGCCTTCATTTGGTTATAACTTCAGTTCTGTGTCCACTAACATTCAGTGCAACCAAACCCTGTTTCTAAAGGCGGGACTCTTTGATCTAGATCTCCATTCTCCTTGGACCCCTATATTCACTTATACAGAGGTTAAATCTTCATCTTGTATCAAAAGAATAGCTGGGTTAAAGTAAGTGACTATGAATGATTGCGAATATTGGTACTGTTTGGTAAAAATTCTAACAATGAAAAAAATTCATCTGAGAGGACAGAAGGGGTAAATATACCCTAATTTAAGAATACTATATGTATTCACATATTAAGATTTTGTTTCTGACCAGCAAACACTTTACTCCTGTTACTTTCTGCTCCACTAAATAAGATGTGAGACTGTATGATATTTATGTGGTTAGGTGCACAGAATCTGCAGTCAAGCTGTGTGTGTTTAAACTTCATCTCTGCTGCTTACTAGCCTAGAAAGTTCCAGGAGTTGACACAACCTCTTTTGTGCCTCATTTTCTTCATCTGTAAAATGTGTGTAATATTTCTTACCCCACAGAATGGCTTGAGGATAAAATGTTCTACTAGATGCCAAGTGTTATAAACATATGTCACTGAAACATTGTCCTTTGTGTATAAGTGTTTGCTTTTACTCACAGAATCTAAGAAGCCGATTTTAAGGAATGTCTAGATTTTAGGAGACATTAAAATGTTAAAAGAATTTCTTAGATTTTATGAAATACACTGTTTTTAAGTTATAAACTGCTAAGACTAGTCCGCATACAATATCTCTTCTCTGCCTTAAGACTTAGAACTCTAAGTCCATATGTCTTGTTGTAAAAAAGTCTACTTTTATTTATTACGTCTGTTTTAAATATCTTAACAATATTCATCAAATTGTTCAGGTAGAACTTCTGCTTTCAAGAAACATAAACACAAAGAAATTGCTAATGGTATTGAGGGGCATTAGCTGAGCCAGTTTTTACATATACCCAAATCCCCTGGATAATTACAAAGCATCCACTTATGTTTTTTTCTTCATAAATCACATAAGCCTAGCATCACATAAAATTTAAGATTCCTGGAAACAAAGCACAAAAGATAATAACTTCTCTTATTTTTATTTCCATTTTTATTTCCATCCTCCATGTGCTACTCACCTCATAACCTTGTCTTAAGAAAAAAGGAGGGGGATTCTTTCAAATTCTGCTTTTAATCTCACCGTAAGTATTTCCCGTTGTATTCACTCATAAGCTTTTCTATCTCCTTAATAACTATTTAGTTTTGCTTCTAATTCTTTCACTCTGCCCAGTCCCAGAGACTATCTAACTAATCTTGAGATGTGCACTTAGTGTGGAGTACTGTAAGCCAATTTTCTTTTATTGAACTTTTACACCCTGGGGAATTCCCAAAGATTGTGAAGCTCTATGGAGCTTTTCTGAAACATAAGCCTGTCTACCCCTTCTGTCCCTCTCTTTGAAATGAAAAGCTCTACCTTTGTGGTCTGAATTTAGTTCTATTCACCATCTCACCATCACACTAAGCTGCCTCTGAAGTTTGCCCCCCATGTAGTTCTAAGTTCTAAAGTCACGTGGTCACTGTCTTTTCTGAGCTGCTTTTCCTGCCTCCTCTTTGGTGTCTCTCCGCTTTGCCATCCTGTTTAGGTATCACCCAGGATACCATGTTCTCTCTGATGTTTTCTCAGTTGACCTCCAAGTCTGGGAGGGCCTTGTAACATGTTTCTTCTTTTTCTCTGTTTTGTTGCCAATTGGTTGCCAGTTGGTTGCCACTTTGTTGTTGTTGGTAGAGAGATGTGCGATTGTTGGAAATAGAATGCTTTGCTGTGTTGCAGCGTGTCAGAAAAACCCAGGAAAATTACGTCTGAAAAGTTTTCAGTGTTTGTTATCCCATGTCATCCTCCTCATCTCTGTATGTAATCGTAATTACTCCCCATTTTTACCAGTGCAGAGAAGTAATTTACTCATCGTCACATGTTGTTTGACAGAGCTGGGGTTTAAACATCATTCCCTGAAATTTCAATGCCTGATTTTCTTTTCTATGATGTAGTATGATGTAATATTGCTTCTTGAATATTCTCCTACTTCATTTGTCCCTCACTTAATACAGCAGTTGCTGATGAGGGCTTGGTTCTTGTGTCACAGTGTGTATTGTGGTATTTATAAGTATTTGGTTACGGAACTCAAAAAATAACTATACAGGAGTTAATGAGTGCATATAAGAATTATACTAACTTTGTTTGTTTGTTTTAAGATATGGGGTCTTGCTCTGTTACCCAGGCTGGACTTCAGTGGTGCAATCATAGCTCACTATAGCCTCAAACTCTCCTGGGTTTAAAAGATCCTCCCTCTTCAGCCTTCCAAGTAGCTAGGATTACAGACACACATCGCCATGCCCAGTTAATTTCTTTATTTTAATTTTTGTAGAGACAGGATCTCACTGTGTTTTCCAGGCAGGTTTCAAACTCCTGGCCTCAAGCAATCTTCCCAATCTCTCCCAATCTCCCAATCTCTCAAAATGCTTGAATTATAGGCATGAGCCACCATGCCTATGGGGCTGACCAACATGGTGAAAACCAAAATTATAACAACTATTATAACAACCTAATTCTGGAGGTTTTCTGAGAGCAGAATTTCCATTGTACTATTCAGTGGGAGTTCTTGCTTGGAGATGTTTTCCAAAGCCAGTCCTAACATATTGAGCTTCCATTTGAATAGCTGCCAGAGACCAACTGAAGAGAGGAAACAACTATTTTGGGATCTAGATAATAATTTATTTAACCTGTACATATTGAATGTTTGCACTCTTGGACTCTCAGGCTATAGCAGTGACTCAAAGTCCCTGTTCTAGTGGACCTTACATTCTAGTGGAGGAAACAAACAATAAATTAACCAGTGAGTATCTCTACAGGACCATCTCTGTAGGGCTGTCAATCACAGTAAGTGCTTAAAAAAACAGGCAAGTAGGATAACATTTGAAGTAGAGTGACAGAAGTATTGGTGACCAGTTTATGCCAACTATGTGACACTAAAATATGTGAAATAATTTTGTGCAGAATGCAAAAATATCTAGAATATTATTAATGTAGAGAGTGACTCTATACTCTGAAAAGGCTTCTTCAAGTTATTGAAGGATGGTGGTGTAGTTAGGAATGCAGATCTTGGCATCAGCTCATCCTTTTCCATCACGTTGTAGCTGTGTATTCTTGGCCACATTACTTAACTCTGTGAGCCTTATTTTTCCTCACTAATTTAACGGGGTAACAGTACCCCTCCAAGCATGCCGTAAAAATTGAGTGTGACTATAGGTGAAGTGTTGGCATAGTTCTTGGCGCATAGTGAGTTCCGCTGGAGTAGCAATGTTAGTGACAGAGGTAGTAGTTGTAGTAGAAATTATTGTTGTTATTGTCAATATCGCTTTGGAGGCCCACTGAGTATTTCTTTTCTTTTTTTTTTTTTTTTGAGATGAAGTTTTGCTCTTCTTGCCCAGGCTGAAGTGCAATGGCGCAATATCAGTTCACTGCAACCTCCGTCTCCAGGGTTCAAGGTATTCTCCTGCCTTAGCCTACCTAGTAGCTGGGATTACAGGTGCCTGCCACCACACCCAGCTAATTTTTTTGTATTTTTAGTAGATACAGGTTTTTACTATGTTGGTCAGGTTGGTCTCGACCTCTTGACTTCAGGTGTTCCACCTGCTTCGGCCTCCCAAAGTGCTGGGATTACAGGTGTGAGCCACCGTGTCTGGGCCAGGCACCCACTGAACATTTCTATGCTTTCAGTTTTTCACGTGTTTCTTTTTTTCCCCCAACTCCTCACAGATGTAGGAAGTGTAAATAATATATGTGAAGCACTTTGTATGAAGACAAGTTTTTTTCCATTGTTATCTGAGGTGTCAGAAATAAAACCTAATTCCGGAGGTTTTCTGAGAGCAGAATTTCCATTTTACTGTTCAGTGGGAGTTCTTTCTTGGAGATGTTTTCCAAAGCCAGTCCTAACATATTGAGCTTCCATTTGAATGGCTGCCAGAGACCAACTGGAGAGGAAGCACATCTCACAGTGCCTGGAGCTCCAGGAGGTGCTCAGGCTCTGCCACCCAGGTGGGGCTGTCACCAGCTGACACCCAGTGCAGAGATGATATGAACACCCATGAGTCAATTCCCTCTTGTCTCAACAAAGCCATGGTGGGCAGCTCTCTGCTGTGCTCAGTGACTCCACACATACAGGCACCTCTCCCATGCCCATAGGTTTGCTGTAAGCTTTCAGTTAACATTTGTGCAGTCATAATATGCTGGGTTTTTTTTAAAATAAATAAGTTAAAAATCTCATTTTTAATCATCTCCCACCTGTACCTGTTTGGTTTACCCCAAAACTCCTTTAGGGAAGTTTTAATTATTTTTTTAAAATATCTCACCCCTAGGTGCCTGGTCTACTGTTGCTCACACACTAGAAATTCCTTAATTGTTCGTGGTTAACCTACTGCCTAGCTAGGTACTCTATGACTTTTTATTGTTAACTAACTACAATTAACTGACTAATTAGAACACAATTTGTGATACTAACTCCTCTCATGATTATAG
This sequence comes from Gorilla gorilla gorilla, assembly GCF_029281585.2. NCBI lineage: Eukaryota > Metazoa > Chordata > Mammalia > Primates > Hominidae > Gorilla > Gorilla gorilla. The sequence goes on from NC_073228.2 coordinate 169,541,800, forward strand.
TAAAAACAATATTATCTTAATTAGCTTTTACCAAAAAGACTCTGGCATTGTTTTCTAATAATAAGTTTTTCCCTACACTCCGGTTAAAAGAAATACAGAAGTTAAATATGTAAAACCACATTAAAATATGTTGGAGCTAGTAAAAATAAAACAGCTTGTTTATTAGCCCTCTCTCTCTCCCCCTTCCCTCTCCTCCTTCCTCTCTCCCTTACCTCGTTATAAAAATGTTTTACTGGCTGGGCGCAGTGGCTCACGCCTGTAATCCCAGCACTTTGAGAGGCTGAGGTGGGCAGATCACAAAGTCAAGAGATCGAGACCATCCTGGCCGACATGATGAAACCTCGTCTCTACTAAAAATACAAAAATTAGCCATGTGTCGGGGTGCATGACTGTAGTCCCAGCTACTTGGGAGGCTGAGGCAGGAGAATCGCTTGAACCCGGGAGGCAGAGGTTGCAGTGAGCCGAGATTACACCTCTGCACTCCAGCCTGAGTGACAGAGTGAGGCTCCATCTTAAAAAAAAAAAAAAAAAGTTTTTCTCTAATAGTAGATAGTTTTAAATATATTCAGGAAATATAATCTTTGGGAATCTGTTGCTTTGTTAAGAAAAATGAATGGGACTTCTCTTACTCCAACAGAAAAGTAGAAAATATGCACAGACCTGATTCAAATGCTGGTGTTTTTTTGTTTGTTTGTTTGTTTTTGAGGTGCGTTATTTCTTTTTTGTTGTTGTTTAAGCAAAGTGTTAATTAGAAGTCACTCCAGGACTCACAGTCTTCCAATGTTACTGGGTCCAGGAGCACTGGAGCCAGCAGTGGCTTTCTTGGTGCTGACACATTGTGCTACTTTACATGGGGTGGGGGTGGGGAGCTGAGGTTTCAAGTCAGATTTAGAGACTTAAGCATTGCACTGTCTAAAAATAGAAACACTGTGTAAGTGATAGGCTTATTAAGTTTGGAGGACCGATGCTAGCAAGCCCAAGGAAGGACATTGTGACTAACTAGAATGAAAAGAGTTTCAAGAAACAACAAAGTTGAAAAGCATTTTCTGATTTTTTTAATGTGTCATAGAAGGAAAATATATGATGGGAACAATAATTTTTACATATTTTGCTAACATATCAAATATAATTTTACATATTTTTATCATAATTATTCAAGTATTTTATACATATGAAGATGTTGGAAAAGGGCACATAGTGGAAAAAGATGGATGTCTTAATGCTCTTTGGGATACAAGTCACAGAAACCTACTGGCACTTGTTTACACAAAAGTAAGGAATTCGCTATTAAATGCAAGGCTGGCTCATGGAATTGGAGGGGAAGAAAGACACTTCCACCTTAGTAGACACAGAAGGAGACTTAGAAAGCGATACAGTTCCATGACCTCGGACTCCTTTAAGTTGCATAGTCTTACATCTTTGTTTCATCTATTCTCTGTTCTTTGCACTGCACTTGAGTGGCAAAACTCTACCCCATGGTTTCAAGTAACCTACCTTTAGTTCACAGGCACAGCAAAACTTGATCTGCCTCTGTATGTCCAATTCCAGCTCATGAAGAGGAAATGTGATTTTTCTCTCCTGGGGCAAGTATTCAGCCCTAGTCCAGTTGAGGATCTTCAGGGAGCAGGGCCATGGAGTAAAAAAATAGGGTTGCTGGAGTCTACCTTATATATGGGGGTATAATTCTTACGGAGAAAGGAGGCTTTGTCTGGGAGTGCACTCCAAAGATATCTACGACAAAAGAGACTAATTGGTACGTGAGACAATGGTGAGAAGGAGAACATGAGTGAGCTTTCATTTTTGAAATAGTCATAGAATTAAGACAGGCAGGGAAGTCTGCTGGATACTATTGTTTTAAAAGTGAACATTTAAAATGGCTTCTGTTTAAAATTTGATTTAAAGGCCCTGTCAAACCCTTTGAGATGACTTATAAATATCTAATAAGGTTGTTCTTTCCCTCAACTATATAAGTGACAAGAAACCTGTGGTATGGACATTTCTAAGAAGTATAATTATGATTATCACTATGAGATGTGTTCTAAGGTTAATGATCGCTACTTGGGATTTACTATCCCTGACTATAGCATTGAACTATCATTTTTCTTCCCACTAATTTATAGAAAGTTGCTTAAAGTTTGAAACCAAAATGTCTAATTAAAAAAATGATTAGTCAGCTCAGATAAAATGTACACTACATAATGATAAAAATGGCTAACAACGTAAGTACTATTCTTATTTATAAGAAATATTTCTATTATTTTTTTATAAAGTGAAAACTGAAGAAAAATAAGGAAACACTCTCAGAGTGGTTTGGGAGGATAACCGAATTCTTCAAAATGTAAAATTTGAAGTTATCCCTTTAAAGTTCCTTGGTCATCATTTTCCCAGTGAACTTATTCAATATTATTAATGATGACAGCTAGTTGAATTCTCTCTCCTGAATGTTATTTACTCATGCTGTCTCATGTTTTCTCACTTTAAAAGACTTGAATTGAGATATACATATATTATTGATTTCTACAGTGAATTTTTAAATACACTATTCAGAAGTCCCAGAGAAATTTTTTCCTAAAGAATTAGAATTTAACTTGCAAAAGAGAAAATGAGTGATTAAAAATAGCCCATACATTTCTTCTCATAGTTTATAGTAGACTCATTTTAATTTTCAAATGGTATAAATACTTCAGTCTACCCTTTTGTACAAATGAATGATAGGAACTATGACAAATTAGCAATTGTTGTGCCAATGACTTTGAAACCTATGAGTAGAAGATATTCAATAGTTATCAATTTCTGGTTATCACATTTTTGTTTTAAATCTAATTTTAGGCTGCCACAATTGTTTATTTAAAAATTCTGTACTTTAGAAGAACACATTTTCAAGAGTTACAAGAACGTTTTTCTTTAAAATACTCTGGTAAGTGCTGGATTAAATATAATATTTCAAGTTGGTCAAATATTTCCCAAACTTTTAAATTGTCAGAGTTGTAAAAGGTAATGTTGTTCAGGCTTATCTAATGGTTATCTTAATTAAAGGAGAAGGAAAATCTTAAATTAATATCATGATCAGGCCACATGGTTATAAGTTAAATAATTCATTTTTTTCTGCAAATATGAGGTCTCTGTGTCCACAAAATCTGTCTCAGATTGGCTCTTTCCTTGACAATAGAGAACTGAGCAATGATATTGATTAGCAGATAAAAGATAGTTCCTGAAATCTTGAGGCATGTCTTTAAAAATAAAGTTTTAAAATTGTATTTGAAAGTTTTTCAAAAACAGTTTATTTCTACTCTTATTGAATGCATCATTAGGTACTCAGAACTTAACTAGTGTTTGCCCCACAGAATATTCTCTTGAAATAAATTTAAACTAGCACGAATGCTCTTCGTATATGATAATGGCTCAAGAAATGAAAAAATTAATTGCTGTTACACTTCATATGATATTGTGACTGGATTGGTTCTATCACAATTGTTTGGGAAAATTACTATAACCTTCCTTATTCTCAGTAAAAATAGTTGTTTTTCTAGATGTATTAACGCTGAGGCAAAAATTATCTTTAAAAAACATAGCTCTGTCAATGATAGAAATAGATAAGTATATGTTGATGTTTATGAAGAAATTATTTAGTAACTGGCATACGGTTTGGGGAATAAAAATAAAAGACCAGTAATAGAAATTTATTTGAAGAACTAATCTCCTCTGCAATGCTTTATTTTGCAAAATGGCTTCCAAAATTATTATGTCAAAGAAGATTATCACATTTTGTGTAATTCATCAGAAATTGACCTATTAAACAACTCTAATTGTGCTTCTCAATTATATTAATGCAAAGCTAAGTTAGATATACTAGGATATATTGTGATTTTAAACATATCTAAGCAAAAAGCTAGGGGAAGAAAAATGTGCTGTGCATAATTATTCAACACACACAAAAAAGGCTGGATTCCATTGACTTAGTACCTTTGCCAGGTTTTCTGGGTACAAAGTCAAAAATTCTCAGCTTTATAATTTATAAATAAAAAATGTTTGATATAATGTAGACAAAACATTCAGGTGTATGATCACATTTTTCACTTTTCTTTCAGTAGCATTTTGTAGACAAAAATCTCTAAATTTGGAGAGTGGAACATTTTTATTAGAGCTGATATTTCTTATGCATTGTATTACCAAACTTAATCATCCTGCCATTTACAAAGTTAGAAGTACTCTAATATTATCTATAGTGATCTAAAAGAAAAACAGGCACCCTCAAATTTTGTACTATGCCTACTTTTTGTCTTAGTATAATAGATTGTAATATTTTCAAATATGCCTTCTGTTGAATGGCTCATTCATATTCGAACTGCCTGCTTATGAAAGGGAAGTTAGGAACACAAGTACCTGCATAGAAAATGGGCAACATAATGGATTTGGCACCAGCATATAATAGGCCCCTTTTCTGTATCAGTGGCAGAACTATTGACTCAACATAGAAGATCAGACAGAATACCTAAGTGTTTGTTTCTCTTGTCAAAGGGATATATATTAAATGTTACATTTTAAACTTTATGTCCAACTCTAATACCCTCCACAGAAAAATTACTGGAGTAATTTCTATGCTGTCCACTCATTCTTTCATTCATTGGTCATGTATTACTTAAAATGTGGTTATATAGTACCTACCACAGATAATAGCGTGAATTTGGTAGCTAGACTGTCTTGAGTTTGGATCTCAGCTTCACTTCTTGCTGTGGGATCTCTCTTCCTTTATTTCCTCATCTGCAAAGTTGAGGATATAATAGTGCCTATCTGTATTAGTTTGTTCTCACACGGCTATAAAGATATTATCCGAGAATGGGTAATTTATAACAAAGAGAGGTTTAATTGACTGACAGTTCTGCATGGCTGGGGAGGACTCAGGAAACTTAAAATCATGGTAGAAGGCAAAAGGGAAGCAAAGATCTTTTTCACATGGAGGCAAGAAAGAGAGCCTGCCAGAGCAGGGAAAATTGCCTTACATACACATGCGATCTTGTGAGAACTCACTCATTATCACGAGAACAGCATGGAGGAAACCGCCCCTGTAATCCAATCACTTCCCACCAGGTCACTCCCTAAACACCTGGGGATTACAATTCAAGATGAGATTTGGGTGGGGACACAAAGCTTAACCATATCACTATGTTATAGGGTTGTGGTGAGCATTCAATGTGTACAGCCCTTCAGACTGTGCCTGGTTAATAATAAGTGCTATGTAAGTGTGTTATTGTTATTTTTGTTACTCTGACTACAAATCTTTAGGTGTTAATTGGGTCAATGTTTTAGGCAAAAAAAAAAATCTCTTTATGAAAGATGTTATAATGGAAATAACTAGGGTAGTGAGCAGAATGCCAGCGTGATCACCATGGGTAGCATCTCAAAGCAAGGCCTTTTTATAGAAAAAAACAGAAAGATGACACTGATAGAATCATTGAGACCAAAAGGACATTGTCATTCATGAGATAGGCCAAGATGAAACTTCTAGAAAGAGGGACTAGAAGTAACAGTCGTACATATGGGGAAACAACAAGTTTCAAGGATGTAAGGAAGGGCAGACAGTGTAACTGAAGACAAGTGCATGGTGATGAGAGCTGGTTAGAGAAGGAGGAAAACCAGGTCAGTCCCGTTGTGCAAGCCTTTGTAAGGATTCGAATTTTATTCTACTCAATGGTTGTGTTCCATGGAAAACAGATTCTGAGATTGAGTTTTGCAGGCAGGAAGTTTGTTGCTGAGCTCTGTAAAGAACAACACTTAAGTCAGAGTAAGGAAAATACCACTGGTGGAAAAAAGGAGCTGAACTGTGATGTGGTCACCACAAATGTCTCGCTCAGCTGTTCCCAAGGGGGGCTGTGGTGCTGGGATGGCTCTGTAAGTTATCTTGCATTTAGGCAATGGGGCTGGCCCTTTATACCCCTACATCAACCAGTCATTGCATCCTAGCTGTCCCTGAGAAGGGGGCATAACCTTGGGGGTAGGGTATCTTCTGCCCTGTGTAATTCCTGGAGAGAGATACTAAGAGCTTTTTATTACCTACAGACTGTAGGATGAGCTCTTCCCTCCTGAAGGGTGACCTGGGAAGAGTAGCACAGTGTCCACTATAAATGGAAGCCATTCCAGGATTTAACAGAGAAGTCAACTCCTAATTTATTCCAGAAATAATCTTTGAACACCTACTTTGAGACAGATTTTATACTAGAGCCTGAAAATACAATGTGTAAGTAAGGTGTGAAGCCAACCGTCTGGTGAAGAATTTGGTCAGACAAATGGACAAGACAGCACTGTGCAATGAATGTTATAAGAAATGTAGTTTAAGGCCGGGCACAGTGGCTCACACCTGTAATCCCTATAATTTGGGCAGCCGAGGGGGGAGGATCACCTGAGGTCAGGAATTTGAGACCAGCCTGGCCAACATGGTGAAACCCTGTCTACTGAAAATACAAAAAATTAGCCAGGTGTGGTGGCGTACGCCTGCAATCCCAGCTACTCAGGAGGCTGAGGGAGGAGAATCGCTTGAATCTGGGAGGCAGAGGTTGCAATCAGCCAAGACCATGCCATTGCAATCCAGCCGGGGTGACAAGAGTAAAACTCCACCTCAAAAAACAAAAAACAAAACAAAACAAAAAAGAAATGTAGTTTAAGATGCTATGGGAACAAGGAGAAGCATTTAACTCAGCCTAGAGGGAAAAAAGGAGTTGGAGATGTTGGAAAACCTCTGGGAAAGCTTGTGGTATTTGAAACAGAACCTAAAGGATGACTGGGGATTATTCTCATAAAGGGTAGGGGTATGTTCTGGGAAAAACACTAGCACTCACAGAATACCAGCCATGAGACAAATATGAATGTAGTTCCTTATGGGTGGAGCAAGGAGTATGATCCCTTAAGGATTCAGGAAACCCTACCTAACCTCTCAGGAAAGAGGAGGAAGATCATAGAATGTGACAGCTGCAAGTGACCTTAGACATCTTCGGGTTCAAGCTCTTCATTACACAGATGTGAAAAGGGAAGCAAATATGCTCAAGAAATTGTTAAAGGTTTAACACTAATGAACGGCATATGAGAGATGTGACTCCAGGCCTGACATGTAATCTGAGAATCTACAAGCTTTTACCCGAACTCACTTAGCATCATAAGACATGCGGATGCAGCTGCAACACTTACCATAATGGGATGCACACAGCAAGGGTTTAATAAATACTTGATTAGGGATATAGATCAGTTGATATAGCCCAAGGGCTTTTTATTAATGAGTAGGGTGGAGTCAGAGATGACATTAGATTTACAATCTCAATATAATAAGGATGACTAAGCCACGTATTTCTTGGGTGTGAGAGAATACTAATTATACAACTGTGTTCTCTATAGTGTGTTTTCTCTGGTTTAGAAGTCTGTAGGAATTGTTTTTTTTCCCTGAAGTCATCTAGTAAGAGAATTACAATTCGTTACAATAGTACAGTTATTTACCTGTTGTTAACTTCTTCAATACAACATCTGGATGAATTATCACCAAGTATCTAAACTGTGTTTGAGAGCATTTGATTCTAAATGAGGGCTGTGTGCCATAATGAAAATTAACTTTTCGGAGATCCAAAAGGTAGGGTGGCCTCCTCTGGAGTAGATAAATAGGTGCAGCTAGAGGCTTCTAAGGCTTCCCCAAGTGACACAAGCCATAGTTACTAAGGTGCCACGGACAACAAAAGAGGCTATCAAATATGGACACCAAACTGACAGTCTCGAGGGCAGATGTTCTGAATTGCAGGTGTGGGTTCCTATGGCGCTACTTCTCTCAGACTCAGCTTGAGTGAGTGGCTAAGGAGATTTATTTACTTAAGGCTGGATAACAACCTCCTAAGCAGCCACGATGACAGTAGCAACAGCAGCCACTATTTATTGGAACCTATTCAACGTCAGGTACTCCAATAGTTATGGTTCATTGTTTTTTGCCCTCACAACAGTTTTCTGAGATGGGTTTTATCCATCCTATATTACAGATGAAGAAATAGAGGGGCGGTGTGCTTAAACAACCTTCTCAAGGCTACACGGTGATTAAAAGGCATAAAACCCAGTCCATTTGACTCCAAAACTTATAATCCAAAGCGTCACAAGTGTGTGTGGGTTTACGTGTATGTGTGTACACACATCTCTATATGCACATTATATGACTTTACAAGTATGATTTTATAGTTACAATTTCTCTATATTTTACTCTTATGAAAAAGTATAAGCCACAAAACTTGATCAGTGCTAACATGCAATACCAGCACTTTCAAATCTCTCTACTGATTCTAATAAAACTTTGGTTATGCATCCTCCGTTTTCAAGCAAACATGACAATATTAGTTCATGGGACAGCAGAATATATATTTTACCAAGTCACTTATGTGCAGATATCCTCAAATACAAAGGCCTTGGGATTAAGTATATTTGCAAGTGATTGGTAAAATTTTACATCAAAGATTTTTTTTCTAAATGAAAGGGAGTTAAAACTTCTTTTAAAAAAATAAAAAGCTAGCTTCTTTCAATATTTTCCAGTGAAAAAATTCTTAGTAAATAAGGGAGACTATACATGAATCAGCTGAGTCTCAGTTGGAATTTTCCTTTAACAATAACCTGTATTTAATAAGCGGATGCCTAGAGTGCATGCCATGCTGTTTCAAAGTGATAGCAAGACCATGAGGAAGATCAAAGAGAAATGGTCATGGGATCTGAACCGCGAGACTAAGAAAGAGAATTGTATCTGCATGCACACAGCTACTTTTGTTGTGCCTATACAGGGAAAGGATTCACTTTATTTTCTATGACTGCTTAAAGATTTTAATCCAAACTTCCTTTCAGTAGCAGAGATCAAAAACTCCAGATATTGTTGGGTTATTGAAGAGAGAGACAATATATCTATTAGAAGAGAGGTGGCATCCTAGGGATTGTTCCAGGGAGGTTTTAGCACTAACGGGACTTAAAATGTGATCAGAGTAAACCTAAAGCAGCAATAGTAATGGTTAGGTGAGGAAGCCAGTGAGTCCAGTCATTCTAGTGCTGTTTAATAGTGATAATCACCTCCGCATCCTCTAACACTCCTAATGAATGGATACTTCAAAGATGTTCAGAGAAGACTCTTTCTCCTGTATAAAACTCTGTGTGCCAAACAGTGTGTAATTAATACCATTCTCACCACCATCCCATTAAGGTGAATTTAACCTTATGCATCTACAGAGTAGAAAAATTGCTCTCCCTTTTTAGTGGTGGTTTGTGCTGACTAGCCACTGTTCTCCCTTCTGTTGCTATGGCTGTGTTTATTGCTGGGATGAAGTTGGAAAGGTCACCTGCCCTTAGGCCTGCTAATTAGCATCTGCTGTACTGCTACTGTTTAAAAGTTCATAATTAAGTTGGACCACATTTCATCCGGTTAACAAGTAAATAGATTTAAGAGTTTGGACAACGAAAACTTTGAGTTTTTAGTCACACATGCTCTGGTAAGCATTAACTTAGCCGATTATTTTCTAACACGGTCGTTTGTTGAAAATATGTCACTGAGAAATGGAAACCTTGGTTTGCAGGGAAGATACACCAGTGAGAATGAGAAATAAATGTGAAGCACAGGGCAGTGACTTGAGAGGCAGAAAACGGCTCTGTGCTTCTAGCAAAAAAGGAAGGGGCAAACACGAAACATAGCAGGAGCTAATGGTAGGCATAATGTCCTATCTAACCTAAAATTCTGTTATTGTAAGGAAACAATTCATCACACTTGCCTTCATCTTTCATTTCAGCTCTCAGTTCTCAGATATGGTGTTTCTGGAGAGAAGCTGTAGTTATACTATTCGCCAATTATTTATCACCATTTCTATCAGCAGTTGCCTTTATGGTGTCATTCCAGGGAATACATGAAAATTCTCTTAATGATTTCCTTAAAAGCTCTTCTGTCTTCCCCCGATATCTTAAAATTTTTAACAAAATCCTTTAATTCACACTTAGAGATAATTTCTAACATGAGTCTACCATAGATGAGGAAACAAACTAATTGTGCTAAACACGATGCATTCATGCTAAAGTGTAAATGACTGATAACTCTTCCAATAAATGAAAAAATAAAACAGGGACAATAGCAGGCAGTGCCAGAAGGGATGGGAGAACATAGAGACAGAACACTAAGGACTGGAAAGATAAATTTCACTTACTTCACAATTGTGCCTCAGGCAAACTCTCCTATAAGTAGTTCCTAATGCTCCTGAGTCATAATAACGGTTATGAAATTTGGAGTGATTCTCTGACAGTGCAATTTGGCTTAAAAATCTGAAATATAGTCTTTATGTGAAGGGAGAGCCATTTGGATCTTATATTAACACTCCTTCTCTCTCTCTTCTCAAAAGACAAATGCAATTTCGTATAATGAATAATCTCCTCTTACAAATGTATTTTTCCTTCTGAGTCTTCTGCCAATTTGTCGCTTCTTGTCTACTTCTAGTATAATTGGAAGTATTGGATATGAGAAGTGACTGTTGGCTTGTGCTTCCTTATTTAGGTAATATGCTTTATTATATACTTCACTTCAATATAGTATATATTAATACTATAGTATATTGCCTAAATAAAGCCGTAACCATGAGTAACACTGAATTTCCCTCAGGGTTGTCTATCATGGGCACTGCTTTGAGATTTTTAAAAAAATTCTCCTGGAAACTGACAAACAATAAGAAAAGAGGTGAAAGCCTCTGAAAACCTAGTTATAAGTTAAATACTCTGCTGTGGTTGCTATTGGCCTTTTCTGGGGCTCTCAAGATGAATCCTTTTTAAGGCACACTGTCCCCGCCATCAGTGATGGCTGTGCAACTGTACGTGATTTTCAGGAAATGAGCCCTGGCTAGTAGAGTGAAGAATGTAGAATTTTCAGCCAAACAGTTCTGGGTTCGGTATTTGGCTCTACACTTACTAGTTGTATAACCTGAAGGAACTTGTATTACCTCTCTGAGCCTGTTGAACAATGAGAACACATGGACACAGGAAGGGGAACATCATACACCGGTACTCTTGTGGGCTGGGGGGAGGGGGGAAGGATAGCATTAGGAGATATACCTAATGCTAAATGACGAGTTAAGGGGTGCAGCACACCAACATGGCACATGTATACATATGTAACTAACCTGCACGTTGTGCACATGTACCCTAAAACTTAAAGTATAATAATAATAATAAAAAAAAAGGAGGCTAATGTGTCTTATACAGGAATACTTATAAAATGTTAGAATTAAAATCCAGTGGCCAGGGTTACCCAGATATGCAGAGGAGTCTTGCCCAGGTCATGGCAGGCCAGTCTGTCTCAGTAAGTGACACTGACCTGAGTTACTGACCTGGTTGGTCTTGCTGCTGGTTCAGAAACTTGTTTTCTTGGACTTACTTGTTACCTGTGTGTTGACTCCCATTATCAGCTTAAATCTATGTGCCTTGAGAACTGTAACTACATAGATATGTCAAAATGCCAGTGTATTAATGAACCATAGGAAAAACTGCTATCAAACATATCACATGCTTGCACCAGTCTAACCACATATTCTCTTAACAGAGAGCCACATATAAAAACAACATATTATAAGTTTGCTCATTAAATTAATATAGAATAAGAAAAAAACTATTTGTGATTCAAGTTTGCCTTTAGAATCTGATAACTTGCAAACTTATCTCTGTAGTAGGGATCTATGTCAACTGGATGGCGATTCGAGTGGGCCTATCATTGGCCACCACCTCCCTCAGATGCTGCCTGGGTAGGATCTGCTGATGTTCTCATGGTGGTGGTAGTTTGTTCATTTGTTTATGCTCTGCGGATGAATAAACCCATTCTCTCCTCCGCCTGATTATAACTCTTCTCAGAATAGGATGTAATCTTGGTTCGACTTCTGCCGACTCAATTGTAATAACATCTCTTCTGTCCTGCATCCTGGAGATTCTTCCCTATGTCACTTGTATCAGAGTGATAAATATTCCCGAATGTTCCATTCATGCATTTGTAAGAACATGCATGCCTTTGTGAAAAACATGTCATATCCATTTTTTGTGGATTTTGCTAGGTTAGTTCTCAAAATATTAGTTTATATCTGTAATTATTGATGATGAGCTTGCACCACTGTCTTCATAGGCCATTTTTTAAAATGAAGCAAAAATGCTTAGGACAATATCTGATACAGAGTAGGTGCTCCGTGATAGTGGCTACTAGAAGAGTTGTTATTTTTCTGTTGTGGTTGATGAAATGAGATTTTAATACCCTGCACTGAAACTACCACATATGGCTGATATTATATGTGGGTAAATTAGGCAGCAGCGTAATATAGTCTGGCATGAAAGGTCACTAGAAACTCTATCTAAAACTCATGACTTCCCTGGTCTTCCAGCAATAGCAAACACTCCTTCCCTTTAAGATGCTCCTTCTAAACCAACACATAGTCTCCAAGCCTCCTTATAAATGGTAGAGTTAACCCGTGTTTGTGTTTGCTTAGTAATATCAGCCTTCCGAAGCAGCACAGCCATACGTGCTGTGATAGAGGTAAGTGCAAGCAGTCCTAGTTAGACAGACCTCGCTCTATTACTTCCTGCAAGTTGCTTAACCTTTCTGTCTCTCAGTTTACTAATTTATAAAGTAGAAAAAATGATAGGAACTGCCTTAGAGTTTTGTGGAAATTAAGATAATGCAGAGTGCTTAGCATACAGAGTGCCTGGAACATAGTGAATAGCCCAAAATGTTAACTTCTATTTTAATGATACAAATATGTGGTGGTGGTGGTGATATTCTGGTTATTATCCAGAGAAGGCAGGGAATACTATGAGCTAGATAATTGAAAAGAGCTGCTAAAAATGCCTTTTGCACAAATCTGATTAGTGTATCCTCTGCCCCATGATCTAAGGATAAATGCCTTAGGCATTTGATGGTTTTCATAGAAAAGACAGTTGAGAGTTAGCTTATTAATATTAAGATGAAATGGTGATTGTTTCAAATCAGACGAGCTTAAGCAATACTGGACAACAGCTCAGAGGCTACTTGCCAACACTGTTATACTCCAAGATCTGGCCCTCTTCTCTGAAACTGAGAGTTGAAGACAGGGACGCACTAACCAAATGGCAGACATGAAAGAGGCAATCCTCAGAATGCCAGCATATTAATATACCATAGGGTATACAACCATGAGCCAAAATACTGCATCATCATGATCATCATTGTCTCGTGATCACACTAGGTGGGAAGTTAACTTGCAGAGGGAAGCCACCACGTGAACTCTCTAGGACAAATCACTGCTGTAGGAACCAGAAATGAGAAGTCCATTAGAGCGGCGCATTCTCACTGAAGTCTGTGATTCGACATGGATAGACAGTGTATAGAAACCCCCTTGGGGCTTTTTCAAAATATTTTTACTAACCTCAGGCTATCCAGATTCAGACAACATTTACAGAGGATGAAATCCCATGATCTCATTAGATTCTTATGAACTAACAAATAAAATGACAAAAGTGATTGAGCCTTGAACAAAAATAATTAGACAAAACCAGAGTTAAATGTCATAAGAAAAATGAACCTTTTTGAGGCTGTCTTACAGAAGAGACAGTCTTGCCGGTGGGTCTGAAACATTCAAAGACAATGGACTGCAAAAATCTAAGAGGTGTGCACGGGATGTTTACTGTCTATTGTACCTGGCTCACTGAGAGCCAATCAAACGATTTTTACTTCAAAAAGATCACCAAATAGTCCAGGCATGGTGGTTCACGCCTGTAATCCCAGCACTTTGGGAGGCCGAGGCAGGCGGATCACAAGGTCAGGAGATCGAGACTATCCTGGCTAACACGGTGAAACCCAGTCTCTACTAAATATACCAAAAAATAAAAATAAAAATAAAAAATAGAAAAAAAGCCTGGCATGGTGGCGGGCGCCTGTAGTCCCAGCTACTCGGGAGGCTGAGGCAGGAGAATGGCGTGAACCCGACAGGTGGAGCTTGCAGTGAGCCAAGATCGCGCCACTGTGCTCCAGTCTGGGTGACAGAGTGAGACTCCATCTCAAAAAATAAAAATAAAAAATCACCAAATAAACATCTGCAAAAATTAATTGGAGGTGGAGGATGGGAGGAGGAGCCCTGATAGGACTATGACCCATATTCATTGGGTACAATTTTATTTCCCAATTTTTTTTTTCTTGATAATATAAGCAGTGCTTTGGAAAACAGTGAACAGAAACGATGTTAACTACTGGCAGCTGCACATCTCATGCATGCTTCTGATTGTACATTGTTACTCACCACCGCTGTTTACTCTGTTTACTACTAATCACTACTTTCAGATTGAAAAAAAATGCCACAAACAACCCCTTTTTGGAGAGTAAAGTGCATGTAGCTCTTTCCTATCTTTTCAAAGGGTGGACTTCAAAAGTGGTAGGCTCATTTGTGAAGCAAGTGTACAAATTCTGCCTTGGAGTAGACATACAAATCTGTTTGAGAGGAGTGATATTGTAGCCAAAGGGCTAGGCACAGCATATGCCCTTGGGGGCTCATCTGGAAAATAGGTCAACAGGTTCCATATCTGAAAATGTTCCCTACGTATTTCATTAGAAAGTAAATTTTTTTGGTCAAACTTTTTTGTCTATAAATTATATAATAGGACACAGCTGGTTGTATACCCCCATATATGCTGATACAGTGTTGTGTATAAATTGCTGCATAGAAACATGCCAAATGGGCAAAAAAATACAACATGAGCAAAATTATCAGATTAGATTGGCAGATGCTGATATTAAACATGTCTGTTTACATTGTGTATAAAAGGTTTTCATGGGCTTTGATTTTAGATTCAGTAGAGCATCTCTGTTTCTTTTATGAGATCTAAATTACGCTAGTTATTACCAGTTTTGGAAAATGTAAGTTAAATTACGGAAATAATCATATGCTTTTGCTATTTATTTTTCTCATTATAAATCGTAACACAAATGTAGTAATAATATATTCGAGGAGCCTATCACCAGTCACTCCTAACTAGAGGTAGTATTACTGTTAGCCCAATAATCTTTTTGAAATCTTTAAAAGAAATAAAAATAAAATAATCACAATAATAAATTGTGTCCCGGCAGCACAATTTACAAGATTTTTATGGATACAAAATGAAATAAGGCACGTCTTGAACCAAATCACATTATTGGGCTACTGATGGACAATATTTTAGAATATTCAATTGTGTAGTCCCAAAACCAAATTTTTAATAACACTTTTAGTAATATAGCCTAATATAGTCCAAGAAAGCATACTGAGACTATAGGCTTATATATAGAATAGATATACACATACACATATAAAGCATACATTTACATATATACATGAATATATATGCACATATGATCACCTTGCCCCAATTTAAAATTGTGTACAATGCAAAATCTAATTACCTATAGCATGTCAACATCAGGCAGTGAACACATATTTGTTTCCTATTAGGAAAGACTTCTCCCCAGTGCAGAGTGAACATGAAAGCCTTTGATGTCCATTCTAGAATCAGTTATTCTGTAACACCTATTCAGATGGCACCTCTAGAATTTTTCTGACTTAGCAGATTTTCAAGTGTCTAGATTGAATTTCACTTTTCAGTGTCCAAGTGCTCGAGGAGAATCTAAATTCCTATATGGTATATAAACGCGTGGAGCCAAGAAAAATATGAAATATTATACAAGTCCTGTAAAATCATTATTTGGACTTCTTATTTAATCTCTACAGACTAAAAGGAATACATATGGTAATGTCTGGGCATTGCTGATTCATTTCTCCTTGAAGATACATGTATTTATATTTCTGTCTGTTTTTAACTCCTGTTAGCCTGAAAAATTTCATTAGCCTTTTTTATATTTCATGTCTGCTGGCAATGAAATCTGTTTTTTTTCTTACTTTATTTCTCTATTATTTTCTTTTTTTTTCTTTTTGAGATGGAGTCTTGCTCTGTCGCCCAGTCTACAGTGCAGTGGTGTGATTTTGGCTCACTGCACCTCCACCTCCCGGGTTCAAGCAATTGTCCCTGCCTCAGACTCCTGAGTAGTTGGGACTACAGGTGCCCACCACCAGTCCTGGCTGGTTTTTGTATTTTTAGTAGAGATGGGGTTTTACCATGTTGACCAGGCTGGTCTCAAACTCCTGACCTCAAGTGATCCACTCGCCTCGGCCTCCCAAAGTGCTGGTATTACAGGTGTGAGCCATTGCGCCTGCCCTCTATTATTCTTGAAATATATTTTCACTAAGTAGAGACATCTGGGTTGACATATTTTTTTTTATCTATCAGCACATGAATGTTGTTTCAGTTGTGATACCTATCATTTCTAATGAGAAGGTAGAAAAAATTGAAATACAGTTGACACTTGAACAACATGGATTTCAACTGTGCACGTGCACTTATACATGGATTTTCTTCTGCCTCTCCCATCCCTGAAACAGCAAGACCAGCCCTTCCTCTTCTGTCTCCTCAGCCTACTCAACATGAAGATGACAAGAATGCATAACTTTATGATAACCCACTTCCACTTAATAGTAAATACATTTCATCTTCCTTGTGATTATCTCAATAACATTCTTTCTCTAGCTTACTTTATTGTGAGAATACATTTTACAATACAAATAATACACAAGATATTTGTTAATTGACCATGTTATCAGTCAACAATAGGCTATTAGTTAATATCTTTGAGAAATCAAAAGTTATACGCATTTGACTGTGGGGACCGGGAGGATGGTCAGCGGTCCTGGCTTCATGGGTTATGCAAGGGCCAAGTGTAATTGTTCTTGTATAAGATGTGTGTTTTCATTTGGCTGCTTCCAAGATTTATCTTTGCTTTTTGGCAGTTTGGTTATAATATGTTTAGGAATTTCTCATATTTCTGATTTGCTTTTTTTCCTGCTTGGAATTCAGTAGCCTTTATTATCTGATATTATCTGTAAATTTATAACTTTCACCAAAATATTTTTCTACTTTGTTCTATTCTTCTGAGATTCTAATTACACAAAATTTAGACTGTTTAATGGCCCTCAAGTCTCTGAGGGACGTTCACTTTATTATCCAATAGTTTTTTCTAGTCTTTATTTTTATTTATTTATTTATTTATTTATTTATTTATTTATTTATTTATTTATTTATTTTGAGATGAATCTCGCTCTGTTGCCCAGGATGGAGTGCAGTGGCACAATCTCGGCTCATTGCAACCTCCACCTCCCGGGTTCAAGCGATTGTCCTGCCTCAGCCTCCCGAGTAGCTGGGATTACAGGTGTCTGCCACCACGCCTGGCTAAGTTTTTGTATTTTTAGTAGAGATGGGATTTCACCATGTTGGTCAGGCTGGTCTCAAACTCTTGACCTCAGGTGTTCCACCAGCCTCAGCCTCCCAAAGTGGTGGGATTACAGGCATGAGCCACTGTGCCTAGCCTCTAGTCTTTAAATTGAATACTTTTTATCTACACATTTATTCACTTTTTCTCTATTGTTTATGCTATGCTATTAAGCATACCCCATAATTTTTAGATTTGTTTTGTAGAATTTTTATTTATTTTTGGCAGTGTTTTATTTCTCTGAAAACTTTAAATATTTTATTATAATCATATTACCCTTGTACATTTTGAATGTAGTTATGATTCTATTAGCTCGGTTATATCAATGTTGGTCTCAGTGATTGTCTTTTGCTTGAGAATTGGGAACATTTTCCTGGTACTTTACATGTCACATACTTTTAGAATATACCTTAGATATGCTGATTGCATTTTGTGAAGATTCTTCATTCAGATATATTTCTCTGGAAAATGTCAAATTTTGTTTTTTGGTTTTAGCAGGCAATTAACTTACTTGGACATAAACTGCAAATTGTCTTAAGGAGAGCAAGTCAAATTGTAGTTCAGCTGATTTGTTCTTAGGTAGGCTGATTTGAGAATCCTCTGAGCCAGTCCCATGCATGCGTTATCCAGTGGTCAGCTGTACATTTTTGAAGAGTTTATAGACACAATGTGATTCTCTTCTCTCTGGCTCTCCATCCTAGGATTTCCTTTTATTACTATGGTTGCCACAGAACACTTTTGTTGATCTTTGCATCCAGAAAGTCTGTATGTTTTCTTTTGGCATTTCTGTCACCCTTGCATGAGATTGGATGTGACCTGCCCTTAGACTTAAATCTGTAAAAATGGTTACTCACCTATGATGATCCATTTTTCAAACTGCCAGCTCTTCTCTAGAATTATCCTTTTCATTTTGCAAGGCTTTTGGTTCATTGATGTTTCTGTATTATTCCCAATTTTATCACTGATACCTGTGGGAGAGTGAGATCTAGAAGGAGATTGTTGGGCCATTCCAGAGTCAGAAATTCTATGAAATATGACTGGTTATATTTTTTCTTTTATTTTCAAATGACATAAAATATTTGTACATATTTATGGGATACAGAGTGTATTTATTTCTGAGTTCTCTATTCTGTTACATTGTCTGTTTTCGTGTGTCCATTTTTATACCAATACCCTGTTGTTTTATTTATTATAGCTTTGTAGTGTATTTTGACATTAGGTGGTATGATGCCTCCAACTATTCTTTTGTTGTAATGTTCAATATTACTTTGGCTATTCAGGGTCATTTTTGGTTCCATTTGAATTTTAGGATTGTTTTTCTATTTCTGTGAAGAATGTCATTGGTATGTGAATAGAAATTTCATTGAATCTGTACATTGCTTTGGGTAGAATGTTTTAACACTATTCTAACAATTCGTGAGCATGAATATTGTTCCAGAATTTTGGTGTCCTCAATTTCTTTCATCAGTGGTTTGTAGTTTGCCTTTTAGAGATCCTTCACATTCTTAATTAAATTTATTTCTAGATATGTATCTTTGTAGCTATTGTAAATGGGATTCCTTTTTTGATTTATTTTCCAGCTGATTTATTAGTGTAGAGAAATGCAGAGTTTTTTAATTGTTGATTTTGTATCCTGCAACTTTACCAAATGTGTTTATCACTTCTAAGAGTTTTTTGGTAGTTTCATTAAGTGTTTCTACATATAAGATTATGTCATTGTTAAAGAGGGAAATTTGACTTTCTGGTCTTCAATTTGGATGCCCTTTGTTTCTTTCTCTTGCCTAATTGCTCTGGCTACAACTTGCAACACTATGTCGAATTAAAGTGGTGAAAGTGGGCACTCTTCTGTTGTTCCAGTTGTTAGAGGAAAGGCTTTTACCTGTTTCTCATTCAATATGATGTTAGCTTGGGTATTTTATATATGACCTTTAGGGTGTTGAGGTATGTTCATGTATGCCTAATTTGTTGAGAGGATTTAATATGAAGTGATGTTAAATGTTATTAATTTTTTTCTACATTTGTTGAGATTATTATATGGTTATTCATTCTGTTGATGTGACATATAACATGTATTCATTTACTTATTGTGAGGCATCCTTGTATTTCTGTGCTAAATCCCATTTGATTTTTTTTTGATATGGTATTGGATTCAGTTTGATAGTATTCTGTTGAGAATAATTTGTCCAGGTATGTTCGTTAGAAATATTGGTCTTTAGTTTTTGTTGTTGTTGTTGTGTCTATCTGGTTTTGGTATCAGTAATACTGGTCTCAAAAAATGAGTCAGGGAGATATCCCTTCTTTTATATT
Source organism: Gorilla gorilla gorilla (assembly GCF_029281585.2). Lineage (NCBI taxonomy): Eukaryota > Metazoa > Chordata > Mammalia > Primates > Hominidae > Gorilla > Gorilla gorilla. Next base: position 169,561,445 of record NC_073228.2, read on the forward strand.
TTTTGGAATAGTTTGAGAAAAATTAGTATTTAAAAGTTTGATAGAATTTAACAGTAAAGCCGTTTCGTCCTGGGGTTTTCTTTGTTGGGAGATTTTTTTTATTGCAGTTTCAATCTTATTATTCATTACTGGTGTATTTAGGTTTTCTATTTCTTCCTGATTCAGTCTTGGTAGGGGTTATGTGTCCAGGAAATTACCCATTTCCTCTGGATTCTCTAATTTATTAGCATATAATTGCTCATAATAGTGTCTAACAATTGTTTGTATTTCTGTGGTATCAGTTGTAATGTTTCCTTTTTCTTTTGTGATATTATTTGGGTTGTCTCTCTTTTGTCATAGTCTAGCTAACAGTTTAATTTTGTGTACCTTTTTAAGAAACCAACTTTTTCTATTCATTTCAATTTTTTATCTCTGTTTTCTTTAGTTATACTTATTCTCTATTATTTTTTCTACTAATTTGGATTTGATTTATTCATGATTTTCTAATGTCTTAAGGTTCATCATTAGATTGCTTATTTGAATTATTTCTATTTATTTGATGTGTTTATTTCTATAAACCTCCTGCTTAGCACTGCTTTTGCTGTATCCCATGGGTTTTGGTATGTTGTGTCTCTGTTTCATTTGTTTCAATAATTTTTTAAATTTACTTTTTAAATTTCTTCATTGATCCAATGGCTATGCGGAAGGATGTGATTTTAATTTCTATGTATTTGTATAATTTCCAGAGTTTCTTTTGTTATTGATTTCTAGTTTTTGTTTGTTTTATGGCAGCACTTTTATTTTTCCTTACACAATGACATGTTGCTAGGGCTGAATATTCTCACATAACAATAGAAAACCATTGTGTACAAAAAAAACCTTAAATAAATTAAAAGGATGAATACATTTACAGGTGTAAATGCAAACCACTGCCAACTCAAGGCAAGGAAGAATTCTAGTTTTATTCCTTTTTGGTCTGAGAAGATACTTGATATGATTTTGATTTGTTAATGTTGAGATGTGTTTTTTGGCCTAACAGATGGTTTTTCCTGGAAAATGTTTCATGTGCTTATGAGAAGAATCTGTATTCTGCAGCTATTGATTAAAACATTTTCTAAATATATCTTAGGTCCATTAGGTATATAGTGCAGTTTATATCTGATGTTTCTTTGTTGATTTCTGTATAGATGACCTGTCCAATACTGAAAATGGGTTGTTGAAGTCCCCAACTATTATTGTGTTGGGGCCTTTCTTTAGCTCTAACAATATTTGATTTGTATATGTGGTTTCTCAAATGTTGCTTGCATATATATTTACAATTGTTATATCCTCTTGCTAAATGGATCTCTTTATTATGTAGTGACTTTCTTTGTATCTTTTTATTTTTAGTTTTTTCACTTACAATTTTGTCTGATATAAGTATAGCTATTCCTTCCTGCTTTTGGTTTCTGTTTGCTTGAAATATCTTTTTCCATCCTTTCATTTTTAGTCCATGTGTGCCTTTACAGGTAAAGTGCGAGTGAGCTTCTTGTAGGCAGCGTGTAGTTTTTTCTCTTTGTTGTTGTTGTTGTTGTTTTAATTCGTTATGCCAGGCTATAATTGTTGTTGTTGTTATGGGCAGAGTCTTACTCTGCCACCCAGGTTGGAGTGCAGTAGTGCAATCATAATTCATTGCAACTTCCAAGTCCTGGGCTTAAGCATTCCTCCTACCTCAAAACTCTGAGCAGCTAGGACTACAGGTGTGTGCAACCATGCATGGCTAACCTTTTTTTTGTGTGTGTGGAGACAAAGTCTTGGTATGTTGCACAGGCTGGTGGTCTTTTGAACTGCTAGGCTCAAGCGCCTAGTCTATACTTTTTCATTAGTGAATTAAAACAATTTACATTCAAAGTTGTTATTGATAGGTAAAAACATACTCCTGTCATTTTGCTAACTGGTTTCTGTTTGTTTTGTTCATCTTCTTTGTTTCATTCTCTTGTTGTTTATCTTTGTAGTTTGGTGGTTTTCTGTAATGAAGTTGCTTAATTCCTTTCTTTTTCTCATTTACGTACCTGCTACCAATGAGTATCATACTGTTATGTGTTTTTATGATGATAAGTATATTTTTTGCCTGCAGATGTAGGATTCTCTTAAGCGTTTCTTGTAGAATTGATCTAGTGTTTATCTATCCCTCAGTTTTGGCTTGTTTGGGACCTTATTTTTCCTATATTCCTGAAGGATAGCTCTGCTAGGTTACAGTGTTCTTCACTAGCAATTTTTCTTTACTTTCAGTTATTTGAATATATCAACCCATTCTCTTTTAGCCTGCAATGTTTCTGGTGAGAAAGCTGCTCATAGTCTGATGGAATTCCCTTATATATGACTATATGTTTTTCTCTTGCTGTTTTTTGAATTTTCTCTTTGTCTTCAATTTGTGACAGTTTGACTATAAAGTTCCACAGGAAGGACGTTTGTATTGAATTTGGGGATCTTTCAGTTTCTTGTATCTGGGTGTTTATATCTCTTACAAGACGTGGAAAGTTTTTGGCTATTATTTTATTAAATGGACTTCCTATGCCTTTTCGCATCTCTTCTTCTAGAACTCCCAAAGTGCTTGATAGTGTCTCATATGTCATATAGGCTTTCTTTATTTTTAAAAATTTTCTTTATTCTTTTTGTCTGACTGCGTTAATTCCAAAGATATCTCTTCAGTTTAGACATTCCTCCACTTGATTTAATCTGTGTTTTTATCTCATTCTCAATTGTATTTTTATTTTATTAATTGAGTTCATTTCCAAGATTTCTGTTTAATTCCTTTTTTTATATGTAACTGTTGAATTTCTCATTCATATTATAAATTGGTTTTCTAATTTCTTTGTATTGTTTACCTGTGTTCTCTTGTATTGCTGTGCGTTTTAATAAGATCATTATTTTCAATTCCTTTTCAGGCATTGTATGCATTTCTTTTTCTTTGGGGTTTGTTACTGGGAAATTATCACTTTCCTTTGGAAATTTCATGTTTCCTTGATCTTTAATATTTCTTCCATCATTATTTTGATATCTCTGCATCTGGTGTAATAGACTTTTTTTCTGTAGATGTGTTTATAAAGTCAGTTGTGTAGGGTACCCTGAGTAGGGTACTTTGTGACTAGAAATTACACCATAGTATAATGTACAGATGATTTCTTTGGCTGTAATGAATGTCAGTGCTATGAGTTCCCCAGTAGCTTAGGCTGTGATTGTGGAGGCTGTGGCTTAGTCTTTGCTGGTGACTGAGCCACTGGGTAAGCCATCACTCAGGTCTCTAGGTATATACATAAGCACCAGCTGTAGCAGCAGCAGGCTCCAGGGGAGTCATTTCTTGGGTCCCTGGATGGTGTGCATGGGTGGTGGCAGTGGTAAAGGCTGACCAGTAAGGTTGGTTCTTAGACCCCCAGTCAGTGTGCATAGACAACAGCAGTCGTGGTGGGCTCTCTGAGCTGGGTGAACTGGTCTTTGGGCCACCAGGCTGGGTACTTGGGTGTCAATGGTGGCAGGCGAGGCAGGCTGGTCCTTAGGTTTATAGATTCCCAGATGGTGCATGTTCATGTCAACTGGTTAGCAGACCAGTTCTTGGGCCCTTGGGTGGCACACATGGGGGCATGGTAGCCCCATTGCTGAAGGAATCAGGGTCACTATCCATGATGGTCCTAGGCAGTTGACTCTCAGGCTCTGGGTAGCATAATATTCTGCTCCCTATGTCCTGTGTGCAGCCTCCGTGATGTGCTGGACTGCTTGTACTTTGGGGAGTAGAGTGTTGCTTGGACTCAGGTACTGGATACATGATCATATGCTGGGTCTAGCTGGTGTTGCAATGCTACAGCCCCCTGAGTGGAAGTGTGGCGATGTTGGTAAAGTTCCTGGGATGTGGGGGATACAGGGATTACTTGTCTTAGGGCAGCATGAAGTCTGGTGTTGGCTCCTACTATTGGGTTTTAAGGTTTAAACTATAAGCACAGTGTGAGTGTATGTATTTGTATTTTTCAGGTATTCTGTCTTGTTAAAAACAAATGAATTTCCTTTTGACCTAAATAATCCTTTGTTCATTAAATACAAATTAATAAGTTTCTGGCTACATTGCTACCTGGAGCTTTATCCTTAATGAAATTCATTAGTAAATATTTTCTATTCACTCAGTAATAACTTCAAGTTGGTGATATGAAAAATCATTTTTATAACATATTTCAAAATGACCATGTGTCACTAAATTAATCATAAATCTGTGTGTCAACCAGGCACATTGTTCAGGGTACAAAGTAAACATAAGGCTCAGTTGTGCCTATAAAATTTCCCGAAGAATCCTTAAACATAGTAGAGACTAAGAGAAGAGGTAATAAGAGACATAAACACATTGGAATTTCTCATGTCATGATGAAGTGGCAGAAAAAATACATAAACTAAATTCTATAATGTCTTGCAAAGCAATATAATTATCAAGAAAAGTTTTATATGTGATGTTTTATTGTGATAGCTGTTGAAGGACATGTGTTATTTTACACAGAAATATGATGAATATATTTCAGAAAGAGAATAAGAGAAATGTGTGGAATGATCAGAGAAGAGATACAAAATACATTTCATTAGAGCTTAAAGTTTTGTGTAAGAGTAGCAAGAGTTAGAAATGAAGATTGGATCTAAGTTTGTAAAGAGCTGATATTATAGGACCACTGTAAACTTGGAGGGTCTATTGATTACAATCTGTGATTTTGGAATATTGATTCATCTCCAGAGTTCCAAGTGATTAGAGTTGGTAGTTATTAGGAAAGGAAAGAAAAGTTAGGAGATAATTGCAATACTTGAGGCTGAGGTTGAGTATTCCCACTTGAGGGTGAATTTGGGAATTAAAAGGAGCAAAGGGATGTTCAAGACATATCAGTAGTAGGTAGATAATTTAATAACTTAGTTGATACATAAAGAAAATGAGATCTTAGCATAAGCAGCTTAGTTTTAAAAGTTAAAAACAGGATGAGTTTAGTTTAAGAAATGTTGAATATGCAGTGATAGTAAGACATAATCAGCAAAGAGCTGGAAATAAAGACTGGGATTGAGTATAAATACCATGGTTGGAGATACATATTTAGAGTTATCTGACTAATTATAATTAATAATAATTACAGCTAATATCGATATACTGTATGCCAGGCATTCTGCCAAGTGCTTTACCCAAATAACCTCATTTTCTCATCAAAGACATCTATGTACGTCCTAATTTTTATTTTTATATTATATATGAGGAATCTGAGTTTCTGATATGTTCGTTTTCTCAAGGTCACACAAATAACGGATAGATCTAAAATATAATCCTAGGAAGTCTGATTTCTTTTCTGATTCAATAGAAAATAGATGTTAAGAAATCAAAATTGATGTCAGGATCCTTTGAGGTTGTTGAGAGATGTGGAGTGAGGAAGAAAATAAGAGGGAAAATAAATGAAACTTTAACTTGGGAAGGCATGTAGAAAAGGATTTGAGGGATAAAAATGAGCAATCAGAGCAGCACAAAGAGCATAATCCAAATCATGATGGCCTGACTTTGAACTCTCTCTCTCTTTTTTTTTTTTTTTTTTTTTCCTGAGGAGGTTGGTTGGAAGGAATGGGAGATTATTCTTTGTCTAAGTCTTTCTAAAATTCACATGGGCGAGCTGACTATTTTATCCCATTCTTCACGCTCTCCTACCCATCATCAATCCTGCTCTCGATGGCCTCTGTGAGCTTGCTCCTCCCTCTGGTGACAGCATCTGGTATGATGGCAATGTTATTCCCTCACCTAGGCCCTTTCTCTCACAGTCTATAACTGGGGTGACGCTATCATTTTAAATAAAATTTTATGGAAGTAGTTAAATAGTGGATTTCAGGATACATTTAAATGCATTTAAGTGTGCATTTCATAATAGTCAAACAAACAGGTTTCTATCTATGCCAGGTTCCCGTATCTGAGCAGTTATCAGCCTTGCTTCTGGACTACTTCTGCCTGAATAGGAGCAGCTCAGCCACATCACGGAAGTCCTCCAGGCTGTTTCTCTACGGCTAGAATGCACTGATTCCTGACATCAAAGAAAAGTGCTTTGTTTTCTTGTTGGTTTGTCTTTGGATTCCTTTTTTTAGGAAACAATGTTTAGGGAAACATATTTATGTAAACGTATATGTTTCCCTAAATTCATGTTTTCATAAATTTGTATGCACAGCCATTGGATTAAATTACCTAAAAATAAAGTTTGGAGATTTTTCTAATTTCTCTTCATATGAGAATATAGAGCTTCCTTGGAAGAACTGGACACTAGGCTTTAGGAGGTAACCAGTTAAATAATCAGAATAATATTCTTCTTTCACTCACTTTGTAACTCCTATCCCATTGGAAAGAGAGGGAGATTGGGTGAAGGAGGGAGGGGGAAGAACTCCTCCAGTGGTTTAATAACTTCCATATAAACAATGGCCATGGAAGTCCCCAACTGCCTCCCAACCCCCCTACCCCTGGAAAAAGCCATACCAAATTTAGACTTTTTTTCTTAAACAAACGTTGTCCTTGCCACCTGTTGTATGTCATTTTTAATAACAGTTATCAGTGGTAGTCCTTAAGAAGTAAAAGAAATGATAGATACGCGTATGAATGGAGTGGTCTAAGGTGAACTAATTCCTGAGTCTTGCTATCTTCATGGCCATGTTTAGTTTCTGCCAAAAAGGTTTGCAATTGCCCCCTGTAAAAGTACAAGCATGAAGCGTCAGGAGCTTTTGAAAGGAAGTGCCAGATAATTAATGCCAAGTCCAGGATATTAACTAACTGAATCTGAAGAACAGGGACCTTTTCTTCTCATAATAGTCATCAAATACAATAGGTGGCATTTTAAATATTTAATAAAATATGAATAATAAATAACACTGTAAATAAAAGGTCAGGAGCTGGCCTAACGCTAGGGAACTCGAACACTTGAGGGAACAAAACACTGGCATATTTATTCTAGGCAACTGCCCTCTATGATCTCCAGAGGATGGTCTGACTGACCTGAAAGGTCTTTCCCATTTTTGGTTAATTTGGTTTTATGGAAAATATGCTTCTAATATTTTTGTACTCAGGAGGCCCCAAGTTTTCATTAAATAAGAAAAATATTAAATTGTTTAATCTCCAGGGTCATTTTTATGTATACCTTCCAAACTAAAATATTCAGGTCTCAAGCTCTGCTGGATTCAGCCCTTTGACTGTGGGTTGGTTCATTGGATGAAACATTGTATCTTTTACATCTTTTCACTAGGGGAGACCTACTTGTTTAGTCCCTCTAGTATTTACTGTTCTATTTCCAGATTGAAGTAATCCTAGACGAAATGAACTCAGGAAAGAAAAGGAGTGAGTAGAATTTATGTAAGGCCAAGAAAGCCAGTGGAAAAGAAAAGTGGATGGCTTTCATGTCAAAGGTGAAAAAATAAAATAAACACATTATCTGCTATTAATTAGCAGATAGTCCAAATCCGAGAGTTGATTTTTGCAGTCCTATTTCACACAATTGGTGGAGTTTTCCTCCTATTGCTTGTTTAGCACCATTGCCAAGGCAGAAAGCAAATACTGGGATACTGAGAAAAAAGAAAATTCTTCTTAGCTTTTGCTCTTTTCTATTGAAACTTCTCATTTTGGGCTTCACCTTTGGGCTGCTTTGTCTTGTGTGAAATACAGCATTCGTAGGTTTTTCGGAATTGATTTATTTTTAAATGATATATTTCAACCTTAAGTTGCATTTAAGCTCCACAGCAAAAACAGGATCTTTACTCCATTGCACAGACTTTGGAAAATACAGTTTACTTTGTGCAAGATGACTGGCAATTAATGCCCAAACAGGAAACTTCTAATGAGTTTTCTACCCATTTGAAATTAAGCTCAATTTAATACCAAATGTATTATTTAAAACAGTATCTTTGGTAAACCTCATAAACTGCATATTCAGAGTCATGTCAAGGGAGTGAGGAATATTGAGCACTGAATAGTATACTTCATAGAAATAGAATAAAAACAAAGAAGTTAAAAATATAAACTTTACTTTTATCTATTGTTTATTCTGAATTGTATTTTATAGCAAAACGTTTGAGAAATCAGAAGCACAAACAACATATGGAGGACTAAATATTTTGTAGGCTTAATGATGTATTAGTATTTTGCTTTGTATGAAATTCTAATCACCAGATATGCTTATCACTGCAGATGGAATATGCAGGCCTCTGATACCTCGAGGGATTAGAGAATCCAAACATCTGTAACAGGGGAAGAAAAAAAATCCCATTGCAATATACAAAATTTAAAAGAATGAATTAATGAGAAAAAAATGAATGGAAATAAAAGTTTATTATTAATACCATCTTGTATTTATAATTACCAAGGAGCTCTACATGCCTTAGAGATCTTGATTCCATCCTTTAAAAATGTAATGAGATATTAAAACACAATCTAGATGTAAGTTGGAGAAATACACAATATTCTTCCATTTTTAGTGGGATGGTTTGGAGCTGAGATAAAGACATGCCATAATTAATGTGGTCCACATGTTTATTTATACAATTGAAACACCTGGCTTATAATTGGCTGCTTTAGTAAATTCAACCAGATATTTTCTAAACATATTAAGACTCTATTAATTGGAAAACAGAGGAGAGGGTTGTTTTGGTTATGCAAATTTACCAGTTTAACTGAAAGGAGTCAGAGATGACAGATCTGAAATGTATTTTGGCTCTAGAATATTTTTTGCCATTTGTTCAAAAAAGACGTTACACCTATTCTTGTTCCCATGATTTGTACCTTTCTGATAAAGCCATGTGCAAGGGAATAATAGATTCACATTTGGTTTTGATGACTAATTTATTGATTTAGTCAAGTCATTTTCATTTTAAAAAACTGTTGTGAGGAACTCTTCTAGAAAATGGGATAAATTGAAAAGAATCTGATTGTCATATGTAGAAGATAGACATATAAACAATAGACCCCTTCCAGAGCAAGATTTGTGTCATCTTAACTTCTAGTATATTTGAAGGACTTTCATATGAACTTTTAAAAACTGTATGATCTAGTTTAGGCAAATTTTAAGTATTGCCTTTGAAAATAACATTTTTAATTAAATTAGAGTTCAGGAAGGAAAAGGGGTGCTTCATCAACAAAGTTGTAAAAAAGAGTAGTAATGGCATGGATTCTGAAGCTGGACAACCATGGTTCCAATTACAGACCTGCCAGTTAATAGCTCTGTGACTCGAAATAAGTCAGTCACTGAGCTCTGTGACTCAGTTTTCACATCTATAAAGTATGTATAACAATATTTTCTTTATGAAGCTGTTGTGAGAATTAAAAAGTTTATACAAAAATATATGTGTTTATATGAATGTATACATACACAGATTGATACATGTAGTTATAATCTATAATTACATATATATATCTATACCACTATCTCTTACAGCATAGCCTAGAACATTATAAGTGCTATGTAAGTTTTATGCATTCTTTAAAACAATCATTTCTGTTTTTGTCAAATTAAAGTTTGTATAAAGAAAAAATGTAAGAAATCAGCATTTTCTTACTGAATTATATTAATATTTGGTAATAGGAAATAAGTTCCTTTTTTTGTTTTGTTTTGTTTTTTGAGACAGGGATTCACCTGTCACACAGGCTGGAGGCTGGAGTACAGTGGTACAATCTTTGCTCACTGTAACCTCCGCCTTCTGGGCTCAGCTGACCCTCCCACCTCAACCTCCTGAGTAGCTGAGACTGCAGGCATGTGCTACCCAGCTCATTTTTGTATGTTTTCATAGAAGCGGAGTTTCACCATGTTGCCCAGGCTGGTTTTGAACTCCTGAACTGAAGTGATCCACCCAGCTCAGCCTCCCAAAGTGCTGGGATTACAGGCATGAATCCCAGTTTTCTTATCAATATCATTGTGACTGGGTTACCTGGGTTCTTAATCTGTAATAATGTCAACAGGAGGGTCAAAAACTCACAAACCCAGGAGAAAGATAAATTTTCAGATTTTTGTTAAAGTAAATGCTTCAATACACTTTAAGGTAATATAATAACAGAAATAAAAGAATCAAGTAAATTTCTAATAGTCTTTAAGGCAATCACTTTCATAAATGCATACAAATAATATTCAGTTTCACAAGTATGTAGATTTGGGGGATATTATCAATGAAGCTTTTATCCATTATTTTCTGGGAAACATATTTTCTTACGGAGGGGATTCTCATAATCGTAGTGTTTATTGAATTAGACAAGATATCAGAAAACTAGAGCCTTTGGGTCAAATCAAGCCCAGCATCTGGATTTGTAAATAAAGTTTTATTTGATCACAGCCATGTTCATTCTTTCACATACTGTCTATGGCTGCTTTCATGATACAATGACTGAGTTCAGTAGTAGCAACAGAGACCTGAAATATTTACTACTGGGCCCTTTGATAAATAAATTGGCTGGATCCTGAGTTAATCTCAAAATCCATCATAATATGAATAAGTTGGTAAATAAATGAAAACTTATAAAATCCATCTCGATTCAATCATATAGTCTCATAGAACAGTACCATTTATTGCCTGAACACTTCTAGATCTCTTGCTAATTTTAGTTTTGAAATTTGTCAGTGCTGTACGAAAATAGAGCAATGACCTTGCAAAGTGACACTGCAAATCTTGTGAAAAGTCAGAGATTCCATGAAGTAGGTGAGAGTGACATTGGAGAACTGTTCTAAGAACTTACAAAGCCATTGATTAACATGGGAATATCTGGCAGTTACAACAGTGACCAAAAGAAAAAGCTATCTTCCTAAAGAAAAATTGACACAAACAGTGAAATGTTAGGTACTTCAAAAGGAGTATGACTTAAATATCAGAGCTAAGAGAAGCCCCTGGGAAAACTTACAAAGCCCTGAAATACTTTTAGATAAAGACTGTGCAAAAGTTAATTGCGAAGTGAAAGATGTCATTTCATGATATCACAAACTTTTACCAGAAGAACTATACATTGAAAACAATGTTTGTGTGTTTTTAATCTCAAGATGGGGAGTGCCTGATTATAATTACAAACTAAAATTTGCTGAGCAAAAATTAGATATTTTTGAGACAAAATCCTTTTCACTTTGTACTATATACTAGCAGATTCATTTTAAGTAGACATATCATAAGGTACTTATTACTCAGAAAAACCCAACAATTTCCTATGGGCTCAAACATCATCTGCTATCTGGTATTTAAAGAAAGTGCACATATACACCCCCATACCTTTTTGTGTAAATGTTTCAAATTTTTCAAAGTTAGCCTGTTAACATGCAACGTTTCCAACAAAGTTTTTAAAGCAAAAGTCTAAAATTTGTCTTCCCTGTCTTGGTCTGATTATAGATTAATTTGGCTGAGCCATCAGCTTTTCTGATAGATCTGAATCATATCTCTTTTTCATGTCATTTTAGTAATAGAACCCATGATCGGAGGAGACATAAATACACATGAAAGTAATTTTTGGTGTTTCATAAATGAAGGGAAAAAATGAGTTTTATATTCCTATAGGAAAATATCTGCAAGACGTGATGCTAAAATTCTAATATATAATTTTAGCTATATTTAAATTTGAAGCATGATTTTGTTTTTTTCTATATAGTGTGCACAAGATGATATTGGCACTTGAAAACATGATTTTTTTTTCGTATTTTTTTCTATGGCATCTGTTTTGTTCTTCTACCCTTATACTAACTTTTACCTTTAGAAAGGCCATCGCTAACTAGCCACTAATCAAGGAAACTCCTGAGCTAACTGTGTGGACTGGAGGCAATTGACCAGGTGAAATAGAGGTAGGTTAGAAGGTTAGGATGTGTTGTAAAACGTAATAGCAGGATTTTCTAGTCATCCTGAAAACAGTTAAGGGATCCAGAACTCTGAAGCTCTTTTTTTTTTTTTTTTTTTTTTTGAGACGGAGTCTCGCTCTGTCACCCAGCCTGGAGTGCAGTGGCGCGATCTCCGCTCACTGCAAGCTCCGCCTCTCGGGTTCACGCCATTCTCCTGCCTCAGCCTCCCGAGTAGCTGGGATTACAGGCGCCCGCCACCACGCCCGGCTAATTTTTTTGTATTTTTAGTAGAGACGGGGTTTCACCATGTTAGCCAGGATGGTCTCGATCTCCTGACCTCGTGATCCGCCCGCCTCGGCCTCCCAAAGTGCTGGGATTACAGGCGTGAGCCACCGCGCCCGGCCTGAAGCTCTTTTTGGTCTAAGTTATATAGGTGAGCTGAGAAGTTTGTTTAAATTCATGTATACGTCAATTATTATTGAAACAGCTCAATCCCAGACTTAGTTAAAAAACCATCATTGGAAGGAAAACATACCTGACAGATTTTTCGACTTAATGATAGATAATGTCATAGATGTTTTCTTGTATCAGAGCCAACACATCATTTACTTTGCTTTCTAGTGTTATGAGTGGCATTTAGTTTAAAGTTTTCTGTCTTTTCTAGCATTCCCAAGTGATTTAATTTTCTCATTTTGCAGTGGGAGTTGCAATCATGACAGAAAAGGTTATGTCCTTCAGAGACAAATTTCTATGAAAAGTAAGGTCTCACCAGGATTTTTATCAGCATTCACTAAAATATGCTGTCCCATGTCAGATACATTTATCCATAATCTCCAAGTTAAGCTAAAAAAAATGTAAGTTGAAAGTAGGGTTTGTTTACAGTGTGCTTTGTACCTGATGATTGTTGAGCTACTACTGCATTAAAAGCAGTTAACAAGAGATGATTCACCACTGAACACAGGTGCATTCCTCTATCAGCATTCTGTTCATTTTAACTTTTACACAAAGTGTGAGAACAATGTGAGATACTGTAGGCAGACATTTCACTCGGCTTTTAAAAAATCTGACTTATAAGTTATATTCCCTACTAAAATTTTACCTTCCTCAAGTACCTAAAGCTTGACTCAGAATTAGATAACACATATATGTCATATACTGTTATTTACCTGGGTTGAAGGGTCATTTTTGTCGATGAACTATGAAATGTATTACAGCAAAGTGCTATCCTAAGAACTGATTATGTGGAATTCATGTGGTAATAAAACTCAACGGTTCACTACCATAAGACATCACTATTCTTCTAAGCAAGCTAATGGATCATGTTATCTCCAACAGAAGACAGAGATCATAGGTCTCTGCTTTTCAACCTTTAGCAGGTTTAATGATTTCACAAAATTTTGACAAATAATAATAATTTATCTTCTTTCCTCCTGGGAAGGCAAGTACCTTCTGGGTCCTATGTCTAAGAACTTCTGTCATAAACTTGTTTCATCTGAATGCTCTTAAACAATAAATCAGTTATTGAAAAATATTTCTAAGTACTCACCTTGGTTAGATTCATTATTAAGACTTGAACCGGTGATACAGATGTCTCCATTTCCAACCCCATCCAGGGACCCAGCACAGTGCTTTTTGGTTCCCAGGAGAACAGTGAAGCACTAACACTGATGTTATCCAGGGTTTCAGGCCCAAATTCCTATCCAGCCTCTTGACATGTTGGGTTGGAGCTACAGGAGGGTTTCCAAGACCCCTTTACACTTTTTTTTTTTTCTTTTCTTTTTTTTTTTTTGAGACAGAGTCTCGCTCTTTTACCCAGGCTGGAGTGCAAAGGCACGATCTCGGCTCACTGCAACTTCCACCTCCCAGGTTCAAGTGATTGTCCTGCCTCAGCCTACCAAGCAGCTGGGATACAGGCATGGGCCACCACACCCAGCTAGGTTTTTGTTTTTTTCTTTTTTTTTTTTTTTTTTAGTAGACATGGGGTTTCACCATGTTGGACAGGCTGGTCTCAAACTCCTGACCTCAGGTGATCCACCCACCTCCTTTTATTTAATATTAAACCAGAGAGATTTTTTAAGAGGCCATCCAGCATGATAGGTAAGAGACGGTGCCTCACATCTCGCTCTGTCATTTCCATGCTGTTTTAATTACTTGAGTTCTACATGCCTTAGTTCCTCTTTTGTAAATTAAAAGTAGTATCTACTTCATATAGATTAATAATTTAAATGAGTAAATGTAAATATAATGTTCATATAAATATCTTAGAAAAGGGCCTGACACATGAGATACCCAGTAAATATAAGCCAGTGTTGTGAAAAAGTATTACACTACCTGATTATTTCCTTTTTTTCTAGATTCTATATTAGGCTTGCTTGAATTTTCTAATTGATTAAACTAATTTTGTAGGATGAACTAGAAGGAAGAAAGACACATAAAAGTAAATAAACATGATTCTCATTGCTACAACCACATAAACCGTCGTAGAAAAGGTAACCTGACCCGGCCGCGCGCGGTGGCTCACGCCTGTAATCCCAGCACTTTGGGAGGCCGAGGTGGTCGGATCACGAGGTCAAGAGATCGAGACCATCCTGGCTAGTAGAGATGGTGGTAAAACCCCATATCTACTAAAAATACAAAAAATTAGCTGTGCATGGTGGCGGGCGCCTGTAGTCCCAGCTACTCGGGAGGCTGAAGCAGGAGAATGGCGTGAATCCGGGAGTCGGAGCTTGCAGTGAGCCGAGATCGCACCACTGCACTCCAGCCTGGGAGACAGAGCAAGACTCCATCTCAAAAAAAAAAAAAAAAAAAAGAAAAGAAAGAAAAGGTAACCTGACCCACAAGTTGTTCTTATCAGACAGCTAGAATCATCTTTAATACCTCCTTCAGACTCTCCTTTTCCAGTTAGGAAACAAATCCTGTGTATTCTACCTCTAGACAATATTTTAATTCCTTATCTCTCTCCATATCCACTGCAGCTACCAAGCTACCTCAAACTACTGTCGTTTTTCATCTGGTCTATTTAGAGATCATGTTTGGTAGTCATTTGCAGACCATCGCTTTTTGAATAAACCACATAATCCTTATAATATTCTATACTTGCTTGAATGAACGGGCCTCATCTGTGTTCCAGGTTCATCTCCTGCCTCCTCCCACTCCCCATGGGCCCCTTCACTCACAAGGCCCCAGCAGAACACTTTCCTTCTGCTCATGGAACAACTGAGTGACTTCTCACTTTCACGCACCTAGAATATCCTCTCCTACCTTCTTTGCTTGGGCTCAGTCTTCAGGTTTTATTCTACTCATGTCTTTGTCAAGGAAGCATTTCCTGAATGCTTGGACCACATTATGTGTTCCCATTTCCCACTTACCTGCCACACTGTGCTTTTTACCATGATAGAACTTCCCTTGGTTACAGTGATACAAATGGCAGTTTAATTATGTATTGAATGTGTATCCTGGTGTCTAAACTAGAACCTCCTGAAGGTATAATGTGCCTTTCTTTTTCTATACTGCATGAACATTAACAAGAACATTAGGGGTGCAATAAATATTTTTGAATTAATAAAAAGCTCCTGTTTTGTTCTCCCAAAAGCCCCCAAATCTGCAGTGACTGTCATTTTGCAAATCATCATCTCAGAACTCTTTTACCTTTGGTATGGAGTGATGCGAAACCCCATAAGGAAGAATCAGGAGATTTGGATTATAATCCTAATTTGTGACATCACGCAACCTCCCTGAGATTTAGTTCCATAGCTGCAAAATGTTGAGGCTTTCATTAAGGAATTGTCTCTTTTAGTTCTACATTTTTATTTTCAAACTTCTGACTCTGCAGTCCTTCAAATTATCCCATTCATATCAATGATTACCTCCTTTTACTATCAATTTTTTAAAATCTCACATTAGGAATAATTAGGTTTCAGAAAATGCACTATGACACAAAGTGTGAAGTCAGTGACTTGTTAAAATAAAGTTGTGTTTTACTTAACACAATAGAAATTATGTTTGAAAAACAATAGCATGTGAATGGATGAGACCTATTTCATCAAAAGACAATGCTTACTGTGCTTAGAAATTTCAGTCCCCCTGAGACTACTCTGTTCCCGTTTCTCAATCCCTGTCTAACAATTTCCCTTCTCACCTTTCTCTACCCTCATCAGTTCTCATCCCTTCCCCACCCTGTATACCTTCACTTTCCTGAATGGGTTGTGTGATTCAGTTCTCACAAAAGCCTCATGAAACAGGCGCCATTACTACTCTCCCGTTTTATAGCTGACAAAGCTTAGAGAGTTAGGTATGTTGTCAAAGGTCACACTTGTAGTAAGTAAAGATAAGCAGAGCTGACTTCTCCATTAGGCACAGTGCCTATAGCTCACAAAAATATTTCACTTTATTTTAAAATCAGAAGAAAAAATGAAATTTTAGGTTAATAAAAAGTCTTATCATATGGTAATGTATCTTTCTAAGCCAGCACAGTCATATAATACAATTATATACATATTTGTGGAAAATAACATAGACACAAGCACTAAAGGGTTGCTAGTTTTATGTGGTTACTGTGTTTTACCCTCAGATACAAGTTGACCAGTATCTCTACTTTTGTAAGCTTCAAAATGATTCCAGTGAATTCCCTGTATTAGGATATCACTTATTAGTAAAATAATAACTGTTATTTATCTGGGTGAATGTGGTATACAAATCGCTTGTTGAGATACATTGTCACATATTTCCATACCCTTTATAACATATTCTTTTTTCTGCCCTTGAAGATTTACATATGGTTGCTTCTCCTGCCCCCACCACCAAACATGTGATTTTTTGCTAAGCACATTTTCCCCTTCTTTCAGCCTCCGAGTATTACATTAAATTTTCAGAGCTAACCACTAGTATGAACTGATCAAATAGCTGATTTTATACACTAGTTTTGTATTTGAACACATCTTTCAAATGATACCAAGAAATCATGCATTTTTAAAGGGTTTTACGTAGGTGTCTTTCATAAGATATGGAATGTTGTGCTTTTGTTCCCAAATAAATAAATCAACTGGCTATTCAGACTAGTGGAAGAAAATGAAAAAATCTTTTGTTCCCAAGCAACACATACCTGTTGGTATTCACCTTCCTGAGATCTGTTTCTAAGAGACCCTCGCTATTGAGATTGTTAGCAAGTTCTTGAATGACAAATTGTTTCCTGTAATATGATCATAATACACTGGGTGATGGGTTGATACAATATGGAATTTAATTAATATGAAACATTTTTTTAAAATCCCCTTTTCTCTTAGGAGCTTTACAAAAGTGATGTCTTGAAAGGCAGAGCTGCCATGTATAACAATGACTTAATTCTACCTTCTGTTATCACGGTTTGAGGTGATTTCCCTTCTTTTCCCCTGCCTATTTCTTATCTCTCTACTAATATTATTTGTAGCAGTCGTCATTATAGAATCAGAGACTATATGAGATAAAAAGGACTATGAGAGGTCAAGAAGTGGAAATGCTTCATGCAAGCTCTCCTAAAAGATAACTATATCTTTAAATTTTATAAAAGAAAAAAGCCCATTTTCTCTATTTGTTGTCCATTTATGATTTACAGGGAAGCTTTCATTTTTTGACCTGTTCTGCTATACTCTTTCTGATTCTTTCTCACTTTAATACCTAATATTGTCCCTCTTTATATTCAACCATGTTTAAACACTTTCTCTTAGCTTTCTTGTACAGTCTCTAAATATCTGGATAAGATAAATGCTACCAAGGTTTCCATTGGCTGTGAGACTTTAGGTAAGACTTGACACCGGTTATTCTTGTTTTTCTTCCTTTTTCAAAACAAGGGTGGTTGCTATAGTTTGATTGGGCTGATAGCTAATGTCCTATTTTTGTATAAATGAAATCAGAGATAATAATGAAAATAATACTCACTTTCTGGAATTGTTACAGCATTAATAAATATGATTTATCAAGCACATAGACCGATGGCCAGCAAGTTGTTTTATGCAATAGGTTATTACTTGTAAATTATTCACTTAATCCATGAAACAGTAACTTTAATGCATTGCAAATATGAGAAATACTATTTGTTATGCACCTTAATCTCAGATATGGTTTGGAGATTTACACAACATACTAGGGTTCCTTTGTTCAGGAATTGTGGTTGATGCCAATTTAGCAATTACTTTTCTCTAATGATGCTTAAATTAAGTTTGGTGAAATTACTTTTTCTTAGGTTGCTGGCTGTTACTATTTTTATTTTTTATTTATTTATTTATTTATTTTTGAGACAGAGTCTCACTCTGTCACCCAGGCTGGAGTGCAGTAGCATGATATCGGCTCACTGCAAGCTCTGCCTCCCGGGTTCATGCCATTCTCCTGCCTCAGCCTCCCGAGTAGGGTAGCTGGGACTACAGGTGCCTGCCACCATGCTCGGCTAATTTTTTGTATTTTTAGTAGAGACCGGTTTTCACCGTGTTTACCAGGATGGTCTCGATCTCCTGACCTCATGATCCGCCCGCCTCGGCCTCCCAAAGTGCTGGGATTATAGGCGTGAGCCACCTCGCCTGGCCCACTATTTTTATTCTTTAACAAACTACTATTAGAGGGTTTTTTGTTTCTTGGGTTTTTTTTTTGGCAGTCTCTCACTTTGTTGCTAAGGCTGGAGTACAGTGGCACCATCTCAGCTCACGTCAACCTATGCCTTCTGGGTTCAAGCGATTCTTTTACCTCAGCCACCAGAGTAGCTGGGATTACAGGTGCGTACCACCACACCTGGAATTTTTTTTTTTCTTTTTTTTTTTTTTTTGAGACAGAGTCTCATCTGTCACCCAGGCTGGAGTGCAGTGGCACGATCTCGGCTCAGTGCAAGCCGCACCCCCCGGGTTCACGCCATTCTCCTGCCTCAGCCTCCCGAGTACCTGGGACTACAGGTGGCCCCCCAACCATGACCGGCTAATTTTTTGTGTTTTTAGTACAGACGGGGTTTCACCGTGTTAGCCAGGATGGTCTCGATCTCCTGACCTCGTGATCCGCCCGCCCTGGCCTCCCAAAGTGCTGGGATTACAGGCATGAGCCACTGCGCCCAGTCTTTTTTTTTTTTAATTTAATTTTATTTTTTTTTATTTTTAGTAGAGACGAGGTTTCACCATGTTAGCCGTACTGGTTTCAAACTCCTGATCTCAAGTGAACCGCCCACTTCAGCCTCCCAGAGTGCTGGGGTTATAGGTGTGAGCCACTATCCCTGGCCTACAATGAGTGTCTGAGTGCTACCCAATGTATAACAGTATTTGAAGAATCAAATACATATTACTTCTTGGGAGTTGTGGAATATGTCTGTGAGAAGACCATGTTAGCACCTACTTCTATATATTTAGTCTGTGGTAAGCCAAGGTCCCAAAAAAGAAAAAAAAATTGTATATTTAAGTAAACAACATTATGCAATGATTAAAATGGCATGTAAATTTCATACACAAATAATGTTTTTCCCTACTACATTAAGTGTTCACATGGCTTAGATCAGTCCAGATGTTGCAAGATCTTAGAATGGTTAGGACTTAGTAGGGGTGAAAGAAATTCTTTAAACACTTTTCCAGAGATCAAAATTACTCCCTTCTCTTTCCTGTGTCAGCAATATATTATTAATGAAATTTTGCCTTCAATCCCTTTCTTGTTTTTTTTTTCTAGCGTACTACTTTTTCTTTCTCCTGCTAATTTATGTACATCATATATCATCAAAAGTCACAGAAAATTTACAAGTTTCCCAATCTTAGCCATTAAATTATGAATCTGTTTTAAAGAAATAAACATAGGAAGAAACAAGTTTTGGAAGAAAATATTTTTAGGCAAACTGATCCTTTCTTGTCACCACTTACCTTATGATTTTAGTAATGCTTTACATTAGTGTCTGAAATTGACCAAGTGGCTTCAAAAATATGGCAACGTCACCTCTTTGGCCAGGAATCTAAGTAAATGGTGAGAAGGGGCCATTAGCTCTTAGGGAGGTGTAAAATCAGAAGAAAGCTGATTAGTACTTTAGATTTTCTTAGAGAATTTGAAAAAGAACAAGAGCATATACAAAATGGTAGAAGGTAGAGTCAATGATCAGTGATGGCTAAACTACATGATTTTAGAATTATTCACAGGAGAAGCTAGGGACACCACTGGATTTGTTGGAAAGACTCTATCACGACAAGATAAAGACAGGGAGTTGAGAGATACACAGAAAGGACATGAAGTAGGCAGAACAAATAAATTTCAGTGTTCCAAGAGTCCAGCATTCAAGGTCTCTACCACGGACTGCAAGATAACTAGATTTTTATTCAATTTTTTTTCCAGGTCTTTCTGGCTGGCCTAGTTAATGATAAAGAGAATGCCAAGTTTTACAAGAGATTCCCCTCAAGTGTCTAACCTGGGGGAGAATATAGGTACATTATACCTATTGATTCAGATTGGAATAAATAATCCAGAAAGCAGAGTGCATGCTTCCAACTCTTGCTTATCAGAGAAACAAACAGAATTCCTTGATTTTGCCTTTCTAAATATCTTCTCTTGATTTTCCTGAGGTTTTTGAGATGTGATTAATTCGAAACACAGGTAAGTCACAGAAAAAGCTTTCTCTAGGAATTACAGTGATTTTGGAGTTACATTTGCATCCTTTTGTCTCTAAGAGTTTTTAGGCTTTCCACAGTTTTTATCTTTTGTTTTTTTTTTTTCATGTCAGATCAAATCCTTTCTCTAAGTAATAACAAGTTTCATTAGTGAAAAAGAGATCAGCTTAAAGTCATGCAAGTAAGTCTTAGTCAATGATTTTCCTTTTTAAGTAAAATACCATTTTGGTATTTATCTTATCAAAATGTAGTTGATATTTAAAGTAAACATTTTATCATAGACCTAAAATTATTTTTAAAGGCTTTTAAAATTCTTTACATGTTAAATAGCTCAGTACTCATAGTACCTTATATATTTTCCTAGTGCTTTATTAAATGTTGCCTAACACTTTAATGCTCATTATCTTATTTGGTACTAACAACACACTTGAGTTAGTTGAGGTAAGCATTTGCCCATTTGAATGTAATATTTATGCTATTTTATGGGTTAATTGACAATTTGCAAAGTGTACCATCTGTACAGCCCTCGAATATGAAAACTCGGTGGGGTAGGGAAACGAAAGTAGGTAAGCAGTAGATATTTTTATTTCTAGTGGAGATATTAATAGCTAGTAGATTTTTAAAATGGCATATATAAAAATCATATTAAAAGGTCTTGTACAGTTTTTTTACTCCAACAAATCAAATTCCTTACTCAGCTTTAACATTAGATAGATCTAAATACAATTAGAATGTGGTTATTAATTTTCAGGTTACTGACTGGTGCTTGGTGTTTTTCTATTCCTGCAGGATCAGTTAGGATTTAGAACTTGTATATTTCCCAGGGCTCCCATAACAAAGTACCAAAAACTGGGTGATTAAAACAATAGCAATTGATTGTCTCACAGTCCTGGAGGCTAGAAGTCTGAAATCAAAGTGTGAGCAGGGCCGTGCTCTCTTGTAACGGTGATGGAGGATAATCATTTCTTGCCTCTTCCAGCTTCTGGTGTTTGCCAGCAATCCTTGCCTTACAGAAGCATCACTCGTGTTACATGCCATCTTTTCCCTACGTCTTCACATTGTTTTCCCTCTGTGCATGCTGCCTTTGTGTCCAAATTTTTCCTGTCGTATGAAAACTAGAAATATTGGATTAGGGTCCACCTGAATGTCCTCATTTTAACTTAATTACCTCTGTTAAGGGTAAGAGTCTTTCAAAAGACTCTATTTCCGAAGTAGATCACACTCTGAGGCACTGCAGGCTTGGACTTAAACATATCTCTTCGGAGGGACATAATTCAATCCACAACAAGATTCAATTATTTTCAGATAGAAAGGGCTAACCTAATATTTGTCAACTCTATATGTCTCGAGCACTTCGCAGTTAAGCACATGTATGTATGTGTGTGTATATATATATATGTACATATATATATATCACGTTCTGTTTTCTAAGGTAGTTATTTGAGGACATTGGAGCTCTTTCACTAGATTTGATGGTCCCTCAACAAAGTAATTGTGGCTTGTTCATCATTGTACTCCCTCAAATCACTACTTCTGAGCCTTCAAAATAGTAGGAAAACAATAAATGTTGAAGTTGTATTAGATTAAGAAATAAGCTATAAAGCATATTTGGCCTGTTGTACTTAAACAAGGAGAATAATTACATGAAAAAAACCTTCAAATGGCCAGCTTTATGTATATATAAGTGTATATATTTATACAATATATATAATTGAAAAGGAGAGATTTGATGTTACTAAAAAAATGCTTAAAAAGAAATAATGACTACAATTCAATAGTAATAGTAACCATATTAATATTACTAGTGAAGACAATAGCTGACATTTCTGATGATATATCAGGGCCTGGGCCTGGGAGCTCTCATACATCACCTTATTTAATCTTTAGGACAACTTTTTTGAGAATGTTGAAGAGGTACGGAAATGGAGGTACAGAGATTTTAAGTGAAATTCCCAATATCACCTAGTTAATAAATGGCAAAGCTAAAAATCAAACATGTGTGTTTAACTATTACATTGATATGTATGTCAGTTGGGTGTGTTATTGTAAAATGTTAAAGAATCCATAAGTATAGTCTGTTCACAACATTATTAAATAACATACATTTAGCTATACATCAAAGGCCACACAGGTAGAAATATACTTTGTATCATTCTAAAAAACAATTTTAAGTAGTTAATTTAAAAATAGCATTAAGCAATGCAAGAAAGCTAAACTAAAAGTAATATTAATTTAGTTAACTGTACAAATTAGTGTCCAAACCTATCTAAACTTATGTAATTACAAATCCCTGAAAACTGAAAATTATAAAATTGCTAATACGTGTTTAATACGGCCAATGATAAAAATTATAGAATTAATTTATGAATCAGTTATATAATGAAAATGCCATCCAACTCCTAAAATTGTGTGGCTTATGTAATATAATTAAAATATCACTTGTCCTTTAATGTAGCATAAATTCTTAGCAGCTATTTCTATAAGATGCTATGGGAACAACCTTACAGTAACAACGGAGGCTGCAGAGTTCCATATTTTACTGGTATATTGCTAAATTTTTCTAGTAATATTTAGGTGATAGAATGATAATATGCCAAAACATTGAGAAGTCAACATAGTACTGAGATTGGAAACATTAGCTGTGTTAGCAGGTTTACTTTAAATAACACCTGTATTTGACTATACATTTTAAGTTGAGCTTGCTATAATTCGAATCGTATTTGATAAAATTCACTGAAGTAAGGACATATTAAAAGCTATAACCATGAATCTTAGTATTTACCTTAGTACAAAATATCACATAAACTACCACTACAAGTGAAAGTTTCCCCATTCATGTCACAGGAAACAGTATGAGTTTAGAAAATATTTGCAGAATAATAACCAAGATTTTACTTTACTGCATAGTAGATTTTAAAAATTGATGGAGAAAAACATAAAATTGTAAATTAAGAGTAACAATTGAATGTCCATATTTAAATAAATTATTTTGTAAGCTTTAGGGAAGTTCAACATGCAAAATCTTTCAAATAACTAGATTGAGGGTGGGGATGAAAGAAAGAGGAAAAGGAAATAAGTAATGCAATATTTACTGAAGGCTTACTATTTAAGTTAGACTTGAAGACCATGAGGAAATGTTGAAAAAGACAAGATCCCAGTTTTCCAGGGAGTGACATATTAGTGACGAAGATAGAGAATTATAATGAAGTCAAATAGATAAGCCATATGCTTAGGCATCATGGTTGTCACAAAGAAAATCAATAAAGAAGGTAATAAAAAATAACTTGAGAAGAACAGTCAGTAAAAGCTTCTCTGAGGAGGTGACATTTGTATGGAGACCTAAAGTGTAAGGCACAAACTAAGAGGTGTTTAGACAAAGCGAAAAAGAGAAAAGACTAAAGTTAAAAATCAAAGAAGTACTCCAAGAATTGAAGGCATTGCAGATTTGTCTTCACCTGGATCCAGTAGCTTAGGTTGTTTTTTGTTTTTTTTGTTTTTTTTTTTGTTTTTTTTTGAGACGGAGTCTCACTCTCTCACCAGGCTGGAATGCTGTGGCGCGATCTCGGCTCACTGCAACCTCTAACTCACTGGTTCAAGCGATTCTCCTGCCCCAGCCTCCCTAATAGCTGGGATTACAGGCATGCGCCACCACAGCCAGCTAATTTTTGTATTTTTATTTTTAGTAGAGACGGGGTTTCACCATGTTGGCCAGGATGGTCTCAATCTCCTGACCTCGTGATCTGCCTGCCTCAGCCTCCCAAAATGCTGGGATTACAGGTGTGAGCAACCACGCCCGGCTGGTTGTGTGTCTTCAACCGTATCATGCCTCTGCTGTTTTGAGCTATGCTTGAAAATGTAGTTGATCAGGGAGCAAAGAAAACATGAGAAGTAGATAGCAGTAGGGGGAGACAAGAACGGAAGAACCTGAATTCTGACAAGATCCAGCCAACCTGAATGAAGAGCAAAGACTGAAAGAAGAAAAACAAAAGAAATGGGGAAAAAAGAACAAGGACTCTAAGTTCAGAAGAACTGCAGAGGAGCCAATTTTGTCAGAAAACTATAGGCAACCTCATGTGAAAGGGCTCCTGGGGTTTACACGGAACATGCAATTTCTAAAGACAGTTTGAGCCTGCACTTAAAGCAGACAGGGAAATGAAATAAGAGAAGGCGCTGCAAGTTCCGGGCAATGTTATGCAGATAGAACTGGAGATAAGAGGTGGTTTAAGGAGCATTCTCACTATTTCATTTGGAATGGCAAGTGGGAAAAAAAAAAAAAAAAAAAAAGGATTATCTGCCTCCTACTCAGGCTAAGGCAAAAATCACAAAAACAAGATATCATCTAACAGTGGGCGCCTTAAGGAGAAGGGGAAAAAACCTGCCTCTCGCATGCAGCATGCAGCATAATCACTCAAGAGGTATAGAACAAAGATTAGGTTCTCTAAATGTATGATAAATTACATACACAGAGCACGTATATTTTAGTACAACTTTCTTAACCCCATTATATGTACACAATTTTGAGATTTACCTATCAGCATTAGTTGTTACTGATTACAGTGGGTAATCTTGATAGAATTACTTAGCAGTGGTGTTGAAATACTGTGAATTTCCAGGAAAAAAATTTGGGTTTGACTGAATAGATTCATGCTACGTTTTCAAGAATGGTTGTACAACATTTGAGAGTTAGACTGTATTTTAAGAGGTGAAAAATGGACATGAAACCTAATCTAGATGCCTTCTACTCATAGACTGTTTACTCAGTTCTCTCCTAAAATTGTGAATTGCACAGGGCTCCCATCCAAGAGGCAAAGGGGCTTCTTGGGCTTAAGCCACAGGGAGGAAAGGGAAGAACATCCTTTGTTCAGAATGTTTTACTCTCCTCCTAGCACTTGCAAACATTGTGAAGTCCATGGTTACCATACATGTGATTAGAATTCATATACTGCTGGGAACATACAAGTGAACTATTCTGGTAGAACAAATTAGAGGATTGTGCTTGATTAATTATCTAAAATTCATTTTATCAAACATTCATTCATTGGAGGAATACTTTCGACATCTACTATGTGCAAAGGACTGTTGTAGGAACTGAAAAACCACCAGTGAATGAAACAAAGTTCCCTTAGAGTTTACATTCTGCTGTATAGAGGGAGAGAAGATGAAAAGGAATAAGTAAAATGATACCAAGTGGTGATACCTGCTAAATAAATAATAAAGTAACATCAAAGGAGTAGAGGTCCCAAGATGGGAGAGTGCTTTATATACAGTAGTC
The DNA here is from genome assembly GCF_029281585.2 of Gorilla gorilla gorilla. Classification (NCBI taxonomy): domain Eukaryota; kingdom Metazoa; phylum Chordata; class Mammalia; order Primates; family Hominidae; genus Gorilla; species Gorilla gorilla. Next base: position 169,587,097 of record NC_073228.2, read on the forward strand.
AAGGTATGCATCAGAGGTAAGATGACATTTGAACAGGTATCAGAAGGAAAGGAAGGAAGGAACCCAAAGGATCTCTGGGGCAAATGTATTCAAAGGAGATAGAGCAGTAAACAAAAGTCCCGATGTAGAAGTGTTTGATGTGTTCAGGAAGCAGTAGGAAGTCAATCTGTTTTGAGCAGGTTAATTACAAGAGAAGAACAATGGCAGACAGGATGAGAAGGTACAGAAACTTGTAGACAAATATCCAGACTTTGTTTTTTTTTTTTTCTCTAAATGAGGTAAGAAGTTAATGAAAGGTTTCATGCAGGGAAGTAATATGTTATATTATTTAAATTATTTTTAATAGGTAATATACTTAAATGGTTTAACCATAAAGATGATATATAACAGTTTTACACTAAAAGTCCTTGCTCCCATTCCTGTCTCCATTCACTTGGTTTACCTGCATTTTCAAGAAGCCATTTTTAATTAGCTGTCCTATAAGATTATCTTTAGGCAAATACAAGGATTTCTAAGTATATTTCTCTCCCCATTGCCTCACTTTTTACACCAATGTGATTGGCTATTGTTATACTCCTTTTCTCTGTGGTTCTTTTTATTAAACCATACATTCTAGAGAGTTCTATATCAATAAACAGATCACTCTGATTTTGTATACAGCTGCATGCTATTCTATTGTATGGATATATCATAATTAAATTATCCTTATCCTATTTTTGGCCACTTCAGTTTCTAATTTTTGCCATTATAAACAGTGTCACAAAGGAAAAAGAACCCTTCTATTTAATTTCATACATGTTAGGTAGCTACGTTCTCACAAGTTAATACATTCTCAAGGTGGAGGCTGCTTTTAAGAGGTTATATGTGTGTTTTTGATAAATACTGCCAGATGCCCCTCAAAAGACTTAAATCATCTGTACTCTCACTAGCCACCACATAGGATGTAACTTGAACTTATCTTTTTAGGAATTACACTGAGCATCTTTCGATGTAATTATTAGACATTTGCATTTCATTTTTTTCCTGTTAAGTGTCCATTTCTCCCATTTCCTCATTTTAAAAATCAGATTGTTGGTCTTTTTGTCAACTTCAGTAGCCTTTACTCTGTTAGGAAGAATAGGCTATAACTTGTACTGTTTCACCAATGTCTTTTCCAGTTTACAGTTTTTTTAACTTGCTTTTATTCTTACCTCAACGATTATGTAATTAAATGTATGACTTTATAAAGCTAATTCTGACTGCTTTGCTTTGTGTGTATTCCAAATGGACGAGGATGGCAGTAAGGAGTCAAGTTAGGAGGCTACTGTTTCTCTATTAGAGAAACAATGGTGGCCGGGCGCGGGGGCTCATGCCTGTAATCCCAGCACTTTGGGAGGCCGAGGCGGGCGGATCACGAGGTCAGGAGATTGAGACCATCCTGGTTAACATGGTGAAACCCCGTCTCTACTAAAAATACAAAACAATTAGCCGGGCGTGGTGGCGGGCGCCTGTAGTCCCAGCTACTCAGGAGGCTGAGGCAGGAGAATGGTGTGAACCCGGGAGGTGGAGCTTGTAGTGAGCTGAGATTACGCCACTGCACTCCAGCGTGGGCGACAGACGAGACTCCAGACTCCGTTGCAAAAGAAAAGAAACAACGGTGGCTTAAATTAACATGACAATAGCGGAAATAAAAAGGTTTTAGATCCAGTACGTATTTTAAAGGTACAGCCAAGAAAATACTTAATGGATATTGGTTGTGGAGGTGGAGAAGAGTTGAGGATGAAGCCACTGTTTCTGATTTGAGCAACTCAAAGATGGCGTTGCCCTTAACTGATTCCATGGACATACAGGTTTAGGATGAGACTTGCAAAGGAAGATGGTAAATAGGCAATTGGATTATCAGGTCTGGGGAGAACTCTGGGCTGGAGATATGAATTTGGAAGCAGTGAATATATAAATTTTAAAAATCATAAGACTAGAAAACCGAAAGGGAATAAATGTAGTTAGGAAAGAAGAGAAAAAGAAATACTGAGTCGTGGGGAAATGGGAAGAAAGCAATCAAAAAAGATGAAAAGAGAATGGCCCTTATGGTCAGAGAGAAAAAAAGTCCCCAAAGTAAAGTGAAGAGATATTTCAAGAAATGAATGACTATCATTACAAAATGCTACCTATATTAGCAACGAATTTGAGTGAAAGGAGAGCTGAGAATAGTTCATTTAATTTAGCTATGTGAATGACGTGACTTTTACAAGATTTATTTTGGCAGAGTGATGAGGTGAAAGAAAAAATCGGGATGTGGTGAGGTTTAAAAAAAACAGATATTGCAGCATATTGTATGCTAATCAGAATGATGTGGTGAAGAAATCAAATTAATGGTACAGAGGAAAGCAGAGAAGTGTTGAAGTGATGTCCTTGAGTTGACGCGATAACATTTAGTTTGTCCCAATTGTGTTGCTTGGCATTGGATAGGAACATAAGGTCAGCATGATTATGTTTATTTCAATCTTTCTCATCAGTCCAGTTATAGGAGTAGACTAATCAGATAATTCAGTTGAACTAGGATATAGGCATTTCCGGGCAATCATAACTGGGAGGATGGGGGAGATATTGAAGTGGAGGCTAAATGCATAAATGCAAGGGATGGTAGATCATGAGATTTAAGCTGGCCAAGGGTGGAAGTTAGCACATGAAGGAATAAAAGACAGTGGGCATGTGCTAAGTTCAATGGCTATAGGTTGCAGGAAGAAATAGTAATTGTTGAATCTGGGGAATTAATAGGAGGACCCTTGAACAAGAGAAGGCAATGTTTGGAGAGTAGGAGGCTTGAAATGAAGAAATGGAGAAACAGTTTCCAATGGAGAAAATGTAATTATTGATTAATAAAGGCTATTGGGTATGGTGTACTAGGGATAGAGAACAATCATTCAAAAAGAGGAGGTTAAGGAACTGAGGACCAAGATTTTGGAAGGATTGTCTATGTGACTATCAAAATCACACAAAAGCTAAGACAGGGCTACTGTTGGAGAGAGTAAAACTGTTACAAGAATGAAAATCTCCAAGGAATTTGTTGTAGAGATTTCACATCAGCCTGCAAATGACAACAAATTGTTTCTTTACAAATTTGCTTTACGTAACTTCAGTTTCTATCTAAAACGTAATCTCTGTTAGAGTTTAATAAAAGCTTTCCTTTAAAAAAAGATATAACACTAAAAAAAACTAAAGTGATTTAAAACAATTTACTTTCTAAAATTCTGTTTCTAAAAAATAGAAAATAGGTGTTTGCTTTTAACATTCTTAGATAATAGAACATAGTATTAAAAAAATTCTCAAGCTGCTTATTTTCCGTCTTGTACTTTTTCGTCAGTGCATATCTTTCCTTATAATAAATCACTTGGGACTATTTAGTGTTCGATGATTTATTTTTTTAAAATCTTTTATCTAAGTTGCCTTCTGGTCTAAACTGCCACTATTGACCGGAGTGGGAGTAGGTCTGATAAGATTGCTCTAAAGATGTAGCCAAATAAATCACATAGACTCAAGGATTTAGTTTTGACCTGCTCAATGTGCTTTGCCTTTAGAAAAAAAAAAAACCTAACAAAAATAACTTGTTTTCATCCAGAAAATAGGAGCTAGAAACTTATTTTAAAAACCACATCTGCTAAACTTGTGTGCCTAAAGTAAATAAATTTTATTTTAGATTTTTGGGAGAAGATTATGTATTTTTAAAATATCCACAAAAGTACTCATGCTGACATTCAGATTTTATATACACTGACTACCATTTATTTTAATCAAGCAGTGGCCTCCACTATGTCAATCTTGGCTGTCATGAAGTAGAAAAAGAAGTACTGCCTGAACAGACTCTAGAGAAATTCTGTAATGACACTTAATTCAGTAAAGGACAACTGATAATTATATAATACATGGGTGGGACAATCCACTTGCAAATAAGTTTAGTATAAATCAATGTAAGTATTGAATAGAAAGATACTTTCATTTTCTACAAGATAGTCAAAACTATCTTGTTTCAAAATGTAGCTTCTTTTTTAATGTGGTATGCAGATAGACAAAACCTGGTCTATACTAAGAAAGTGAGGTTAAGAATATTTTCCGAATTCCAATTTAAAGAAGAAACAACCAAAAATAAAAATGACATAGTTTAACAATAAAAGAGGTCCACATTCTTACGAATATATTGTTCAGAATTCCCAGTACTGGTTGTCAGTTACATGTAGGTGTTGAAAGCATGGAGCTGCTAAACTCCTTAGCAGAATATATGCTTTAACATCAAAACACACACACACACACACACACACACACACACACACACAGAGAGAGAGAGAGAGAGAGAGAGAGAGAAAATCCCCAAACTATTTTAGACATCAGTTAGAAGATACCCAGCGATTTTTTTCCACGCAGTATTCAAAACATTTACCACCTGTACCCCATTCATTTAGCAAGTTAACTTTATTTATGTCTCTTATTCTTAAATAAATTATAAGAGCAGGAATTATTCTTAGATTTTGTATTCCCACAGAGATGAGTACCCCGTACTTTGACAGCTCTTAATAATTGTTACATACACCTAAGAGACAAACCTGTGTCTAATTTGTAGAGACTCAGAAACAGTAAGATTCTTATACTGTAAGGTTTTTATACCATGAAACCTCAGAATAATTATTACTGATGAGTTTATTTCTAATAATAAAGTATATACATCATATTGAGAGAAAAATAATATTTGACAATAGACTGAATAGATAAGAAAGTTTAGCTCTTTGGTTCTAGACAATAAAATCTTGCTCTAAATTCTATTTTAAAACTATGAGGTCTTAAAGATAAAAATTGTTTTGCTGTGAGGTTTTTCAACTACATTGTCCTAAAATCATCTGGAGAAGGTTTATTATGTTTATTATAAAATTTTTATTTTGCCTCATTATTCTTATTCCTATGATTCTCTGTGTAGACTATGAAGACCAAAATGAACAATCTATTTCAATTAGCTTTAGAAATAGAAAAAAAAATGCGAAAGGATGAAGGAAAAGAGTCTTTGCTGTATTCTCTGTTGCACTGTCAGAAAATGTCTCAAAGAGACAACAGAAAGAGGCCAGAAGTACTTGTGGTCTTTGGCATAAGGCAGACCAGGGATCCATTCTACCTCCACCATTTTCTAGCTAATAAGGAAGTGCTTAGAAAGTCATTAACTGCACCTCAAATATTAAGTACACAGTCAGTTTAGATACTAATGTTTTTGATTTCTGATACAATATACAAAATGCCTTTGTTTTTTGATAACTGTTCTCTATATCAGGATGTGTCAGAAACGTTTGTTTTTTATTGTTAGGATAACAAAATTCTATGTAATTATCATAGAAGCACTACTGAAACCACTTCAAACTCTACTTTTCAAAAATTCTCCTCTGGTCCCATCTCCCTCAACAAGCGTTGTGGCCAGTACGACATCAGCCCAGCTCTGCAATTCCTGCCATTGGTAGTCTACTATTTGGAGCAGACTTCCAGCACTCTCTTATTTCATTAACTCTCATTGAATCTCAGCAAAAAAAAAAATATTCTCTTCTTCTTTGCTTATATATTTTAACTCTTCTCTGCTAGGCAGTTTAACTTTGTAACTTAACATTCTAATTTGCTTTAGCCCTCAGGTTTTCTAATACCATTATAAATATCCTATTAATTTCATCCCTCAGATCATTATATGTTTAATATAGGTGTAAGAAATTTGCCTTACTCTATTTGCCTCAATGACTTTTCAACAAATTTTACTTCATAATGCAACTCAGCTCAATCAACACTTTTAGAATAGCTGAAAATATTTGCAAAATATTAAAGACAACATTAAGACATTTGTCTTAGAGAATGTAACAAAGAAGATGGAGATGTGAAAGTAAGATAAAGTGTAAAAAGAATTAGTTTCGAAATTACATTTGGAAGGGAAACTAATAAGCTGGCTAATCACTTACCTGACAACCACTTATAAGATTCTGCTCTGTTCAAGTCACTGTATTAAAAAAAGAGGGTTGAAGTCTCCAAGAATTGTATAATCTACTAATATATATAAATGGAATATGATTTATAAGGTATAATTTCCAAGAAGAATAAAAGTAGAAGTCTCATGCCTCCTGATTTCAAAACTTGCAACAAAACTACAGGAATCAAAACTGGGGTAATGGCGTAATGACAGATACACAGAACAATGGTATCAAATAGAGAGCTCAGAAATAAACTCACATATACAATCAAATGATTTTCAACAAGTTTGTCAAGACCATTCAATAGGAAAATGAGTCTTTTCAACAAACTGTGCTGGGAAAAGTAGATAGCTTCATGTGAAAAAAAAAAAAGTTGGACCTTTGCCTTATACCGTGTATAAAAATTAATTCAAATGGATCAGATATCTAAATATGAGCCAAAACTACAAAAATCTTAGGAGAAAACATAAGGGAAAAACTTTGACATTAGACTTGAAAGTGACATCTTTGATGTGAAACCAGAAGCACAGGCAAGAAGGAAGTAAAAAAATTTTGGACATCAGACATTTGGTAATAGTTTGGCTATTTGTTCCCACCCAAATCTCATGTTGAATTGTAATGCCCAATGCTGGAGGTGGGGCCTGGTGGGGGGTGTTTGAATCATGGGAGTGGATCCTTCATGGCTTCTTCGTGATAGTAAGTTTTCACATAATCTACTTGTTTAAAAGTGTGACACTGCTCTACCTCAGTCTCTCCTGCTTGTTCCTGCATTTGCCATGTGATGTACCTGTTCCCCCTTCACCCTCTGCCATGATTGTAAGCTTCCTGAGGCCTCCCTAGAAGCTGAGCAAATGCCAGAACCATGCCTCCTATAAAGCCAGCAGAACCGTGAGCCACCTAAACCTCATTTTTTAATAAATTACCCAGTCTCAGGTATTCTTTTTTTTCTTTTTTCTTTTTTTTTTTTTTCTTTCTTTCTTTCTTTCTTTCTTTCTTTCTTTCTTTCTTTCTTTCTTTTTTTTTTTTTGAGACAGGGTCTCATTTTGTCACCCTAGTGATCAAATGATCAAGTGATCCTCCTCCCTCAGTCCCCCAAGTAGCAGGGACTACAGGTATGTGCCACCACACTTGGCTAACTTTTGCATTTTTTGTAGAGACAGCATCTTGTCATGTTGCTCAAGCTAGTCTTGAACTCCTGGCCTCAAGTGATCCACCCACCTTGGCCTCCCAAAGTGCTGGGATTACAGGCATGAGCTTCTATGCCCAGCCTCAGGTTTTGGTTGTTGTTGTTATTGTTTTGTTTTGTTTTTATTTTTTGAGACAGAGTTCTCGCTCTATCGTCCAGGCTGGAGTGGTGCAGTGGCACGACCACGGCTCACTGCAACCTCTGCCTCCTGGGTTCAAGTGATTCTTGTGCCACAGCCTCCTGAGCAGCTATGCACCAGTGACCAAATGCATGTCTCCGGACAAGATGTGCCAATGGTCAGTAAGCACACAAAACATACTCAACATCACTAATAGAGAAAGACAGTTAAAAACGTGAGATAACCTCACACATGTAGACAGCAATTATCAAAAAATAAGAGACAAGTATTGGTGAAGATGTAAAGGGAACCCTTGTACAGTGTTGATGAGACTGTAAATTAGTACAGCCTATGAAAAAGCAGTATGGAGATGTCTCAAAAAATTAAAAATAGAGCTTCCATGTGATCCAGCAACCCAGCTACTGGTTATATATCCAAAGAAAATGAAGTCAGTGTATCAAAAATATATCTACACTTTCACATTTGCTTCAGCATTATTCACAATAGCCACCCTATGTAATTAACCTAAGTGTCCATCAGTGGATAAATGGATAAAGAAAATGTGGTATATATACACAATGTAGTACTATTCAGCTTTGAAAAATGATGAAATCCTATCATTTGCAACAATGTGGATGAAACTGGAGGGCATTATGCTAAGTGAAATAAGCCAGGCACCAGAAGACAAATACTGCATGATCTCATTTATATGTGGAATCTTAAAAAGTCAAACTCACGGAAGCAGAGAAGAGAATGGTGGTTACCTGGGACTGAGGATGGGAAGAGAACTGGGGAAATGTTGGTCAAAGAATACAAAATTTCAGTTAGGAGGAATAAGTTCAAGAAATATATTGTATTACATGTTGAGCATAGATAATAACAATGTATTATATGCCAGAAAATTACTAAATGAATAGACTTCAAGTGAAAAAAAGTATATGAGGTGTAATGCATGTGTTAACTAACTTGATTTAGCCATTCCACAAAGTATAGGTATATCAAAAAGTTGTACACTATAAACATACAATTCTTGTCATTAAAATCATTTACTTAATAATACAAAAACAACTGAATTCGACAAGGTTCGAGTGCGGAGAGCAGACATCCATTTCCTATACTGAGGATTTCTTCAATGAGAAACAGTCCTATTTTGTGTTGGCTTCCAATTTGTAACGACGACACATTACCATATCATAAAGGGTAGGCAAAAGTATAAACAGTCAATCCAAAATTTCAGACTTCAAAAAAATTCTAAAACATATTATGACATTAATAAACCTTGAAGTCATCTAAGTACAATGAGCCAGAAGTAAAAGGGCAAATATTGTATGACTTAATTTAAGTGAGATATAGAGTTTCAGCTTGAGAAGATGAAAAAGTTCTGGGAATGAATTGTGGTGATGGTTGCCAACAATTAGAATGTATTTAATGCCACTGAATGGTATATTTAAAAACAATGAAAATGGAGAATTCTATGTTATGTACATTTTGCCACAATAAAAACACTTTAAAATTCATAGTATAGACATGATTGAAAAATATGCATGTAGAATACACTATACGGAATCTTATAAGTAGTCAGAAAAATGCAAATTAAAATAACCATGAGACTTATCCATTAAATTGGAATATATATATATACACACACATATATATACACACACACACACACAGATTGATGACATTAAGTATCAGCATGTTGGATGTAAATTCTCCTTTTTCTAAAGGAGGTGCTGCCTTTCAAAGAGTAGTATGTGTTAACTCTTAATATTAAAACTGTTGATAGCCCGACAGTGAAATTCTTGGTAACTGGCCTAGAAAATATTTGGACATGTACATAAAGAGCCAGGAACAAAGTCTTTTATGATAGCTTTGTTTTTTGCAGTGGGATTTTAACATGCTGATGTTCATCACCATTTTAATGAATACACAAATAGTTGTAAATCTATATTATGGAATACTTACATAGCAGAAAAAGCTACACACACATACAAATATATGTGTAGAAAAAGGACATGTTTTTCAGATATATGGTTAAGTGATGAAATTTTCTGAAAAATGCACAGATTAAAATATTGTATATATATAAAAATAATACCCACATCCAAAACACATTCAAATATATATATTATATATGTATATTTATAAGTATGTAAGTTTGTATAAGCAAAATCAACATATGAACACTTTTGGAAATCATATAAGGAATTTTTTTTTCACTTCAAGTTTTAGAAAAGTAGAGTATTTTCAAATATCAGATAAATAAACTTTCTGTAGGATTTTTAAGGCTTAATTTTGGGGTAAGGCAAGTTGAGTACATAAACTCATGGCAGTGTAGCTAAAGTAGTCACAGCTTTTAAAATACTAATTTATTAAATGAATATGCACTTGGGAATAGTATAAAAAATAACATCACATATAACATTCATTGGAAAATATTAGATTATTTTATTCTTCCCTCATTTCAAATAATAGTTCAAAACAATCTTACCTATGTTTTTGTTATCATGGTCTTTTATTACAAAATTACATTTTCGGCCTCCTATGTACCTTCTTGAGCACCTCATTTTCACTGCTATTCAAGTTATTTAAAACATACGTCCTTTAAAATCTATACATGCTACTGTTCCTAGTTTTTTTAATGAGACATAAATATTCATTTGCAAAATATATGAACTGGTGTTGTTTGTTTTTTTGCTCACTTGTTTTTGCCCTGGAGGTTAATTTTCATGATCCTTAAGTGGTTAAGTAGAGCTGGTTAATGTGTTACACATAAGTTGATACAGCTATCTCCTAAAAGGGTTGACAATAGCATTAGCCTTGCTGTTGTGAAAAAATTGTGAATTTTTGTGAAATTTGTGACACTTCCCTGGAAATCATGACCAAATCTGCGTTAAATACATTTTTTTAACCAACTTTATTTGGAGATATCTAAATGTAGCAAAGATTTTCGTTTGTTGACATTGTTTTAAACCAATGTGTCTTTTGTACACCGTGTTTGGTTCAAAATATAATAACTGAGGTTATGCCCCATAATATACAGCATTTTGAAGGGGCTTGAATAGATGATGACTTTAATTATTCAAGGGTAGTTTTGGGGAAAACACTGCTTTACATCCTGAAATACTTAGTAACTCTTTTGTGTCTTAACACTAAGTTCCTCCATAAGAAACTTAGAGACAAGGTAAGTACAGAGACAAGGTAATTTCAGTTCTTAAAATGAAAATACTTCGTATAAAGATGTTTACATTACACTGTGTTTATAGTGATTTAACTTCCTACTATTACATAAGCTATGAAACTTCTCTCTATGATAAGTGCTTGTCAGAAGCTCATAAACATATAGCTGAACTACTAACTCAACTCAAACTTACCCTTAAACTTATGACTTGGTCCTATCCCTCCAAGAGATACAAAGAATTACAAAGAACAGCCTCACATTATTGGCCCTTTCCTGTTACGTTACCGCAAAAATGCTTCTGTTGCTGGGATTCCGAAATCATCTCATTTTCTCTTTATAGCAACTATTCATTTTTCACTAATAATTACCATGAAAAGTTTAAAATCAGTTTAAAGTTTTGTTATTTGGTGTGAGGTATAGATGTAATTTCTCTGACAAATATGTTCTGCAACATTAGTTGCATTTAATCTTTTGTGCATGTATGTTTATTTCTATATTTTAAATTTTCTATATGATATAAAATTTTTTATTCTGTAGATATGACAATATTTATGCAAATCCTTCACAGCTTAAATTATTGGTTGGTAAAGTTAGTGCCTTTTCAATAATCTTCTACCTCAAAAGAGTATTTGCTAACCTTACCTTGTTATTATCCAAGGGGCATATTTAAATCTATTTCTTACATTGCTAGAAAATATATTTTGGAATTTTAGTAGGAACACGTTAACTGTGTACATAAATTCATAAATAAATTTAAGAAACGTATTTTGTTTGCTATACAATGCCAGCATTGGGACCACTGAGTTAAACCTCTGTTACTTTTTTTTTTTGTTTGAGACGGAGTCTCGCTCTGTCGCCCAGGCTGGAGTGCAGTGGCGCGATCTCGGCTCACTGCAAGCTCCGCTTCCTGGGTTCACGCCATTCTCCTGCCTCAGCCTCCCGAGTAGCTGTGACTACAGGCGCCCACCCCCAGGCCCGGCTAACTTTTTGTATTTTTAGTAGAGACGGGGTTTCACTGTGTTAGCCAGGATCGTCTCAAATCTCCTCACCTCGTGATCTGCCCGCCTCGGCCTCCCAAAGTGCTGGGATTACAGGCGTAAGCCACTGTGCCCGGCCTCTATTACTTTTTTTCAATGTTTTTCATCTCTATATAATTTGAAATTTTCTAAGAATTTTCATCTGACCCATTAAAGGAACAACCTGTCTGGGTAAGGATAGGAGACCTCTGTCAACCAGAGCTAGGAGAAAAATCTAAATATGTGCACACTTTTAACTTATAGTTCAAACATTTTTATGGTAATCATTACGAAAACTACTGTTAATACATAAGTAAACGGCATTCACAAGTGCAACACGTGTAAGTTCCCTTAGAGCTATGCTATTTTAACAGCTAAGCCATACCTAAGTGATAGCTTTCAAAAAGAAATTAACAATCAAAATAAAAGAACAAGGTTAGTATAGCGTGGAGGATGCTAGTGGTTGAGAGCATCTCAGAATTTGTTTTTGAGTCTATATTAGCTCCCCAGTAAATCTGAGATTAAGCAAATATTTCGGTGATTGATACTCATTTTAGGTGAAGCAAGCCCTGAATGGGGATTGAGATGATGGAGCTATTTTCCTAGGTCATCTTCTTGACCAATGCCAGGTTATTATTATCCTCATCTTGATCACATAAAAAATAGAGATGATGATTACAACTGTGACCAATCTGCATTGAGGCCTTATGCAAATTAACCCAAATTTCAACTCGATCAGAAGTAATAGTGGTAAAATTGCTCATTCTATCATATTTATACTCTCATATTAGCACAGGTTTTACATATTTTTTTTAATCTATGAAATCCAGCCAGCTTAATAAAGTATCAGATCTTAGGAAAATATCCCATGTAGCTATAAACTGCGTGAAGCCATAGGTATAAGTACAATTATTCTGATCTTCTGGGAAGCACGTTGATGAAACTAAGAAAAGGTCTTTTGAAAGACCCAGCGGACTGCTGCCAGGCAGTAGTTACATTGTCCATAGCATAAGGCACAGTTAAAAAAGAGAAAAAAATTCTTCCCAGGACATCTCTACTCTCTTCAATTTTAAAATGGCTTTCAAGTTTCCTGTTCAATGTGCTGATCTGGAAGCATAGAATGAAGGAGAAAGGGAAAGAAGAGTTAGACTATAAAGTTGTTAATACATTAGTTAATTCTTTTATGGAACATTTTGAAGCACAGGCTATTAAATCACTTCCTTCTGTTCAGTTAGCTTTTGAGCCTGATAAGCATCAAAGCTCGGATGGAAAATTGACATCCAAAGAGACTGATATATAAGCACACAGTTTAAAAATTCAGCAAAAGAAGTAGTGTTGTACCTAAGATCTTTCTTATAGTTATTCTGAGACTCTAGTCTCTATGATGTTGTAATAAAACTGAAAATAACAAAAAAAAAAAAAAAAAAGGAAAACCGGGATGGAATCGGGTTTCATGAAGTGACTGAAGTGGCCTTTTGAAGATTTTAAAACAACTGCAGAAAATACTCTTTTTCTCTGTCCATGGCAGTAACAGATTAGTGGCTCATTTCCATACCATCATGTTGAGACTCTCCATGATGACCCTACCCTAATGCCCTATATTCAAAAATATTAATCTGTTCAATTTTCAGATGGGATCCATAGCCAGTGCGGGAGGATGTGGGAGAAGCCCTGCCTCGATGAGGGAAAGTGTTGAACCAATAGCTCATGGCTGCATATTAGTTGAACTACCGACCTCACAGTTGATGTAGCTTTCTCAAAAGTGCTTAACTTAGTAGCGGGGCGTAGTTTACCCCCTGGTGAAATCAGGATCAATACTTATTAAATACTTCATGAACTCTATTCATTTCTAAAACATCCACTTGTCTGCCTTTGCTGTCATGTTCTGAATTAATTTGATGTGTGATACGATTCTTACCTTTTATATTACGTTACTTGTATGCTGAAAAGTAAAAGACAAAATAATGAGGATTGAGGGATGGTCTTTTTGTTTTTCTTAACTGTGTTGTCTCCCTTTTCAAAGATATTTATTATAATACCTTCTTAGACAATAATTTTCCACTTCTTCGCTTAAAAAATATTTAGGCCTAAATCCACAAGCAAAATATTAAACACTTGTTATTTACTTTCTTCCCAGTTCTTTGGAAAAAAGTGAGGTGATCTCTGTAAACGGAAATTAATTCTCCTCCCCAAGGACTTTATTGATAGCCTGGGATGAATGTAGCAAAAGATAGGGTGTCAGAATAATTACAAACATTTATTAAAATGATTTTGAGGTTTTATTTAATCTTTATTAACAATTCAAAATATATAATCTAGAAAATAACATTATATGCAGTCTTATCCTTGAAAAATAATGTGTTCATAATTAGGTTGCATACAGAATTTTCTGTTTTGTAATGTAATATCTCATGCTTTTAAAGTTAATTGTTCCATCTTCAAAATCTTTGGTTCCAATTTTGAGACGATTGTCTCCCCTTTACTTGTAAGAAAACAGAGTTTAATGTTGGTTTTATTTTTGCCAATAGTAAGATGAGCTTTCTTTAAGAGTAATGTTGGTTGGCTTAACTGTCCATTTGAAAAAATACTTAAGCATTGTATTTGATTGAAATAGGCTTATTAAAAGCATTTTTCTAAAGTAAAGGTTTTTTTTAAAGTAGTAACATGAAGAATATTAACAATAATAATTATTTTATATTCTATAGTAATTTCAAGGGTCTGATCTGTTACCAGCTGTCTTAATCACCACTTGCATATGAAGCAGGCATTTTTAATGTTACTAAAATTGGGAAAATTGATACGTGAAGAAAATAAGTGAGTGTCCAAGGCTTTAAACCCAATAAATGTCCAATGTTAAAACAGAGTTCCCTTGAAAGTTAAGCCTGAGAGTATGCATATATGCCCAGGCTAAGATAGATATTTGAGGTATTTGAAATAACCAAACCTAAAAATGCATTCCTTAAGAGAAAGAAAGGTCAGTTTGTAGAAACATAGGGATATTATGGAAATTCAATAGAATTAAAGCAATGTGAATATGGAGAAATAGTGGAACAACTCATGGTGTTGAGTTAGGAGTGAATGTAATTGAAATGTCAAATGAAATGATAACTTTAGTAAGAATTATTCAAGTTTAATCATAGGGTGAAAAAGATTGAGTGAAAATGCTTGATAAGAAATTATTTGAATTTTGTCCTTCACTGTATTTACTTATGTCCCTGTTCTATATCTATTTACCAGTCTAACATCAAATCTTTCCACAAATTCATTCATTCCTTTCAATTGTATGTCCTATGACTGTATCACTTTCTAAAATGTACAACTTGCTCATTCATAGTTACATAAAGTTTGTTCAATATTTTTCCTAGACCTGAGATGCCCACTAGGAGTGATTGAGTCACTCCTTCAGTGAGTAAATCAAATAATTATTTTCAATGCTCTGAAAGCAATAAATTTTCTTCTGTGTAGCTCCTTAGTCAGTCATCCCCCAATAACCCCCACCTTCTATGAATTACCACAGAATAATAACAGCTATTTCCTAAATGTTTATTATGTGCCAGGATCGTTTCAAAGTGGTTTGCTTGCATTATCTCCTCTAATACTTGATGAAAACCTATAAGTTAGATAATGGTTTGATCCTCATTTTAAAGATAAGTAAACTGAGGCCAGAGATTTAAAATAAATTTCTGAAGATTGTGCACTAAGTGGCAGAGCCCACATCGCTTGGCCCATACTGCTTTTTAAAATGTTTGCCCCTTTTTATGCTCATAGACACTTAATGAACATTTATTTCTTCCCAAAGAGGTATACATTTCTGGAGGCCAAAAACATAGCTTGGATATCTTTATGGTGGTCATAATACTTAACAGAGCTATAGAACATAGTAGGAGCTTAGTAAACCTTTAGGGAAAACAATTAGTAAGTTTTCGATATTAAGAACTCTGTTAAGGCTTATTGAGGAGTTAGAAAAAAATACAAACCCATAGTGATGTGGAACATTCAAATCTAATTTAATTATGATCTTTATATGAAGGAGAAAAAATGCGTGTGACAGCTGTGATATTCATAAAACCTTTGTTTAAAAAATTCATTTCTTCTGTCTCAATTTCTCTGTTTACACTGAATCTTTTTGTTTGTTTGTTTTCATGATTTTTTTAAATTCCAAAAAAGCTATTTTCACCCAAGTTTGTTTCATTGATATGATTTTAGTAGCTCCTATCTGAAACCATCGTCAGGAAACATGTTTTTTCTCTTTGGCTATTTCAAAAAAGAAAAATACTTAATATCAGTATGAATAACACATGTGCTCATTGCAGCATAATGTTGGTGCAATCTGTGCTTGATACAGTTATAAATAAGTCTTTGAAAGCATTTTTCTGTATTTTAAATAAAGGCTATAGAAAGCCACAAGAAGGATCTAGTCTTGTTAATATCACAAGCTGTTTCCCCACCTGCACTCAGAGCAGCTTTAGTACAGCAGCTGTCTGGGTTCGTGTTGGCACATCACTGTCTGCACAGGAACCCCATGGTTTACACAGAAAATGAATAGGCCACAGTTCCAATGGGGGTCTTTAATAATCCTTCCTCTAATGCTACCATGTGTGAGCATTGGGCTTTGAAGGGGTGTGAGGTGTGAAGTTTCAGGAGGATTATTTAAAGCCACTCAATTTCGAAAGGTAGAAAAGAGCATTACAAAAACAGAGAGTGCCTTTGCATTCCTCCTGCATGTTGATCAAATGCAGCTTATATTGATATTAGAGCTTCATGTCCAGCATGTAATAGCAAGTAAAAGGATTGGTATAATTAGGTGATTCACTCCATTCGGCCCTCTTTAACATGGACAAACAAAACCTAGCATAGATGTTTCATTGATTTTATTTACCAAATATTAGCTGTGAAAATATTAACCTAATGAGAGCAAATATCTATCCTGTAGTACCTATGGATATTAAATCCAGGGAGGAAGAAATTTATACATTGGACTTGCCTATGTGTAGTTGGGTGGCCCTTGGACATTTAAAATAAAGCAGTTTTTTTTTTTTTCTTTTTCTACATAGACTTCTAAAAGTATCATCCATGGTAGTTAATCAATCATGGTTTTTTAGGCCATGTGAATAAATTTCTTGTTCAAACTGAGAACTTTATTCCAATAACTCTTACTTCTCCTAAGGCACTTTAAAGAACCCAAATTCCATTTTGTGACTATTCTGAGCAGTTTTTGGAGAGCATAGTGTAATGGAGGTGGGGTGATTTAATCACTTGGAGACATACTCTGTGCAACTACAGAATCAAAATATTAGGGCCTCAGCCACCTACTGCCCCACATCTGGACTTAATTTCAAAAGATCTTTAAGCATTGGGAATGCCCAGCATTGAGAAACTATCTCCAGTGTTACAGGAAATAGCAAGTAAAGAGACGGTATATTCAATCTAATACACATTTCCTCTATAGATCAGGCACTGTGCTGGGTATTTCAGAACTGAGGCCAAATGCCGTAGGTCTTAGACCAAAAGATTCTCATTCAATTAGGGATGATAGACATCTAGACAGACAAGCGCACTGCAGACAGAGCTACAGAGGCATCTTAGAGGACAGATTAACTTTCTCAGGAGTTAAAAGTGGAAAGGCCTATGAGAAGGTAACATCTCAACATAGGGCTTAGATGAGCAATGGGAACTTTTCTAGGTGGCTGAAAGGGCATACTGAACAATACACGCAAGATGTCATTGTAGGCTGAGTGGGGCTTGGTATTGCTGGACCTCAAAATGGGAAAGGATAGAAACCCTCAGAAGATGAGTCTGCAAAATAGACCAAGGCCAGATCATAAAGAATATTTTATTTCTCCTTAAGATTCTTAGCCTAAAGTATTTCTGATATGGAATAAGCCAAAGGTTGGAATGTTTAGAGGCCTGAGGAAGGGCAGTCAGTTAGAAAAATTTTGCTAGTGGGAAGTGAGATGGTGAGGGAAATGGCAGGAAGCATGTAATGGGAGGGACAAAAGAGGAGACATTTAGGAGGTGGATTTGTCAGGGTTTATTGAAGTAATGGAGTGAGACAAAAGTGGGTACCTTTCAGGTTTTTAATTTAATTTAATTTTATTTTATTTTTTTGGTGGATTTGGGGGAGACGGAGTCTTTCTCTGTCTCCCAGGCTGGAGTATAGTAGCATGATCTCGGCTCACTGCAACCTCCGTCTCCTAGGTTCAAGCAGTTCTCCTGCCTCAGCCTCCCGAGTAGCTGGTACTATTGGCACACAACGCCACGCCTGGCTAATTATTTGTATTTTAGTAGAGACGGGATTTCACTGTGTTGCTCAGGCTAGTCTTGAACTCCTGAGCTCAGGCAATCCGCCCGCCTTGGTCTCCCAAAGTGCTAGGATTACAGCCGTGAGCCACCGCGCCCGGCCTTTTCAAGTCTGTGAATTGGTAAATTTTTTTAAAGTCCTTTTTTAATAAGATTCACAGAATATTACCCCTGTTAAGTTATGACAGATAATGGTGACTTCTCTGTTCACTGCTCTGAATATTTCTAACCCCTAAAACATTCTGATTTTACACAGCAGGATATACAACCCACAGCCTGTAGGGCGGAACAGCCAATGACTGGTTCCAATAGAGCTTGACAGATATTTTGTGCCTGTCATTGCTTTATGACACAGTTTTAAGCCACAGACTAAAGATGATTGTAGCTACCACTGTCCTCCTTACGGTTAAAACAGCTCACACAGTATTTTGCCCTAATATTGTCAAGAAGCACAATTCCTTTCCCAGAAAACTGCTCTAATTGGATTTGGTAGACCTTGACTGGCTTGTCACTGCTGTGTTCAAGGTGAAGGTGAAATCTTTGAGGAGATTGTTCCTGAAAATAAGAGCTGAATATCTCCGATGAAGGCCTTTTAAAAGTACATATCTTTATGCAATTATTTTCATATTACTTTTCCATGATCTATGTTTTATTATATGTGACAAATGACCAGGAAAAAGAAAAAGGGTTGTGGGATTGATTTATACTCTAAATCCTATATATATGCAGTTATATCTTTAAACATTTATTGTCATATAAATGTAAAATTTGAAAAGAAAATATTTTTATTCTGATTTTTTAAAAATTCCAAATTTAACATTTCGTAACAGGTGAGAAGTTGCTGTTGAAGCCACACTGCTGATGAGGACTCAGGCAGGTGTCCCGAGAAATCGCCCAGTCGTGAGAGGAACCATAAGAACTTTGTAAGGTAAATACTTTTCTTAACCTTTTAAAATCTGGGCAAGACACAAGGTCAATGTTTAAAATAATTACTGTTGGATTTTCTTTATAAGAAGAATAATGCTAATTCACATTTTTAGCCCAATTTCTTTGATTCATATTTGGCGATAGAGCTATTACCATTTATTAGATTTTGTATCACATTCTGTATAACATACACAAAATGTGTATACATGTACATATATACGAATCTACACACGTTTACCACTAAATATTGAAAAGCGTTATCGAAAGTCTTTATCTGCCTAGATTGCCAAGTAGAAAGTGTGACCACTTTTTGAAAAATATGAATACACTAAATCATTGAAATATCTTGGTGTCCCAGAGAGTAGAACCAGGATAGTCTGAAGCGTGCAAATATTAAATTGTGTGAAGCATTTTGGTTCTAAGTTTCAGTTAAGAGAGAGGCTATTTCACAGTTGGCGTACTTCCTACAGGAAACCACAGTGATGTTTTATTAAGTAATGGGATATAGTTTGTCTCTTCATTTACCTGTAAGAAATGTGGCGGGAGAGACTTGAAACTAGGACTTAAAGAGTGACAAGTACCAGGCATGAGAAACACAGCTCCCTTAAAGAAAAAGTAAACATTCCAGGAGGCAATCCTTTTGGAAAATGAGCCAATCAGAGCTGGTCCTGCTAAATGGAGAGGCTAGAGAGTAGGTGCCCCTGACTTCTCAACTTCATATTAAAATATTCTGCCGTTCACCTTTCTTGAACTCAATTCCCTAACAAGCAAGCTGACATTAAATCTTCATTCTTTAGAAATTTTAATATTTGGAAAGTGTATGAAGTAGGTCATCTAAAAATGTAAAAAGCAATCCTCAAGTTATGGCACTCTGTTGCATTTTGGTTTGGATAGAATTCTATTCTGTTTAATGAGTTGTTTGATGATCTCCCTGAAACTGAGCATACTTGAGTTCTGAGATACCACACAGAAATATGACTGCAAAAGCAAAAGATGATCTTCAAGTAGATCAACTTTTGAAAGTTTATCAATCACTGACATTAAATTGTTTGTCTCATTCTTGAGGAAGAGAAGGGACTGGATTTTTATAAGGTTTATTTTTAGCTTCTTGGCTAACTGTAACACACCTGAAAATAAAGGCATGTTTATGACATCTTACTGTGTTGTGTCTGCTGTCTGAAACACTCATTCAGGAATGAATTGGGATACTGATGCACTAAAAAAGGCTCAGGATGGGGTTTGGATAAGTGCTGCTCCTTTGAAAGAGTCCAGACTTTGTAAGAAAGTATTAAAATTCTGCATTGATAAGATAACTTTTGAAGCTTTAAATTGAACTGCCTAAGGAATCTCTTTTAAATGATCTTCATTCCAGTTCCATGATTGGTGAGTACGAGTGAGGGAGGAGGATTTCTTTTCTATTTCCCTCAAACTCGAAAATTTTTCAATTTTTTTCTTGTAATTTCTGATTAATGGCACTCTTGATTTTGATTTATATTATCCTATTATTCATTATATGGGAGAAGAAGAAGTCACTTTTTTTTCCAATTTAATTTTTAAAATTAGGGCTAGCAGTGATGAAATTTAAAATCAAATTATCTTGTCAGAGTGACAGATAAATCTCTAGAGTTTCTAATGAGATTTTCCACTGGCAGGATGCTGAATTTCTCCCTTTCCCAGACTTCTTCATTCCAGGTTTTGACAGGGAGTGACAATGAGCATCTGTGTTTTGAAATATAGTACTATTTGAGGTATTTTGGTCCTTATTTAGAAATTTAGGGGTGGTTTGCTTCTTTGTTCTTGGTTAAAGGGGAAAAAGACAAATGTCAAATGGGTACATCTTTTACTATGGAAAGCTGTAAGTAATTACCATATACCTAAATTTGATTAAGCATAGTAGATTCACCAATTCCTACCCTTGCCTTTACGTGTTACTATTCTTAAAGGAATTTTTACCATAGAGATGGTGTAAATATGACACCATATTCTTACTATGCTGCTATTTGACTTTTCTCCCCCATGTTTTCATTATCCTAAATAAAATTTGAACTCTTAAGCATTTTCACAGTATTAGGTTGAACTCTGTAATTCTATATGCAGTTAACAATTCTGTCTTATGTAATCAGGGAGTTAGAGATTCTGTTTCTAGTAGCTAAAAAAAAAAAAACCCTATTCTTTGCTGATCTCAATCAAACATGTAGCAAAATAATGATTCTTAAATGATATAATAGATGTGCACTTTATTCCTCCGCAAGAGGATATATCTAAGATAAGCTGTATATTCAGTGATACTACCCAAGTAACTGAATTGCCAATTAGTAGTTTAAAATGTCTTGGGGAAACAAAAAGAATACAGAAAAAATGATTAGTTATGACAGGACCCTCCATATTGAGATTGTCTTGGAGTAGAACATATTGCAAAATGAGGTTGATTCTAGACTGAGCCTGCTCCCTAACTCTGACTAGACAAGGAGTTCATGAGATGTCTTAAAGCTTCAATTTCCTCACATGTGCAAGAAGAAGCAATTTTTCTTGCACTTTTTTTTTGTTAGCCAGAAGCTAGTCAAAAGCTACAGCTGTAAATTAGAACTTTGCTTCTTCATTACATTTCCGTCTATGTATGTTGTTGTAATTTCTACATCAGAGGATATTAACCAATGAGTGCCCCCTGAGAAGCCTGCTTTGGTTACTTGATTATCATTTCAAAATGAGTAATGGTGAGTATGTTAGGTAGTAATTCAAGGAACAGATGATACTCAGAAAAAAATGTGGCAAGACACCTATGTGTAGGCCCTGAAGAGCTGCACATACTGTACATTAGCTAAGAGTCTTAATAAAAGAACAGAAGGAAGGGAAAATACAAAATGAAGAATGAATTACTTAAGATTAAATAGTTTCTATTACAGAAATAGGCTGCATGGAGAGCTAATGGCAGGCATTTTCTACAGACAGATGGAATGCTCTCATCTCCCAATAGTATTGATATGAAGTCTCTGTTAAGATTCATTTTTCCTGAAACATTTGCATATAAATATAAACATCATTACTAGGGGCTAATTGCCCTGTAGGAACTAAAATGTGGGAATTAGCATCTTTAGTTGCTTTTATTATTATTTTTTAAAGTATCTCTAACACGTATCATATTTGGTACTGCATGGCTGCAACAGATAATTACCACCATTAAGAATCTCAAACGCAAAATCAAAACCATTTGGAATGGCTTCCAGGGCAACCCAGCACAGTGAGTAGCCACCAAAATGAGTATATGAGGTTTATGTTCATGCATATTTATAAGGGCACTTAATTCGACATTCATAGTAGGGGGCTTTTGAAAGCTTGTCAAAAGAGCAGCCCCAAAACAAGACCAAACATCAAAGGTAAGAAGATACAGTGCATCTCGCTCCCACACACATACAAATATTGCTTGCAGGAGGCAATGAATAACACCAAAGGAATTATTTATTTTAACTACTCAGAAGAGATGGCAGTTTCTACGAAGATGTAAACCACAAGCCTTTGCCTTTATCATTCATCTTATTGATCAGAAAGGTCAAGAGTGTAAGTTATTCAAAGGATGGATCATAGGCAAAATTCTGGATAAATGGACATGTAGATTTGTGTGATTAATGCCTCTTGCTTGTGCAGAATATGTGGAAGAGTTTGAAGGCATGTCCTAAGGACAGAAAAAAGGAAAGTATTTGAAAGAATACTGAGTATAGCTGAAACACTGCCCATTTTGTGGGTGGGTCTATGTGTTCAGTATATAGTTTCTGCCTTGTTCAAGTGTTGTGTTCAGAGGTGATCTTGCTGACACTTATACTTTTCAAAACCATTTCCATGACATTCAGCAAATGTTTGTTCTGGTGGAACAAATCTGTTAAATTATAGATTAGAAACAGTACAAAGAAACCTTTACAAATGTTTCAGTTTCAGTTTTGCACAAAGCAAACAGCATTATATTTAAATGCAACACTCCTTGTTAGAATAAAACATCTACATAACAGGGTAGTATGCTCGATTTATAATTCTCTTCTCCACTCCGCTTGGGGGGCAGGGATGCCTGAAGTTCTGAAAGCCGCAGTATTGAGGATCACCTCTCATCACTTCCTTTCAAAAGCCCACATCTACAATCCACTTCTGCTTTCTTGCCATTTCCCTGTCTTTCCCAGCTTCCTTTCCTTAGTTTCCTTCCCTACCCCCTTGACTCTCCATTGTTGCTAGGAATGGTCTAAATGCAAAATAATGACACTTTTCCTGTAATGGCGATCCCATATTATTATATGGGCATTTAGTTCTATTCAATCCCTCGTTAACACCTTACTCATTATATTGAAAAAAATATTGGAGAGTGGCATAGTAGGTTTCTTTTTTTTTAATTTTGAGAATAATTTAATGTGTTGACTTTAAGATACAACTACATTCTATATAAGATACAACTCTATATGTCAATACTTTAAAGAAATGGATCTTTACAAGACCAAAATAACCCACAGGCCATGAGGTTGATTTTCCCTTTTTCCTTTTTTTTTTTTTTTTGTTTAAACAAATGTGCACCACGATGTTTCAACAACTAAGACAAGTGCCATGAACGTGAAAGCTGCAGTTTGCAGTATACCACATTTAGAATCCAGGGGATGTGAATTACACAAAGGTGGTAGTTATTCTCACTAAACAATCAGGTAACTTCATAACAACAATGATTTAAGCATTCAAGCAACGGAGACAAATCACCAAGGGAAAGATCAACATATTTGAATTAAAATGTATACACATTTATACATCAAAAAGTAATCAGTAGCCAAATTAAAATATGACAATAACATATTTTATGTTATGTTGACAAATAACAAACTAAGAAAATACTTTTCTGAAATTCCAGAATTAAAGATAAATTTTAAAAGAACCAGTGTCTTTTTCTTTAAGAGTCAACGTGGTAAATAGATCTCAAAGCATAACAACTACAAAAGAATAATGAGCATACGAAAATAATTTAACTTCAGTTACATAAAAGAGTGAAAATTAAAAATAAGGATTTCTTTTTTTGTGTTTTTGTGTGGGTTTTTAACATTTTTGCTTTGTAACATGGCAAATACTTTAAAATGGAAATCCCTCCTTTGTGTAGTCCAGACATAAGCAATCTCAGAGACAACTAGGGTGTATACAAATGAATATCACATTCCTGGAAAGCAATTTTACTATCATAGAATGAGAGCTTGAAAATCTTATAGAAAACATATTATTGGTTCAAAAATAAATGTATTATCTGCATAAATGATCAGAAATTCATAGAATTACTTATAAAAAATATGGCCATTACAATGAAAAATTAAGTATTTTTACCCTAAGCATTTTTAAAACGTTCCTATTAGTAGATAAAATAGCAGGAACAACACAAACTGATATCTCTATCTATGTACATTGATTAGAATTTGCTGGTCCCCAACCTTCATTTATAATTTG
Organism: Gorilla gorilla gorilla; assembly: GCF_029281585.2. Classification (NCBI taxonomy): domain Eukaryota; kingdom Metazoa; phylum Chordata; class Mammalia; order Primates; family Hominidae; genus Gorilla; species Gorilla gorilla. The sequence goes on from NC_073228.2 coordinate 169,611,248, forward strand.
CCTTCAGATTCCTAAGGTCTGTGTCAGTGTCAGAGATTGTTTTTTTTTTTTTTTTTTTTTTTTTGAGAAAAACGTCCATGTCCTCCAAACCATTCAATACAGGGGAAGACTAAAGGGCAACCAAGCTTTTATGGCAGAAGATGATGTTGGAGAAGACAGAGAAGCTTCAACCCCAGTTCATCTGGGAGCACTGCAACCTTAGCAATACAGAAGAAAGATACTTCTTTCTTCTAGAGACTAGTTACTGTATGCATTTGTTCAGTTAGTATTTATTTATTCCCTATGAGTAGCATAGTGAGGTACCTCACTACAAACAGAATGATGAATCAAATTTGGACTAATCAGAAGCTGAGAGTCTTGAATAGGAGACGTGTGTGTACACATGCCTGTTTGCGTACATATGTGTGCATATTATTGGAAGTTTGGAATATTTTTTTTTCTTTTGTGACGGGGTCTTACTCTGTCACGCAGGCTGGAGTGCAGTGGCACGATCTCGGCTCACTGTAGCCTCTGCCTCCTGGGTTCAAGCAATCTCCCACCTCAGCCTCCCGAGTAGGAATTACAAGCGCCTGCCACCACGCCTGGTTAATTTTTGTATTTTTGGTAGAGACTGGGTTTCACCATGTTGACCAGGCTGGTCTCAAACTCCTCACCTTAGGTGATCCACCTGCCTCGGTCTCCCAAACTGCTGGGATTACAGGTATGAGCCACCACACCTGGCTAGAAGTTTGGAATCTTAAGGAAGGAAATGCCTAACAATGTTGATTTGCTGTTTTTTTTTTCTTTTTTTTTTTTTTAAACTGACTTTTAAAACTGACTTCCTCAGGACCCCTTGTAGTTAACATACATTTCTACTTCCACAATCATTGTTTTCACAGATAACATCACCATATTTACTTTTCTCGGGACAATCTTAATTTATTTGATTTACTGGTTTGTTGTCTCCACACCAACCACCTAGTCACTTTTTGGAAAGCAAGAAACACAAGGTAGAGGACATGTTTATCTCGTTCACTGTCATGCTCTCAATTCTTGGCGCAGAGTGACTTGCTCAATATATGTTTGTTGAATGATGGATGCTTATTTTTCTTATAGACTAAACTGTCTTTTATGTATAGGTAGGATTTGTGCACAGAGAAAGGGAAAGAAGAAAGAGGAAAAAATAAGAGCAAAGAAGGGAACTAGGTGAGCAGAGGCAGAGAGGCAGCATTTGAACTTAGTTTTTGAAGGAAAAGAGGAAGGTGAGGTAGAAAATAAGTTGTACTGGGAGCCAGGCTCAGCTGGTTCTTTGGCATATTTTAATGATGGGGTTCTTGAGTCTTACAGCTTGAGTATCTTTAATGTTCTAAAATAATGTCAGATTATTTCTCAAAGTATTGATGCCAATTTTCATTCTCATTTGCAGTGTGCATATAAAAGCTATGTTTATACACAATCTAACCAGTACTTGGTGCTGTCATACTTGTTAATTTGTGCCAATATAATGGGCAAAAAAAAAGCATATTGTTTTCATCTCATTTTGCATATCCTTCCTTATAGGTGAAGAACTTCTTTTTGCCTTCTTTTTTTCTCTTCTGTATATCTGTTAATCATTTACCTATTTAAAATGTTGACTTTCTGGGCTTTTTTTTTTTAACTGACTTTGAATTTCTTTTTTTTTTTTTTTTAATTTTTTCGAGTACCTGTGGTTTTCAGTTAACTTTTATAAATATATTCCAACACTGTGGCTTTTCTTTCTTAAAGGGATCTTTTGAGGAACATAAGGTTTTGTGGCTGTAACTACTTCTGTAGTGCTGTATTGTTTCAATATGGTTGCTGTATGTTTTTTGTATGGTATTTTATCAGTTTTGTTAGAGAATCTCTTTCTCTGAGGTCATAAAGATATTCACCTATATTTTTTGTAAAGTTTTATAGTTTTGACTTCTGACATTTTAGAATTTTTATCTATCTAAAGTTGATGTGTCTGTATAGTAAGAAGTTTTGAATAAATTTTATTTTTTTCTAGTATGAGTGACTAAGAATTCTTACACAATTTATTTGAATTGATCTTCCTCTCCTCAGTTACGTACAATACTACCTGAATGATAAAGCAAATTCAGAATATCAATGGGTCAGTTTCTGGGGATTATCTTTAGTTGCACTAGCAGCATGATCACAATCTCTTAATTACTATAGCTTTTATAATTTTCTTCGTTTCTGATAGGCCAAGTCCAGTCCTATTTTATTCTTTTTGTTTTAAAACGTCATACATACTTTTGGACTATTGCATTTCTGTATTAGGTTTTCCTGGTTGCATATGAATTTGTTGGTTTAAAATAACACCCATTTAGTCGACTTCTATAGGTCAGAATTCCAGCATGGAGTGTCTTGGTTCTCTGCTTAAGGCTGACATCAAGGAAATAGCCAGGCTGAGTTCTCATTTGTAGTCTCTGGGGAAGAATCTTCCAGGCTAATACTTGTTGTTGGTAGGCGTTATTTACTTGTGGTTCTGTAACTGTGATTCCAATATCTTTGCATTTTAATCTGGTGGTTGTTCTTAGTTCATAGTGGCTGTTTCCAGGTCTTTTCCATGTGAACCTCTAATATTAGGAACAGTGTGTCAGTTCCTCTCTTGATTCAAATTTCTAACTACTTATTCTGCTACTAGCCAGAAAAAAGTTTTGTGTTTTTAAAAGTGCTCATAGGATTAGATTATATTCACCTTTTTGATGGACTCGAAGCAACTGATTAGTGACCTTAATTACATCTTCAAAATCCACTTTTTTGTGTAACCTAATCATAGGCATGGTAGCTCATCATATTTATAGTCCCAGGAACTAAAGCAGGAAAACAAAACTCGGGAGACATCTTTAGAATTCTGTCTATCCCAGCTTTGTATACATTTTAGAAATAAATTGTCAATTTCTTTATAAACATTCCTGTGATATTTTAAATCAAATTGTAGAAAGTTTAGAAAACAATTGTAAAAAATTGGCATCTTTATACTATTGAGTCTTCTAATTCATACATATTATATCTTTCATTTGATCTTTTTATATTTTATTGATACATAATATACATATTTTAGGGGTACATATAATTTAATATATTCATATAATTTGTAACAAATTAGTGTAACTGGAATAGTCATCAAATTAAATATTTGTATTTTCCTTATGTAAGGAACATTAAAATTACTATCTTCTCGCTATTTTGAAATATACAATAGATTATTTTAAACTGTTGTCACTCTGCTGATCTAGCAAACACTAAGTCTTATTTCTTCTATCAAACTGTATTTTGTACCTATACACATTAATCACCTTCTCTTTATTCCTTTCTTCCCCCTACCCTTCCTGTCCTCTTATAACCATTCTACTCTCTATCTTCATGAGATCTACTTTTTTAAGCTTCTACATGAGTAAGAACATGTGATATTTGTTTTTCTGTGCCTATTTCACTTTACATAATAACCTCTCATTCCATCCACAGTGCTGCAAATGGCAAGATATTATTCTTTTTTAATGGCTGAATAATTCACTGTGTATATATACCACATTTTCTTTATTCATTGGTGGACACTTCACCAATGAAGATTAATTTCGTGATTTGGCTATTGTGAATATGGCTTCAATAAACATGGGAGCACAATTTTTTTTATATATATATTGAATTACTTTATTTTGGATACATACCCTGCAGTGAAATTGCTGGATCATATGGTAGGTCTAGTTTTACTTTTTCAGGAACTTCCATACTATACCTCATAGTAGCTGTACTAAGTTACATTCCCAACAGTGTATGAGGGTTCCGCTTTCTCAACATCCTTGCCAGCATCTGTTATTCCCTGTCTTTTTTATGAAGGCCATTTTAACTGAAATGATGAAATGAGATGATATCTCATGTTATTTGAATTTGTATTTTTCATGTGATTACTGATGTTGAGCATTTTATTATATGCCTTTTGGCCATTTGTATGTCCTTTTTTTTTTTTTTTTAATTTGGAGACAGAGTTTTGCTCTTGTCACCCAGGCTGAAGTGCAGTGGCGTGATCTCGGCTCACTGCAACCTCCATCTCCCAGGTTCAAGCGATTCTCCTGCCTCAGCCTCCTGAGTAGCTAGGATTACAGGCACGCACCACCAGGCCCAGCTAATTTTTGTATTATTAGCAGAGATGGGATTTCACCATGTTGGCCAGGCTGGTCTCGAACTCCTGACCTCAGGTGATACACGCCCCCCCCCCTCCCCTGGCCTCCCAAAGTGGTGGGGTTACAAGCATAAGCTTCCATGCCTGACTGTATGTCCTCTTTTAAGAGAGGTCTGTTCAGAACTTTTGCCCATTTTTGAATTGGATTTTTTTGTTGTTGTTATTGATGTGTTTAAGCTCCTTATATATTCTGCATATTAGCTTCTTATATAAATGGTTTGCAAATATTTTCTCCCATTAAACAGGGTTGACTCTTCACTCTGCTGAGTGTTTTCTTTGCCGTGCGTAAGCTTTTTAGTTTGATATAGTCGCATTTGCGTATTTTTTGTTGCCTGTACTTTTAAAGTCTTATCAATAAAATCTTCACTTAGACCAATTTCCTAAAGTATTTTCTGTATATTTTCTTCTGGACACTTCATAGTTGAGATTTCATATTTAAAACTTTAACCTACTTTGATATGTTTGATTTCTGTATATGGTGAGAGATAGGTATCTAGTTTCATTCTTTTGCATATGGTTATCCAGTTTCCCAGCACCACTTATTGAAGAAGCGGTTCTTTCCCTTCTGTAAGTTCTTGGTGCCTTTGTTAAAAACGAGTTAACTGTAAAGAGGTGAATTTATATTTGAGTTCTCTAATTTGTTCCATTGATCTGTGTATCTGTTTTCATTACAGTACCATGCTGGTTCGGTTACTACAGCATTGTTGTATTTTTCGAAGTTAGGTAGTGTGATTCCTGAAGTTTTGTTCTTTTTTCTCAGTATTGCTTTTGCTCTTTGGGGTCTTTTTTGGTGGTTTCATGTAAATTTTCAAAATTTTTTTTCTATTTCTGTGAAGAATATTATTGGTGTTTTGTTCGGGATTACATTAAATCTGCAGTTTGGGGTATAGTTTTCATTTTCACTAACGATGTTATCCCAGTTCATAAGCATGATATACCCTTCTACTTTTGTGTGTCCTCTTCATTTTATTTCATCAGTGTTTTATCATTTTTCTTGTATAAATTTTTTACTTAGCTAAATTGATTTTTATGTATTGTAAATTATTTGTAGCTATTGTAAATGGGATTGCTTTCTTGATTCCTTTATCAGATTGTTTGCTGTTGGTATATATAAGTGCTACTGTTTTTCATACGTTGATTTTGTATTCTGCAAATTTACCAAATTTGTTTATCATTCTAACAGGTTCTTTTGGAGGAGATTTTGGGGTCTTCTAAAAGTATAAGATCATGTCATCTATGAACAAGACTAATTTCACTTCTTTCTTACGAATTGGGATGCCCTTTCTTTCTTTCTTTCTCTTAGCTAGTTGGCCAGAATTTGCAGTATTATTTTGAATAAACGTCATGAAAGTAGGCATTGTTGTCTTATATATATATGCCTTTTATTATTTTGAGTTATGTTCCATCTGTACTTAGTTGGTTGAAGGTTTTTATCTAAAATGTCGAATTTTATCAAATACATTCTCGGCATCCATTAAAATGTCCATATGGTTTTTGTTCCTGATTTTGTTAAGGTGATCTTTCACACTTACTAATTGGTGTATGTTGAAATATCCTTGTATTTCCATAATGAATCCCACTTGATAAGGGTTAATGATCTTTTTAATATGTTGTCGAATTCAGTTTGCCAGGATATCGTTGAAGATTTTTGCATCTATGTTCATCAAGCATATTGGCCTGTAGTTTTCTTTTTTGACCATGTCTTTGTCTTGTTTTGGTATTGAGGTAATGCTGGCCTCATGAAATGAGTTTGGAAATATTCTCTCCTCTAATTTTTTTAAGACATTGAATGGAATTGGTATTAGTTCTTCTTCAAATGTTTGGTAGAATTTAGCAGCAAAGGCTTCAGGTCCTCGAATTTTCTTTAATGGGAGACTTTTTAACAGGGCTTCAATTTCATTACTCATTACTGGTTTGTTGATGTTTCTATTTCTTCATGGTTAAATCTTGGTAGGTTCTATGCATCTGGGAATGTATCAGTTTCTTCTAGGTTTTCCAGTTTGTTGGCATATAGTTGTTCATAATACTCCCTAATGATTCTTGTATTTCTGTGGTCTCAGTTGTTATATCATTTTCATTTCTCATTTTGAGTCTTCGCTTCTTTTTTTCCTTAGTCTAGCTGAAGATTTGTCAATTTTGTTTACCTTTTCAAAAAACTAACTTCATTTTTTGATTTTCAGTATTGTGATTTAGAGTCGATTTTATTTCTGCTCTGTCCTTTATTATTATTTTTTCTTTTACCTACTTGTGGTCCCATATGTTCTTGCTTTTCTAGTTCCTTGAAGTTCATCATTAGGTTGTTTATTTGGAGCCTTTCTATGTTTTAGATGTAGGCATCTATTGCTATACACTGTCCTCTCTGTACTGCTTTGTTGCATCTCATAAATTTTAGCATGTTTTATTTCTATTTTCATTTTTTAAGAAATGTTTTAATCTCTTAATTTTTTTCATTAACCTATTGATCAGGAACATGTTGATTAATTTCTATGTGTGTTTGTAGTTTCTGAGGTTCCTCGTTATTAATTTCTAGCTTTGTTCCACTGCCAGAAAAGATACTTGATATGATTTCTAGTTATTTGAATTGTTTAAACTTTGTTTTGTGGCCTAAGATATAATCTTTTCTGGAGAATGTTTCATGTGCTGTTGAAAGATATTTATATTCTGCAGCAGTTGGATTAAATATTCTGCAAATGTTAGGCCTATTTGGTTTAGTATATAGTTTAACTCCGAGGTTTATTGATTTGCTGTCTAGATAATCTGTCCATTACTGAGAGTGGCATGTTAAAGTTCCCTACTAATATTGTGTTGCAGTCTATCTCTCCCTTTAAATCTATTAATATTTGCATTATATACTTCGGAACTCTGGCTTTGGATTAATGGATAATAATAATTTTGTATCCTCTTGCTGAATTAACCCCTTTATCATTATGTAGAGGCCCTTTGGTCTCTTTTCATAATCTTTGATTTGTAAGCTGTTATATTTAAGTATACCTATTCCTGCTCTTGTTTGGTTTCAAGTTGCATGGAATGTCTTTTTTCACTGCTTTACTCTCAGTCTATGTGTATCTTCATAGGTGAAGTGGATCTCTTGTAGGGAGCATATTTGAGTCATTTTTCTTAATTCATTCAGCCACTCTATATCCTTTAATTTGAGGTTGAGTCCATTTATATTTAGTATTATTATTGATAAGTAAAAACATGCTATTTTGTTGCTTGTTTTATGGTTGTAACTCCTCTCTCCTTTTTTTTTCCTTTCTTACTGTCTTCTTTTGTGGTTAAGTGATTTTCTCTGGTAGTATGATATAATATTTTGCTTTTTATTTTGAATAAAATCTGTTATACGTTTCTGTGTTGTGGTTACCATGAGGCTTACCAGAAAACCTCTTATGGATAAAACAATATATTTTAAAGATATGACAACTTATCTCAGATCACTAAGAATAGAAACAAACAACCAGGCTTGGTGGCTCATGCCTATAATCCCAGCATTTTGGGAGGCTGAGCCAGGAAGATTACTTGAGCTCAGGACTTCAAGACCAGCCTGAGCAACATAGTGAGACCCCCATTTCTAAAAAAAAAAAAAAAATAGCAGGGGCATGGTTGTATGTTTCTCTGGTCCCAGTTACTCAGGAGGCTGAGGTGGGAGAATCACTTGAGCCTGAGAGTCTGAGGCTACAGTGATCCATGTTGACGCTGCTGTACTCTAGCCTGGGTTAAAGAGTGATACCTGTCTCAAAACTAACAGAAAAGAAAAGAAAAGAAAGAAAAACAAAAATTGTTTAAAACTCTATACTCTAACTCCATCGTCCTCAAATTTTATCTTTATGTTAATTTACATATTTTAATATTGCCTTCCTCTTAACAAGTTGCTGTTGGTATTCTTGTTTTTGATAGATTTGTCTTTTGAGCTTCATGCTAGAGTTGTAAGTGGATTGCACACTATAATTACAGTATTAGAGTATTCTGGGTTTGTTTGTGTACTTATTTTTACCAGTGGGATTTCCGCATTCTTAAGTTTTCTTCTGGCATACTAGTGCATTTTTTCCCCCTTTCAGATTGAAGAACTCCCTTTAGCATTTCTTGTAAGATGGGTCTTTTGGTGTTGAATTCTCTCAGCCTCTGATGGTTTGCAAATTCTTTAGATCTCCTTCATATTTGAAAGGTGGATTTGTGGAATATAATATTCTTGAATGACAGATTTCTATTAGTATTTTGCAAATGTTGTCCTCCTCCCTCCTGGACTGTATGGTTTCCACATTGAGGATTGCTGGATGAATTGAGGCCCCGCTTATAAGTCATTTGCTTCTTTTCTCTTACTGCATTTAGGATCATCTTTTTGTCCTTGACTTTTGAGAGACTAATTAATATATACCTTGATATAGTCTAATTTAAGTCAAATGTGTTTGGTGTTCTCTGACTTTACATCAATTTTTATATCTTAACATTTTGGAATGTTTTCAATTATTATTTCTCCAAATAAGCTTTCTATCTGTCTTGAACACAATAATTCTTAGATTTTGGTTTTTTTTAATGTTATTTTTCTGTGTTTTGTAGGTGATCTTTGTTCCTTTTCATTCTTTTCTTCTTCTCCTCTGATTGTTTCCAAATAGCCTGTCTTTGAGCTCACTGATTCTTTCCTGTGCTTGATCCTTTCTATTAAGAGTCTCTCATGACTTTTTCAGTTAAGTAAATGTACTTCTCAATTCCAAGATTTGTTTGATTTTTGTAAGTGTTTCAATCTGTTAAATGTATCTGTTAAATTTCTACTTTGCTTTTCTGTATTATCTTGGAGGTCACTGAGTTTTCTAAAACTGCTATTTAAATTCTTGCTCAGAGAGTTTACATATTGCCAGTTTGTTGAACTGGTTTCTTCCTTTGTTCATTTGAGGATGTCATGGTTCCCTGTTTGCTGTTGTTTCTTATGGATGTATGTCTATGTCTTTACATTGAAGGATTAGCTATTTATCTTTTCTGTCTCATTGGTTTTGGTTTTTATTGGATGTGTTTGCTTAGAGGTTCTTTGTAATTTACCTCTTGATGTTTTTTCTTTTTTTTCCTGCTAGGTCACTGCCTCCTTTTTCACTAGATGGCATCTTAATCCCAGGTTTGCCTCAGTTCTAGTACAGTCAGAGTGTACTAGACATCCTTGAATGGGTATGTCCCAAAAGGGATATCTCAGTAGTCTGGGAAGGCTGGCTAGGAGTTTGTCCCCAGGGAACCTATGGAATGAATCTCCCACAGCATGGTTCTGATGAACTGCCTCTAAGATTTGGCATCTCCTTTGGCCAAGTTACAGAGTAGAGATTTTACGGCTGAAAATGGCAATATTACCTACCCTGTTTGTCTCTGACTGTGCTCAGAAATATTTCTCTCTTTAGGCACTCCCAGTGCTTCTATAGGTTGAGGCAGGGATAAATCTCCTGCAGGTAACCCAAGATGGTAGGAAGCTGGTTGTACATCTCACTCTCAGTTTTTTTTTGTTCTGTTTTTTAATTGTAGAAGCTGAGTTGGGGGAAAATATTCTGTGTGTGTGGTACCAAAAAGGTTGGTGGGAGGGGTGTCATGGATATGGAAGTTCAGTTTTTTCATCATCTGCTCAAGAGTATTTTCACTTCTTGGTGGCTCTGGGAAATGTCTTATCATCATGCTAATTTGTGTTCTGGGAATTGCTGGTGATTATCTCAGCACTGTTTGTTTTTGGTTGTCTGTGCAAGTGAATAAAGCCAGCTTGCTTCTATGCTACCAGTTTGGACCCAGAAATCCCCTTCATTTGATTTTGTAGATATTTAATATTTATAGATACTTACTATTGATAGTTCTATTGTCAAAAGCAGTATACTCAATTTTTATATTGATTTGTATAGGCTATTTTGCTAAGCTCTAATTTGTATTTTATTTTGAGTTTTATTTCTATACACTCATACTGTCTATTGTTTAATTAGTATATCTTCTCTTACTTTATAATCCACATGCATATTTGTTCTTTTTTCATGTTGACTACTCAGTCTAGAACATGGTTAATAGAATTTATGATTTTTCTTCCATCTCTCATTGCAAAGGTAATATTTTCAAAATTTCACCATTAAAAAAATTATGGTCAGTTTTTTCATAGGCACTGTGTTCTGACAACAGTTATCTGACAACTGGGTGTTCTGTAATTCCATTTAATTCTGACACTATCTGATGTTATGTCAGATCCTATAATTAAAGGACAATTGTCTGTACTTCAGATACCAGCTGCAAGTGGGGTCCCTGGACTACTCACACTTCTGCCTGGCCAGCTACAGATTTGGGGCTTCCCACAACCCCTTTAGTTTAAATAATTTGCTTAAAATGATTCACAAAACTCTGGAAAGCATATTACTTATTACCATTTAATTGTGAGGGATACAAATGAAGTGCCAGGTGAAGAAATACATAGGGCAAGGTCTGGAAGGATCTTATGAACAGGAATGCTTATCCCCAGGGAGTCAGGGCATGCCATCCTTTAAGTGTGTCAGCATGTTTGCCAACAAGTAGGCTCCCAGAGCTGCAGTGTCTATGGCTTTGATTAGTGTTACATTACATAGGTAAGTTGGACAAATTATCGGTCACATGACTGAACTCAACCTCCAGTCCCCTTACCATTCCTGGAGGTCAGGTGGCTGAATGTTGCAACCCTCTAATTATGTGATTGGTTTTTCTGTTAACCAGTGCCCATCCTGAAGCTATCTAAGACCTCTATCATGATTTGACTTACTAGATAACGAATGATACTTAGGAGACTCATTAGCATAACTTCTCTTACTCAGGAAACTCCAAAGGTTTTGAAGCTCTGTGCCAGAAACCTGGGACAAAGACTATATATATTACATATACAGACAGTCCCTGACTTATGATGATTCAACTTATGATTTCCAACTTTATGGTGGATTTACTGGAGTATTAAATACCTTTTTGACTTAAGATATTTTGATTTATAATGGATTTATTGGGACATAGCTCCATCATAACTCAAGGAGATCTCTCTGTGTGTATACACCTGTGTAGTGTGTGTGTGTGTGTGTGTGTGTGTGTGTGTGTGTGTGTGTGTGTGTGTATGATGCATAAAATAAAACTTGCTATCTTAACCATTTTTAAGTATAAAGTTCAGTAATGTTAACTACAATCTGTTGTGTAACCAATCTCCAGAACTCTTTTTATCTTGCAAAACTGAATCTTGATATGCATTAACAACTGAGCATTACTCCTCCTCCCAGCCTCTAAAATCCAACATTCTACTTTCTGTCTCTATGAACTTTGCTATGATAGGTACCATACATAGGTGGAATAATAGTGTTTATTTTTTGTGACTAGTTTATTTTACAAAGCACAATAATGTCCTTATGTTTTATCTATTTTATAACATGCCAGAATTTGCTTCCAGAAATGTTTTTTATTGTACCACAGATACCTATTATCAAGGTAAAGAAATTTCCATCTTGGTCTGGTTTACTGATAGTTTTAATTACAAAAGGACATGAAATCTGTCAAATGTTTACTCAATACCTATAAGAGGATTATATTTTTGCTCTCTTAGTTTATTAACATAGTAAATCTTATTGATGTATTTTTTACTAAAACCGTCCTTGCATTCTGCAATAAACTTACCTTGTTTTATTGTTCACTTTGACTTCTAATATTTTGATAATTACTTTTACATCTATTTGTCTCAGTGATATTTGATTATAATTTTTATTTCTTGTCATTGTCTAGTTCCAGAATTAATAATATATTGATTATAAAATAAATTTGGAGAGTTTCTCATTTTCTTTCAAAAACCTTATATAAATTTGGAACTATTTATTTATTAAAATATTGGTGGACCTAGTCTGTAAAACAAAATATCTGAGACTAGAATTCTGGGAAAATCGCAGTGTAGGAAACACCAAATCTTCTCTTCCCATCTAGACAACAATTACAGTGGGAACTATCTGATGTAACTACACTGAAACTCTGGAGTTTATTGAAGACTAACAATTTCCATGCAAAGTCTTGAACAGTAAATTGTGATTAATTTTGGTCAATCTCAGTTTTTTTTTTTTTTTTTTTTTTGAGATGGAGTTTCCCTCTTGTTGCCCAGGCTGGAGTGCAATGGCATGATCTCGGCTCACTGCAACCTCTGCCTCCCGGTTGAAGTGATTCTCCTGCCTCAGCCTCCAAAGTAGGTGGAATTTCAAGCACCCGCCACCACACCCAGCTAATTTTTTTTCTATTTTTAGTAGAGACAGGGTTTCAGCATGTTGGCCAGGCTAGTCTTGAAATCCTGACCTCAGGTGACCTGCCAGCCTCAGCCTCCCAAAGTGCTGGTATTACAGGTGTGAGCCACCACATCCTCAGCTCTTAGCACAGTACCAGCCACCTGTTTCTTGTCACTCAGCCCCATAGCAGACAACTGCGTATATATGCATGGTGCAGCTTGCACACAGCTGCTCCAGGATAGGAGCAGGGATGGACGAAAGGGACCCTGTCCTCCAAATACTGGGGAAGTGTGATCCGATTGCTGATTCTGACCACAGAGGTGCAAAGATGTGCTGTCCATTGTTGCTGTATCTCCCCCATTGTCGCACAAGCCCCAAAAGCCCAGTGTATTTAGAGTGCCAATACATCTTTCCCTCTTAGATTTTTATCTTTTTCTCCTTTTGGAAACTGTACATTAAAGACTAGGGCGTCCCAAATCTTCCACATATTTGTGGGGAATTAAATAATTACTGCACATTCCCAGGGAAAAACACAGGCTCAGAAAACAACTGAGAAGATATTAAATATACACTTCAGCTTGATTTTCGCAAATACTCAGGCTATGACAATTTTTTAAAAATCAAAAAATATACCTGGGGAAGTGTGAGAATCTGATTTCCAGAACCTGCATATTATTATATTCAACTATCCAGTTTTCAAAAAAAAATTACAAGGCATACAAGAGGTAAATTGGGCCTGTTTAAGGCAAAAAAGTAAAACAATCAAAACTATCCCTGAGAAACAACTGATGGCATACCTACTAAAGAAACACTTTAAAGCAATTGTCTTAATGTTGCTCAAAAATTAACACATGAAGAAAGTCAAGAAAATGACATATGAACAAATAGAAATAACCAATACAGAGATAGAAAATCTAAAGAGAAACAAAAAATCTGAAGCTAAAAAGTATAATAATCAAAGTGATTAATTCACTAGGGAGGGGATTCAAGGCAAATTTCACTAGGCAGAAGAAAGAATCAGTGAACCTTGAAGGTAAAACAATGGAAATTATCAAGTCAGACAAACAGAAAGAAAAAGGATTGAAGAAGAATGGAAAGAACAAGAGAGACATGTAGGATATCAAGTGAACCAACATATACAATATGGGAGTCCCAGAAGAAGGTGAAAGGGACAAAAAAATTGATATAAGTAATGATTGGTTTGATTAACTTCCCAAATTTGATGAAATATATAAATTTAAACATTTTAAAAGGTAAACCAATTCCAAGCAGGATGAACTAAAACTGTTGAAAGCCAAAGACAGATTTTTGAAAACAACAACAGAGAAGTGACACATCACATACAAAAGATCTTCAATAAAATTATCTGTACATTTGTCATTAGAAACTTTGGAGGCCAGTAGGCGGTTGGCTAATATATTCAAAGAAAAAAAAAGACAAACTGTCCATCAGTAATTCTATTTCTAACAAACGGTCCTTTAAAATGAGGGAGAAATTAAGACAGAAATTGAAACATTCCCAGATAAGCAAAAGCTGAAGCAATTTGTTCCCGCTAGACCTACCATTCAAGAAATGTTTAAGGGAGTCCTGTAAGTTGAACTGAAAGGATACTAGAAAGTAACTGAAAGCCATTTTAAGAAATGAAGATCTCGGTAAAGATAAATACATGGGTAAATATAAAATCTATTAGTGTAATAATGCTGTGTGGCTCCAATTTTTGTTTTCTACATGATTAAAGAGGCTAATACATTAAAATTATTAATCTAAAAGCTAGTATTGTTATAACCATGCTTTGTAGTACACATTTCTTTTCTACATAATTTAAAGACTAATATATTAAATAAGTTATTAGTTTATGTTTTTGGAGACAGGATGTATATAGCTATAGTTTTACAACATCAATAACTAAAAGGAGTAGAGATGGATTTGTTAAAAAAACAGAGTTTTTGTAGGTTATTAAAGTTAAAATGGTACAAATTCAAATTTAACTGCTTTAATTTTTAAATATGTTAAATATGCTAAATATAATCCTAAAGGCAACCACAAAGAATATAGCTATAGAATGTGCACAAAAGGAAATAATGGGAATGTAAAAAGTTCAGTACAGAAATCTACTAATGCAAAAGAAACAAAGCAAAAATGAGGACCCAGAAAACTGTGAGGAGCATTTTTAAAATAGCAAAAGATAGAAGTAAGACAAATTCTATTTACAATTGCATAAAAAATTATATAGGAATCAACTTAACCAAGAAGGTGAAGGACTTGTACAATAAAAACTACGAGACATTTATCGAGGCTGGTGGATTTTGTGAGGCCAGGAGTTCAAGACCAGCCTGGCCAACATGGCAAAACTCTGTCTCTACTAAAAATACAAAAGTTAGCTGGGCAGAGTGGCACATGTCTATAGTTCTAGCTATGTGGGAGGCTGAGACACGAGAATCACTTGAACCCAGGAGGTGGAGGTTGTGGTGAGCCGAGCTCACGCCGTTGCTCTCCAGCCTGGGCAACAGAGCAAGACTGTCTCAAAAACAAAAACAAAAAACACAAAAACTACAAGACTTTTATGAAATAACTTAAGGAAAATATAAATAAATGGAAAGATGTCCCATGTTCATGACTTGAAAGACTTAATTTTGTTAAGATGTCCATACTATCTCAAGCAATCAACAGATTTAATGTAAGGAGTGTCAAAATCTGAATGATGCTTTTTGCAGAAATAGAAAATCCTTTTCTAATATTTTTATGTAATCTCAAGGGACCCCAAATAGCCAAAAGAATCCTGAAAAAGTAGAATAAAGCTGGAGGACTCATAATTCCTGATTTGAAAACTTACTACCAGATACAGTAATCAAAACAGTTCAGTGCTTGTCATAAAGACAAACATATAGACCAATGGAACAGAATAGAGACTACAGGGACAAATCCTCATGTATATATGGTCAAATGATTTTTGACAAGAGTGCCAAGATCATTCATGGGTGAAAAGACAATCTTTTCAATAAAAGATTTTGAAAAGACTGGATATCTACATGCAAAAGAATGAAGTCATACCCTTATGTAAAACCATGTACAGAAATTAATTCAGAATGAATTTATGACTTACATGTAAGTCCTAAAACTAGAATACTATTAGAAGAAAACCTATGGCAAAACTTTCACAACATTGGATTTAGTAATGATTACTTAGATATATACCACAAACAGAGGTAACAAAGGAAAAAAATAGTTAAATTGGACTTTGTGAAATTCTTAAAAATTTGAGTGTCAACAGACACAATTAACAGTAAAATGGCAATCCATCAAGTGGGAAAGAATATTTGCAAATTATATATGTAATAAGGGATTAATATCCACAATAAAGAACACGGGAAACTCAGCAACAAAACAAACAACTTAATTCAAAGAAGAGCAAAGGATTTAATTAGACATTTCTCCACAGAAGGTATACATAAGGTGAATAAACACATGAAAAACACTCAACATCACTAATCATTAGGGAAATGCAACTCACACCTACCTTGAGACACCACCTCATATTCTCTTAGGATGACTAGCATCACTAAAGCACAAAATAATAAGTTTTGGTGACGATGTAGATACCCTGCACAGTGTTAGTGGAAACGCAAAATATAGCTTCTGTGGAAAATAATATGCAGTTTTTCTCAAAGCTAGAAATAGAATTACCATGTAATCCAACAATTTTACCTCTGGGTATATACTTGCAATTACCGAAAACTGGGTGACTACAAAATATTTGCACACCTATGTTCATAGCAACATTGTTTACAACAGCTAAAATGTGGAAGCAACTCAAGTGATGAGTGGATAAGCAAAATGTGCTACATACATATGATAGACTGTTATTCTGTCTTCAAAAGGAAAGAAATTCTGAAGCATGACATGACATGGATGAACCTGGAGGACATTATGCTATGTAAAATAAGCCAATCACAAAAGACAAATACAAATGATTCCACTTACCTGAGACACTTAGCAGTCAAAATCATACAGAGTGTAGGATGGTAGTTACCAGGGACTGCAGAGGCAGAAAATGGGGGATTATTGTTTAATGAGCATAGAGCTTCGGTTTTGAAAGATTAAGAGTTCTGGAGATGGATGGTGGTGATGATTGTACAACATTATGTATTTAGATAATACCACCAAATTGTACACTTAAATATGATTAAGATAGTAAATTTTATGTTATATGTATTTTACCATGGTACAATTTTTTTTTAATTGACCTGCTTTTTCTTCTGATTTCTTCTATGGACAAATAGAATTGTTCTTCTACGGAAAAATATAGACTTGGTTTTTCTTTTGATCTTTACTAATTTCTGTAATTTTTAAAGACAATTCTATTTCTACTACTTTTTCAACATTTACTTTTAGAAAGTTATAGTTCTATGAAATTACATATGTCATCTGTTTTTGTATTTAATGACATTATGTTCATGTTTTTTCTTATCACTTAAAATATCTGGAGTAGTTAAAGTATAACTGTTTGTATTCCTAGTCTTCTTTAATGTTCCTTTCCTCCTCGCTCAATGTTTTCTAAGAACTACTTTTGGTGGTATTGAACCTCTATTTATGCCTGTTTTCCATTTCGTCAATTTTGTTGTGAAATTTTATATGTCCTTTCTATATTCTGTGGGATTTTCTGTTGATTTTTTAAACATAAATTGAACAATTTGAATTTTAATTGTAATCTTCCTTCATTATAAGAACTTAAGCATGTACATTTCCCACAGTACCAGTTTTACTGCCTTTCAAAAAATGTGATATGAAGAATTTTTATGATTAAATGCTATGTATTTTATAATATACATTATAATTTTTTCTTTGACCCAAGAGTTATTCACGTATTTTTAAATTTCCAATTGTAGACTTTTCATTTATTTTTTTTCATTTTGACTAAAAATCAAATTGCTATGTGACCAAGGAAAATATTATATAATATTTATATATTTTCTATTTATCAGACTTGTCTCATAGCTTTGTATTCATCCCTATTTTTACTTTTAATTTTTCATATGTGCTTGAGAAAATCTATTTTCTTGTTAGCTGCAAGCTACTGTAGATATTTAATCAATGTATCTAATTATGTTGTACATCTTTTTGATCCTAGTGTTTTAACCTTTATATGTCTATAGGTTTTAGGTACTTCTAAAAAATATACCCTTAAATTAACTGCTTTTAATCCAATTAATATTGTTTTAACTAATATGTTTTCATATGTGTGAATTTATTATAACTACTAATGTTTATACTTTAATTTGTTTTTACCATCTTATTATTTGTATTGCTTTTATTTTTTCTCTTTATATTCGTGTTCCTTTAAACTTTAACTTTACATTTAAAAATAGATTATACTAGTAGTAAAAGGTTTTTTTATATCTATATATAGACAGTGTTTATATTTCACTTACAAGTTTGACGACTTCATTGCTCACGTTTTCTTTTTGCATATTGGATTTACAGGAACATTTTCATATTCTTATTTCCAATTTGCTTTAGAAGTTAGTGAAGATCTGTTACAAACACTCTCTTGATATCTGTCTTTCTCTTTAAATTTCTTTCTCCTTGAAAATGTTTTTATTTTGCACTCAATATTCAAGGATGGTTTACTGGGTATCCAATTCTATGTTGACTATTACAATAATATTATTCAGCCTATTAAAAGAGGGAAATCCTGACATATGACACTGACACTACATGGACAAACCTGAAGGACACGATGCTGACTGAAATAAACCAGAGACAGAAAGACATCTAATGCATGATATCACTTTACATGTGGAATCTTAAAGAATCAAACTCATAGAGAGTAAATAATGGTTACCAGGGACAGGGTGGGGGGTGGGGGTATAGAAAATAGATGTTACCAAAAGGGTACAAAGTTTCAGTTATGCAGAGTGAGTAAGTTCTGCAGATCTAATGTATAGCGTGATGACTGTAGTTAACAATGTAATGTATACTTGAAATTTGCTATGAGTAGATCTTAAGTGTTCTGACCACACACACACTCACACACTCTCACACATTCTCTCTTTCTCTCTTGCTGTCTCTCAAACGGTATCTGTGAAATGATGGATATGAAATTAGCTTGATTGTGGTAATCATTTCACAATATTTATGTATGACAAATCTTGGCATTGAACACTTTAATTATATAGAATTTTTGTCAACCCTACCTCAGTGAAGTTGGAGAGAAGTTTGCTTCTCTAATATCAGAGCTATAATTATCATTGGTATCTTATGTATGTGTTTTTGCTATTAAATAGATTATCTCAATTTATTTTATTTTATAAAATAAATGTGACAGGGTCTTGTTCTGTCACTGAAGCTGCAGGTCAGCAGCATGATCATAGCTCACTGCAGCCTCAAACTCCTGGGCTCAAACGATCCTCCCAGCTGAGCCTCCCAAGTAGCTGGGATGACAAGCATGTACCACTATGCATGGCTCATTTGTAATTTGTTTGTTCCGATGGGGTCTCACTATGTTGCCCAGACTATATCACGATTCATGACCACTTGAACTCCTGACTTTAAGTGGTCATCCTACCTTGACCTCTCAAAGCACGGGGATTACAGACATGAGCTACCACACCTGGCCATATTCTCTCAGTTTTGAAATAACTAACTGCCTCCCATTCTCTACCACTTTTAATCCCCTGATACCTGTTTTACCTCCAGTATTGCTTCTCTAGAACTACGCGGCCTCATATGGTAATCACTAGCCACGTGTGACTGTCCAACACTTTAAAGGTAGCGTAGCTCAAGTTTAGATTTAATGCTAGTGTAAACAACACATTGGACTTTTTAAAACTTTGTACAAATTTAAAAAAAAATGTCGATTTTCTATATTACATGTTGAAATGATATTTTGGATAAATTGAATTAAATAATATAAATACAATTATTTTACCTATTTTTGTTCATGTGATTAGCAAACTTAATTATAAATGTGGTGTGCATTATTTTTCTGTTGAACAGTGCTGTTCTACCAGATTATCAGTAAACACCCTCCAAAATTTAATTGTGTTGTTGTTTTTAAAATTTCTTTTATTTCAATTGGGAACAAAATTTGTGATAATGTTCTTAACTCACTCCAAGAAAATTTACTACCTAAGTAAACTTGTGCCCTACAGCTTTAACAACATTTTATGCCCCTTCAACTCAGCTCACATTTGAATTTAATTGGTATTTTTTATCCCCATGAACGAAATCAGTGTCAAGCCTAACTTAAAATGAGGCTTTTACCAAGGTTTTCTAAGCTCCAAAAACAGTTTTTCAAAGTTTGTTTCCATCAGTGGCAACATCGTCTAAACATACCAGAGAAGAAAATGTGGAGAGGGACTAGGTGACGGAAAAAGCTAGAGTATATGCTTGCCTGTAAAAACGCAGGACACTCAAATGTACATTTCAGATGTACTGGGTTCTTCCCCTCAAGGCAGTGGGTTCCCTTATGGTCCAGAGTGTGTCTTGAAATGTCATCTGAGAGCTATGGTCTAGAATGGGCGTCTCAGGACTTTACCCAGTTTCCTATCCTACTGTGGCTGAGCCGTTATCCAAGTTGCAAGACAAAGTCCTCTTTACTCCGCCCTCTCCTCTTCTCATGCAGAGAAGAATCTTTCCTGGAGCCGTGAGCTGTGGTGCCTGTGATTTTTGAGAGGTGGTGCTATCACTTTCTTGGTTGAGCCAGCTGGTGTCTCACTAGTTCATTGGTTCCAAGCCCAGTACGGCGTGAGGACTTGCCCAGGAATTGCAATCCTTGTGGTCTAGATTGCTTTTCAATTTTATTTAGAATCCCAGAGCACTGTAGCCCATGGTGGTGAGGCTTGCTGAAACGGAAGTTCCAACTGCAGGGATGGACAATTTCCCTCTGGCTAGGGCTGGACTATTATATGTTCCCTCCATGGCTGCTGGCTGAGTTCTCTTTGCGTTGCTTTCCCCTATGATAGAGTGGCAAGAGTTATTATGACTGCTCACCTGATTTTTGGTTCTTAAGAAGGTGTTTTGTTCAATTCGGTGTTCCTACAGTGAGAATGACTGGTGAAGTCTTGTATTTAGCCATCTTGCTCTGTCTCCACTCCCAATAACACAATTTAATTGTATGTAAGCTCCTCCTAGTATCTCACCCTCTCTCTACCCTATTTAATTTTTAAATAACATTTATCACTAATTAGCTGTCTGTTTGATTATTGTTTATAATCTGTCTCTTCTCAGACACATTGTACTATTAATGAGGGCAGGGAGCTTTGTTTCATTGGGTTTCATTCACTCCCCAACCTCCAACCAATGTATCAAACACCTTAAACCATGCCTGGCACATAGTTGGTAAGCATATAAGTAATAAGTGGATGTCGCTTTCTCTTCACATATTTATGTTTTATAGGGTGCTTTCTGTTTTAAACCTCTTTCTATTTATTGTTTTAATCAGCGTTGTCTTTTTAGATAGATGCCTATTTTGTGCACGTTAGATTTCTGCGTCTATGTTCTGCAAAGTATTCTATCACATGTGTCTTTCATACTTTACTTTCCTACGCTCCAATCACAGACATATAATTTCATTCCCTCTTCTATGTATCACATAGTTTTTTGTTTTGTTTTGTTTTGTTTTGTCAGAGTCTTGCTCTGTCATCCAGGCTGAAGAGTGGTGGTGTGATCTTGGCTCACTGCAACCTCCGCCTCCCAAGTTCAAGGAATTCTCCTGCCTCAGCCCCCTGAGCAGCTTGCATTGCAGGCACCCACCACCATGCCTGGCTAAATTTTTGTGTTTTTAGTAGAGACAGGGTATCGCCATGTTGGGCAGAATGGTCTCGAACTCCTGACCTCAGGTGATCCACCTGCTTCTGCCTCCCAGAGTGCTGAGAATACAGGTGTGAGCCACTGCACCTGGCCAGTTTTGTTTTTTTATACTTCCTCTTTTAATATGTTATTTTATCATGGTCTTTAAGCTATTCTGCTCTCCTTTTTAAAAAGTTTTTAATTAATTTATTTGTTTATTTGTATTCTTTTTAAGAAAGGTGCTAAATCGGGGGGACCTATTTCTTCACAGAGCTTCCACCCCTCAGCCAAGCTTCTGTTCTAGACACTTTGCTATTGTCATTATCCTCACATAAACCCTGGAATTCCATTGCTAAACATTTTGACATGCCATACTGAATTAAGAAAACAACAATTAAATTAATTACAGATAGCTCTTAGGCACCCACATGTGATCTTCCGTAATATGTAGCCTTGTTTTGAGACAGAGAAAAGATGGTAGATGAGATACTCTAACATATCTGTATCAGAAGAATGCTTGCTTACTAGATATATTCTATTAATTGACTAGAGAAGTTACTGTCATTTAAATGTATCCTGTGTTTAGATGATTGCCGACACTGAAATGAGGATATGCAGTTTACGATTTTTCTGTTTCTTCTAATATACTGCTAATATGTTTTTAACATGAGACTTCTATAAGGCCACTTATAACTCTATTCTCATTTAGTAAGCCGCTATGCTGCATATACTATTTTTAAAAATAGTTATATAATACTTATTAATTTATCACTCAGTTTTAAACTTAGTCATATTATCATATCATTAAACATTTTAAAATAACTATATCATGGTCAAAGAGCAATAACTAGGATCTATTACTTTTTTATACTCACTGTAGCTCCCAGCATGGTTCTAAACACTTAGTAGTTAATTAAAATGCTTATTAAATTCTCATGCATGGTTATTAACTAAAATAAAAAAGATTAATAACAGATTTTAATTTGAATTACAACTCTTTGGTTAAAAGACATGTGACCTTGGATAAGTTGCCTAATATACTTCAGTTCTTTTTTTTTTGGGGGGGGGAGGGTAAAATTATTTTTCTAAATAAGAGTGAATAACTTATTGGTTTGCTATAAGGTGTAAATGTTAGTATGCACATAAAGTCTTAGCATAAGCCTTAGTATTTAGTAAGCCCTCATTACATTTTACGTGCTGTTACTAATGCTAATATATTTTTGCTTCTTTTTCTAACTCATAGGCTTATAGAAGACAGGACTAAATTCCTTCATTTTTATTTTTCCTTCTCAAGAACAATTTATTTTCTGTTGGCAAAAAATGTAGTGAATCACTAGGATTGCCAATCCGAGAATCACATATTATCAAACATTACTGAACATTACATTATATTTACTTTTATCTGTAAGATTATACATGTTCATATTGGGTAAACAACAAGGAACATGATTCTCCTTACTTTATGCAACTTAACAATATTTGAATCTGCAATTCTGATTGATACCCTAGGAATGAGATAAATGACGATACAGCTTTATGGGATTTAAACGTAAAAGAAACAATGAAGTATTAAGAAAGTCTGAGGTTGTCTGCAAGCATGCTTAGGTGGAGAAATTTATAGAATAGATAAGTAAGTAAATAAATAAATTATTTAAAGAGCAGTGTGTGAACTCTTGTAGTCAGCATTTCTAAAATCTCCATTCACCAACTTTGCTGTATGTGATACAAATAATTGAAACTTTGGCAACATTTATCAAAGAATATGCATAGTGAAAACATTTTCTTCAATGTTGAATGTAAGGACTATATGCATTACTAGTCGTATTTAGAGACTTATTTCTGCGATGAATAATTTTAATACATTGCAATATTCTAGTTTTCTGCTGAAATGAAACAAAATTCCCTAGTGTACTTGTTCTCATTCATTCCCATAGGATGGCAAATATATGTGTGCTCACATTTATAAGGTAAATTATGTGCTTAGAGACATAATAGCCCTTGCTTTTATGCAGTATTTATTCTCTAAGGAGTTCAACACATTTGGTATTAGCTTTGGAACAATGAAAAACGAGTACTTATTCGTAACTGACCATACTATGCAGGAATATTTCCTTATTTTTGACCTCCCCCTGCCAACCCTCAAAACTTTATATAGAATTATAAAAGCTAAGATGAGAGACAGAAAAATGAAAGTGCTTAACACAAAGTTAATTTATGTGGTCAAAATCTTTAAGATTTAAAATCACCAAATAAATATCAAAACCTTGGTTGAATTCTAGTCTTGTAGGTCACTGCTATCTCTAATAAAATCAAACATCAATGAGATTTTAGATATGTTTAGATAAATTAAATTTTCAGAGGGTCAGTATTTTGTATTTCAAGAAATGGATATGAGATTTTTAAAACCTCTACTTCATGATTTAATGTTTTTGGCTGTCAGTTTGTATGCACTATCCTCATGGGGGTGAACATTTCAAGTTGGCATTCTGGCAGAAATGAATTTTATTTGTAAATCCACCTGCACACCTCTACCTTGTAAGCAAGGGCATGGCATTGCAAGGCCTCCACAAAACTAACTGCTCCATATGGTCATTGAACACATGGCATTTGTAACCATCGAAGTATTAGCCTGAAATTCTGAGATAATCTAAATGAATATTTTTCCACTGTTGATGAGTGAACAAGGATTACAAAGATGAAATGATTTGCAACAAGGTACTAAGCCTAGTGATTAGGAGTATCCACCAGAGTTAAACCACCGTTTTAATCCTGAGCTCTAGCACTTGCCCCCTGTGTAAGCTTGGGCAAGTTGACCAACATTTTTAAGGCTCAGATTACTAATATAAAATATGGAGCTAATAATACGATTAATAGTTTCATTTAACCAAACATTACAATAGGATTTAAGAGAGATAATGTAAAATTATCTTATTAGAAAGTTGAAGGCTTAGAGGTTGTTATTAATCTATATTTCCCATTTGGAACCACTCTGTTTTATGTGCCACTTACAGTTCCATTTCCCTCCTCTGCTTAACCAGTAGTCCATTGAATCTGTGCTGTGGTGAAAAGTGAGAACTGCTATAGCATCATGAAAGCACTCAGACTTGAAACCACATTGCTGCGGAGTGAATTTCTGTTTAGCTGTGTGGTTTCAGATAACCTTTGAACCTCTTTGTGACTCAGTTTCCTGAACTGTAACATGAATGTAATCATAAAGCCTGCATCATATATTTAAATGAATTAATACACATAAAACTCTACCAGCTGGGAGTGGTGGCTCACTCCTGTAATCCCAACACTTTGGGAGGCTGAGGCAGGCAGATCACGAGGTCAGAAGATCGAGACCATCCTGGCTAACACGGTGAAACCCCACCACTACTAAAAATGTAAAAAATTAGCTGGGCATGGTGGCACGAGCCTGTAGTTCCAGCTACTCTGGAGGCTGTGGCAGGAGAATCGCTTGAACTCGGGAGGCAGAGGTTGCAGTGAGCCGAGATCGTGCCACTGCACTCCAGCCTGGGCTACAGAGCAAGACTCTGTCTCAAAAAGAAAACAAAAAACACTCTACCAATGGTTGCATGCGCACAGCAGGTGGGGTGTTAGTAGTTAGTTGTTGACATACTCAAAAAAAACAAACAAACAAAAAAAAAAAAAACAAAGGCTGGGCGCGGTGGCTCACGCCTGTAATCCCAGCACTTTGGGAGGCCGAGGCGGGCATATCACGAGGTCAGGAGATCGAGACCATCCTGGCTAACACGGTGAAACCATGTCTCTACTAAAAATATAAAAAATTAGCCGGGTGTGGTGGTGGGCGCCTGCAGTCCCAGCTACTCAGGAGGCTGAGGCAGAAGAGCGTGAAGCCGAAAGTCGGAGGTTGCAGTGAGCCAAGATCGGGCCACTGCACTCCAGCCTGGAGGAGAGAGAGAGACTCCATCTCAAAAAAAAAAAAAAAAAAAAAAAAAATTGTTTTATGTAGCGCTCTATCATCTCCATTGGCCAATTCTACCACATGCGATATCAATAACTGGAACACTTACGTGGAAAAAAAGTCCCAAAAGTACATTTTTAAATTAGGCATCTGTTTTTGTTTTGACAAATATCCATCTATTTTAATTTTGAAGTAACACATGAAAATGATGATTTCCATTACTTTTTCTCTAACTTAATGAAATAATTTTATATAGATTTTGCTAAAATTTCCTTACTACTATTCAAAGTAGTACTCATATTGTTCCCTGTCATTCCATCAAGAATAAACAGTGACACAATTAAATATGTAATTACTCATATAAAAGCATAAGTGAACATTGCCAAACACCCAGATTCTCGAAGTGAAGTTCATGAGAGGAATAAATGTATCCACTTTCTTCTATTTTAAGTCAAATCTGGCTTTATTATTGCTGAAGTAAATAATACATTCCCGCATGTTTGTATCCAAATTCTGTATATTAATCTCATACAAATAGAATTTCTTTAAAATAGATATTCTGCCCACATATTTTCTTACCAAGTGTTTGAGTTTACTTCTGCATGGCAAGGAAGCAAACAAGATTTTTATATTGTGTCATGGTAAATGAATAAATAGTCTTTCCATTCATTAGGGTGGACATAATAGAATAATTATGTATTCATGGTGGTCAGTTTTCTATAAATATTGGAATCTAGTAATTGCTATAAAACTGCCTGTTATTTACTCATTTGGAAGTCTTAAAGGAACATGAATATGCATGAACTACTTCTACAAGTCAAAAAACCATATTTTTCTTTTGTTTGTTGTTCTCTTTGCGTTGCTATAGAGATCTTCTGTGCTTTTTTTCCCCCAATATCCATTACCTTTGCCATCTCAAGCTAGGAAGTATTTGTTGTTGCTGTTGTTTATATTTTATTTTATTTATTTATTTTTTGAGACAGAGTCTCCCTCTGTCACCAGGCTGGAGTACAGTGGCGTGATCTCGGCTCACTGCAACTTCTGACTCCCTGGTTCAAGCGATTCTCCTGCCTCAGCCCCCTGAGTAGCTGGGATAACAGGCGATCGCCACCACGCTTGGCTAATTTTTGTATTTTTAGTAGAGATGGGGTTTCACCATGTTGGCCAGGATGGTCTCGATCTCTTGACCTCCTGATCTGCCCACCTTGGCCTCCCAAAGTGCTGGGATTACAGGTGTGAGGCACTGCGGCCGTCTGGAAGTGTTTTAAGTATAATTTTAGCACAGATACAGTTCATTTATGGCCGTTCTTCTCCTAGGTAGCATGGCTCTAGACCTTTCTTTTCTATCCTCTCATCTTCCTAGTCTTGATGATGTGGAAGAAATGTTTGGGGAAACAAGCCAAAATTTTCTGTTCTTTATTTCCTGCTGTTATAATTTCATCTCTTTTTTCCAATGTTATTACTAGCCAATCTGAAAATTAAATTTTATACACACACACACACACACACACACACACACAGAAGTATTAAAGTAATAAACTTCTCCTGCCCATGTTTTTTCAGGGCCCAGGTCACATTTTGCAACATAGATTTCTAGGGATAAACCACGGTTGTCTTCTCTTACCAATTGGTCTTCCAACTCATTTTGGGAAAGAGAATCTAATATTAGAAATGCAGAATTCTGGCCGGATATGGTGGTTCACGCCTGTAATACCAGCACTTTGGGAGGCCAGGGCAGGCAGATCACGAGATCAGGAGATCGAGACAGTCTTGGGTAACACGGTGAAACCCTGTCTCTACTGAAAATGCAGAAAATTAGCCTGGCGTGGTGGCACGCGCCTGTAGTCCCAGCTACTCAGTAGGCTGAGGCAGGAGAATCGCTTGAACCAGGGAGTCAGAGGTTGCAGTGAGCTGAGATTGCATCACTGCACTCCAGCCTGGGTTGCAGAGTGAAACTCTGTGTCATAAAAAAAAAAAAAAAAAAGAAAGTAGAATTCAGTAATGAGAATATTTGTAAAACAGGAGCTATCTGTTAGCCCTCAAATTTACCCAGGTTGCTGTCTTCTCACTCTATTTGCTTAAAAGACTGGGTTTGATTTTACAGGAGTCAAATCTTCATTTTAGAAATCTATGAGAGGAACCATCTTTTCTGAACATCTCTAGTTAGCATCACAGTACATTTACAAATCATTTATAGAAATAAATTGCTGTGGAACTCAGAAGTGCATAAGAGTAATACTATAATTATAGAAAGCTGAAGATGTAATATAGTTTACTCAATAATTTGCTGAAAAATAAGGATGGAAATTCTCACAGTTAGAAAAACTGTAGTACTTGGCTCATTCAGCTAATCTTATTTGTGTATGTATTAACATCGAGTCAATCCTCTAAGTTCAAGATTTACATGAGATTTCTTCTTCTATTTGACTGCAGGACTCAGAATCACCTCCTTCATAAGTGTTTCCTACAAATTATCTGGTAATTGACTAATACAAACCACCAATAAAAAGTCCATATAGTTCTTCTACAATTATGATTTCTAGAAATTTGGGAATAGAAGGGGAGAACATGCAATTATAATTTGCTGAGACATGAGCTATTAATGGAGAGATGTGACTAAAGTGGCTCCTTATACAGTAAACCACTTGCTGGTTATCAAATAATCATTTTAAAATCTGAGAAAAGGGTGATCAACATGAATGCAACAATGCTTGCTCTTTTATAATCGGCATTCTTGAATGTTGGCTGACTGTGGAACAGGTGAAAAAAATTGAGAATATATTCCCTATGAAAACTAAAATTATAGACCCTGTGCTCACATTTCTGATGGCTCTAGAAAGTAATTCCATGCTTGGATTGGGACCTTTGGTGGAAAACAGAACTAATTATTATTTAATACTTTGAGGATTGAAATACTAACAATGATAATAGTTAGGAATCCGGATCATTCTCTTCTAGAAGTATCTGGTATTTATTAACATGTTATCATTTATATGTAATTTTCTTTATGGCTGATATCTTCCTGTATAGTCCTAATTAATGCAAATAGCATTCACAAAACAAATAACTAAAATGTCTTTAAGTTTATATGATTACTAACAAAATATTCTCACAAACTCACCCACTTATAATTTTTAAAAAATATATGCAAACAAACAATCTACAATTAAGCATATTTTCTTTCCAACATATATATTAAAAACATGGAATATTTTATGTAATATGCAGAAGAAAATGCATTATGTAAAATGCAGGAGAAAAATGTACTCTTTCATAGCACACTGCAGCCTCAATTGATCTTCCTGCTTCAGCCTCCCAAGTAGCTGGAACTATAGGCATACACTACCATGCCTGGCTAATTTTTAAAATTTTGTAAAGGTGAGGTCTCACGATGTTGCCCTGGCTGGTTTCTAACTCCTGAGCTCAATTGATTGTCCCACCTTGGTCTCCCAAATTCCTGGGATTAGAGGCATGAGCCACCATCTCTAGCCTTGAGCTTTTTCTAAGACAGTATTTATACCATAATTTTAAGGTTATTTGTAAAGAACAAAAATTGATCATTTTACTCATAAACATATGGAATAAAGTAACATTGTTCAAAGATAGAGGATGAACTCATTAAGAAATAACAAAAATGTGTAGCATATTTGGGGCTTGCAAAAATCTCAGTATGGTCAGCATCTATTAACATGGATGAAAATTAATGGGAAATTCTGGATTGTGATCCAATTTTTTAATACTTACCAGCTCTGACCAAGAATAAATGCCTTAAGTATGAGTTTCTTGTCTGTAAAAGTATTCAATAAATACTTAAAAATTCACTTTCTTTTTTTGACCCAATCGGTAACTAGAACTGGAAAGAATAATTCTGTCAAACCAGTAGATATATATTAAAGAAAAATCAATGACCACAGATTTACTTTATATAATAAATGAACTATAATATCAAATTGCCATTTGTTCATAAATACTTATATAGTATGTACCATTGACAGGCATTATATTTTGTGCTTCTAAATGCAGCACTAAATGATGATGCAGAGAGAAAAACCAGATTTTGTAGAGCTTGAAAACTGTACAATACGTGCCTGTAGTCCCAGCTGCTCAGGAAGCTGAGGTGGGAGAATCATTTGAGCACAGGAGGTCGAGTGAGCAGTGATCATATGACTGCACTCCAGCCCAGGTGACAGAGAAAGACCCTGTCTCAAAAAAAAAAAAAAAGAAAATTGTACAATATGGGAAATCCTCTTTAAGAAAATGAATACAAAATCAAGGCTAAAAGAAATAACATTATGTTGAATGAGAAAAGAAATTACAAATTATATAGTTATAAGTCTGACCATTACCACCAACATTACATTAAAAAATCAAAAATTAACATTTTATATTTTGTACCTGTAATATTCTTCCTAGATACATGTTTTTACTAAAACTGCTTGAGTGCCTCTTCATATAACACAAATTTTATAATTGTTTTTCTATAGGAGTGTAAGTATTTTTTTTCATCTAATGGAGATAATTGATTCTTTTTTCTTACTGAGTTAAAAAGTTTATTTTAGCAACACAAGTTGTTACTGGCAATACCAATTTAAAGTGTTACCAAACACTGTAAGTATTTAGAGATGAGGAAAGCCTTTCTTTGGAAGAATTTTCCATAGGTTACCCTCTGCTTTTTAATTTTTTTTTTTTTTTTTTACTTTCAGACCTTGTTCCTGTGCCACCACCCACATCATACTTCAGATGCCAGGGAGTGTAGGATGTATTTATTTCAGCATACAACATCTAGCCATGCGCTTTCAAGTCACAATGGCACAGCACTCTGCAGGGGTATTAAGGGAAGCCATTTTTCACAGGGAGAGTTAGGAATAACTTAACTATAATGGAGTGACAGCAAACCATACAAGTAAATTCCATTAAGCCAAACCTAAATGTATCCTCAATACAACTTCTGCTCAGTTGCACTCCCAGCATGCTCTTGGCCACTCCAATACTATACCATTTAACTATAAGAATGAGAGAGAGGAAGTTAGAGTGAAAACAGACAGTCATCTTAGCTGATTTTGGTTAAAATTTCTTACTTGTTCAAATTTTACAAAAACCTAGGACTGTGTAAAGACACTACTACAGTTCTTCCCAAGAGTTGCTGAGACACATGCAAGTAAGAGCCTTGCAGCTGGAGTTTCATTAGTTTCATGGTAAGTTCACCTTTGCTCACAGGGTCTTACTTTCTTGGAGTTTTCAGCCCAGCATAATATATATTAAATCATTTTATAAACCATTAATTATAATTACTATAAGTACTGTGAAGAAGTATAGGAAGACATGGGATCATACAATAAGAAGACCAGTTCTGGGCCTGTAGGTCAGAGACAATTTTTCTAAGTGGTACTTGAAGCTGAAACCTGAATGAGAATCTCATCTTGTTGACCAAGTGATGGTGGTGAGAGAGGTGGAGAGAATTCCAGGAATAAGGAAGAAAATGTGTAAAGACTTTGAAGCAGGAAAATCATATGATGAGTTGAGGAACTGAAATGAAGTTTAGTATGGTGGGAGCTCAGAAAGTGAGGATTAAAGGGTCATCTGAAATGAGGTTTTAGAAAAAAAGGAGTGGGAGGATGTCTTGCTGCATCTGAGAAGTCCACATTAAAGACTTTGGGCCTTATTCTAAAAGAAATGGGAAGCCATTAAGAATTGACATTATAAGATTTGCATCAAAACCACTCTGAACACAGAATGAAAAATGGATTTGGGTATACAGGTGCAAACTTGATGGAGATTTTCCACTAGGAAACTGTTACCCTCAATTATGAGGGTGGACAGTACAATTGTTGAATGAAGTAATCTTGTTTTTGTTAATTCATTTTCAGCAGCTATGCCGAAATTAGACACTACTTCTTTTATTTTTCCTTTTATAAGGTTGATAGGCATTGATTTCTAATTGATATAAATCTACTGAAAGTTATAGAAATATTAAAAGTTTATCAACTTTTAATTTAAAATATTAGAATACTATTACAAAATTTTGGCTCAAAATTGGAGTCAAGCTAGCTATTGTCCAATTTCATGAAAAGATCTAGAATTTAAGATCTAGGTAACAAATCAAGCACTGTTGACTCTTCCATGTTTGTCCTGGGAGAACAAAGTATAAACATTGGCTGTGTACTATTGTGGAGCAGAATGAGTTAGGTCTTCTGAATGGGATGCCCAAATTTATGTAACATGCGATTGCTAAATATTTGGCACCTATACTTTTGGAAGGGTGTTGTGTCTAGAACTGTGAGAAAAGTATAAATGTTAGTTGCTGTAATTAATTAGGTTTCTTCATGGTAAATTCATCTATTTTTCATTTCTCTTGTTTTATCTGCTTATCGTAGTGATTTTTAACGATAATTTACTTTCTCACATGTGGTCTTAAAAGAGAGGTAATTCCTTTTAACTGAGGCTTCAAAGAAGACATTTCCAGAACTAAATCACACTACATTTGAAAAAAATCTTTGGGGCTCATAAATGTCATTTTTCACTTGTTTCTATTTATATTATCTCTCTGCACAAAACTCTAAAATGCAAGCTTGTAAGTGCCATTAAAGGGCACACATTTTCTTGGAATTCTTACAGGTTCCAATCTAGTAACAGAGCCAAAAATAAGAGAAATGTCCAAGAGTCCTTGTTCATTATGCGACCCCACTGATGTTGACAAAAAGTTCTTTTCAGGAAGGTCCTAATAAGCATTCAACCTTGTGGATAATTAGTGTCCAGGGAAGGACTAGTGCTGGACTACCTGGCAATGTGCAGGATTTCATTTTTGTTCACCTCATGGAGACTTCCACTGTCCCTATATCCTTGTCTCAACATTATATTTTATTTTATTCTAACAAGTGCTATGTCAGAAAATACCATGAAATTCAATAACTAGTTTGACTTCTGGATTGCAAAGGTTATGGTTGATACAAAGGTATCAGAAATATCACAGATCAGATCCCTTTGTAAGATTCTGTATGAGACTTATGTCTGTTGTTTCTGCTACAGTATATATGATGATGATAATATAAATGAATACTAATATGTGATTATAATATAATAGTATCTGATAATCAATTTACGTATATTATCTCATTAAAACCTCTGAAACTAATATAAACAACTTGTCTACATTTTAAGGTAGAAACTAGTCTTGTAAAGCAATGTAAGACTTACCATTAGGTCACTTTAAAAAGTGCTAAGGGAAGTTACATTCCATAACAAGCAACACCATTGCAAAGAATGTCCTCTTCCATCTACCTCTTTGCAGGTCCATTTAACCCAGAAGTTAATATGCAAAAATATTCTTACTCTCATTCATCCTATATCCATTTTAATGAAGTTCTAGAATATTTAGATTGCATTTGATTTTCTTTTTTATGTTATCTTTTAAAAAACTATCTCTTTTTAACCTTATTATCAAATCTCAAAAGCCAATCAGTACACATTGATTTGTATCCACTTATTGGCTGTTATGAAAACTATTATGAATAATGCTACTATGAAGATTCACGTGCAAGCTTTTGAGTAGACACATGTTTCTAATTTCCTGTGCATATAACTAGGAGTGGATCTGTTGGGTCATATAGAAATTCTCTATTTAACTTTTTGAGGAACTGTCCAACTCTTTTTCAAAGCAGCTATACCATTTTACATTGCCACTAGCAATGTATGAGGGTCCAGTTTGTTCATATCCTTGCCAACACTTGTTATTGTTTGTCTTTTTGATTATGCCCATTGACTGATAAAGAAACAAAATATGGTATATCTGTATAGTGGAAAATATCCAGTCATTAAAAAAATGAAATGCTGAAACATGCTATATCATGGATGATCCTTGAAACATGTGCAAAGTGAAAGAAGCCTGACCCAAAATGTCACCTACTATTCTGTTTATATAAAATTTCCAGAATAGGCACATCCAGTAGAGACTGAAAGATTAGTGATTGCCAGAGGCTGAGGGATGGGGGACTGGGGAGTGACTACCAATGGGCATCAGACTTTTTATGAGATGATGAAAGTGTTCTGGAAGTAGATAATGATAATGATTCCACAATTTTGTAAAATACTAAAACCAGTGACTTGTATAGTTTAAAGGTAAATTTTATGTTATATGAAATATGTCCCAATTTAGAAAAGCCAATTAGGCTTCTAAGTCTACAGTGATGATGATGGTAATAATCATAACAGCAACAACTGTCATAGAGATTGGGGAAAGAAGGGAAAAGAGAGAGAAAATGGAAATTCAATGAATATTTATGCTTTAGTATGTTTCCCTGACACATCTGAGCTTCCTCTTCTGGATTATGGCTCTACCACCCACTAAGTTACTCAAATTAGAAATCTCAAAATGATGATGGATTCTTCTTTCACTCAACATTAGACAGTTTTTTTTTTTTGCACAAAATGTGTCTCTGATCTCAGATTTTTATTTTCCCTAATGCTGTTCTCATTTCAACCCCCACTGTCATTACCATTTGAAGAAGCTAATCTTTCATTAATCACTGCAACATTTTTCTAATGATGCCTCTCCTCCCAGTTCCAGGCTCTCCTTTATTTGAATCTACTCCACAAGCTACCTTTATTGTTACCATCCCACAGTCCAAGTCTGTCCATGCCGTTCTTCCCATGATGGCATAAAGGGAACTGACATGATACAATGAGCCCCTCACAAAGTCACTACAGTTTACATGTCCAGGCTCATTTTTGAACTATTTGGTCCTGCTCTCCCTGCCCTCACATACATACATAATACAGTACCCTGAACATTATATTCTCTTTTATACTGCTTTACTTTGGTCATGTTCTTCCTTTTGACTACTATTCCCTTCTTGTTTGTATAAATCGGTACCCCTACAGATGCAAAAAAGAAAACACCTCTCAGAATAGTTTAAGAAAAAAATGCAATTATTGGGAAAGCCAAGTTTAGAGATGGTTTTAGGTATAATTTGATGCTGAAACCTGTAAGACAGTTCTCCTCATCTCTTGTTTCTGCTTTCAACTGAAGATGTAAATGAAGATAGATAGATTGATAGATGATTGTTTGATTGATGCATCTTTACAATTCTAAAATATCAAGAACTTGAGGAAAATTGAGAAGGGAGAGATAAAGTTAGACAAAGTTTAAGTCACGTACTACTCAATGAACAAATCGCTTTGCAATAGACGTGGGTATTCTGCAAGGTCAGCTGAATACTATGTCCACCCATTCAGCATGGTATAGGGTATCACGGATAATAGAATGGCAAGCTCACCATGACCAAATGGAAAAAGAGAGACGGTTTTCTAACAGAAAACAACCATAAGTCTGTACATTTCCGTTTTAGCTTTTACAGTTAGGCTTATGACCCAATGTGAACTAGTTTTTGTGAAGAGTACGTGGTAGAAGTTGAGGAATTTTTTTCCCCACATAAATATCCAGTGTTTCAGTACCTTTTGGTAAAAGCACTTTCCACTTTGGATTGGGTTGCTCTGTACTCCTTTAGAAGAATTAAATGAGAATGTACATGTGGTGGCTCTGGTGGCTCTATATACTGCTAGACTGACGTTAATTGTTGGGATTACTGAAACTTTTTAATAAGTTTTGCAGTCAGGCACTGCAAGTCCTACTTTGTTCTTGTTTTTTTTCCATTTATTTTCATTGTGGTAAAATACAAAGAAGGATTTACTATCTTAACCACTTTTAAATGTATAGTCCAATGTAAGTATATTTATATTGTTGTTCAATGATCACCACCATGCATCTCCAGAACAGTTCATCTTGCAAAACTAAAACTCTAGGCCCATGAAACAATAACTTCTCATTTCTTCCTTCTCTGAGTGTCTGGCACCCATCATTCTACTTTCTGTATCTATTTTAGTATCTTCTGTATCTTTTGTATCTTCTGTATCTGTATTTTTGACTACTCTAAGGACCCCATATAAGTGAGATCATACAATATTTATACTTCATGGTGGGCTTAATTGACTTATAATCTCCTCAAGGTTCATCCATGTTATAGCCCATGTCAAAATTCCCTTCCTTTTTGAGAATGAATAATATTTCATTGTATGCATATAGTATATTTTGCTTATCTGTTAGTTCTTCTACAGAAACTAAAGTTGCTTTAATGTTGCTGTGTACATGGGAATACAAAAATATCTTTGAGATCTTGCTGTCAGTTCTTTTCAATATATACTTAGAAATGGAAATGCTATATCATGTAAGACTTTGCTCATTTTTTTTAGAAACTAACATATTATTTTCCAAAGCAGCTGCACTATTTTACATTCCCACCTACAGTGCACAGTTTCTAATTTTCTCACATCCTCATCAACACTTGTTATTTTGTTTTCTTGATAGTGGCCATTCTAATGGGTAAAAAGTGGTATCTCATTGTTTTGATTTGCATTTCCCTAATGATAGCAATGTTGAGCATATTTGCATGGGCTTATTGGCCATCTCTGTATCTCGGAGACATGTCTATTTCAGTTTTTTCCCAGTGTTTTAATTGATTGTTTTTGGTGTTGAGTTTTAGGATTTCTCTGTATATCCTGGCTATAATTCCTTTATCAGATATATTATTTGCAAATATTTTTGCCCACATGTGGGTAGACTTTTTACTCTCTTGGTAGTGTCTTTTGATGCACACATTTTTTTTTTTATAAAGCCTAACTTGTCTATACATATTTTTTGTTGCCTGTGCTGTGGGTCCGATCTGAAAAAGTATTGCCAAATCCAATGTTATGAAACAGCTTACGTTTTCTTTTCTAAGAGTATTGTAGTTTCAGGTCTTACATGTAGGTCAAGGATACATTTTTTGGCTCACTTTTTTAATATGGTGTTAGGTAAGAGTCCAATTTTATTCATTTGCATGTGGATATCCAGTTTTCCCGGCACCATTTGTTGCATACAGCCTTTTGTTCCATTGATACCCTTGTGAAAAATCATTTGACCATATTTACAAGAGTTTTTCTCTAGAGTCTTTATTCCAATGGTCTGTATCTGTGTCTTTATGCCAGTACCATGCTGATTTGATTACTGAAGCATTCTAAGCTTTGAAATCAGAAAGTGAGGGTCCTCCAGCTTTGTTCCTCTTTTTTGGGATTGTTTTAGCTATTCAGAGTCCCTTTAGATTCCATAGAAATTTTATCATCGGCTTTTCTATTTTAACACAAAACATAATTGGGATTTTGATAGCAATTGCATTGAATCTGTAGATTGCTATGGGGTAGTACTGACATTTTAAAAATATTAACTCTTCCAATCTATGAACATGGGATGTTTTTCCATTTATTTATGTCCTCTTTAATTTCTTTTAGAAAAAGTTGGAGTTCACCTCCTTGGTTAAATTTATTCCCAAATATCTTAGTCATTTTGATGCTATTGTAAACAAAAGGTTTTTTTTTTCTTAAATCTTTTGATATTTTCATTGTCAGTGTCAGCATTGCCTGTTGCATAGAAATGCAACTGATTTTTTTTATGCTTACTTTGTATCCTGCTCCTTTGCTGAATTCATTTATTAGTTCTGAGTACTTTGGTGTATTTTTTAGGGTTTTCTCTATATATGATCATATTAATATGAAGACAATTTGGATACTTTTTATATCTTTTTCTCACTTGAATTGCTCAAGTTAAGACTTCTAAACTATATTGAATAGAAGTGAAAAAAAGCAGGCATCCTTGTCTTATTCGTGCTATTAGAGGAAAAGCTTTTAGTCCTTCACCATTGGTTATGATGCTCACTGTGAATTTTTTATATATGGTATTCATTATCTTGAGGTAATTTTCTTCTGTTCCTAGATTCATGAGTGGTTTTATCATGAAAGGGTATTAAATTTTATCAAATGACTTTAAAGCATCACTTGACATAATGGTTATTTTTCCTTATTTTCTGTTAATGTGGTGTATTACATTCTTTTATTTTTGTATGTTGAAACACTTTTGCATTCCAGAAATTCCTCTTGGTCATGGTGTAAAATCCTTTTAATACGCTGCTGAATTTAATTTGCTAATATTTTGTTGGGGACATTTACATCACCATTCATAAGGAATCTTGGTCTATAATTTTCCCTTTTTATACTCTCTTTAATTGGCTTTGGTATCAGAGTAATGCTGGGTTCATAGAATGAATTAAGGAGTGGTCTCTCTGCTAATTTTTTTTTTTTTTTAATAATTGAGAAGTACTGGTGCTCTTCTTTAATGTTTGGTAAGATTCACTGGTGAATCCACTAAGTCCAATGCTTTTTTGGTTAGAAGATTTGTGATTACTTCTTCAATTTTCATATTAGTTATAGGTCTATTTTGACTTTCTACTTCTTCATTTTTCAGTTATGGTACATGGTATTTCTAGTAATTTGCCTAATTCATTTAAGTTAGCCAATTGATTAACATACAGTTGCTCATAGTACTCTCTTATAATCCTTTTTTCCCTGTATATTTTGTAATAATGTCCCACTTTCCTTTCTGATTCTAGTAATGTGAGTCATTTCTCTTGTTTTCTTACCATCTAGGTTTGTCCATTTGTTTATCTTTTCAAAAGACCAAACTTGTATTTTGTTGATTTTTTTCTTTTCTTTCTTTCTTTCTTTTTATTTTTTTTCAAAGAGTCTCACTCCATCACCCAGGCTGGAGTGCAGTGCCTCAATCTCAGCTCACTGCAATCCCTGCCTCCCAGGTTCAAACAATTTTCCTGCCTCAGCATCCTGAGTAGCTGGAATTACAGGCATATGCCGCCACGCCCAGCTAATTTTTGTATTTTAGTAGAGACAGGGTTTTGCCATGTTGGCCAGGCTGGTCTTGAACTCCTGACCTCAAGTGATCCACCTGCCTTGGCCTCCCAAAGAGCGAGAATTACAGGCATGAGCCACCATGCCCGGCCTATTTTTGTATTCTCTGTTTTGTTTATCTGTACTCTAGTCTTTAATATTTTCTTCCTTCTGCTAGCTTTGGGTATAATTTGTCCCTTTTTTGTAGTTCTTTTAGATGTAAAATTGGATTGTCGATATTAGAATTTTCTTGTTTTTTTTTTTTTAATGTAAGTGCTTGTATCTCTTAATTTTTTCCCCTAGCACTATCTTTGCTTTCCCCTTAAATTTCGACTAGTGTGTTTTCATTTTCCACTCCTTGCTAAACATGTTCTACTTTCCCTTGGGGTTTTCTTTGAATCATTTTGTTTAATAACATGGTTGTTTAATTTCCACAAATTTGTGAATTTTTCAGAATTTCTGGTTTTAAGATTTTAGTTACATTCTGTTGTGGTTGGGAAAGGTACTTTGTATTATATCTATCTTTTAAAATTGATTTAGACTAAATTTGTAGTTTATCATAGGTATATCCTGGAAAATGTCCTGTGTGCATTTGAGAAGAATGTACATGCCGAAGTTATGGGTAGAGTGTTCTATATATGTCTGTTACATTTGGTTGGTTTATTGTGTCAAGTTCTCTATTTCCTTACTTATTTGTCTGTTCTATCCATTGTTGATAATAGAGTATTGGAGTCTGCAACTATTATTGTAGAACTGTCTATTTTTTTTAATGCTGTTTATTTTTGTTTCTTATATTTTTATGGTCTGTTACTAAATGTGTAGATATTTATAATAGTTATGTATTCTTGCTTTATTAAAATTGTCATTCATAGCAACTGAAAGAAAAGACCTAAATGTTTAAAAAGGAATAGCCTGGTGTTATATTCTAAATGCTATATTTTAATAAATGTAGTTATATATTGTAAAAATTTTTTAAAGTACAAAAGATGAAATTATTATTCATGTGTTTTGTCTTTTATAACTATTTTTTAATTTAAATTATCTTTTCTCTAATATTCGTACAGTCACCTCTGTTCTCTGTAGGTAACTATTTGCATGGAATGTCCTTTTTCATCTTTTCCTTTTTAATTTATCTGTGTCTTTAGATATAAAGTGTGTTTCTAGTAGACAGCATATAGCTAGACCATGTTTATAATTCATTCTCTGAATTTCTGTCTTTTGATTGGATAATTTAATCCATTTATATTTAAATTAATTACCGATAAGGGGGAACTTCTGTCTTTTGTGTACTTTTTATATTCCTCATTTTTTGTGTGTGCTTTTGCCTTATTTATTGCCTTATCATCTTCTTATATGTTAGTCAATTTTTTTGTGTATATACTGTTGCTATTTTTTTGTGTGTGGTTAACCTGGAGACTACATTTAACATCTAAAAGTTCCAACACTCTAATTTGAATTTACACCAGCTTAAATTTAATAATATATGGAAACTGTGTCCTCACTCCTTTCAGTTCTTCATGACATACAATTACATATTTACATATTCTGTATCCCAAGACATAAACTGCAAATTTTTAATACATTACTCACTTAAATTATGTATAAAACAAAATGTTTCTACATTTTACAAAGTTATAATACTAGCTTTTAGATTAATCATTGTTTTCTTTATACTATTCTCTTAAATCATGTAGGAAACCAAAAGTGGTGTTATATGCCTTTGTTACAAAAATACTAGCTCTCATAATTGTCCATGTATTTGCCTTTACTGAGATATCTATTTCTTCATATAGCTTTAAGTCACTGTCTAGTGTCTTTACATTTTAATCTGTAGGACTCCCTTGAATATTTATTGCATGCCAGGTATAGAAATATTCCTCAGCTTTTGTTTATCTGAGAATATCTTAATTATTCTTTCAAATTTGAGTGACATTGTGGCCAGTTATAGGATTCCTAGTTGATATTTTTCCGTTTTCACATTTTGAATACATCAACCTACTGCCTTTAGGCCTCTGAAGTTCAGATGACAAGTCTGCTGGTATCGTTTTGAAGATTGCTTATATGAGATGAGTTGCATTTCTTTTACTGCTTCCAAAATTCTCTTTGTTTTCCCTTTCAATAGTTTGCTTTTATTTTATTTTTAATTTTTTTTATTTTATTATTATTATACTTTAAGTTTTAGGATACATGTGCACAATGTGCAGGTTTGTTACATATGTATACATGTGTCATGTTGGTGTGCTGTTAATTTGTCTTGGTTTGCACCTGCTTGTGTACCTTACTCGAAGTTCTACTGAGCTTCATGGATATTTATATTCTGGTTTCTTATTAAATTTGAATGGTTTTTAATCATTTTTTTTAATTCTCTGTCTCTTTTTTTATCGTCTAGGACTACCACAATGTGTGTGTTAATTGGCTTGATGATGTTCCAGAAATCCCTTACGCTTTGTTACTTTTCTTCGTTCTTTTTTTTTCTCTGTTCCTAAGACTCCACTGTGTCCGTTGCTGTATCTTCAAGTTCTCTGATTCTTTCTTCTGATTGATCAAATCTGCCTTTGAATCCCTCTAATGAAGTTTTCCATTTCCATTATTGTAATTTTCAACTTCAGGATTTATTTTTTCCTTTTTAGGTTTTCTATCTCTTTATTGATATTTCCATTTTGTTCATATATCATTTTCCTGAGTTTCTCCATGTTCTCCTTTAGGTCTCTGAGCATCTTTAGAACATTTTTGAAACCTTTGTCTAACAGATCTGCCATGAGGTCTTTCCCAGGGATGGTTTTTGTTGGCTTGCTTTTTTTGTTTGTTTGTTTGTTTGAATGGCCTTAACTTTCCTGTTTCTTTGTATTCTTTGTGATTTTCTTGGTTGAAAACTGAGCATTTAAATCTAATAACGCAGTACCTCTTGAAACCAGGTTCTCTGCCTTCCCCAGAATTTGTTGGTGGCGGTTTTTGTTTTCTGGATTATTGTAGGCCATGTCCATATCAACAATCAGCCTAAGGTGTAAACTTAAGGTCTTTTCGTTTCTGGTCTAACCTTGCACCTTCACCTGTGTATTTGCAGTGTCTTTATAATTTTCTCCATATATGCATTTCCCTTCCAATGTCTTATTTGTAACAACTGGCTTTTAAAAGGGGAAAAAGACAACAATAAAGGGGAGAGGGATACTAGCCCTTTAAGTCCACCGGAAGTCACTTCACCCAGAGGGTAGGGTTACAATAATTGGGGGGGGGGGTGCAATGAAATGTGCACTGTCTCTTTTTCTGCACTTCTGTAACCAAAAGCATCAATCAGTGATCAGAGCACAGAGGCAAGATATTAGGAAGTCAGAGTTCTTTTTCCCACTCTGACTCCTGCAAGCTGCTTGCTATGGGAATGAGGGGTGGGATATGGGTGCCTGCTACCGTGCTAAAAGGTGAAATCAACTAAAATTAATGGAAAGTTACTGTTTACTGAAATTAACTGAAAGTTACAGTCCAAGACTTCCTCTGGAAGTTGCAAACTTTCAATAGGCTCCACGTTCCAAACTAGTTCCATCAGACCGATACTACCAGAGCAACTGTGTAGGGAAGCTGGCCGATTTCTGCTGGATCCTACCCTGCCACCTTCCCAGAATCCTTTCCTATTCTTAATTTCCAATATTGCCCTGGACAGTCTAGTTACTTGAATTTTAGAACTAACTTGTCAAATTTGTGAAAAGGCTTGCTACAATTATGAAATTATCTGAATCTATAGAATAATTTAGTTAAGACTGTTTTCTAATCCATAAATATGGTATATCTCTCCTTTATTTAGGTCTTTTAAAATTTCTGCCACTAATGTTTTAATTTTCACCTAATTAGTCTGTAATTTTTTTTCTTTAAAATATTTCTGTCAAGTTTTGGGATTCGGGTTAGACTGTGAAGTAATTCAGAAGAATTCCCTGCTCTATTTTCTGCAAGTTTGCATAAGCTTGGTAAATAAATTAAAACCCTTTTTCATTAAATTTAGTATCCAAATCAATAGTAAATCATTTGAACTTGGACTTTAATTTGTAGAAGCTTTCAATAAAAGTTCTGTTTTTTACATATAGTGTTCAAATTCTGTTTCATGTTGTTTGTTTTAGCAAGTTGTATTTTTTAACAGATTTCCTCCTCTTTACATAAAGGGTGAAATTTGTTTTCTTTCATTTTCGATATTCCTCATTCATATTCTCTTCTTTCTTCTTCATTCTTGCTGGGTGTTTATCAAATTTATCTTTTTAATGAGCCAATTTTGGTTTTGAAAATTATCTATTGCTCTCTGTATTTAATTTCATTGATTTTTGTTCTTTTTTTTTTTTACTATTTATTCTGCACTATGGGCTTAGATTATTCTTCTAATCCAATATTCTCAAAGATTAACTTTAGGTTATTGATTTTAGACCTTATTTAAATGTTTCCAATATTAAAGGTTATTGCTACAGATTTCCCTCTAATCACTGCTTTAGCTGTATCCCACATATTTTGATCTATTTTTGTAATTATTCAGTCAGATGTATTTTCTAATTATCTGAGTAATTTATTATTTTGCTTATTTAGAAATGCATTTGTTAATTTCTAAACATGTGGTTTTTATGTTTTAAAATATTTATTTTTAATTTAATTTTTGCCAAAGAATATTTATTGTATATTCTTAAAATTTATTGAGAGTGTTTTATGGCCTGAAATATGATTTGTATTGGTTGCTTCCTTTGCACTTAAAAAGGCTGTATATTCTAATATTTATGGGTGAAGTGTTCCACAAATATCCATTAGGTCCAATAGCTTAATAGCATTACTCAAATCTTCTATATGTCTCCTGATTTTTATCTGATTGCTTTACTAATTTTTAAGAGATGCCTGTTAAAATCTATAACTATGATTATGGAATTATCTGTTTCTTTCTTTAGCTGTGTCAATTTATAATTTATGTATTGTGAATTTTTATTATTTGTCAAATACCAACTTACATTGCTATGTCTTTCTGGATAACTGATTATTTGCAATTGTAAAACATTTTTATAGATCTCTGGGCATACTGTTTTGCTTGAAGCAATTAATATATTCATATACCTGTGCAATGTGACAGAATGTGCCCTTTCTTATGCTTATCATCTGCATTTTTTAATCTTGGAAGTCTATGTATTTATATAAATAATTTTTTTTTGTACTCAACATGTACTTAGGCTTTTTTTAATCTATTATGAAAACCTTTGACTTTTAATTGCAGTGTTCCATTAGCATATGCTATTTTTTATATCGTTGAAAGAAATGTCTACTGTTTGACAACTTGATTTTAATTTCTCCTCTTTTCCTTGTTTCTTTGTTCTTTTCCTTTGAATTAACTACCTTTTTTAGAATTTTATTTGGATGTATTTATTTACTTTGCATATATTTTTAGAGCTGCTTTGAGGATGGAAGTACGTTTTCTTAACATTTATAATCTATATAACAATATTGTACAAGTATATTTAAAATATATGGAAGTTTCAAATGAGTAAACAATTATTGTTTCTAATACTTATGCTTTAATTTTATATACATCACATGTATAGACATTATAAATAATCCATTAATATAATATTGAATTTGTTATTTTATTATTTTATTTTATTTTTGAGACAGTGTCTTGCTTTGTCACCCAGACTGGAGTGCAGTTGCACATTTGAGCTCACTGCATCCTCTCCCTCCCGGGCTCCAAGTGATCCTCCCGCCTCAGACTTCTGAGTAGCTGGGACTACAGATGCATACCACCATGCCTGGCTAATTTTTGTATTTTTTGTAGAAACAAAACATGCACGCCACGTTGCCCAGGCTGGTCTTGAACTCTTGAGCTCAAGCCATACCCACCTTGGTCTACCAAACTGCTGGGATTACAGGCGTGCGCCGCTATGCTCAGACTAAATTTCTTATTTCAAATAGTCATATTTAGTTTTTAAATGCCTATGAAAAGACAAAATTACCCATGTGTCTATCATTTCTGATGTTGTTTGTATTTTTCTGAAATGCCAATATTTCATCTGAGATCATTTCTCTTACATCTGAAGCACTTTCTATAACTTTTGTTGCAGTGCAAGTCTGCTAGGGGCAAATTATATTAGTTTTATTTCATCAGCATAGGTATTTGTTTTGATTTCATTTTTGAAGAACATATTTTTTGTATATATGATTCTCAATTAACAGCTCTTTTCCTTCACTACTTTTAGATGTTAATTTACTGCCTTCCGTCTGCCACAGTCTCTAGTAAAATGTTGGCATCATTTCATTCATTGTTTTCTTTTATGTAATGTTTCATTTTTCTCTGATTAATTTCAAGATTTTCTTTGTTTAATTTGCATTAGTTTGACTATGGGTCTAGATAGTATTTTTTTATAGTCTTTCTGTTTGATGTTGCCTGATCTTTT
Organism: Gorilla gorilla gorilla; assembly: GCF_029281585.2. NCBI lineage: Eukaryota > Metazoa > Chordata > Mammalia > Primates > Hominidae > Gorilla > Gorilla gorilla. Next base: position 169,655,540 of record NC_073228.2, read on the forward strand.
TTGAATTAAAAAATTTATATCTCTAACTATATAAGAAAAAAATTTCAGCCACTCTTTCTTCAACTGTATGTTTTGCTTCATTTTCTATTTCTTCTCTTTCTGCCAAATCATAGACATTTTGATATTGTCCCATATTGCTTATATTTTCTATCTTGTTACTCATTCTAAAGTATGGATATTTATTTCTGTCAATTATCAGGTTCACAGACTCTTACTTTCTTAAACTTCAGTCTGCTATTAATGCCATTCGATGCATTAAGAATATATATATAGCATGTTCCACTTTCCTATTTTTTAAGTTCTGTTTCTTAATCGTGTATTTCTATATTTTAATTCATTACAAACATATTTTCATTCATCACATATTTTAAAAATGGACTTAAAAGTTTTGTCTCTTATTTCCAACATCTGCCATTTCGAGGGTAATCTCTTTTGATTGTCTTTTCCCCTAATGATCTGTCATATAATTGTTTCTCTGTATGCTACATAATTTCAGTTTATATGTTGGACACTGTGAATATGAATTGCAGGGATTATGAATTTTTTTCTGTTTATCTGAAGAATATAGATTTTTTTAAAAAGGCAATTAGCATGGCTTAACTCGCACTTCCAACTTTGTCCCTACTAAGGTGGACAGTAGATAAAAATCTCTGTTCACTTTTCTTCAGTGTTCATTTAACTTCTTGTAATGTGCTCTGTGCCTACATGGTTATTTGGCCAGTCAGTGTTTTGGGCAGGCAGGGATTATCTACATTACTTAGAGCTCCTCAACTCTGGCACTTTCCTTAGATTTCCTCACTTTGCATGTGCTGTGATTTCCCCAAATTCTCTATTACTTCAAGTTTATAAGACTGCAGCTTTTACATCACCAAATTAAGCACCCCACATGATGAAAACTTGAGACTGTTCTCAGAGTACACGCCGCACAAAATACAAAGCTCAAACCCAGCCCTTTATTTCATCGTAGTGTCAATTTCTCTTCAGTATCTCCCTGCCTCCCTGCCTTTTTTCATTCACCGGTACCTTAAATTAGGTTGTACCTATTGTCCAAAGGTTATAATTGTTATCTGTGGAAGAATTATTAGAAGTGCCACTCACAGTTACCCATTGTTTACCCATTGTAAAATATTATTACAGAATAATATGTTTCCATCTGCCTGTGTGTAAACTTGAGATCATATTAAAGCTTATACGGAGGTTTTCTTGTTTTATTATTATCATTTAACTTTCTTCTCTTCATCATTTTTACCTTCATTTTTGTTACCAATGTCATGAAATCCAACATTTATTTATATTTATTTCATTTTACACATGCTTCATATGTTAGCATACATCTTACCATACATTATTCCTAATAAGTATATGGAATTTAAGTGTGTGTTATTGTTTTCTCAATTTTATTAAGGAGAAAATGAGCTTAAAAATCTAAAATATACTACCTACAGCTCACAGAACACATACTTATGTTCTGTGTTACATAATACTCAGATATATCAGTCTAGTTCATATTAAATGTCCCAGTTTTGACAGTTTTAATAGTGTTTCATGGGATGGATATATCACAAGGTATTGAAATATTCACATATTGCAATGATAAAAATAAATCTTGTCAAAACGCTATATTGATGAAAAATTGCATATGGAAGAACTAAGATATACAATTAGAAAGATAAGAACAGATCATTAAGAGCTATGAATACTATGCTAGGGACTTGTAAATTATGCTCAGGCAATAAAAAACCACCAAAAATCTCCAAGTAGAAGAATGGCATGATTACAGTGACTTGATTAGCCATTTGAATGTGAATCATAAGCTGCAGAGAGAGATGGCAGATAGACTAAGCCACTGCAAAATCTCGAAGGAAGACTCTATGTACTTGAATTAAGCAGTGGAAAGAGAGTTCTAAAAAGGATATGGATACAGGAGGTGATCAACAGAAAGAAGTAAGTTAACACATTAGCATCTTGGTGTTAAAACAAAAATAATCTATGCAAATGCCAAACAAAGTCTAGAAATAAAACCATATTACAGATAAATCAGAGTAAAACAACTGTTCTTTAAGTGGCTGGGTAATCGAGGTCCATCTGTTTTTTCTGTCTTGTGTGGAGATGTGATATTATCAATCTTTCATATGCTTCTTTGTCAAAAGCAGTTCATGTTTACTTATAAATAATTATAATCTTTTGTTCAGGAAAATAGCATTGCTGGAGGTGCTCAGATACGCGGAACACAATTTCAACAAAAAGAAGAAAGTTATCTAAATTGCCCAGAAGTTTCATAAATTACACATGTAGGTATAATAGTTAAATATCAATCAGCAGATTGTTTAAATTAGTTCATGTATTGTGTTGAATAAATTATGTAAAAATTAATTATTATAAAGGCCAGTAAGACTGGGACTTACATTTTACATTTGTGTACATGTAACAGACTTTTAATGTTCCTTTCAATAATGCTTAAATCTATAGTGGTTACACAGAGAAAACCTTGAATGTTTTACGTATATTCTTCTCAGATATTGATATATAGTATTTCTGTAATGAAATATTCTAAAATGTGCTTTATATCCTTTTTGATTAAATGGAACTACTTTTAAATGTCCGATTATTGCAGAAGACTACAAATTGAAGCCCACTGAAGATTTTAGACTGAAGATTTTGCCAATTTTTAACTTTTCCTATTTAATTTTCACATGCACTACTTTTGTTTTTGCTACAGTTGAAGTTGCCACCTCTGACTGGAAAAATACCTGTCTACATAATTCTTCTTTTGTAATATATCTACTTCCATTTCCATATTTATATTAAATTTTGGCTTTTTTTTTTGTAAGTGATTGAACTGAAAGTTCAAACAGGTGACTCACTATCAAGGAATAGGTTACTGGTTTATTAATATTTTAACATTTTCCTTAGGCAAACATTAAAGCAATTGCCATTAAGTAAAGGCTTTAGAAATAACCTGCTCCTGGATACAAGAAATATAATTGTTTTCTGGGACAATAGCATTATTTTAAAAGCTTTTTAGCCAAAGTTTTTATTACTTGTCTTTTTAGAACTTATTTGAAACATGAATCATAGATAATCAAGCTTTCTTTAAGACAGATATATTTCATTTGAAATTAAAATATTTTATATATTCCTATTAAAAACTCATATCAATATAAAGTACATTCTTTGTGATGATTTTGTGGGCTGAAGAAAGGTTGCAGTTTTGAAACATTAAATGAAAATTGAAATAATATCCTTTTAAAATGAGGCAAAGTCCATCATGAACACTGTTCTTACAGTTTGATTATTTAACATACTTATATAAAAGGGTTGTAAATTATGTATAAATTCTTGATATTAATCACGTAAGTTGTGTACATAGAACCTTTCCCTGGCACAGAAATAATAAATCAGTTAAATGCATTTATTGTGTTAAAGTATATTAGTCATGTCTCAGATAATTTTATTCTTTAATGCCATACACAAGAGTAATTTTCTCTTAAGGTGAAATGATTACTTAAATGTTTTTCTGCAAACCTTGGCAGTCTCTACTACTTCAATAGAAAGTATTAAAAAAAAAAAAAGATCAGAGAAGTGATTGAAGACAGATCATCAACTATCAGTTGAGAACAGGAGAAGCAGCCTTAAACGCTGCTTACAAAAGCTGCTTACTCTACCCCATTTTACTTCCAGCTTTACTCTCACATTATTCGTGTTAATCTGCCCAGATTATTTACACTTTTTATGCTTCTGCTTTCCTATTTGTGAAGTGGGGATGTTAATGGTACCTATATATGAGGATATTTATGAGGAGTCCATGAGATAATAGCTGTATAGCACTTAGCCTTATGACTACCATGCTATTACTTAGCAGACAATAAAGAGAGTTTGGTTAAGATAGCTATTTATTCTATATTATTTCATATCTGAAAGATATTTTCTAAATCAATTGAAAAGCTGTAGGTGGATATACAGAAAATCTTAATGTTGGGGAGTTTTTATTTTTTATTCCCAAAATCTATGCTTCATTTCTTATATTTGCAAGGCTGATATCTTCTATAGGTCAAGCCTATGAAATTTTTCAGACTTCAAAATTAAAGTTATTTCTTTGCTTCTCGATTATCAATTTTTACTTGACATATTTTCAACCAGAGTATAGCTAACTTCTGCCATAAAAGCCTGCTAGTATTATTGACCAACATGAATTAAACACATATTTGTTGAACATCTACTCACTACTCAGTAGGCTGCTCGTGGTAGATGGTGCAAAGAACAAGACAACCAGAATTAAATTTTGGGCCAAATCTAGCAGAGGATTATTTCAGCCTGGTCCCCCTAGGAAACTCTGAAGTTATTCTTAAGCCCAGTGTTACACCAATCTGGATTAAGGGCGCTGGCCTTTTATAATCTTCCAGGCCACACACGTTGACAAACAATTTCCCTTGGAGGAAAATAATTCCCAAGAACTTCTGATTGGGATGCAGAGTGGCTCCAATAACCTGAGGGCTGACCACTAAAGAAAAGTCACAGGTGAAGGTTATTGAAGACAAATCCACATTAAACTGGCCAAAAAAAAAAAAAAAAAAAAAAAGGAGGGGGAGGTGGCGGGAAGGGTACCAGGAAACTTTAAAAAAAAAATGACATGATGTGAATGAAGCACCAGACCTTTCTAGTACACATTTTTAGCATACATGTTATGATGATTAAATAAAACTATCCACCTAAAACGTTTAGCAGAGCTCCTGGCACAGTAAGAACTGATTGCTATCCAGTTATTATAGCATTAAGGATAAGTGTAGGGTTTTCTGGCATTACAGGTGGGTGGGTGTCAAACCTAGCTTTAGTGGGAGGTAGGAGTGGTGGGTGGTTAATGGATGTCAGAAAACTCTTCCTAGAGGAGTTAGCATGTATGCTATGTCTTAAAGCATGGTTAACCCATTAAGGAGAGCTACAAGGACTACAGAAGTGGGACTGGAGAGAAGAATGAATAAGAGTGTAAAAGGAAGTGAGAGCAGCAGGTATAAAAGTCAGAGACAAGAAAAGTCATACAGGGAATGTGTGTATTTTTGTGCAACTTGAGCAGAGTATTAGGATAAATTAATTTGGGATGTCAATGAACCTTGTTAAAGTGGTATTACTTTGACATTCATTCATTCATTCGTCCTAACAATATTTACTGGGAGTTTTTTCCATGTCAGGACCTTTCTAGAGAGTGAATAAAACATACATCAGTGAATAACAAAAAAGTGACTTATATTTTTTTAAAAAGCAGACAACAAGCAAGTAACAAAATATGTAAGTAAAGCAGAGAAGATGTTAGACGGTGATAAATGCTTAAACTTTTGTTTTAAAATAATGCAAAGTAAGCCTGTTAGAGACAGGGGTGGGAGTAGGGAGGCTACAGTTAAAGAAAGTAGTCATAGTAGGCATCATCAAGTAGGTAACATCTGAGTAAAGGCTTAAAAACACTTTACTGATGATTGACATGACTGATATTAGGGGAAGAACCAGGAGGCTGATGTTGATGAAAAGAGCAAGTACATAAATGAATAGTAATAAGTGATGTCAAAGAGCTAATGGGAATCAAGATCTTGTAGGGTCTTGTAGGCCATTGAAGACATTTTGTATCTTGCTCTGAGTGAAACTGGGATAAAGGAAATGATCTCTGTACTGTTTTTAAAAGATTACCCTGGTAATGATATTGAGAACTGATGAAAGAAGCAGAGCTAGTATATGTAATCAAACTAATTAGGAGTCCATTGCAATAAACAAGGTGAAAGATTATGGTGGCTTGTAAATAAATGGTAAGAAGTGGTAAATTCTAAATATATTTTGAAGGTGCAGCCAAGATTTCTTGGTGAATTGGACCCTGGTGTATGAGAAAGATGAGTCAAGAATGACTCAAATTTTGGCTTTGCACAACTGAAATAATGGAGTTGCTGATATTTAAAATATGAAGGCTATAACAAGTTGGAGTGGCCAATTCAGTTTGAGAAAAAAAGATAAACGGCATCCAAATTGGAAAGGAAGACATTAAATGGTCTCTGATTGCAGATGACACGATTTTATATATAGAAAACCCTAGAGACTCTATCAAAATATGGTCATTACTAATAAATTCAGTAAGTTGCAGGATACAAAATCAACATACAAAAATCAATTGTGTTTATATACACTAACAATGAACTAGCTGAGACAACTTATGAAACAGTCCCATTTACAATAGCATGAAAAATATTAATAATAAAATACTTACCAATAAATTTAACCAAGAAGGTGAAAGCTCTATACACTGAAAATTTGAAGACATTGATGAAAGAAATTATAGAAGATACAAAGAAAGACATTCTATGTTCATGGAAGAATTAATATTGTTAAAATGTTGATGATACCCAAAGCAATCTACAGATTGAATGTAATCCCTATCAAAATTTCAGTGGCACTTTAAAAAAAAAACAGAAAAAAGAATCCTAAAATTCATATGGAACCACAGAAGACCCCAAATAGTCAAAGCTATCTTGAGAAAGAACAAAACTATAGAGATCAGTAGGGACTGAGATATTCTATTAAGCATGCAAGTGGAAATTTCAAGTAGGTAGTAGGATATGTATTTTGATTTTTGGAACGAATTTTAAAATATAAATTTGGAAGTTCTTGACATATAGATGGTATTTAAAACCATGAGACAAAATGTAATTACCAAGAGAGTGAGTCTAGTTAGAAAAGAAAAGAGGACAAGAAGTGTTTTATCCAACATTATAACAAATTGGTTGGTATTTAAAAATGTTCCCTCTGGTTAGACCTTTCCCCAGTCCTGATTTTTAAATCTTTAATAGGTAAATCAGTAAACAGATATTAGTAACCTTTTTCCTGAGATTGTTTGGCAAATTTTTCAGAAGGACTGCTTAAGATTTACATTTCTGATAAAAAATCTATATTAATTGTCTATTGCTGCATGACAAGTTATCCCAATGCTCAGTAGCTTCAAACAGCAGGTATTTATTATCTCACAATTTCTATGGGTCAAACTTAGCTGAGTCCATTCCTCCAGGGAATCCCACAAAGCTGTAATTATGGAATCAGCCAAGGTTCTCACTGAAAGACTCAAATGAGCAAGAATCTTCCAATGTCCTTCACATGGTTGCTGGCAGGAATTAGTTCCTCAAAGATCACTGAATTGAGGAGCTTCTCTCTTCCCTGGTGGTTAGCCAGGGGTTATTTTCAGTTCCTTGTCATGCAGACTTCTTCAGCTTGCTTCATCGGAGCAAGTATGTGAGAAGAGGGAGAGAAGGAGTGGAGAGAAAGTCTTCGAGAAGCCATAGTGTTTTTTGTAATCAAACCTGGGAAGTGTTATCCCATTACTTTTGCCATATTCAATTCATTAGAAGCAAATAAATGGGCCGAGCCACACTCAAGGGAGAGGATTGTATAGGGCATGAATACCAAGAAATGAGATCACTGCAGGCCATATCATAAGCTGCCTGCCACACAACCCATATTATTAAATAGAGCAACTGGGCATGATGGCTCACATCTGTAATCCCAGCACTTTGGGAGGCTGAGGCAGGAGGATTGCTTAAGCCCAGGAGTTTAAGACAAACCTGGCAACATAGTGAGACCCCATCTTTACAAAAAAAGAAAAAAAAAATTAGCCACGTGTGGTGGTCCATGCCTGTAGTCCCAGCTACCTGGGAGACCGAGGTAGGAATATTGCTTAAGCCCAGGAGATTAAAACTTCAGTGAGCTGTGATTGAGCCACTATACTCCAGCCTGGGTGACCCTGTCTCAAAATAAATGTTATTACTAAATATGATTAATAAATATTATATTTACTAACAGTTTAAATATCTTCATTGATCTCCCTTTTATACCCCTGGAAAGATCATCTTTCCTTTCCATAAACCATTCGCTTGCTTCTTGACATTGTAGTAAAGAATCATAATCTTTGTATACTACCTAGCAGTCTATTTCAAAGTGTTAGTTAATATAGGATTTACTATAGGTACCAAGAACTTATTATTCATAGAATCCTATTATTTCAAGCTATATGAGGAACAACCATGTGTAATCATTTTTTTAAATGACTCATTTGGGGATTCTGCCACCTTTGAAATAAATGATCATATGTATGTGAACTCAAGTACAGGAAAGTAGAAAATTTTCTGGGGGTTCTGGATAAAAAAAATCAACTGTGATTATTTATCAAGGATCCGTTTGTCATTTTATTTTCCTCCTTCTCCCTTTCTCTCTATCTCACACATTGCAACATGCATTTATATACAGACAACTATATGTCTACTCTCTCTCAAGAAGTGTTAAAAAAAAAAAACACCTCAGAAGAGCTTGAGTTACTGTAACACACTTTCCCAATAAAAGCTCTGTTCTTCAACACAGAGTCCCCAAAATCAGTTTTGTTTTACAGCACTGCTCTTTTCTCTTGATCTCTTAGTTATCTTCTGCGCTTATTTCTATTTGTCACTTTCCTGATACCCCCTTGTTTCAGGCTTCCTCTGCCAACAGCTGAGATCATCTCCTCCCATCCCTGATATCTGGTTCCTGCCACCAAACTTTACCCCTGTGCAATAGTCAAATACGGATGTGGGTCTAATGATCTCTAATTACCAGGCCTGGTATGCATTGGCATCCCAGTTGGTGACAGTTGGAGAAAATTTTGAATAAAATACCTACATTTGTATGCCGATTTTCATGTCTATTTTAAATAAGTGCCTCTTAAACTCTAAAGTTGGTTGCCATTGTTTAATCGTTGTGAGATACTAAACACTACATAGAGGGATTTATAACAGTTTTCCATAAGAACATTAGGTAGGCAGCTTTCAAATCATCAATATATTGTAAATTAAGTATGTAATAATTAACATTTAAAAAATTATGCAGGAGGGTAATTATAGAATTGTAGAGCTTGGACTGTTCTTTGATGACAGAGCAAGGAAACATTACAGTGCTATGCACTGTAACTTGAAAACTCAATTTGCTTTACTGGCATATACTAGTATTAATCATTTTTAAAGGATTTTTTTTCAAATGGCATCTAAATTTAGGTTCCCACCTCCCTTATTGCATCACTGTCCCCAAAATGAAACAGTTCCCCAACACATGCCATTGGCTCTTCTTAAATACTTCCTAGCTATTTCATGTTGTTATGTCTAAGGGTTGAGAATACTGTATGCCAACTTTTTTACTTTTTCATTATTTTAAGGTCCTGGGTATATGTGCAGGATGTGCATGTTTGTTACATAGATAAGTGTGCTCCATGGTGGTTTGCTGTATGTATCAACTCATCACCTAAATATTAATCCCAGCATGCATTAGCTATTTTTCCTGATGATCTCCCTCCCCCTTCACACCCCCACCCTGGACAGGCCCCAGTGTGTGTTGTTCCCCTCCCTGTATCCATGTGATCTCATTGTTCAGCTCCCACTTATGAGTGAGAACATGTGGTGTTTGGTTTTTTGTTCCTGCATTAATTTGCTAAGGATACTGGCTTGCAGTTCCATCCATGTCCCTGCAAAGGACATGATCTCATTCCTTTTTATGAGTGCATAGTATTCCATAGTATATATGTACCACATTTTATTTATCCAGTCTATCATTGAGCATTTGGGTTGATTCCATGTCTTTACTATTGTGAATAGTGCTGCAGTGAACATAGGCATGCATGTATCTTTAAATAGAATGATTTATATTCCTTTGGGTATATACCCCTTAATGTGATTGCTGGCTCAAATAGTATTTCTGGTTTTAGGTCTTTGAGAAATCTATACACTGTCTTCCACAATTGCTTAACTAATTTACATTCCCGTCAATGGTGTAAAACCTTTCCTATCTCTTCACAGCCTCGCCAGCATCTGTTGTTTCTTTTTTTTTTTTTTTTTTTTTTTTGGAGACAGAGTCTCGCTCTGTCACCCAGGCTGGAGTGCAGTGGCGCGATCTCGGCTCACTGCAAGCTCCGCCTCCCGGGTTCACGCCATTCTCCCGCCTCAGCCTCTCCGAGTAGCTGGGACTACAGGTGCCCGCCACCACGCCCGGCTAATTTTTTGTATTTTTAGTAGAGACGGGGTTTCACTGTGGTCTTGATCTCCCGACCTCGTGATCCGCCCGCCTCGGCCTCCCAAAGTGCTGGGATTACAAACGTGAGCCACCGCGCCCGGCCTGTTTCTTGACTTTTTAATAATAGCCATTCTGACTGCTGTAAGATGGTATCTCATTGTAGTTTTGATTTGCATATTTCTAATGATCAGTGATGTTGAGCTTTTTTTCATATGGTTGTTGCCTGCATAAATGTCTTCCTTTGAGAAGTGTCTGTTCAGTCTTTGCCCACTTTTTAGTGTTTTTTTTTTTTTCTTGTAAATTTGTTTAAGTACCTTGTAGACTGTGGATATTAGACCTTTGTCAGATGGATTTGCAAAAATTTTCTCCCATTCTGTAGGTTGTCTGTTTGCTCTACTGATAGTTTATTTTGCTATGCAGAAACTCTTTTGTTTGATTATATACCATTTGTCAATTTTTGCTTTTGTTGCAATTGCTTTTGACATTTTCATCATGAAACTCTTGCCTGTGCCTATCTCCTGAATGGTGTTGCCTAGATTTTCTTCTAGGATTTCTGTAGTTTGGGATTTTACAAGCTAGATAGAGAAGCTTTCTGGATGAGAGCCTCCTTCTTTGATTTCTGACTGATAGGAGTAAAAGAGAAAGAGGTATGATATTTTAAGGGCAGCAAAGACAATTAAAATTTCTAGATGACTTACTTTGGCTCTTCAACGAGGTAAGACCTTTAAATGGAACAGGCAATGCTCTGTTTAACTTTTTATATCCAGAATAAAAAATGGACATAGGGTTCCCATTAACAGCTGTGAGTCTCCTGGCCACTGTTTTTGCCTTTAGATATGTCTGCAGTGTTTTTTATTATTCCATAATGAGGATCTCTGCCATGCAAATGTCACTCCCTAGTAATATGTGAGATACCCAAGAAAATGCATTAATATTGCTAGCTCACTAAGGCACTATTGAGAGTGCTGGAGAGGTAACTTACTGCCAGAATGTGATGCCAACACAGAGCACTAGGACCCTGTCTAAGTCTTCACACATATACACAGGGCAGTCAGACTCTGAGTTCAGTGGGGTTCATTTTCATATCCCTGACTTATAATTACTCATTGTTTTTCTTATTTAATAAGAGAATGGAATGTGAGACAACCATGTGAAATGATAACTTTAGAAAATGAATGTATGCAGAGGTTGTAGAGCAGACAAATATAAAGAGATATTCAGTCAAAATCTGACAAATGGCAGCACTGGAGGCCTTCTAGTAGAAAGGAAAGAAGTGAAGACATTGAATTTAAGCTCTGCTTCTAATTTATTTAAAATAAGAGGGTTTTTTTTTTTTAAAAACACCTGCCTTCTTCTCTCCCTGACCCTAAGTTTTAAGAATTCCTGATAACAACATGTATATTCTATTTCTTATAGAGACACATAATATAAGCTGAAGTTCAGTTAACTTGCAAACAGATTTTGGTTCCTAGTTCGAGGAATACTTTCTCACTCTGGTTTCTGTTCTAATTTAAGTCCTAATTCTTCTCTCTGCTTGGTTATGAAAAAAGAGAAAGTCCATTACAGTATATTTGATAAATTAAGAACTTTTGTTTTTTTGTACATTTTTTCAACTTAAAATATGATTTTTTTTTTTTTTTTTTTGAGACAGAGTCTCACGCAGTCGCCCAGGCTGGAGTGCAGTAGCAAGATTTCGGCTCACTGCAACTTCCATCTCCTGGGTTCAAGCCATTCACGTGCCTCATCCTCCCAAGTAACTGGGACTACAGGCATATGCCACGTGCCTGGCTAATTTTTGTGTTTTTGGTAGAGACAGGGTTTCACCATGTTGGCCAGGCTGGTCTCAAGCTTCTGACCTCAAGTGATACCCCTGCCTTGGCCTCTCAAAGTACTGAGAGGTAAAATATGGTTTTAAAGAAAAAAAAATATGAGATTTCTAGGTAATTTAACATGAATCAATACCAATGACCAATTAATGGCTGTGATGACTTATCTTCTTCACAATGTTGAGATTCTCAGAGGGGCCTGCCAAGTATACTAAGTAACTCAAATGTTTTATTACTTGATAATGATTAGTACATAAGAACATTGTGTCTATTTCACTCTTCAAAACACTGAAATATTTTAAATGCAATAGCTCATCTTATTTGGATTTTTAAAGGGTATATTGTTTATTATTTCTTGAAATATCCACTTTATTATTTCAAGCAATGGAACAATTCCCACGATGGATTATCTTTCCTGCTAATATATCCAAGCTTCCTAACACACACATTCAGTCTTTTTAGAATAGCCTGTCAGAAAAACATATTTGTATTATTTATTTACATGATTTGTTAGTGAAGTGTAATTATTAGTAACTGAAATGATAACACTGGACACATACTTTAACTGTTGCAGAAAGGATTTTTATCCCAATACTTCTTATTCAATAGAAACCAATTTTATTCTTATGGTTTAGTTTATATTGAAGATATTCTCCTTCAATATAATATAGTTTACTTCTAATGGAAAGAAAGTGTTTGTGTGGCTGGGATAGATCATACATCATACAGAAGAATACCAAATGTTTATGGAAATACAGTATTTGTATTCTTATCTTTAGCAAAATCATAGAGATGGATGGTTCTTTATTTTGTAGAAACATACCATTATGAATAGCGAGGTATTATGCTTAAGATGTATTTTGTCATAAAATTGAAGCAAAAGCCTCAATTTGGATGTATGTAAAAAACAAAATCATTTTAAAATGCAACAATGAAGACAATTAAACATTTTCAATTGTTTTATACCATTTCAACAAAATATGTTCTCTTAAATATTTTACTTCAGTTGAAAATATCTCTATATCCTCCCTGATCCTCTAGAATAAAGGGGAGTTCTGCATCTTTATGTTACCATGTGACACTCCTTTATTGTCTTAATCACAGTTGTAATTTTACATTTATTTTAATGGTTACTTAATGCCAGCATCCCACACTAGACTGTAAATTCTGTAAGGGCAAGCATAGTGCTTTTTTAACTCATGATTTAGTCTTGTGTTTCTAACCCAAATTGAAACACGTAGCAAAAATAAATAGTTATTTAATAATTTATCTAACTCTGCTATTTTACTCTATAGTTTTACTTTCTGACATTTTAGGTCTTCTTAGAAGCCACATCAAATGATTGAATCAAGGCAGATATTATGAATCCAGACCTATAAGAAAATTGGTCAGCCTTCTATTTGATGAATAAAAGCAGAGTGACCTAAAGCCCCAGTAAGACAGTGAAAAGAACTACCTTCTACAGTTCTAGTCTAGCCAGTAACTGGTCTTCATTCCCCTTGGCAAGTCACTGAGGTACATTGGAAATCTGTTTTTGCAATTTAGCCCAGGGAGACTGAGATAGATTCTTAATTTTCAAGACAAATTCCAGGGTTATTTTTTTGGTGGTTCCCACAAAGTGAACTGCCTGAAGGGGCAGGGTTCTGCCCCTTACCTTAAACCAGAGTAACTTCATTATTTTCTGATTTAGCTCTAAAGAACTATGACTGTATGTAGAAATATCTGTGGAATGACATTTTCTAGGCTCTGAGAATGGAAAAAGTGGTGTTGTGTTCACCCTCATCACCTTGAATGTGATAAACATAACACAATAGGATTTTATTCTTTTCTGTAACTTCTGTTCTAACATCAAAAATAATTGAACATTTGCAATTGAAAACATACACTTGGAATTTATTTGGATATTATGTAAACTCTACTAATGTGTAAAAACCATTCTGAAAAGAATATTTAAACCATAATTTTTAAATCAGACGGGAGGGCATTGAACTATAAAACCCTGGGGAAGGAAAGGGCAAAAGACAGCTTATTCCTTCTAGCTTTATTCATTTAACACTTATTCTAAAAGGGATATAAAGGTTAACAAGTGATTATATATCATTTATACATAATCTGGACATACATATTCATGCGTTGGTCTTAATATTCATGCCTTGGTCTTAATATTCAGCATTTCTTGGTAATATCCCTTAAGGACATCAAAGGATCAGCATTTAAAGTCATTTTGATATCTAAAAATATGCAGTTTGTGCCTAATTAATGTATACAGGAGGCATAGGCAAAACTGGAGGTGGTGCCCAGGCTCTGACATGCTGAAGGGGAGGTACATGCTACTTTTGATGAAGATGAAAGTTCCTGTTGGGTCCAGGAAAAACATACTACCCATCCATGTTTCTGAAAGTCAGGTAATTCTAATTGTCTAAGCTGTTTTAGCTTCCAGTGGGAAGGTTCATTGAAATATATATATCCAAGGTAAAACAACAACCAACTAAACAAACAAAATGTATTTCCATCCTGTTTCTGTTACCTGCTATTATTTCAAACAGGTTCAATTTTAAAGAACAAAATATGCTATTACTACATTTACTTGGGCAGAAAGAAAAAGAAATGTGTGTTGACACTAGTCTTCCAAGGAGCACTGATGTCATCTGGAGAAAAATAATCAAAAGGAATCTAAGGATGGTGAAAGCTCTAGTTCATATTATGTTTGAATTTTGACAGTCCCAACACTTGCAACCTTTGTAAGTGATGGAGAGAGAAACACATAATGTAAAATTCATTACTGGATGATTCTATAGGGACTTGGGAGTCCTATGTCCCTTTGGTCAAAGCTGAATAAAATGGTGCTTAAAGTCAAGGAAATGTGCACAGAGAACGACTAAGACAGGAGTAGCAGGAAGTAATTTCACTTAAACATTTCTGTGATCAAAGTTCAGGGAACCGAGAGAGTAAGAAATAGCAGAATGTTGTGAATAGAACCTTGATTTTCTACATAAAACATAAAAGGTTTAATCTCAGCTCTGGCACCTGCTAGATATTAGATATGTGATCTTGGAAATAGTTTTTACCTCTCCTAACTGGGTTCATCAGCGGTGAATAGGGACACACCATCCTACCTTGCCTGGTGGGGAGAAGATCACATATGTTAAAGAGCCAAGGCTGGGCTCCGTGGCTCACACCTGTAATCCCAGCACTTTGGGAGGCCGAGATGGGTGGATCACGAGGTCACGAGATCGAGGCCATCCTGGCTAACACTGTGCAACCCTGTCTCTACTAAAAATACAAAAAATTAGCCGGGCGTGGTGGCGGGTGCCTGTAGTCCCAGCTACTCGGGAGGCTGAGGCAGGAGAATGGCGTGAACCCAGGAGGCGGAGCTTGCAGTGAGCCAAGATAGCCACTGCAGTCCAGCCTCGGTGACAGAGCAAGACTCCATTTCAAAACAAAAAAAGGAAAAAAAAAAAAGAGCCAAATATGCTCCCTGGACATTTTATGTCTTTATTATTACATAAAACACTTATGTTATCTATGCAGTAGGTGCTGGGATCTAATGGCAAGACAACACGAAGTCCCAATTTTAATCAAATTTAAATTCTAATAAGGAGATAAATATTAAGTAACAATCACAAGGAAAAATATAGTAGTTACAGTGTAAATAGGCTGTTTATAGAAAAGTCCAGGAGAAATGACAGAATAGTTGACATTTTAGTGCTATAAAGAGAAAATGCAGGATTCCAGGACAGCAATAAAATGACTATGGGATGAGGGCAGACCAGGGGCAAAGTGAGGAAGAAAGATTCTCTGGGGTGGCATTGAGTTGGAATCTGAAGAGTTAACTGTTTTAAAAATGTGTTTGGAAGTTTGGAAAAGAGCAGCCCATGCCTAAATGGAGAAGAGAGGACAGAGCTTGTGTTTAGGCCCAGGGGCCGGAGAAGGTCAGTGCCTTCTC
This sequence comes from Gorilla gorilla gorilla, assembly GCF_029281585.2. Lineage (NCBI taxonomy): Eukaryota > Metazoa > Chordata > Mammalia > Primates > Hominidae > Gorilla > Gorilla gorilla. The sequence goes on from NC_073228.2 coordinate 169,671,368, forward strand.
CAAACTGGCGAGAAAGCCAATGTGATCAGGGTATGGAGAGTGTGAGTAGATGGAGGATGAAGAGGAGCATGAGGGTGTAGATAAGGCCCTGTAGGCAATGTATAGAATCTTTATTATTTTGATATAAATGATCTAAAATATCAAAATATAAAAATCTTTGTTTATTGATGTAGCAATGGGGAACAATAGCAGGCTTTCATCACGACAGTTGCATTATCAGTTATATTTGGAAAGATCATTCTGCCAAAAATGCTTGGGAGGTGACAAGAATAGATGTGGGAGACCTGATAGGATTGAATTATACGGGTTCTCTCTGAGGGAGGGTGGTAGCAGAGCTAGCAGGGAAAGAATAGAGAAAAGGGAACTTGCCAAGGTAGATTAGTATGTAGTAGCTCCAACTCAGTGAATGTGGAAAGGATCAGGATGATTTAAAAGATCTCCACTTTCCCATATCCCATAGTGCACAGACTCCAGTGCTTGTAATTTGACATTCATATTGATATAGTCTTTCGACAAACACCCCAGAGAGGACTATATAGCATATCAAGTCTGTCACACTGTGTGCACTAATTTTGCCAAATTATTTAATTTGCTTAAAAGTTTTGAGTTCATTGGGATGAAAGTGGAAGCAAAAATTGGGGGGTGGGATATTAAACTTAGAATAAGAAATCAACTCTTCTTTAGAGTTTTCTTACAGTTAACTATGCCAAAAGGGAATAGGAAGAAACTAGATTGCTGTGTATGTAGTTGATATTTAAATGATACTGTGTGAGGTTAAATATGAAGTGCAATGATTTGTTTAAAAAGTGAATTAGGGCAAGTAGTGGCATATGCTTCTTTAAACACTTTGTTTCTGTGAAATAAGAATAAGTAACATTTTAGACTACTTGCTATGCTCCAGGTATCATAATAAATGTGTTACAAGCATGCTTTTATGGATTCTAACACAACCTCCAGTGAATTGTACATGTAATATCCCATTTTACAGGTAAGGAAACAGAAGATTTCAAAGTTAAGGACTGACCCAAGAACTTAGCTGATACCTAATGGAAACAGGACTTCCGGATAGTGTAAATTCAGAGCATCTGCTTTTTAACTTCCATGTCACACTAACTACTTGTTTAAATATAAATGTACTTTTATTAAACCTATCCTTTTAAATATCCTAGATGATCAGGTGTGCTGGCTTAGTCTAGCTTTCTGCTTCCTTTCTCTACTTTCACTTTAAAGCTCTCCCATTCTTCTTCCTTCTTTTCTTTCTTGCTCTTTTCAATCCCCTCCTGTTTTTTTCCTTGCTTATTAAGGCTGATAAATTTAAAGCCTTCATTTCTTTTTTGTAGGGCTCCTTTTTGCACCTCATTTCATCCACCTCTCCTGATCTAACTCTCCTTTTCTGATTACACTCCCATCATCTCTGGTTTGACTTTCTAAGCTAAATCCTTCAATCACAGGACTTCCCACTGATGATCGCCTTCAGAAATCTTACTATGGCCACAGTAGTTGCAGACAAGATATATTTCATCTTTTACCTGAATCAGTATTATAAAATCTAGCCACCTTTATGGATATCCTTGACAAGTGGGGTCAGGAATGGAAACAAAACCCCATGTTTCAAAAATAGATTGTAAGTATAGATTTAAATAAAATGGAAAATACGAATTTACAACTACTTATTTTTATTATTCCCAGTGAAATGAACTCAGTATAGTTCCTTCTTTTGTAAATCAAAAACTTAAATTAGAATCAAAATACTGTTTTTTTTAATTACAGGAAGAGACTTATATATGCAAACTGGGAAAGTACCATATTGTGAAATCGGAAGAGAATCATAAATGGTCAGTAGTGAAGGTTCTTACCTTTTCTTCTTTCACGAAATACGTGGTAAGAAGTGATGTTAACAAGGTCACTTTACAAGCACCTAGCTAATTCATCCTGAGGGAAAAGTAAAATCATTATTCAAGTACTCTGCTTACAGAGTACAAGAGTTTTACCACCTGTTTTTCTCCCATTCAAGATGGAGGCACGTGATTCCAAGAAAAAATTGTAATGTACAAATGAACCAAAAACGTTAAGAATAATTAAACTAAGAGATCCCGCCATCCATAAAGTTGGTGCCACCTCATGTGAGAACTTTAGAGTTTTCAGTACAAAAACAATACTAGCAAAAAGGGAATGTGAAATGAATCACAAACTCTGAGAGTTCAAGTATGGCTTGGCAATGTATGTGTAATCAGTCTTTATCAGCCCCTCGAGGACTTGTAAACGTGTGTAAAAGGAGAAGTCTGTTGTCTTCTATATCATTAGAAAATTTCCTGCTAGAATCTTTTGTTTGTTGGCATCATTTTATACTGATACTTTTCTTTATGAAAATAAAAATGAAAAGATTTAAAAAGAAGTCTTAATCTTTATGCCGTATTTGAGATTCATATTAGAGGGAAATGTAAGCAAAGAAAACAAGGCTAAGGTAAGGAGATGGGGGAACACTAGATGAATGGTAAGACAGAGGCAAAAAGTAGGAAACTAACAAGGCTAATATCAAATAGCTCTGCTAAAGGTGCATTGAAATATGAATTGATGCAGAGTCCTGATGCATGGACTTTCTCCTTGCCTCCTGTGCCTGCAGTAGCTTCTCCAACTTGAATGTAGCAGCCGAATTCTACTCCTCAGTGCTTTGCATGCTCTTTTGGTCTGGAATGCTCTTGTCCTTGAATGTTATTTGACTGACTTCTCCACTGTTTCCAGATCTTTACTTAAATATCACGTTCTCACTATTGCCCTCCATATTCACCCGATTCAAAACTATAACCTATATACCCTCATCTCTTCCTCCTCACCCTTGAACCTGTCAAAATTCTGAGGTATTTATCTTATGCTGTTTTTACCATAGTCCCTTTTTGTCTATCAGATCATTTACCTATGTAAATTAGGATGTTAAAAATGTTCAGAAATGAATGAAAATAAATAAAAATTGATATAATAAGGACAGTGGCCATTAATGTGAAGAAGGAAGGATAAAAGGAAAGAAAGACAAGTTATTTTGTTTTTACATTTGAAAAAAAAAACCAAATACAAAGACATGGGAACAAAAAAAGTGTTGTATTGAGGGTATTTTAGTTTGAGATTATAAAGAAGGAATAGCTAAACAGATACTTGCTATCGCTTCCTAATGAACCACAGGATAGCTGTGGATAAACAATATTTGTGAGGGGAAGTGTTTTGTCTATTGTCTGAAAATGTGGAGAGCATCAAAGTTTGTTATCTCTCATAATCTCTGTATTTAATTCAGGAAAAATTAACTGTAGTTCCAAGGATCTGAACAGATGGCTCCCGGCTGAATCTTACCACCCGATATGTTTTATTAGGCAATGATAGCAATTTTAAATTTATAAAATGTGGGAGAATTGAGCTGAGCTATCAGCCCTCCGCCCACTTGCCATTGTCCTACACCTGACCCATGCACATTACCTGTAGAACCTCTCAAGGGATCTGGATCTGTTACCCCAGATTTATCCTTTGGGTATTGTAGGATTTCCTTGCTTAAGATCAAAACACAACTACAAAGAGAGACAAAACTCCAAATATTGAGTATAATTCCTATGTTTTATTTAATCACATTACAAAAAAAGGCAGCTGACAGGATAATTATTGGTTCGGTAAGAGTCCAGGGAAGATTCTGCAGTTTACAAACAGAATAAATTCAGAAGATTGTTAATTTTCTGAATAGATAGAAACATCAGTATTGCAAGCTCCTTTCGTGAACTGCTGTATGATCATGTTGGGAGTTTTCCAACAGAATCCACCAGACCATGTGAGCTTAGGATCTCATAGAAACCCCATTATTCTGTCTTAGAAGAAATATCTTGAGAGAAAAAATGTATTGGAGGAAACCAGCGTATTTTAAAGTTTTCCCAAATTGGGCACTTTTATAATTTGGTTTTTCTATTAACATTGTGACAGATGAGAACATATACAACTATTTCTTTTCTCACAATCTTTCACAAATAGACATCTCATGTAATTTTCACTTCCAAATATATACATAATTCTGCTAATTTCCTTTCTTAATCCTCCACAAACATTTGCCGCCCACATGTTTAGGAAAAGGTATCACTAGATAGGAAAATTTAAATGCGGTCTTTTCAGAACCAGTTTGGGAGCATTTCCTGGTTCCCTGGTTTCTAGTGACAATTCATAATGGTTTGAAAGCAGACTATCTCCTACGTTTATAATTTATGTCAAAACGACCATTCCCACCTCAAGATATAACCCTAAATTAAGCATGCTTCATGTGTCTCAAAAGAATTATTTGCCTTTTGCTGGGAAAAAGAATTCTTTATACTTATACACAAATGAATTTCAGAGGAAAAGAGAATTATAGTTAGGAAACTTAGGTAATGATAACACAGGTAGAGAAAAAACCTAGGAGAGAGCCAAAAGTTTACATTTTGACAGAAGTTTAGATTAGTCATTTTAAATGTCATTCTATAGAATGTCACTGGAATGCATAAACAAGTTAATTAGTTTAGTTTTCTTTGTTTCTTCTGTTGCTAAATCCAGGCAAACAAAATGGGATTCCAAAAGCAGAAATAAAGAAAAAAAGCTGTTTATCCCCCTTAATCCCAAGATTCCTGATTTGGGGTCTTTCAGTGTTTCGATGCTTCTGGTAATGTGTTCATTCAAATATAAATGCGATCCGCATCAAAGGCTTAACATTCAGATTAACCACTTTTTGGCATCTCACCTCTTTTTAGTTTGAACTTGGAATCTCCTCCATGTACAGACCACTAATGAGAAAATCCTTGCTTATGAATTCAGTTCAGAATTGGAGCAGTTTTCCCCCTCTCTCCTTTTGCATAATGTCTGCTTTGAAGTCAGGCAGTCCAAGAAAGTGATTGATCTCACCCACGTTCATAACTTTTTCAAAGTACTGCCGATATCATTAAATTTTAATTAACCCTTTGAGCTCCTTCTATGATGTAAAGATGAGGGAACATCAAAGGCTCATGTGTTGGAACAGCAGTGGCATCTTTTGTGCTCACATAGCTTTTTAGAAGATCTCTAAGATGCAAATATTTCAATGGTGCCTTCAGCTTATTTTTTGTGTGTCTATGACATTGTTATGCTGTTGCAGGGATAGAGCTAAAATCCATTGTTAGTCTTTCAAAGCTAGTTATTTAAGCATTGCTGTTTTAAAGGCTTAGAAGTGATATAGCCTTCCACCTCTTCCACATAAAACATTGTAATCAAGGAATCTGTTTAAAATGTCACTCAGTTTGTAGCTTCCTGTGTTGTTGTCCTTCACCAGCTCTCATTTATAATTTAATCTTTATTTCCATCTTATGACTTAATGTGTAATACTTTGCATGTGGTCTTAGAAAATGATACAGTTACGTTTAAATCTTCTGGATGAAGAAGCTAAGGTAGAAACGGGAATGTGTACTGCTAGAGGTTATGGGCTTTGACGGTGCAAGTATGATGTAGAAAAGAGTTTTCCTTAAAGCATTTAGTAAATATTTATTGTGTGTACAGACTGTGCCAGGCATTGTTTAGGGGTATAGTCACTGCCCTCATTAAATGTACATTCTAGTAAAGCAGCGTCTGCAAACCCAGGTATTTGTGTTCTGTGTCTCTTAACATCACTGACAATCACTGTCAAATGTTATGTGAATTTTACCACCATTTTTTTCAAAAAGATTTTTGAATATTGTTAATGCCTCCTAGTTCGTGGATGCCTATGAGGCCACTAGGCAATGCTAGCAAGTTCAGGGGACCTAGGATCCTGACCCCATGCACATGACAGTGGATAGACAGTGTTTTGTGTGATACTTAGAATTGAAGAAACTTGTGAAGGTGGATACAGGTAACTCATTCACTCATGCCTTGGTTTTCCCACACTCCTATCTATTTTTTGTTTCTTGATAAAGTTTAAATTAATATACATAAATGTGTTTTGAAATATTACTGTCTTAAGGGTATTAAGCCTATTCATTTTAAGCTTGCTAGTTAGGTGCAGGAAAATTTGACTAGAAAATATTTCCCTTTATCGGGTGCCTTTTCCTCCTGTTGTTTCTCTTTTAATGTGAATATCCACTACCACAGTGTTCCTTCTAAAGATCTATGGGAGAAAGAAGAAGTGATAAAAGTCTTGATTACTTCACTTCTGCACAAGTAATGATAAGCTCGTTCCAAAACCCAAATGCACATTTGCCCCTTTAGGGTCACTTTAATCAAGGCATCATCACAGATGATGCATGTCTACCAAAATGAGATTTTCTGACCTTCCAAAATGAACATGATCTGGGCTTGCATTTGGGGTGTCTGACTTAATGTGCTTCATGTTTATAAGACTTAAATTAAACCTGCGTATATTATTGGGGAGAAATTCAACAATTTTACCAATAATTTAAAAAGTAATTGATGTCTTTTTTCTCTTAGAGTTTGAGCCCATTATAGCAAAAATATTTTAAATATTGAACTGTTAATTGCCTTAATAATTCTAGAATTCCTTGTAAAGACAAACACATACTGTAAAGATAAAGTAGAAGTGTAAATGGTGTAATTGTAGTTTTGGGCTCAGAATGTAGATTAACCCATGTGATGGATGTGTCCAATACAAACAATATATTCTGACTACACTATACAGTTTTTTTTTTCTGTTTTTCCCTATATTCGAAGAGGACACTGGATAAATTAATTTGAAAAGTCTATATGTTCTAGAAATGGACAATAATAAAGGACAAGTAAAACTTAGTTTGCGTTGGTAACAGATGATACTTCATATAAAAGATTAAGTTTTTCCTTACATTTCACAGTGAGGAATGGTAGCCACCTAACAAGTCACAGTGCCATTTAATGTTTCATATTATTGCTAAGTGTAACCTGTGTTTTTTCATATTGTTAATTATATGCAGATTCGTATACATTTGTTCACCCCAGATTTAAGAATGGTTATCATGGAGAATCAGTCCAAGTGCTTGAGAATAATACTCGAAAAGCCATCAATAAGAAAATTGTGAAAAATAAAAGTGAAATAAACAGATTAAGAGCAATAAAAGGTTTAAAGCTATACCCCTAAAAGGGTTTGTTAAAAACTAAATTTTATATAGATATATAAGTTGGAAATAATTTGGGGGCATGCATGCAAAATGAGCTTAAAATAGGTTTTATATAAATGATGAACATATGGTGATCTATGAATGCAGTGGCAAATGGGATTCACTGGATAATATGCCCATTCCTCCTTTTCTCTCCAATTTCTCTGTCAAATGAAAGCCAGAAGAGATTATGATTAAAATTATTCTGAGGAAAAACAAAATTCTGAGTTGTAGATTATAAGCCCCTACTTGCTTTCTGCTTTCCAACTTCGCCAAATCTCTGTTGCTGCTCAAGGGCAAGATGACCTTAGTGTTACCTCCAGATGCCCTTCTAACTGGTGGTGCCATACCAGCAGGAGAAAAAGATTCACAACGACTGTAACAAAACTTAGCCGGGTGACCCAGGGGAGGGTGTTTACTTTTTCTAGAGATTGCCGTCTGGTAGCCACTATTTCCCAAAACAAACTCCTCTGATTTTGATCATCCTTATCATTATTTAGTCATTTGATTTTTACTAATGCTGCTAAATATTGCATTTCAGAGATTGCACCAGAAGCTTTAGACACATTATCTCATCTACTAACGAATGACTCTAGGATATACACAGTGTTATCCCCATGGAACAGATAAAGAAACTAAGGTTCTGAGCAGTTAAATATCTTGCCCAAGACATAAAGATCAATGAATAGCAAAGTTAAGAATTTAAACCAAGTTTTACCTGTCTCCAATTCCTTAGTTCCCTTTACTAAGTTCTATTGAATTTCACAGTATATTTGGCCATCTTTCTTTTCCTTTTTTTTTTTTTTTTTTTTTTTTTTTTGAGATGGAGTCTTGCTCTGTCACCAGGCTGGAGTGCAGTGGTGCAACCTTGGCCAATCTTGGCTCACTGAAATCTCCGCCTCCCAGGTTCAAGCGATTCTCCTGCCTCAGCCTTCCGAGTAGCTGGGATTACAGGTGCACGCCACCACACTCAGCTAATTTTTGTATTTTTACTAGAGACGGGGTTTCACCATGTTGGCCAGGGTGGTCTTGATCTCCTGACCTCGTGATGTATCCGCCTCAGCCTCTCAAAGTGCTGGGATTACAGGCGTGAGCCATCACGCCCAGTCCATCTTTCTTAATGTTATGTAAATGGGCCAAATTTGTTTCCCCTCTCTCTGCTTTTTGATTTGTTGTTCTTCCTACCAGAAACACTCCATTCTCTTTGCCGTTAGTTCTTTGAGCCACGACACGGATCCTAAATAATGGAAACTCCTGTTTTGTCTTCTCAGCTTCCCTAACACTCATTTTCTTCTGCTCATGTAATTCAAGTGGGCTTCTGCTACCCCCAGATCTAGCAGAAGTGCTCAGAGTTGCCTCCTCCCTCTGACCATAGTAATTGTTTGGAGATGAATATGCAACTCAAACTGAATCAGTTAGAGTCCTCCTCAAGATGTTGACATCATCAGAATGACTTTTTCTTCCTGGTAGTTTAACTTACAGCCATCTTTCCTGCCTTGTAGAGCATCTCTTCTAAGAAAACATTCATTCAGGGAAAATCACAGACATATGGAAAAAGACAAACCTATTAGGTCAAGACTGAGACCCTGGATCTAGCTGTGCCTGAAGCAGTCCAATTTTTCCAATGGCAGATGAAACTACCACCCCATATTTTCTATATGAATTTGTATTGTGTCTGAAACTTATATTGATTCTCACTAATATTCTTATTGATCTGTCACATCTTTTCTGGTCATCTGGGTCGTTATTATATTACATCCCTTAATAGCCACATTTCTCAGTACTTCAAAAATGTCCCTGAATCCTCTTCTTAAAAGAGTCATTTTCTTTTCTCTTTATTTGTATCAATTCATAATCCCAATAGACTATAACTTCTAAGACAGTACAGACCAGGCCCTATTCTTCCTCATATTCATTTATGCTACTCAGCATATAGTGTATGTGTTCCAGTAAATTTAATACAGCAATATAAAACACATGCTTAAGCACTATCACATATATTGAGATTAATAAGATTGAGAACTACTTCTGAGGCACTTAAAATCATTTTGCAGAATGGGAGAAAGGCAAGGCATAAGTATTGAATGAAGCAAATTACTTTAATACAGGATAGAGTAAGAGTGGGGATGGAGGCAGAAGCTCGTATTTTATGAGTGCTTGTTATGTGCAAAGCACACTGAGCTAAGACCTTGGCATGCATTATCTCCAGAAATCCTCAAAATCACACTACAGAGAATTTTACACATTGTAATATGGAGGAAACTGAGACCGAACAAAGATTATTATCTTGACCATGTTTTCATTCCAGATAGCATGTGCTGAACAAGTGCCACTTCTGGGAGGAAAATATAAGTAAGACTGAGTAAAATGTTACTTAGGTTCTCAAACAACAAGGTAGGTGGCTGGTGGGTGGATTCTACTTACAGCCAAGGAGGCAATGCAGTGTAGACCAAGTGGTGTACAGTGAGATCAGGTTAAAGGAGTCAAATGGAGCCAAAGATAGAAGGACGATTGTGGATTCAGAATCAACTGGTGCAATACATGAGAAAATGTCAGCACGAGCAATTCAGACCTAAGACTGCGGATGGGTTGTGAGTGATGACCTGATGTTCTGACTGTGAAATTCAGGGATAGCATTGGAGGCCTAAAATCATCTTGAAGGTCTGGACACACAGTCCCATGGTTAATAAGGGGGAGGCAAGTAGGATTGGCTGCAGTCCACCTCCAAAGTCCTCATTCTTTTCCTCTTACCCAGGTGCCTGAAGTGTCAAAGAGAATTTTAAAGTGCTATGGGAGCTCAAAGGAAAGTGAGATATACCTAGAGATTTAGGAGGCAGCTTTGGAAATGAATGTCAAGGGAAGCTTCAGATTTTAACAGAAAGAAATGCATAGAATAAGGAACATTTGTGGCTGAAAAAAAAATGGTAAGAACTTAAGTGTAAGAAATGCATGTTTTGAGTGATCGATGAAAAATGGGTGTGAGAGTTAGTTTCAGAAAACATTCCGGGGAAGAAAAATGGGGCTTGTCTTCTAAAAGCCTATTATCCAATGGGTGACTCCTGTCCAAAACCACATCTATGGTTCTCAGTCATGAGTTTTGATCTGAAAAATTATACTTTTAAAAACTCTTCAGTTTTGTTTTACTTTTTCTTTTCACATCATAAAGGATTGTTTAACTAGATCATGGTGTGGCATACAATTATATATCCTCAGTTTTGAAGCCACTGTTGAGAGTTCTTCCTTATTTGCAAGTCTATCATATTAGAGATAGAAGAGTGGAAAAAATATGAATTAAAAATTTGATTTGAGTTGGGATTTGGGATAAAATCACTTGGGCTGAAATCAAGACTAAATATGTAGGCACAGGAAAGCTATTTACATTGTACTTCCTTTATATCTTTGCAAGATAGTCATGAAAATCATGAGAAGGCAAACTCAATTGTTTAGCAGACTATTATAGAATAAGGGCCTAATAATCATAAGCTATTATTCATAAATTATCATATAGAAAAATTAAGTGCTGTATCTGATTTGCATTAGAGAAACTTATTCAAGAACTAAAAAAGTAGAACTATACTAAAAGACTTTATAACTCTCGTATTAAAATAGAGGTGGTATCGTATGCTACAGATGAGAAACCAAGACCCAAAAATATATCCATGATTTAACCAGATCCGTCAGTTTGCTATGATTTAACCAGATCAGTCAATTAGTTTCACCATTATGTAACATATCATCATCTTTCCAGCCTCCAACATTTATTGAGTTTTCTTGCCACTTGCTAGCTGGCTGCAAAGCCAATCCCAAGTTTTTATTTATAAATTTATTATTTACAGCAATATTTCACTTCCAGGCACCAATGTCTATGTCAATTACCTTTAATGGTGATGTAACAAGTGCTTCCAAGTTATCAGTAGCTTAAAACCACAATGGTTGATTTTCTCTTGCATGACACATGCTGCACCTCTGCTATGGCTCTTTTCCATGTGTCTGTTTATTCCAGGACCCGTGCTGACAAAGCAGCCCTTTGTGGTATATGATGGCCTTGTGACAGAGGGAAAAACTCTGGCCAAACACATGAGGGCTTTCAAAACTTCTGCAAAGAAATGGTAACATGTCAGTTCAGCTCCTATTTCCTTGGCCACAGCAAGTGTCATGGCCCACCTTAATAGTGATGGCCTGCAGAAGTATAAGCTTCTCACCTGGTTAGTAAATGACAGAGTCATAATACTAATGATAGGGACAGGGAGCAGAGAAATTCTAGACAGAAAATGGTGAGCATCCATCAAAATCCCACTCTCAAGCTGAAAAGTCTGAAACCATGGCCCAAAGTGAGAACGTATGTCCCTGTTTTTCCACTTGAATGTTGCCTTTTCCTAAACCACCATGGCCTGTCCCACTCCATCCTGTGTCTATAAAAAACCCAGACTCAGCCAGTAGATGGGGCTATGCCTGGACATCAGAGAGAAGTGGCTTGACTTCAGAGGGACAGCTTGATGGTGTAACTTCAGAGAAGAAACCAGCCAGAGATGGCCAGACTTCAGGGGAAGATTACCTACCTGCCTCATCCCCTTTTAAGCTCCCCTTCCCGCTGAGAGCCACTTTCTTTGCTGATAAAAGCCCCCACATTTACCATCCTTCAATTCCTTCTTACAACCCCATTTTTCCTGGATGCTGGACAAGAGCTCAGGAGTCATGACTGCAGATGAAACGGCTGTCATGCTTTCCCTTTGACCTTGCAGAGGGTAGCCAGCTCATGCAGAAAGGCAAAGGGCCCACTGAGCTGTTAACACTTAAGATGTCTGCAGACAGCAGAGCTAAAAGAGCACCATAACATGCCTTCAGGAGTCGCAGGCACCCCACCTGGATGCTGCTGGAGGGCTTGCATGGAGTTCATTCCTGCTGGCGCCCAAAAGTGGCCAGCCAGTTCCAGTGCTTTTTCACTCCAGTTCCTGCACTTGTTTGCTCAGGCACTCGCTCCTGTGAGGATTAGAGAATGGCAGGCTGACTAAGCAAGGCGCACCCCTGTCGTGGGTCCCATGAAAGGGTCAGGAAAATAACCTGCTTCACTAATGTTACCAACAAGACCTTAGAGTGGGTACTTAACACTTGGCAGAATGCTCAGATGCTTCCCTGGACTCTTTATCCCCTATCGGTAGCCCTAAGGATTGTAAGTACAGTGGATTTTACTCCCATGATCAGGTTATATTTTATGGCACAGTTGATTTTAAGAGAGGAAGGTTATCTGAGTGGGATTGACCTAATCACATAAACCCCTTTAAATCTGGGTCTAATAGAAAGAGAAAGCTAAAAATTGGAAGCACAAGGGAGATTTGATGGGAGAAGTCCTCAGTTCCCGGCTTGGAAGTAGACAGGGCCACATGGCGAGAAATTCAGCTGCTCTCCAGGTGCTGTGAGAGACCACTGGATCACGGCCAAAATGGGGATCTTGGTTCTACAACCACAGGAAATTAAACCTCATTTCTACAACCACATGTAACTGAATTTGGCCAAGAGCACTGTGAGGCAGATTCTTCCTTAGAACCAGCGAAAAGAAATGCAGTCTTGCTGACACCTCAGTTTCAGCCTTGTGTTCCACCAACCATAGAACCCAGTCACTCTGGGCCCAGACTTCTGACATCCAGAACTGCGAGCTAATCATTGGGTATAGTTAAGCTACTCCCCATATGGTAATCTGATTTACAGCAGTAGAAAACTAAATCCATATTACTCTCCTACTTACTAGCTCTGTGTCTTCAAGCCAATGTTTTGGCTTCTCTAAGCCTTAGTTTTCTCATATTTTACAAATAAAATATCTACTCCATAGATTTCATATTGTGATAATCAAATAAGGTAAAATATGCAAAATTGATTGTAAACAAAGTGCTACAAACAGGTAGCAGACTGACATTGCAACATATAACATAGTAGTTTGGTCATTTACATGTACAAAGCAATAAATACAGGAATCCTTTATTTTCCTATAAAGTCTCACCAAATTCAGGAAACAGTCATGGAGAAAGGGAGACAAAATAAGCATTAGAGCTAAGCAACAAGGGTTTGGTTTCAACTCTGCCATTAGAAAAGTTACAGGAATTTGAGTAATGTACTTAATTTCACTAAGCCTGTTTCTTTAAGTGTAAAACATTTAATATCTACAAAAGATTTGTTATTGAAGATTAGAGATAATACATATACATCGTTCCCAGTGTAGGCACATATAAGCCCCAAATATTCATAACATTTATAATAATAAATAACACTGGCTATATAATATTAAAAATATATACAGCATATTCTATGTCCATTTGCTTTCTGGCCTGTCCTGGACGAGGTCAAATTATCCATTGAGGTAGAAGTTCAAAATGAAATCTAGCAGACTATCATCCTGGGCATATTGGCTTCAGGCTTAATCTGGATGGAGATATTCTCTACTCATCACATCTTCAGCTTTCAATTATGGGTTTTACATTAAAGTTCAGTGAGCATCATAGATAAGCTCTCTTGATTGAGATCATTAAAAAATTCTTTAGTTCAGTGGCATCTTGCCTGCAGATTTATTAGACTGCTTTTTTTGGTACACTGCCTGTTTGAGGAAGAAAATATTCCACTACTACATAAGGGCAGCATAAAGATTAAGCACAATTGCCAATTGCACATACGGAGTCTGATGTGTTCCTATTACCAAAAGGAATCTGTAGAGTCTGATAGCCAGGAATAGGAAGAAACTTCAGAATATCCTGAAACCCAGCCTCATGCGCTGAGTCAGGTCAGGTGGTGGTACCTGTTTCACACGTGGAAGCACCAGAAATGTGGGTGCTTTGTTTAGTATCTTGTAACTAGCTTGCTGTCTGATCTCAAGGGCCTGCATTCTTCCTATTGTGCCACAAGATTCATAATGCTCTTCTCTAGAGGCAGTCTCGCCCACTCACAGTCTCTTGATGGATAATAAGAAACTTTATTCTCTTGATGCGTGTTTACAAAGTAGATAATTTACCAGTGAATCAAATATTTATTGAACACCTACAGGGGGTAGAGGATGTTGCCAGGCAGTAAAAAGAAACTGAGATATCCAAGATACAATTCTTGTCATGATGGAAATGATAATTTGGCTGAGCCACAAAAATACTTTAATGAAATTATAAGTAACATTATCACGAAATATATCAATGTCTCAGTGAGTCCCTCAGATCACTGGAATCAAAATCAACTGGTGATTGCTACAAACACTATATTTTGAGAATTACTTTAATATGTGCTAAGAGTCGATTACATGATAGCAAAAAAAAGAATGCTCTATAGAACCGAAACACAAGACCTTAATAGGACAAATTACTCCATAAGAGACAAATGAGTGGATTAATATATGCAGCAGAGATTGAACAAATATCAAAACAAACAGAGGTGATCAGGGAAGGTAGCGATGAAACTATAAACAATCGACTAGATTCATGAATAGCAGGGAAAGTAATGTAGAAATTCTATGACATTAATAATGTTATTACAGATGGGCATTTTTAGTCTTTTTATAGCCAAAATTATGGTCAAACTGGAAAGCCTGAAAGGATGGAACATTTTTTTAAGGATTCATAGTCATAATCTTTTTTCTGAGGACATGTTAAAAAAATAGCGAAGGCTAAATGATAATATGCAGTCACATTTGAATATATTTTTCCATCCATGTGAAAAGAAACATGATGTGTTACATGGTATTCTAGGTTAACAATGTGGTTATTTCCTTGGAAGGAAAGGCAAAGACATGTAATTGTCAGCAAGACAATTTTTTTGTCCCTAATATATTAGGAACCCATTTTTAAAAGTAGATACATCTAGAAGAATCTTTCCTTCAAATCTCAAATTTTTTTTAATTTTATTTTTTTTCAGTAAATGCTTTTAACAAAAGCAATAGCAGCTCAACCCTTCCTTGAAAAACCCATTGAAATTAAGAACATGTGAACTTGTTTGGTTTTTTTGTTGTGTATGTTTACATTTTGTATTTTGTCAGAATAGAATGCTACAGTTTGAAGACTGTATTAGAACTTCTCATGCACGACAGTATTGAAAAAGAATGCATTATTTGTGAGCATGTGGTATCTGAGTTTGATTTTTATTTTTATAAGTGCATTATATCTTGATTGTAAAATAATGCATACATGTAACAAAAATTCAGGTAAAAATCTTGATTTCACCATAATCCAGTGACCCAGAGGTAAATATTGTTAATCATTATTTCATATATCAACATCTTTCTCTCTCTCTCTCTCTCTATATATATATATACACTTATATTTATTATGTAAATAAGAAATATGTGTGTATATATATTTCTATATATGTGTATATTATACAAATAATAAGAAATATATATGCTTATATAAATAATAGGAAATATATAAAATATGTAACACATTATATATAATATATATTAAGAGGAATAAAGATAATATACTTTTTACTTAATGTATTCATTAAGTAAAAGTAGAATATTCAACCACTTGCTTTTTTTCTCCAAATTTGCTAATATATATTGGATATTCTTCTAGAAATACTTTTGTCCTTCAGCAAGAACAGAGACTTGGAAACAGGTATGAAGTGAGAAGCCTCATTACTCTGTTATGAATTACACCTAAATCAGATTGGCTGGAAAACAAATGGCCGGTTTGCATTCAACTGCTGTTGAGCATTCCAATGATAGTTGGCTTCTTTGTATGGAATTCAGTACTGCTTCTGTGAAAACTGTGTACAACCCCAAATAGTCAATTCTATATCTTGTTAATAGTGTTATTAAGTTGCATTATTGTAAGCTTCATTTCAATTATTAAGAACTATCAATAGGCTTATTAAATACTCATTCTGTTAAAATGATCCAGTACTGTTACTGTAAGAGAAGACCAGCCAACACCTTATTCTAAAATTTCCTAGTGAGAAAATTGTTTAGAATCTTATATTATCATTATCTTACTGGTCTGAAAGAAATTTTCCACATGAAACCCGTTTTCCTCATATGTAGATACGATCTGGCACAGTGGTATGGTGTAGTCATTAAAGGTAGGCTTATTCTTCAATATTGCTGAAACTAAAAGCATTTTGTATGTTCACTGCATTATTGAAAATGTTAGATAAAGAAGAATTAACATTAGTAAGTTTATGGTTTACAATGTGTTTTCATATTATTTTCTCTTTTAATAAAGATAATTTGGAAAAATATGAGCTGGATGTCAGCGTTCCTCCTGGGAATTTCAAGAAATATTTTTATTCATTTGCTAAACTTTTATTGAGCACTTACTGGATTTGAAACCCCATGATACAAGGTTTAGTCCAGTGGTTCTTAACCTTGGCTATATATTGTAATCACCTGGAGAGGTTTAAAAAACAAAACAAAACAAAACAAAACTGGATGCCAAGGCCACAGCACAAACCAATTACAGTAAAATATTGGGGGTCAGAATCTCAGCATTGATAGTTTATTCAAATTTTCCAGGCAATTATATCATGTAGTCAAGGTCAAGAATTAGTAATTTTCAACATAAAAGCATAATATAAAGATAAAGACAATTTAATCAGCAGTTAAATGTTATATTCAAATATAAATTTTGATTGGAGTGATTAGAAATACAGAGTTAAATGCATTTTTATTACACTTATAGTGTAGAATCATATTTTACTTGCTAAAATCTATAAAGTTATCTTTGCATTGCTCTTCATATCTAGAAAAATAATGAATAGGTAGGTAGGTAGGTAGATAACACTAATACAGGCATGATACCTTGAGATCTGCCTACTACTGTGTATATCAAAACAAAGGAAAGTAAATATCAAAAAAATCCATGAAAGATATAAATCTTTACTATGTGATTCCTTTAAAAGTCATCTCAGAGGCCAGTATTGCATATCACAAAGAACAATACTTATTCTCTTTGGCTAAATCTGTCCACTCCTACAGCTGCTAATGAGCTCTTTCTTTTCCTGAAGAATGGTTTCGCCATGTCTCTATCCCCAACTGCACCTTTCTCTAAGCAATGCTCCATCCCTGTATCAGCATCATGAGGTCACTGTCATCACACAGCTCCAAAAGTCTAATTATTTTCTTGCCCTTACTAATTTTGGTTATGATAAAAAATGGATGCCTTTGGGATTTGGGTGAATTAAACACTTCACGATGTGTGTAACTGACTGACGGTAAGACAGAAGACAGTTTGATAATGACAGCTGAGAAGATCTATAGAAAGGAATGAGAAGGAAGGGAGGAAGAAAAGGATTAAAAAAATGGAGGGAGGGGAAGTTAGATAAACTAAACCTAAGTCCCTCTCTGCTCAAAACCAGCAATTGCTTTTCTTCAAATCACAGTAAATCCCAGCCTGTATCACTGCCCACAAAACTGCACGCATGTGGCTCTGCCCACACCTCCTTGCTCTGCTTTTCCTTGCTACTTCTACTCTGGCCACCCTGGCCTCATTTCTTGAACATGCTAAACTCATTGCCTCAAGGGCTTTGCATTTAGTATTCCTTTTGTCTAGACCCGCGCTTGCATACATTTCGCAATATCTGCAGAAATTTTTGATTGTCACAACTAGAAACATGTTACTAGCATCTAGTAGGTAGAGGCTGAGAAGGCTGGTAAATACGCTACAAGGCCTAGGTCAGCCTCACCCAACAAGGATTCGTCTGTCTTCAAATGTTAGGAGTACAGAGGGTGAGAAATTCTAGTCTAAACCTCTTTTCCCAGATCGCTTCTGCTTCTGCTTTTTTTTTGGGGGGGGGGGGGGGGTGGGGGTGGGGGGCTCTCCTTAAATGTCAGTTGCATAAGGAGGTATTTCCAGATTGCCTTATCTAAAATAATAGTCCCTATCACACTGTCTCTATCCTGTCATGCTGCTTTCTGTTTATTTTATGGCATTTATAAATGTTATTGATGTTAAAATGGACAAATACATAAGACAAATGAAAAACTATGTTCCTACTAAATGTCCAGCAAGTTCCAAGATGAATCATACTTTCAGTAATATTAAATGAGAGGAAATAATTACCATGTATTTCAAGACTGAAGAAACGCGAAATTATCCAGACTTTACAAAGAAAACTGAGGCTTCAAGAGGTTAAGGAACGTACCCAAGATCACATAGCTCTTAAGTGGCAGACGTAGAGAGCTGATGGTTAGATTTGCTCTTTGAAGTCTTTTTAGTGGGTTAGGTTGGGGCTGGGAAAAGGAAAATAAAGAAGCTTCAAGGGTAGAAAGAAAAGAAAAATAAAGGGAAGGAAATAGAGAAAGCATACATTCCAAATAAAACAATATCATACAACAAACAATTTCCCATACTCTAGGGCATAGCATTTAGCTCATCTTTAAGAAGCACAAACTACTAGTATTGCTCAAGATGTAAAATAGCAAGGTCATTTGACACAACTACACTAAAGCAATCATAATACTTAAACCGTGAAACACCATGCTGTAAAACACAGCCAACATTCTACCACGCAGCTAAGTATCCCCCCTGGACTAATTATTTTTAAAAGTTAGACAGAAAACCGTTATAGTTTTAGGCACTCTTGTCGACCTAGAAGTGAATAAAGCACGTTTCTGCCAACCAGAGGATGTGGTTTAAGGTGCCTGGCATTCTTTTGCTTTTTGTTTTTACTCATTTGATAGTGTTTTCATTACGTACCAAGCAGAAGAGCTCACTGTAACAGTTCGCAGCGGCGCTAGACGGAATAGGTGTACCGTAATGGATGGTATTGCAAATACCGAGCTGTAAACGATACACTCTTATTAAAGTCACGAAAGAAGGGGACAGACTTAAACATTCCTAGATTGTAGCTGAAAAGTAAAATATAAGTTTTGGAAGTAGAAATTGAACCCTTTTATTTATACAACTGTAGATACACTGAACAATATAACTGGCAGGGATTCTGAAAGAAATCTCATTACTGGGCGCAGTGGCTCACGCCTGTAATCCCAACACTTTGGGAGGCCTAGGTGGGCGGATTGCCTGAGGTCAGGAGTTCGAGACCAGTCTGGCCAACATGGTGAAACCCCGTCTCTACTAAAATACAAAAAATTAGCCGGGCATGGCGGTGTGTACCTATAATCCCACCTACTCGGGAGGCTGAGGCAGGAGAATTGCTTGAACCAGGGAGGCGGAGGTTGCAGTGAGCTGAGATCACACCACTACATTACAGCCTGGGCAACAGAGCGAGACTCTGTCTCAAAAATAATAATAATAAATTAAAAAAAAATCTCATTAAGTGTTAAAAGATCACTAGATAATTTTGGGGTCTGTCGACACTAATTAACCTAACCCTACTTAAAACTAATTAAAATAGTTTTAGAGGAACAAACATCCAGTAGTCAGAACAGATGAATCCCTAGGGGGTTGCAGACACAGTACAGAGGGTCTTTAGGCGTACTCAGGTTTGGGAAGATCCTAGCTGGTTTTGAATTCAGGCTCTACCAGTTACTCACTGTGACCTTGGCTAGTTCCTCAACTTTTCTGTGCTTCTGGTTTCTTAACAGTAAGGTGGCATTACTAGAAATGTCAACTACACAGGATTCTGGTGAGGATTCAACACATTCAAGGCACATGAGAGTCATGCTGGCACTTGATAAGCATTCACTAAATGGAAGTATGATTGCTATTGATGGCTTCCACCCACTACCTTGGGAGCACCTGAAGTGACACAGTACAGGCTATAGACTTTTGGTGATCTTTGCCTGTAGATTTTCTTTTATTTTCTTCCCTTAAAAAAATCATCTAAATATGAGTACTGGCCATACATAAACCATATAAACCAATATACTTTGCAAAATCAACCCCAAATGCAAATTCCTTCATTTGTCCACCATAGAGTATCCCCCCTTCTTTAGACTTGTTTATATACTTGGGTTGAGAGCAGGATTCTTTTTTTTTTATATAAATTGTTATGTTTTTTCCTCCATATACACTCAGTCCTCCCCCTCTTCTGCCTACATACAAAAGAAAGACCTCAAAAATACACAATAGCTTTTTCTTTTCCTCTGTCAGACGTAAGTTTTGAAGACTTCACAATTTATTGGTGGTCAGGTGGGAAAAAACAGTTTTCTAAAATGCAAACGCTTCTAAAACTACCAGTGTCTCCTCTGGCAGCACCAGCTTCAAATGATCTGCCCACTGAGAACATCTCAGTTTGATACATACTATTTCATAAAAGCTGATTCAGGCTTTAGACTCCTACAGGGTCTTCATAAAGTAGGTATAAAATAATAAAAAAATAAAGCTAAAGCTTAAAGATTGAATCTAAAGGACATTTATTTCTGATCTCACCTCTCTCATTTTAGAAGAGGGATGTTGATTTTTTTCTTCTAAAATATGTTGTGTTTAGTAAATTTTCTTCAGATAGGATCCAAAGAAGGAATAGCTTGTTCTAGTTTGATATTTATAATTATATATATGCTTAAGCAAATAAAACATTTAGACCTAAACTCTCAGACAAAGGGCTAGGCATTTTATGTGTTTAGATCTGCAGACGGTCCTTACGGCCATCATTTTCTTTCCAATGCTCTTTGAGTCTGGTAGCCATAACAATAGTGCTGTTCTGCAGTAATGAAGCTATGTTTTCTCATAAAATGCAAAAGATATTTGTTTAGATCATATGTCTGTGAAGCAAGTGTAGTGCAAACTTTTGAAAATAGTCACAATCAGACATGAAATGTGTTAGGTAGTTAGGTTGATAATTTCTAAATTTAAATGGATTGAGCAAGAATGTTGTATGTTTGTCAGTTCCTAGAAGAGGGGGCATTAGAATTTAGCTACTCACAATCTTATACCAATTATAAAAAGTTTGCTTTGACAAGACATGACCAAGAAGCATAGACTGTCACAGTGGCCTTAGGCTGCTCCCCATGCATAAATATATTTCTTCCACTTGAGTAAGATTTCAGAATTAGAATTGCACATTTTTAGATTAAGCAATAATCTCTTCTAATCTCAAATAAGATACTAATTTATTGCCTCCCTTTTGCATTTACACCTACGTTTTTTAAGGTCATTACTTCTGTTTTTAATTCTACACAGGTTTTTGTATAGCAAAATAGATCTACCTTGTATAGCCTTCCCTGTTTCAGTCTTATAAGTAAATCTGAACATATTTTCCTGTGGTGTTTATGATTTCTTGTTTTCATATTTAAAATTGGTATGCCTAAGATTATTTTCATGCATTAAGAACCTAGGATTCCAGAGTCATTATATTCCAAATGTTTAGCATTTAAAACAATAGCAATTTTTAAAAAATCTAACCATTCTATCAGTTTAAATGATACGCTTATTGTTTGCTAGTTACTCATATATATATTTAGTTCCAATATCTTTATTTCTATTCTGTGAAATTGGTACCCTTCTGTTTTTTGTTTTTATTTTCTTTTCCTCCAGTAACCAACCTGCTGTCTTGGGTTCTATTACAGCCTCTCATAGCATTTTAATTCTTGGCAGGTTTACATTTCTTGCCTGCCATTTACATTTCTTTCTATTTTTTCTTTTATTTTTTAAAAATATTTTTGAATAACCCTAATTCCTAGTTTTTTTTTGTTTTACTTGAAATGTATTCCTACAAACTTGCAGTTACGTAAAAGGAATAAGTCCTAGTTTTCTATAACAGTGTAGGTTACTATAGTTAGCAATAATTTATTGTACATTTTCAAGTAGGTAGAAGAGAGGATTTTGAATGTTCCCAACATAAAGAAATAAAAAATGAGGTGATGGATGTGCTAGTTACCCTGATTTGATTATTATACATTGTATAGATGTACTGAAATATTATACCACATAGATATGTGCAATTATGTATCAGTTTAAAATAATAGTTAAAACACATTCTAATATCATATTGTTACTTCCTACAAGTTTTCAGAGGTATTTTAATTAGCATATTCATTGAATATAAAAATTTTTGTAAGGAAATATTAAATCTGTGCAATAATAAACCTTTCTATCAAAAAGTAAGGTGTGTTTTCTGTTTGTCTTGTCCTTTGATAGAATTTTAACATGTGAGCAATATATTTTCATATACTTTTTAAAAAATGTAATTACATATGATAATTTTGTAGAACTTATTTAAAAATCTACATAAATTTGTGAAAATATTCTTTGATTCTGCTATTGCACAGCTATTAATTTACCTCATAGAAACATTTCCCAGTGTACACAAAGTTATTTGTACAATTACTTTGACTGAAGCACTGTTCATAATATTAAAAATTGAAAGCAATTTAAACGTATATCAGAGGCTGTCTGACACATTAGGGTTCATAATTGTATACAATAAAATGCTTGCATCTATGAAAAAGATTAAGGTAGATTTTCACGTACTGATATGAAAGGCTTTCCAAACTACATTACTAAATGAAAAAATATAAAATACAGAACAATGTATTTAGTAGGTTAACATCTGTATAAATTTTGTGTGGCCTTTACAAGGAAAATTACACTGCACTATGTATAATAATTTTTCTAGAAAGACATACAAAAGTTACTATAAGAATATATAATAATGACTTATTTCATAGGCATTCAGTAGATTTTAGACATCGTTCTAAGTGCCTTCCACATAATAATTCACCTAATCCTCATTACAGTTCTCTGTGATGGCTCATATGCTGATCAGCGGTTTATAGATGAGGAAACTGGGGCTCTGTGATGGTAAATAATGTGTTCTAGAAAATGTATTGGTGGTAAGCAAAACAAATAAGATTCAAATCCAGGAAGATCAGCTTCAGAATCAATATTCTGAACAAATGCATGTGCTTCCCTTTAGAAGTGCTCATCTTTGGGGGTAAGACCTAAAATGTTGGGTAAGAATCATTTCATTTTGCCTTTTGTAGCTTTTTGTTTTAATATCTACTTTCTGATTGTAATACATTTTTATCAAAAATTAAGTTTTATCCAAGTGATCTTTTAATTTTTCTTTATTGTTTTCTTATTCATACAAAACCTAGCAAATGCCATATGAACAGATTTAAGAGTAAAAGAATAATGCGGATGTCCACACAGGGAGAGTATCTTAGAGAAAATATACCTTCCCCACATGAGGGGACTACTGGCAGTAAACGTCGTAAGCGGAGGGACATTGTACCAAAGGGTAGTTGGAAATGTAATGGAAGTCTTTTGCTCATGACTCTCTGACCTGAATATATTTTAATCTACTTTTGAATAGCTAAGTTATAGCAACACATTGCAAAGCACTAAGATATGTAAAATATTTGAATTTTTAAACAGAAATATTTGACTATTCAACAGGATTAATTTCCATAGCATGATTCATAACATTGTCAGTACTTTTAATTTGTCATTGCCTTCATATAGCAGAAGTGATGTAACATTATAGAATAATGTGTGATGTGTGATAAAAATATGAAATGATGGAGTGGTTGGGTCTTTGCATTAAAATAAACTTTATGAGTTACATAGTGTTTAATAGTTCCTGGCTGGTATGAAACCCTGCTTTAATTGGGATTGAGCCAAACCAAAGTAGTACCAATGGCGTGGATTCATTTCCAAAGAACCAGTGCTTTTTTTCTGCAAACTATTTATGCATCATTTAGTTTCCCAAAGAAAATGTGGGGTATATCTCCTATGTAGTCCTTCTGGAGGCTGGTGTGTGTGTGTGTGTGTGTGTGTGTGTGTGTGTGTGTGTGTGTGTGTGTGTGTGTGTGTACAGCTGTGTGTATAACTGTGGTAATGTACATAACAGTATTTGAAATGATAAGAAAGCTGTTATTGCAAATTGTAGCCTAAGATTGCAAAGCTGAGGAAGACAGGTGGCAGGATCCCACCACCTAGCTCTAAATATAGATTCCAGATAACATAGAACTTTCTGAGAGGTGAATGGGGTTATAGTGAATGTGGGGAAGGGATGGAAGGGTAGTAATTCCTAGAGAAATGTGGGAACATAGGAAAATAAAAGGACAGCCCTATGACAAGCTCACTTTCTTTCTGTGAGTTCTCAAGACTCTGGTCAGATCCAAGTTAAAGGAATGTAAAATTGAATTTTGGATTGGATATTTTACTGTCTACACATGAGAATGTCCTAGAACTGAAAATGAGTGTAAGCTATCCATTGCTGAAAATCAAAGAAAAGGGAAGTACAATGCTTAATTTTATGTGCCAGCGTTGCCAAGTTGTTATCCCAAGATAGGTCACCAAATTTTATTCTGAATGTTTTTGTGAGGGTGTTTTTGGATGAAATTAGCTTAAGTGTGGACTTTGAGTGATACAGATTGCCCTCCATAATGTGGGTGGGCCCTCATCCGATTAGTCAAAGGCCTGAATACAACAAAAAGACTGACCTTCCCCTAGCAAGAGTGAATTCTGCAGTAGTTGGCATTTGAACTTGAGCAGCAACATTGGCTTTCTCCTGGGTCTCCATTCTGATGACCTTTAGACGCGTAATTGCTCTTCTCTGGGTCTCCAGTTCACTGACCCACCCTGCAAAATTTTGACTTACTACCTTCTAAAATCACATGAGTCAATTCATTAAAATAAATCTCTGCATATATTTGCACATTCTATCAGTTCTGTTTCTCTGTAGAACCCTGATTAATGCAGGGGACAAGGCTGCATATTTGAACGCAGTGGTGGGAGAAAAACTAAAGCTGTTTTTTGCTTGCACCCTAAGAAGTTTGTCCCATTTAATACATTGGCTGCACACTAGACAGCCTCTCCTCTTACAGTGAAGATCAGAGAACGACACAGAAAACTGAAGCAAATAGAGTGAATTGGATCTCTTGTATTTCTCTTTTGCTTTGGCTCATTCCTTTTTCCTCTCATTTTCCCCTCTCAGGAAGTCTTAGAGTTGGTTCTATCCTTTGTGTAAAAGGGTTGAATTGGGCTCATCCCATTACAGAATCTATGGCATATTACTATCCAGAAATTCTTTTATGTCAAATAGAAGCAGCTAAACTGGTATGAAATTGTTGACAGACGAATAGCAACTCACAAGTAAGTGAAGCTTCTCCTCTTGAAACTGAATCTTGCAATTAATAGAGCATTTAAAATGACATGATTATTGCATCAACTTTCAGTAGAGTTGTAATCTTCTGCACTGCACATTCCATCACCCATTTGTATTCATTTACAATGTCATCCAGACCCTATGAAAATAAATCACCTTGGATTCAAAATACCAAGGTCTTATATCAATGCACCTTATATTTTAATGCCTCTTGTCTAATGACATGAATACCTTAGACATGCAAATTTATAATAGTGTATATACATTTGATGATGGTCTAAAAATAGCTTCATTCTCTTCTCTTTTTTAAATCTTTGTTGCTTAAAGTAGAACAAAAAGGAATAATTAGATATAATTGAAAGAAAGAGATTTGGTAGTTTATTTATTCTTTGAGGCAATGGTCATTTTTCCTATAACCTACAGAGTAAATTCAAAATCTCTTCCATGATCTGACTAGAACCTGCTGTTTTGTTTTTTTTCTACTAAATATCTATTCTCTCCATGAGTGCACTGTGGCAGAGAATGCTGTGCTCAATATCAGGTTTCACCTCTTGTCCCCAGCACACTGCATCTACCAGCCCCTTGCTGCTGAGGGAAATAACACTCTGAGTTTAGGCCAATTGGAGGCAGGTGAAAGTGGTGTAAACCACTTCTAGACATGACCTTTCTCGATTCTCACATGATCATTCATGAACTATTATACCTTTGCTTATAATATTAGATGTAGAGAATCTCATGAAAGATTCTAACGCCCTTGAACAGGGGCAGATGGAGTAACCACATGGAATAAACCTTGGTCTCTGAAGGACTGCATGGGATAGAAATCACACAGGGACCCATCTTAGACTGTGACATGAAAAAGAAATAAGCGTTATGGTGGTAAATTGTTCAGAGTTTGGGTTTCCTACAGCAACTAGTATTACTGCTAGTAATATGAATAATCTACATTTTAGCTATAGTAAATTATTTTTATACTCTGTCCATGCAATTCCTAATTCCACAATGCCTTTCCCTGCAATACCCATCTCTGCCAACTGCATTTCTTTTCTTTCCTTAAGACCCAATTAAAATTCTTCTATCTCCTTTATACTCATAATAAGAATGTGTTATTCCCACAGAATATATTCATTGTCATATATCATTCTTTATGTCCTAGTACATTTAGTTTTATACAGTACCTAATATATTTCTATATTTCTCATCAGTACAATATCTGGCACATATAGATGTGTAAAGTAAAATATATATGTCACATGACTCCCATGGCTCATAGCCAGACATAAACATTATTTTATAACCTGTAACTATGCTAAATAACCATACTTGTATATGTAGCTATAAAATATCTTTATTTTAGTGCATTTTAAACCAAAATAGTTAATGGGAATAATTGATCATTTTGAAAATGGAAGGTTATAGTTGTTTAGGAGAAAAACACTTAAGGAACGTGTATTACATACTTAGCTGTTGTGACATACTTTTCAGGTGAATCTTCAGTGAGAGGTTAAGAAGTCCTCACGTTTCAGAAATCATTAACATTTGAAGTTACAGAATCCTGAGGTCAGCAGTAAGTAGACTAAATGGTACCCATGAGGAAGTCAGCACATGTCCCCAAAAGTAAATTTCTTATCCCCTTATCACGAGAAGCAGCCTATTAAGTAGTTATGGTAGTAAATTTTAAATTCCTCTGAAGAAAAGATTGACAAAATTGAATTATGAAGAAGAGCAAAGCAGATTAAATTACCAGAAGAAGAGCAAAGTCTTGGGAGTAACTTCTCAGCAGTCTTCAGACCCAGAAAGTTTTATTAAGTAGAGAGTAGGAAGGGTACAATAAGACAACATTGCTGAATTTGCAAATGTTTGGGCTATCTATATGTAATGTCCAACTGGTGTAAACATTGCATAGGAGGATGAAGGGAATTTGTAAAAATTTGGCATTAGGGAGTGTTAGGACCAGCATATCCCCCATCCTAGAACCATATGGCTATCAAGTCTACTTCTCTTATTTCTGAGATGAGCAAACTGAATCGTAGAGAGGTTAGTTAGCGTCAGAACATCACTTCAGATTTCAGAATATGGAAATATTTATAAGTCCTGCATAAACATAAACTGTTATTACTGCAATTCCTCTCACTTCTAAAACAAACAAAACAAACAACAAACAAAACATTTAGCATATGATGATGACTTTTAGTATGTCTCTCCATGGTTAAAGGACTCTTTTGCTCATGATCTTAAAATAAATAACATAGACCCAAAGAAGAAAGGCAACCCTTATACCCAGGGCCTCATGTCACTCATACATTGTATGTCATTCTGGTCATACTGATAAAACTAGAGTATATATTAAAATTATCAAAATGTTGCTATCTTCATGCAACTCACAATTAGACTACTCATTTAGCAATAATTAATGTGATAACTTTTCCTAATTGGAAATTTGGTAGTTCTTGTGAAACATCATTAATGCCATAGAAAAACTAAAATAATTAGATTTCAAGTATCATACACATTTTTCTCTAATGCAATAAGGGGAAGAGGGTAATTGTGATCTGGTTGATATGGTAGTATTCAGTTTACCAATTATTTTATATTTAATCTCTACAGAAACGTCTTTATTTTATGAGTACAGTGATATATGAATAGACTGAGGCACACCAAGCTGAAGTCTCATGAAGCCATGTAGCTTCAATCTGCTCATCCAAGAATGAATGATTCCAATTCATTACATTTATTCATTCACACAACAAAACTAGGATGTCTAATGGTGATAATTGCTATAAAAGAAACAATAAAATAGGAGAGGAGAGAGGATGTCAAGGTATAGAAAGTACAGCTTTTCATAGGGTAGAAAAGGAAAAGCATCATTTAAAAATGACAGCTGAGCAATCACCCAATCTGGGAAAGAATAGTTTCAGAAAAGGGGACAGCACTGAAAATGCCCTGAATTGAGGAGCAGCAGAGTGGTCTGGGGAGGAATTAGCAGGAAATAAAGACAGAGAGCTAACGTAGAGCCAGATTACATAGAGCTTTGTGAACTACTGCAAAGATTTTACCCTGAGTTGACCATTACACACTCTATGCATGGAACAAAATATCACAGGTGCCCCCATAAATGTGTGCAAATATTATGTACTAATAATGATTTTAGTTTTTCTTAAGTTGAGTGGAGAAGATATTAGAGGCCTTTAGTAAAGCGAACTGGATGAAACGACTTATATATTAAGAGAATAACTCTGGCTGCTGAGTTGAGCATAGACTATAGGAAAGTGGACACAGAAGGGGAAATGGAGAAGCTGAAAGGCCAGTGGAAAGCCTGCTAAAATATCTAAAAGAGGCCAGGCTCAGTGGCTCATACCTGTAATTCCAGTACTTTGGGAGGCCAAGGTGGGCAGATCACCTGAGGTCGGGAGTTTGAGACCAGCCTGACCAACATGGAGAAACCTCATCTCTACTAAAAATACAAAATTAGCCGGGCGTGGTGGCGCGCGCCTGAAATTCCAACTACTCCGGAGTCTGAGGCAGGAGAATCACTTGAACCTGGGAGGCAACAGTTGCAGTGAGCCAAGATCGTGCCATTGCAGTCCAGCCTGGGCAACAGGAGAAAAACTCCGTCTCAAAAAAAAAAAAAAAAAAAAAAATCTAAATGAAAGATGATGTTGGATTGTAACAGAGTGGTAACAGGGACATGCTGAGAAGGCATAGATTTTGAAAATAAAAAAGCAATGGGCTTTGCTAAGGAATGAATGTGAGGTGTGGGAAAGAGGAAACAAGAATGATTCCAAGGCCGTTTGGCCTAAACAGCTAGAAACTCAAGAGTAGTTGTCTACTGAGATGGGGAACACTGTGGGAGGAACAGGTGTAAGGAGGTAAAACCAAAAAGTTGAGTTTGGGATATGATACATTTGAAATGCTGATTAGATTTCACAGAAATATATCAAGTGGACAGTTAGGCATGTGATTCTGAAATGCAGGGGAGAGGTTCAGGGTGGAATCATAAATGTGGAAGATTTTATAGCATAGAGTACTTAAATCCATGAAAATGGATGAGTATGCCAAAGGAACGAATGTGTAGTTAGAGATGAGGTTCACGGTCTGAGAACTGAGGGTCATGAAACTTTGGATGCTGCAGAAATGGAAAAGAATGAGCAAATGGTCTGGAAAGGAGAATCCAGTTATGGAAAAAATACAGGAATGAGTAATGTCCTGGAAGACAGTATTGTTGTTGAAATTTCTAATACTATTTTTTTTACTTACTTTATATCATCTGTACCTATCAATTTTAAGCCCAAACTC
Organism: Gorilla gorilla gorilla; assembly: GCF_029281585.2. Classification (NCBI taxonomy): domain Eukaryota; kingdom Metazoa; phylum Chordata; class Mammalia; order Primates; family Hominidae; genus Gorilla; species Gorilla gorilla. The sequence continues at coordinate 169,700,737 of NC_073228.2, forward strand.
CCAAATCATTCTCCTCATGCTTTTGTGAAGAATTACTATTCTTATTAGGACTTGCAAATGTAGTAATTCAAATAACCTGTCAAGTATTTGGTAACTTTCAAATTTAGATCTCAGTAGTAATTTCATTAATTAAATCAATGAACTTCCCATGTACCTAATGAAGTTATCACTGACTTCTTAAACTTTCTTGGGGAGCTATTCCAGACACAGAAATCCGGGCAAAATCTAAACCCCACATACAAATGGAAAATAGACCCTTAAAAGTTTTTAAAAGGGTACATTCTCATCAGGTCTCCCATTTTTAAGAGCCTAATGAGCTTGGGGTAATTGAAATATTCACGTTAATGGTAGGTGTTGAGCAAATTTCAAGAACTGAAAATAAATTACCAGTCTTTGTCTTCACCCCTCTCAGTCGCAATTAGAACAAGGTTGCAAAGTGAAAGGTGGCAAGTAGAGAGATATATTTCTCTTTAACCTCTTCACCCAGTCAATCACCTACTTTTACTTAGTTTTCTAGTTCATCCCTCAACCCTTTCTACCTCCTTGGAGCTACCATTCTCACCTAAGCTTCAACAATCACTTCTCTCCTAGCTTGGAAATAACTTCCTAGTTGTTTACTCTGCCTCTGTTTCCTATTGTTGTTCATCATAAATATAGTCATTAAACAGTAACACTCAAATTCACTAGGATATTGTTTTTATTTATAATTTCATTTTTATGTCTCATGTATTATCCCTCTTTTTTCTTAGACATGTTGATAACATTCTACACCTTTCAAAGTGGAAAATTTTGGTTTCCTTAATCAACTGAATTTCCCTTAATTTAAATTTCAATAAATAGTGTTTTCATCTTTATTAATTTCTGTTATTGACTACTTTGTTTTCTTTTTTGTTATTTTTCAGCCTCTCAAGTCATATGATTTGTTTTTCAAAGTTAAAATTCTTCTAGTGTGTTATTTTCCGGCTTCAGGTTTACTTCTAGATGCTACTTTGGCTGAATCTCATACAGTACTTTTATTGTCTTTTATTTGTAAATTGTTCAAGATTATAGTGATTTTTTTCTCATTTTAATTGAGTTAATGGGTATTTTCAAGTTTCCACATGGATACATTTATTTTTCACTGTTCAAGGTCATTTATTGTTAATTTCTATTTTTATTGCATTGTTTTTAGATAATGCAGCCTTTATGATCTCTGCACTTTGGGGTTTCTTAAAATAGTCCTTTGTGGTTTCATACACCATCCATTTGTGTGGCTGTTCCAGGTATGCTTAAAACAAGTTAGTTTAATGGTTTTAAAAACAAGTTGGATAAATCTGGCTTAATAACAATAAGCCAATTGTCTATTCAAGTATGAAATATTTATTAGGCACCTACACTCTGCCAAGCACTGTTCAAGACAGTGAGATGATTGAAATGAACAAAATAGACAGTTCCTGTTCTCACTGAGGCTAGTCAGGAATAAAACAATAAAAAAGAAGGCAAACGCATTGTATGTCAACACATAATAATAAAGTAAATGGAGAGAACCAGGAAGGGCAGCCAGAGGCTGTTATTTTATAAGATCAGACAGGGCTTCCCTGATTCGATGACATTTGAGGCAGGATGTGAAAGCAGTGGGGAGAGCCATGTGGATGTCTATGAAATGAGTGCTCCACAGAAGGAAGGACAATTGCAAATGCTCCAAGGAAAGAGCACTCTTCCTATAATCCAGTAATAGCCAGGGGTTGAGGTGGCTGGGAAACTTTGAGTAAGGGAAAGTATGGTTATTTAACTGTGGTAGGCAGACCACAGGGTGGCTTGAGAGCCATGGCAGCAGCACCAGCTTTGACTCTGAGTGAGAAGGAAAACCTTTGGTGGGCTTTGAACATAAAAGTGCTATGATCTGACAGAGATTTTTATTAGAAGATTCTTTCCATCTTGCTGGGTTGAGAATAGGCTTGGATGATGGCATGGGTAGGAGGGTGTTTGGGAGGGAAAGAGAGGAAGGGAACAAAGACAATTCATCTAAGAGGACAATTAGGAAGTTAGGGGAGACTTAAAGGTGGCTTAGACAAGAGTGTGGCATTCAAGGTAGTGAAAAATGCTTGAATTTGAGGGTAGAATCAGGATTTGCAAACAGACTGGTTGTGTGGTGAGAGGGAAAGAGAGAACTCTAGGATGATGTCAAAGATTTTGCCTGAATAATGGAAGGATAAAATTTTCCATGATCTGAGCACAGAAAAATCTGTGGATAAAGCAAGTTTTTGTGAGATAAATCAGAAGTTTACTTGTAGACATTTTAAATTTGAGTAGCCAGTAACACATATTAGAGCAAAGTCAAATAGCAGTTAGATAAAGGAGTCCGTAGCTCATGGGAGACATCTGGACTCTATAAATATTTGAGATTTTCTGGAGAGTATGAAAAAGCCCCCAAGACTATACAAGATCACCTAAGAAGAGAATGCAGAGAAAGAAGAGCTGAAACTGAAAAGTGAAACTGTTAGGCACTTCTACATTTAATTGCTGGGGTAAGGAAGAGAAACCATTCAAAGAGATTGAGACAGAGTGTCCGATGAAGAAGGGGAAGACTCAGGGTATTCTGATTTCATGGAAGGCAAGGGTTTTGAGGCAGGGAGGAATCAGCCCTAAGAAATGCAGTCTATCAAATAAGATGAGCCCTGGAAGGCTTGCATCGGATTTAGCAATGTGGAGACCTTGCTATATGGTGACATTGACAAGGGTTAACCAATGTTCATGACAGTGGTGAAAGCCTGATGGAGTGAGTTCAATAGAAACAAAGGCATATTTGTTATTCTTTCCAAGGAGTTGCTGTTAACTCCTTGAAATGAGGCTGTGTTGACAATTGAAAGCTTTTTTTTTTCTTATTAATACTTCAAGTTCTGGGTTACATGTGCAGAATATGCAGTTTTGTTACATAGGTATACAGTGTCATGGTGGTTTGCTGCACCCATCAACCCGTCACCTACATTAAGCATTTCTCCTAATGTTATCCCTCCCCTTTCCCCCCTGTGTGTGTGATGTTCCCGGTGTGTGATGTTCCCCTCCCTGTGTCCATGTGTTCTCATTGTTCAACTCCCACTTATGAGTGAGAACATGTGGTGTTTGGTTTTCTGATCTTGTGATTGTTTGCTGAGAATGATGGTTTCCAGCTTCATCCATGTCCCCGCAAAGGACATGAACTCATCCTTTTTTATGGGTGCATAGCATTCCATGGTATATATGTGCCACATTTTCTTAATCCAGTCTATCATTGATGGACATTTGGGTTGGTTCCAAGTCTTTGCTGTTATGAATAGAGCCGCAGTAAACATGCATGTGCATGTGTCTTTATCATAGAATGATGTATAATTCTTTGGGTATATGCCCAGTAATGGGATTGCTGGGTCAAATGGTATTTATAGTTCCAGATCCTTGAGGAATCACCACACTGTGTTTCACAATGGTTGAACTAATTTATACTCCCACCAACAGTGTAAAGGCATTCCTCTTTTTCCACAACCTCTCCTGCATCTGTTGTTTCCTGACTTTTTAATGATCGCCATTCTAACTGGCATGAAATAAAATCCTAGAAGAAAACCTGGGCAATACCATTCAGGACATAGGCATGGGCAAAGACTTCATGTCTAAAACACCAAAAGCAATGGCAACAAAAGCCAAAATAGACAAATGGGATCTCATTAAACTAAAGAGCTTCTGCACAGCAAAAGAAACTATCATCAGAGTGAACAGGCAACCTACAGAATGGAAGAACATTTTTGCAATCTATCCATCTGACAAAGGGCTAATATCCAGAATCTACAAAGAACTTAAACAAATTTACAAGAAAAAACAACCCATCAACAAATGGGGAAAGGATATGAACAGACACTTCTCAAAAGAAGACATTTATGCAGCCAACAGACATATGAATAAATGCTCATCATCATTGGTCGTCAGAGAAAGGTTTTTGAAAGATAGAATTGTGGGGCAGTATCCCTGAGTAAGCTAAAGGAATGGACTTCATCCTCAAGTGAAGAGAGGTATTTAAAGAAGAGAAAACTATTGTATTTCAGAAGAGGCAAAGTGTATTACCTTGCTATGATTGGAGAAGCGTTGCCTATCTTTTGCAATAAGTAGGTTTGCATCTTTGCAATCACGTTTTTTTTTTTCCCCTCCCTATACCCCTATCTCACATATAGAACAGGAAAGGCCAAAGAGATCAAAATTTAATGTCTCCCTTACTTGTTGTGACGCCTACTTTGAGACTATGTGCTTACCAATGAGATACTATTTTTTTCTCTTTTTTAAGATTTAAAGTCCCTCTGACTCTTAAGTCCCTCTGACTCTGTAAGTTATACTTACTATAATTAACATAACTTTGAGATATTAATCTTACCATTTTCAGATCTTTTTGCCTCTGTTTTATGGTTTTGATTTTGTTCAAATATTTGAGAATCTTTGGTTTTCTATTCATTCTTCTATTTGAGAACCTCTGCTTTTATCAAAGCCAGCTCAGATGAGAACTGCTAAAAAAGATGATGTTTTGATGTTTCTAGTTGGATGTGGATCCCTGCCCTGCCTGAATTCATTATTGTGCGGGACCTTTCCTTGCCTCTCCTGCCCCAGTGCCAATTCTTACTGCATCATACTTGGGGCATATTTTGCCATGGCTAATTCCTTTGCTTGGCACAGGGGCTCCTTGTGAAAGCTCTTATGGAGGCTCTGTGATTAGTTGTTTTTTTTGTTTGCTCAGTGGTTGCCTTTCCTTCAGTGTTCACTCACTGAGCATGGTTCTTCTCTGTATTCACGAGAATATTTTACTTTGTATACTTGGGGTCACAGTTGCCTTTGATCATTTTGTTCTACCAATTCCACTCTCTTTCAGAAGGTCTCCAGAATTTCTCACTCATTAATATCGTATTCCCATTTTCCAATTTTGTTATTCCATTCATTAATAAATTACTTTCTAAATTTGTATGAGATGTGAGGTTGGGAGAATTTGGAAGAGTATTGTCAAATGTCAGTTTTGATGATCACCCTTTTAGTTTTGTGTTACAAACTTAAAAATCTTTGATAGGCCTACATATTTTATATTTTGACTTTTTAGTGACCAGAAAAAAATGCTTATATAAAAAATAATTTTAAAAAACGTTTATTATAAAAAGTGGATTTTTCCTTTTAATCTCACTCTAATTTCACTCCGTTCTTGTCTTCTCAAAGAATAACCCCTTAGGCCGGGTGTGGTGGCTCAAGTCTGTAATCCCAGCACTTTGGGAGGCCGAGGCAGGTGAATCATGAGGTCAGGAGATCAAGACCGTCCTGGCCGATATGGTGGAACTCCGTCTCCACTAAAAATACAAAAAATTAGCCAGGCGTGGTGGCAGGCACCTGTAGTCCCAGCTAATTGGGAGGCTGAGGCAGGAGAATGGTGTGAACCCGGGAGGCGGAGGTTGCGATGAGCCGAGATCGTGCCATTGCACTCCAGCCTGGGTGACAGAGCGAGCCTGTCTCAAAAAAAAAAAGAAAAAAAAAAAGAGTAACCCCCCCCTTTATAATCTTTATTATATATTTGTACAGTTATGTAAATAAATACTTTTTATTTTTACATGCATAAGATTATATTGCACATATTTCGAAATTATTTCATTGGCAACTTTTCATGTCTATACATATAAATCTTTTCAGGTATTATTCCATTTGATATAAGGATAATAAGGTTGGAAATCTCTAGCTCATTGTCAACAGATAATAAGTGATGATAAAGAGTAAGAAGAGTAAAAAGATCACCAGTTAAAGGTGACTGAATCGCATTTAATATGATAACCTTCATTAAAGCCTGATTTTGAGAGCTCACATGTGAGCTTGGACAAGTTTTCTCATCTGTAAAATGGTAAAATCATAATAATATTCATTTCATACAGTTGTTGTAATATATGAAATAATACATGTAAAATACCATGATTCTTGGCATATAGTAAATGCTCCAGGAATATCAGTTGTCATTTTTTTTTAAGGCAAGAAAATAAGCTACTATATGATACTAGGCAAGAAATAAACACTTTTCTTAGGCATAATGGCATCTGGAGTAAAAGTAATATCCTAGTGTAACTCTCGAAATTCACTGAAGATGGAACATCAGGATGAGAGTAGACTAGAGTGTTCCTGCAAAGAAATACTCACCTCTGAATATCCTTTGTTTTCCCTACGACATATTGTTCTCACTATAATTGTACTTTAAAGATGGGTAGGAAATGGGGAGCCATGAGGACCTCTAGTGGTTTGGTTTCTTTGTTTATTCTCTTAGGAGTCCACAGGCCAAATAATCGCTACCCAACATAAAAATGGAAGCAACATAAAAATGGAAGCCATAATGTCACCTCTAACAAAACTGTGGTCCTAATATTGAAAGGCGTTATATCATATCCCTCCCTCACTCACATTTACTTAAATCAGGCATGTCTATACAGGAGGGATGCACAGCCTGTCACTATACAGGCAAGGCTTAGGTAAAGCGATGCAGTAGAACTATTTTTCACAGTGCTGGCCTCAGAGGATTGGCAACATCTGCATTAAATATGAACCCAGAAAGTTCACCACTCAGCAGACTGGGCTGCCTCAAAGCACAAAAGAAGGTTAAAGCAACATGCTTACAACTTCATTCATTTTATAGAGTTCTCCTAAAGAAGACCAAAACCTTAAAAAATGTACTATACTAATTTTTATTGTTTTTCTCTTGGTCTACTAGAAAGAACTCCCTTAATTCATGGATTAAACTTTTGTTTGCAAAAGCACAAACCTATACAACAGTAAAATACTGTGTAGCAGTAAAAAATTCAACTTTTTAAAAAACATAAATTCTAGAATTACATTGAATGATAAATGTAACTTTTAAAAGATCGTATGGTATACCGTTTTATCAAGTTTTAAACAACTGAAATTAAACAATTTACTTTTTAAAATATGCTATATTAAGAGACCTCATGCACATACACACGCTCCCCAAAAGAATTATCAACATAAGATTCAGAATAATGGTTACCTCCAGTTCAGGGAGGCAGGGAAACAGGATGAAGGACTTTATGAGTTCATTTAAGTTATTGTCAAGGTACTGGTTTTCCTTATAGGTGTGGTTTTATTGCATTATTAAAAATAAACAGTAACTAAAGAGAAAAGTATCATTTGTGTCATGAAACAAGCATCTGAAAAGAACAAGCCAATTACAGGAGGCGATGTGAGATGAACCCAGAGCAGAAAGCCAGATATTAGCAGGGGATTTATTTCTAGAAAAAACAAAGGCAAAAAGGCACCACTGAAGCCTCGTTATGTCATATAGGCGACAGTCTCTACTATAAAGAAGTGACTTGACAATTATTTTAAATAATTTTCAAGAAGCAAATTAAAGAAATGTTCATTCGTATTAATAAATAGAATCATCCTTAAACCCAGCATTTCTAAAAGAAAACCTGTGTGGCTGTAGGGGCTGTGGATTTTCTTGGTTGATCCTTTTAATTAGACAAATAAAGAGGTTATTTATTAGCAAGTGTAGCAAGTACTTCAACACACGCTAAGGCTGTTTGTATCTACAGTCCAAATAGTTGGTGAGCAGGGTTCAGGGACAGTTATTTGACAGCTGTGAGTGGAGCATTGGTTTCCATCCATGAAACTCATGAAGAGTGCTGAGGAGTAGCCAAATAAATGTGAGGTAAACATGTGATAACCCTGTCTCCAATCTTTACAAAATTAAAGGATTTGGCTTAAGAGTGGTTAGGATGGCTCTATGCTCCTTGGAATTCCTCAGGACCTGGGTCACTGTCTCTATTTTATTGATGATTAAATTGAGAACTGGAGTGTTTTGTAAGCTGGTCAAGGCGTGGCAGACACAGAGCTTAAGCAGTAAGCTCAAAGGTAACTCTTTGGGCCAAGTAGGGTGTCCCCAGCACCAGAGTCTGTGTTTGGTTTTTGGCCTAGCTTTATTATGCCATCTTAAGAAAAAATGCCTCATTCAAGTCCCTGTAGGACCCTATCTGTCCCTGTCTGTCCTTGTCCATCCCTGCAAATCTCTGCTAGTTTCTGCTAGTCTCTGCTAGTCTCTACTAGTCTCTACTTTTGTATCTCTTTAGGGCACTGACCTTATATTGCTAGTCTTTGCTAGTCTTTATCTATCCCTTTCTGTCCCTATGGTATCTGTTAGTTCCTGCAAGTCCCTGTCTTTCCCTGCCTATCTCTATTTGTCTCTACTTGTCTCATCTCTTATCTCTTACTTATCTCTATTTGTCTCTATTTATCCCTGAAGGCCTCTTCAGGTCCCTTCAAGTCTCTTCAAGTCTCTGTTTGTCCCTGATAGTTAGTCCCTGTTCAGGTGCCACTTGTGGCTGACTGCCCTGGTTACTACTTGAGACCAGCATTACAGCAGTTACTACTGTTACTGCTTGAGACCATCATTACAAGACTGAATGAAGGGACAAACATAGAAATGATAACACAAAACAAAAGAAACTATTTTAAAGAAAAGGCTAGCATGGGAAAGAAGAAGAGAGCTCCCTGCTTCTAGTGAGCAAAGGCAGTCCCCCTGAGCTTCCACAGCCCTTCTTATTTATTGGGTAACAAGAGCGAGGAAGAGGAGGTAATGATTGGTCAGCTGCTTAATTAATCACAGGTTCGTATTATTACTAACAGGCTTCAGATGTACCTAATCACAAGAAACATTTGTGTGGCCTCCAACATCCATAGTCATTTATCTAGATCCCAGAAAAATAAACACATCATGTAAAAAGAAATGTGGCAGGGCGCGGTGGCTCACGCCTGTACTCCCAGCACTTTGGGAGGCTGAGGCAGGCAGATCATGAGGTCAGGAGATCAAGACCATCCTGGCTAACATGGTGAAACCCTATCTCTACTAAAAATAAAAAAAATTAGCCAGGTGTGGTGACAGGCACCTGTAGTCCCAGCTACTCGGGAGGCTGAGGCAGGAGAAGGGCGTGAAGCCGGGAGGTGGAGGTTGCAATGAGCCAAGATGGCACCACTGCACTCCAGCCTGGGTGACAGAGTGAGACTCTGTCTCACAAAAAAAAAAAAAATGTAAAGTTTGCAACACAGCTTATCATTTGGTTTTTCCCTCTCTCCCTCTGCATCAAGAGTCAAATGAAATACTAAATACATTTCTGCTTCTTTCAATTCCAAGATTCTCTGACTTTTTACAAATGCCAGCAGTCACACAACTCTGGGAGAATCTTTTGATATTCACATTTATTATAATATAGAATAAAAATGCATTTTGATTCTGCCTCTTGAACTTAAAAAGCTTGTGTGGTTAAAATTGCAAACCCAGGAAGCAAGGGATCATTATTTTGCATCACAAACTGCAATGATTTTATCCAAGGAAATATAAGGAGTGGCAGTTGTGGGGAATACATGGTGGGAGGGGGGTGTCTGGAGAGAATGAAAGAAAGACAGGGTTAAGGTGGTATGTTATATAAGGGCCAAAGGAAGGACAACTGATTTTATTTAGGTTTTTTTTGTTTTTTTTTTTTCTATTTAAGTTCCTATGTTCGAATGATTGAGTGACTCCTGGAAACTCCGCTCTCAGGGGCAGAGAAACAGATGGCCAAGATCATCCAAAGTTCACCTAATACATTTCCCTTGTCTTCAAATCATTCCAAACAATTCCCTCGCATTGCAGAAGGGTTAGATTGGATTAAAAATAAGCTTTTTCTAATTTCGTGAACGTTCTTTAAAAAAAAAGAAAGAAAAGAAAAAGAACATTTGAAACTACACCAAGACCAAGAACTCATTTCAAATACCCATGATTACCAGTTGCGAATCAGTAATTCCAAACATTCAGTTGTGTGGGTATGGCCATTTGCTATAGACCTCAGGGATAGCCTACACATTTTGGCAATGCAGGATCTTGATACTAGGTAGAATCTACAAAGTTGAACTCATAGAAACAAAGAGTAGAAGAATGTTGTCTGGGGCTCAGATTGGGTAAAACAGAGAGTTGTTTGTCAAAGGGCACAACATTTTAGTTGAAAGATAAAAAGTTCTGGAGATCTGATGTATAGCATGGTGACTACAGTTAATAATAGTGAATTGCAAACAAGTATTACTCTTAAGATTTGGAAATCATTTTTAAATAGTCATATAATGTGTCAGGCTTACTAAAGAATTGTAAGTATATTAAACTTTTTCACTAAAAGTCAGTGAGACTAACTCATCTGGCTATTTATCATAAACCAGTTGTGCTTTAACCAAATCAGTCAACACATGGAAGCTTCTCAGAACTCATGTGTCTTCAGTCGCCAAGTCTTTAGGTCCAGACAGGTTCAGTGAAGGCTTGGTACATAACCTTTTTGACAATCCAACTGTGCTTTCTCTCTTTACTATTTTGGAGCCAGTACACCTGGGGTAAGCTGTTCCAAGCAAGGTGCAAGGGCATATCAAACCCTCACCTTTCTCCTCACTTACAGTTTAGGCAGAAGAACGTGTTCAGGCTTCCCATTGCTACATTTCAGAATTTTATTGGTGTGGGAGGCTTCCCAAATGAGTATTTCAAGTGACAGATGATTTTGTTGTGCCCCTTCTCCACAGCATCAATATCCGCTATTCTATGGAGGATTAACTAGAGTAAGCACCCTGCAGTCACTGGTTATGAATTGTAAATGTGTGACGATTATGGCTCTTAAGGCACAAAACATACTTTTTATAGTGATTTGTGGGGCCCATTTTTATTGAGAATGAGCTTAACATTGCCAGATTCATTAGCTACTTGAGCTACGCTGGTCAGATCCTTTGTGTGTTCGCGCATTAGGCTTTCTTAATCAGAGAAATAAGCTTACATAATTTCTTTTAAATTACGTGTAGTAGGGAAGGAGGTGTGCAACACAGGAAGGTTTGTGAGAAAAAAAACTATAAAGTAGAAATGCCAAGAGCGAATTCACATTAAAAAATATTTAATGAGCAATAAAATGCTTCTGTAGCGGTTCCAAGGGATGCGCAGCGTGGTCCGGGGAAGGAGCAGTGTGTGCCAGTAATTCCTCTTGAGAATGGTATAATTTAGAGAGTCCAGTTGCTTTCTGCTTCTCAGGTCCCCTTGTCTGATTCTTTTCTCTCTCCTTTTTTTCCTTTTCGGAGTTAGGAACAGTAAACTGATACTGATATATTTTCCAGCAAAGATAATTTTGAGGGCTGAGTGTTACCTCATCATCTGCAGAAAGAATAGAAGGAGAATCTCTGTGCATGACAAACTGGAAGATATTTTTCCTGTGAATGGAGTATCATATACATAAGAGCAGAAAAAGCAGAAAGTATAAGCACATTCCTTCAGGATATCCCTCAAATTTTTAAAAATTTTCATATATCCATCAAATTAATGAAGTATTTGAGTATGTGTCTGTATGTATGTGTGTATTATATTTAATGATGTGATTTTTATAGCACTTATATATAAAGTTATACATAGAATTATATGAATTACATAATATACAAATGAGATGATATTTATATTAATAAGTTAATGTCATTGGCATTTACTCAATAAACTTTCATTGTGCCAGACATGCCCACTGGGTTTGGAGATTCAATGATAAAACCAACCCTTCACCTCCTGGAACCTGCGTTCTAATTGGGTTGTGAGTTGTTAATTAAAAAGTGACCCAAATTGTAGTATAATTAATATTTGTTCAATGGAGGAGCGGTATATGGCATTATGAAAGCATATAACAAAGTGGGTGAACTGGCCTGTTTCCTGGCTCCCATAATAAATCACATCAAATGGGCCCTTCAACTTCTGTTAGGGCATTAGTGGTTCAGCCTAATACTTCAGAGTGGTCAAGGCATGAGAACAACATTGCTCTCCACTTCATCCATATTCAGGTGCTCTTAGGACCATCCCACATAAAAAAAGAAAGCTGAGGCACAGAACAAAACTGTACATTGTCTCTGAGCTCTTGTGGATGATGTCCTTCAGCTCAGGATGATGATGTCCTTCAGCTGAGTTCCACCATTCCCAACTTCCCTTCTTTCGATGGTTAATTTCATGTGCTAATGTGGCTAGGCTTTGTGTCCAGTTGCTTGGTCAAACACTAATCTAGATGTTGCTATGAGGGCATTTCTTAGAGGTGACTGAACAATTACAATCATTTAACCTGAAACAAAGCAGATCACTTCCATAATCTGGGTGGGCCTCATCCAATCAGTTGAAGGTCTTCAGAACACAAACTAGGGTTTCCCGGAGAAGGAGGAATTCACCCTCAAAACCATAACATAAGAAATCCTTCCTGAGTTCCCATTCTGCTGGTCTGTCTGATGAACTTTAGATTCAAGACTGCAACATAAACCCTTATCTGAATCTCCAGGCTGCCATGCTGCCCTACAGATTTTGGACTGCCAGACTCCATAATCATGTGATCCAATTCCTTAAAATAAATCTCCCTCTCTGTATATATTCCCAAGTGGTTCTGTTTCTTTGGAGAACTCTGACTGATATTCTCATAAACTACAAAATAAATTACCTGCAGTTGGTTTCCATAAAGCAGGGACTGAGATAAAGCTTTATGTGCAAATGATCTATTGAGGAGGTACTTTAAGGAGAAATTGGTCAGGGAGGAGGCGGGGGGTGATAGAAGAGGGAAGGGAGGAATCCCATTCCAGCAAGGGAGCAATTTCAGATAAAGGCCTATTCTTGAGCTGGTTTTATGAGGAGCTCTGGAGAGTAAATTGTACCCTAGAGTTGGTGCTACCTTGAGGAAAGGTAGCTGACCTTTTATATTCTGCAGCAATCAGTCATTGGGTAAGTGTTGGTGGGGCCCTGTATACTCCTAGGTAGTGCTGACTTTCTGTGTTGCTGGTACAAGTTGTTGGAAGCAAAGTACAAAGACGCTGAAGGTTGAGTGTATAAAATAGTAAGCTGGATCTTCAGGGATGTGGGTGAAGCATGGACAGTCCCACTCTATAGACAGTTAATAAATTTGGTTGAGTTGGCCTAAGCCATGCTATGTGCCAACTACTTTAATGTGCAGTGCTAAATCATGCAATGATAGATTAAACATAGAATTTAATATGACTATATATCTCTTACACAGGAAATAAATATTCCTCCTTTTCCTACTTCTGAAGAACAAGAAAAGAATTGTAGGTCAACTACCATCACCATAGTCAGACAATAGTTTCACCCTACTATGTTCCCAGCATAGTGCTGGATACTGAGGAACATACACAGAAGTATTAAGACCTGTACCCTGCTCCCTAGAAGTTCAGAAATTTACATAGGAAAATCATGTTAAGTGTATTTTTAGTATCTGAATGAACTTTCAGCCTCTTTCTTATTTGTGATATGGGAATAATAGTGATATCTGTCTCATCTGACTGATATGATAATTAAATAAATACATTCAAAATGGTTAGCACAGAGAAAAGCACATAAATGAAAATTATTTCTACTTTTTATTCTTTTGCCAGACTATAAGCTGCATGAAAGCAGAGATCTTGCTTTCCAGGCTATTTCCCCCCAGCCATCGCCAGAGTCTAGCACAGTTCCTAACTTGTAACAGGCATTTCATACGTATTTCAATGAATAGGAGATGTGAACTAATGAATTTTCATCTCTTTTCTGTCTCTTCTAATGTTGTAACTTTTATTTTTAAACATAGGATTCTCAAGGGCAAAGAATTAATGCTAGTTATAAGTTATGTACAGTTGGCACTTAATGTTAAGTAATAATATTTGAGTCAATTTGATATATTTATTGTTCTTCAGGGAGGTACCCATTGTTTATTAGCCTTTAGGGAGATGTCTTAATTGTAAGGGAAAATAGAAGACATATGGGGTGCAGGTATTCGCTGAGCTGTTCAGTGAACTACATCACTGAAATGTTGCCAAACACTAAAGTTCTATTCAGAATTGTTAATCAGTCTGCATATTCTTGTCTCATCTTCAAAGTTACTAACTGCATATCATCATCTATTTCTTATGATTGTTCAAAGTATAGCTAATTAAATTGTCCTTCTCTACCTGAAATGTGCTCCTCTCTTGACAAGCTAAAGCTGTACTCAGGTAAGGGGGCTCCTTATATGTTCATTCATTGATTTGCTTTTCAGATTTGTATGCCCCCATTGTGCTGGGCACAGTGATATACTTTGAAAATGAAAAGGTGAATAAAAGTGCCTCTCCTCAGGTGGTGCAGACATTGGTAGGGGATCATATTATTTTTCAAATTTTCTATTGTGGCACATGATAACAATAAATTTGGTGAACAAATCTTAAATATATAACATGTAACCACCACCTATATTTTTTAAAAAAATTATTCCAGAAGGCTCCTACCTGCTCCTTCTCAGTCAATAATTCCCCACCAAGAAAGACCTACCACTCTGACTTCTAGCACCTCAGATTAGATTTACTTGCAAAGAGACATTTAAAGGATCGTTTTGATACTATTTTGAAAGTACTGTACAAAGATGGGTCCAAGGAGATGTTAGATCATAGTGAAGCAAAAGAGATCCTAGGAAGGGGAAGAATGTAAATCTTCATAGAGAAATGACATTTCAATTATATGTAGAATAATATGCACAATTTAGGCAATGAAAAATGTGGGGGAGAGGGACTTCAATGCACCAAAAGTGGCATGCGCTGAGAGCATTTTGTGTTCAGTAGGTGGCAGGTAGATCACTTTGTTAAACAGTGGGTCAGTGGGAGGAGAGACGTGGGGTATCAACGAGAAAGATTAATTGGCATCAGATATAAGACTTTTTGTAACGTGTTGGGAGTTTTTCATGTCATAAGCAACAGGAGGCTAGGATTGGTCTAATTTGAGTGAAGAGATTTGGAAAGGAATAATGTGAAGAAAACTAACAGAGTGCAGAGGCCACATTTCCCACTGAAGAAGAAAGTGATAACAGAATCATAATGCCGAAATGGTAACTCCACTGTCTCTTTCTAAGTAGTGGGTTTCCAGGTCTTAAAATTCTAATTGCACAGGGGTACTATAGGAAGCATTAGAGTCTTTGTAACAGAAAAGGCTCACATGTTTAAATGAATTGGGAAGTATACGGTTGTCTGACATGGGGAGATCAAAGGATGACGGGCTAGCTTTATGCGCTTTCATGAGCGTGTGCTCACACTCAACATGATAGGGACTGATGGGGTGTCTCCTTTAAATGTCCCTCAGTTTTTTTGGTTAATCTGGAAAGGAGAGGGTAGAGAAGATACTGGTATAATGATGCAATCCTTTCCATGAGGTGAATAACCTGATATAATGACTATTATGCTTTCTTTCTTCCCTAAATCACCTCAATTTTTTTTTTCCTACCTGATACAGTGGTCCTAGGACCAGGACTGCAACTGTAAGTGCTGGAAGCAGGGGTGATTCCTAAGCAAAAAACTGCAGCTATGTTTTCAAACCTTATGTCAGCATTTCTAAGGCCCTGATGAGAAAGCGTTGTGCCTTCACCCCATCTGCCAAAATTGGGTCTCAGAGTGAATGCAGCTATAATGACTGGTGGTAAAAAATAAATAAATAAAAATAGCCAACTAGTTCTGCTAGTTACTTAACCTATCTGAATGCGAGTGGACTGAGGAGGAGGTAATTGCTAGACTAGTGAAAATGTGTGGGTATTAATGGAGAGAAGGAGGAATAGTAGCTGAGAGTAAAGAAGTGAATACATTAGTTATGAATTGATGGAAATCCAATCTTCACATCTCAAAAGAGCCTAGAGCAAGAGACTGTATTGTCTCCTAGCTCAATTCTAACCAGATGCATAAAAGGGTAAAGCTACATGTTTGCCAAGCCCACGCTGCTTTGGGGACCTGAGAGGAAGAAATGGAAGCCTGAAAACCTGAATGACCCCACTCTGGGAGATATTTTCATGCCATATGATGAACTGGACTAATTATTAATGACTGGGATTCTAATAATATGGCAGTCTCTTATGAGTTATATATCCTTTTGACGTAAGAGATTCGTGTTTGAAGACCAAGGGCTGACCATGATTTTGTGAAATTTATACTTGGTCTCTGTCCCTGTTTCCTGGCATGCAACTCCTAAAATCCTTAGAATCTCCAGGGTGATGTCTTTTTGCTTGCTACTGAGTTGACTGATGGCTGGCAGCCTGTTGGTAGCTTCAGGATGGGGCTGGTCACCAGAAAGATGAAGACAGAATTAGAGGGTTGGGACTTTCACCCCCACCTTCTCAACCTCTAGGGAGGAGACAGGACCTGAAGGTTGAAATGATCACCAATGTCCAATGGGATTAATCAGTCATGCCTATGTAATGAAGCCTCCGTAAAAACCCAAAGGACAGGGTTCAAGGAGCTTCTGGATAGCAAAATATTTGGATATCCTGGAGGATGTTCCACCTGGAGAGGGCCTGGGACCTTCTTACCCCTTTCCATGTGCCTTGCCCTATGCATCTCTTCACCTGTATCATTTGTAATATTTGTTGTAATAAACCAGGAAAGGTATTTCCTTCGATTCTGTGAGCCCTTCTAGCAAATTAATTGAACCCAAGGATGGGGTTATAGGAACCCCAATTTATAGCCAGTAGGTCAGAAGCTCAGGCTTGTGATTGGCATCAGCAGTCAGGAGGCAGTCTTGTGAGATGAAGCCCTTAACCTTTGGGATCCGACGCTGTCTCCAGGTAATCAGTGTCAGAATTGTATTGAATTAGAGGATACCCAGCTGGTGTCCACTGCAAAACTGATTGCTTGCTGGTATGTAGGGAAAAAGAAACACACACATTTGGTCACAAAAGTCTTTGTGTGGATTTTTGTGGGACGACAGTGGAGGAAAACTTCTTAAATACACAACAGTCAAACATAGTAGGTTTCTATAAATTAAGAGTGCCTTTAATATATACATTGGGATCTTGGGAGAGGGAATATTGTATATTTTCTTTTGTTTTTATATTTGAGTAAATTTTTTTCTCTTTCAGCTTTATAGCATCTTGTGGTATGGACGGTGCTCTACAGCACACTTTGTGAAATGTTGCTATACAGCGAAAACATGAAAAACAGCCTATAAGAAAGTTCATCTCCATCATATAGATTTATAAACTGAACAGGTTAAGCTAGATCCACATCATTCTGAAATATATATTATTTCCATAAAAGTAATCAAATCATCTGTTAACCCAGAGATTTTAATCCTGGGCCCTGGATCCCAGGAATCTTCAAAGGTAGTAAGTGTTGGTCCTCGGCAATAAAAGATAGAAAATCCCTAACCCAGTGAAAATATTTAGGAATGTGCAAGTAACATTTTCCTTCAAACTTGAAATCCTGCTCTTGAAAATAAGATGTTAAAAGAAGACAGGGCTCTGTGAAAGAGAGCCCCTGTTGTATCACAAGAATGGCTCAAGATGCTAACTCAGGAACAAGCCTGAGTGATAGCTCAATGGCTCTGAGATCGAAAGCAACGTGAGCATTGTGTGCTGTGAGGATGGACTTGCAGAAAGTTTCCTCTGATTGGACCAGTTCACAGCCACAGCACACGGTTTAAGATTCAAGGGTAAATGGTGTTTGAGTCTGGCTAGATGTATTGACTAAAACCAGTGATGAACTCTCCACTTCAAAAACAATGCAGTGAATATCTGCAAAGGCCATTCCTCCTGCACGCCCCTCAGACATTGTTATAAGTTAAGAGCTTAAGACAGAGCATCCATGCTGAGCCTGGTTTGGTTTCATTTTTCTGTTCTAAATTGAGCATTTTTTTTTTCTGGTGTTCAAAGACTACAGATACCCAGGAGAAGAGAGGATATAAGCATAGTACATGCTTCAAATTTTGTAAAATAAGACGTCTTATTTCTTGTGATTGTATCTTGATTATATTTTGATCATTTGCCAGCATGGCTGTGTGCCCATCATTGCTTCTTCATAATTTTTAGTTTATGAGTGTGGAAATGCACAAAAAAATAAAATATTCTCAACAACAGTATACAAAGCATCGCTTTTTTTTTTTTACATTTAAGGTAACAGTAAGGTTACCTTGACAGCATTTAAGATAGCTCAGAGTAAATTTTCTTTTTTCTTTTCTTTTCTTTTTTTTTTTTTTTTTTTTTTTTTTGAGACGGAGTTTCACTCTTGTTGCCCAGGCTGGAGTGCAATGGTGCGATCTCGGCTCACCACAACCTCTGCCTCCCCGGGTTCAAGCGATTCTCCTGCCTTAGCCTCCCAAGTAGCTGGGATTACAGGCATGTGCCACCACCCCGGCTAATTTTGTATTTTTACTAGAGACGGGGTTTCTCCATGTTGGCCAAGCTGGTCTTGAACTCCCGACCTCAGGTGATCCGCCCACCTCAGCCTCCCAAAGTGCTGGGATTACAGGCGTGAGCCACCGCACCCAGCCGGACTCAGAGTAAATTTTCAATGTTTTTACACTGCAGTATTGCCAGAGTTCAGGAATAAAGTTGAGAAAATGTTTGATATTTTTGGAGGTTTATCTTGTCTTATCGTTATTTTTTGCCTGAAAATTGATAAAATCAGTTTGCTTTCAACCACAAACCTCCAAAATCATACTGTTTCTAAGAATCTTATCTTACAGCAAATGAAAAGATTCTGCCACAAATGTTTAATTTCTGTCATACTGAAAATTACCTCAAAATGAGAAAGACCAAGCAAGTTACATTTATCTCAGTTTTCTTTTAAATTAAATGAAGTTTTGAAAGTCTTCCATCAGCTCAGTATGTCTATGGCCATTTGTTAATCATCAGCTTAATTTGTGATGATTATTTTATGTTCATATATCATTTTTATGCCTTATAGAAGAGAGAGCACACTCATGTCCCTTAATGCACAGGCTCTTCACAGCACACCCACGTGATTAGTACACACCAGAGTACTTCTTTACAGAGAAACCGCAGCTCAGAAAAGATGTCCTGTCCAGTGTCACCCAGTGACCAGAATCCTCACCCAATTTCATGAAGAACTAAATATAGAATCTATTTAGAAAATTAATTAAATCACTGCATTTTCATGCTAGAAAGAAGTCCAAATTTCATCTGGTCTTATCAAATGTAAATGAGATGACAAAGGCTCAGAGATGTCCAGTCATTTTCTCAGTGCTATCCCCTCAACCCCATCCCCATCCCACTGCCTTAACTTCTTAGAAGCAGAATTGATAGTCGAGTTTTAGATTTCTGACATGTGGCTTCCATGTTCTTTCTCCCTCTTAGGAGGGACTTTACCACCTTCATATCTGCAGCTTTATTTATTTATTTTTCTCATTCACAAGCAATTTTAATATAGAGGCTTAGATTATCTAGGATAATAAAGAATACTACTGACCACTAAATCCAATCCAGTGTATTTTCTGGATAGGTGAATAAAACCCTGTGTAGGTATATAACTTTCCAGCATGAGTAAGTCATATCCTAAAAGGTATGGCAGATTTCCTGTCATGATCTTAGCTGCTGAATTTACTTTCAAATCTAAACTCAGATGTTTATAATTGGCAATTCATGCAGCTCTCTTGTTCCATTCCAGTTATACTGAAATGAGCACCAGCAGATACTATTTGCGGTAGGTATTCTCAGAACAAGAAGAAAAATAAATGTTAGTGAATAACAGAATTAAGATTCATTATTCTTGTATATCCTGACAGTATTGAATATGTCTGATTGCACAGTATAGAGAAGTGGTTTTGTTATATTCATCATTGTGGGCTTTGAAGAGCTAGAATAAGAAAATGGATTTCAACGTGAACTCCTGTCCTATGTTATAAAAATCTCCAGGTTAAATATGTTGAACATTTTTGTGAACCATGAAGTACATGCAAAATAGATGCTTTGAAAATATATAATTTTATGTACACAGTTACAAACACATATGCACATACACATTTAGTATGTGTGTGGCATTTAATTCCTATCTGTATACAATAGCATGGTTCAAAGTACCTTTTCTGTTGAAGTCACTGAAGCTTGATTTCCAACACCTTGCTATCTTATCTTCCTTCCCTTCAATCTCTCAGTTAATAGGATTTCTATAAACCAGCACAGCAGTGGCCTTGGTAGCACAGCAGATTAGCCGGTGAGCTTTCATCCTTGGAACCTAGTTCAAATTCAGTCCTGACCAAGATGTCTAATAATCCTCCATGGGCAGATTGCTCTCAAAAGGGCATGAAGCCTAGTTTATCTCTGAACCTGATGTGGAGCTCTGTTTTTTGAACCCTTCCTAAAACCTGAGGTTTCATTCATGCAACTGAGAAAGAAGACGAAATATAGGCATTTGCTTTTAGGTTATAGACTAGTTTCTCTTCTGCAAAGAATTCAAGATATCTCTGGGAAAAAAAAATTCCTTGCTTCTCTCCACAACCATCAATATTCTAGAAATAGCCAAAATGAAAGCATTATTTTTAATCTCTTTACAACCCCTTTACCACAAGGATCTGTTAGTAGTTTTCACTGCCTCTTCTTACCATTTTAACTATACTATTGCACATGGAAATACTAGAGTGATATTATTATGTTACTCCTTTAATAAGACCCTACAATGATGATGCTTTGTTGTTTGTTCTGCCTTATATCCAAACATACCTGAATAGCAAGTTGCTACATGATATATTTTTTTCCTTCTCATCATGGTCAACATTTTAGTTGGGCAGAAAAACGTATCTTCCATAAACACCATGCTTCTCTGGTCTCTGAGCATTTGATACTGATACAGTTCCCATACCATTCCTTCCCAACTGCTCGAATGCCTTTAGTATTCTTTTTCAGTCATACCTATTCTTTAAAAATGACTGGCTTCATCTCCTCTGTAAATGTCTTTCTGTCATATCGGTTCACAAAATCTCAAACTTTTTTATAAGTTATATCAGAAAGAATACTACATTGGAGTCAGGTAACCAGCCTTCTATTCATTTCTATTTCATCAATTAGCTGTGTGATCTATATCAAGACATTGAGGGTGAAGACGATGATGACCATGATAATGTGATTTAAAAAAAAAACTGTAGTTATCTGCTAGATCCTAAGTGTTGTGCTGGGTGCTTTATCCAAAATGTATTTCAACATTTCATTATGAGTATATAAGTGTAATATTCAATCCTATAAATAGCTTACATGTAAGACACACCAACTTTTTATAGAAAAGATTGTGGAGAACTTTAAAGCAATTTGCCCAGGTAGTAGTATGATCTGGAATTCAGTTCAATTCAGGCTGATTATTTGTGTAACTTCTAATAATGACTCTGTTGATTCTCTCCCTTTAATCTAGCTGAGCTTCACCTACCGAAGGAGAGGATCTCAATGTGTACTCATGAAGTTCTTCCAGATGGAGAAGTGCAATAATTTTATACATTCTTATTTCAATTGCACTATGTAATTTTCTCTGAGTATTTGTCAAACACTCAAAAAATATATATATAAAGAACATTTATATATGTATATATAATTTTTATTTATACTTTATGTATATAAGTTACACTTTTAAAAAACTTATATATATATAATTTATATTGCACAGTCAATATTGGGAATTCAACTCCGTTTTTTTTTTGTAGACAAAACAAATTTTTAAATACATAACCTATAGTCATTTATTTGCCCTAAAAGTAGAAATAAAGCAGTCCAAATCCTGCTTCATTGAAACCTCTCCAAGCGTTCAATCCTCCCTGTCGTGAAGAGTAGGTTACTGCATTGAGAAATTTTCTGTAAACTAATAGTAAAGAGATATTTGAATAATATTTGAATATTGTTTATGTTCTGCACAATCCCAGTATGAACTTTAAAACATTTTAAAATAGGAAAAGATTAAAAATGACCTATAATTTGAAAGAAATTATTGTCTATTTTTGCTAATTGTAAGCAGATTTCTTTAGAATGAATAATACCTAGGAAATGGTTATAACCCTTTCTTCCCCAAAATGATGGAGGAGCTAGGAAGGCTAGAAAATTTTCCATTAGCAGTGAACTGAGTCTGCAAATCTCTTTTCTCAAATACTTAAAAAAATAAACAGCTAAATGTTGAGAAATTTTAGTCTTCAAATCTCTTTCAACACTTTTATGCAGTCTTGCTACATTAATAGATATTGAGTTGTAATGATCATATCAGTTTCTGTTCACAAATTGTAATAATGAAATATGTCCTTTCGTATTTCTTTTTATTTGATCCACTTGGATAATCCAGAAAAACTAGTTCAATTTTTAGAAATTGCCCAGTCATGTATTCTTACATTTTTCTGATGCCAAATCAAATGTGAATGGCTGATTGATCTGCTGAGGTTGTGATTAATGTATAAGACAAGAAAACATTTAATAGTTGATCCAGCTGCTTAGAAATAATATTTTAAGTCTCTACCTTAGCTTCAAAAAAACTAGGGTAAATTTTTCGCTTAAAAAAGCAATTCTCTGTGTATCAGTATTATCATTACTAATTTAATCAAGTTTGGTGAAGCACTATGGCATAATAATTTTAGAATCACTCAGAATTAGGTTTAAGTTTTGGCTTTACCATTTTATTTAGTGGGCGTTGGGCAAATTTCTTCATACATATATATATGTCTCCATTTTCTTATTTTAAAATTTAAACAGTAAACATTACGTTTCCTAATAGAGTTGTTATAAGGATTAAATGAGATCCTTCACATGAATTTATCAGAGTACCTCGCATATAATACATATTTAATAAATGTACATATTCAATTAATGTGTGGTAACTTAAGCATAGTTAATGTGATCGTAATGGCATAGTTAACATTAAGTTCAAGAACAATAAGAAATAGTTGGGTGAGGAGATAATTATGTAAGATCATTTAGTTTTACACATTTTTGTTTCTAGTGCTTTAATCTATATTTAAAAATTTAGTCAGGGACTGCATGAATTCTAGGATTCAGGGTATATTTTCTTCTATTTTATTAGAGCCTATTGTATATAGTTAATGCCTTTGTCCATTTATCTTTTATGCTAAAAGAACTATGAGGTTGAATAAAGATGGTTATAGATACAATAACTATGACCTTACCCATATCTGCAGACCTAGAATCTGAGATTAGGTTTTCTAGTTTCTGTCTAAATAGTTCTATCCAACAGCATGGCTATCAGACTACAGAAGAGAAACTTTAAACTCCCTAATCTAGCAATGATTGCTCTTAGCATACCTGATTCATTCATTCATTAATTTTAAAGCAGATTTTATTATTTACCATGTGGCCAGAATTCTGCTAAGTGAAAGTTATATCATCATAAGTAAAAAATGTCTCTTACGGGCCGGGCACCGTGGCTCACGCCTGTAATCCCAGCACTTTGGGAGGCCAAGGCAGGCAGATAACCTGAGATCAGGAGTTCAAGACCAGCCTGGCCAATATGGCGAAACCCCATCTCTGCTAAAAATACAAAATTTAGCCGAGCATGGTGGCAGGCACTTGTAATCCCAGCTACTTGGAAGGCTGAGGCAGAAGAATCGCTTAAATCCGGGAGGCAGAGGTTGCAGTGAGCCGAGATCTTACACCACTGCACTCCAGCCTGGGAGACAAAAGCGAAACTCCGTCCAAAAAAAAAAAAAAAGTTCCTTACATCTGTAGATCTGATACTCTAGCACATGGTTGGCAAACAGACCGTGGGCAAAATATGTCTGGCCCATTACCGGTGTTTGTAAGTAAAGTTTTACTGGACCACAGATGCACTAACTCATTTACATACTGTCTGTCACAGGTTTTATGCTGGGATAGGAAAATTGAGTAGTTGCAACAGAGGACTTAGAACCCACAGGACGTAAAATATTTACTATCTGTCCTTTTGCCAAAAATGATGGCCAACCCTTGGTCTAGAGGAGAAAGGTATTGCATAAGTAAATCGAATACATAACTAATTTTAACAAAGTTGCGATAGGTGCTATTAAAGCAAATAATAGAGTGAACCTAATTTGAATGATGTGGTCAGGCTACAGTTAACATTTATTTTTATCTGCACAATCAGTTGTGGTCTAACCCAGGGGTCCCCAACCCCTGGGCCGCCGACCAGTACTGGTAGTCCGTGGCCCATTAGAAATTAGGCCGCACAGCAGGAGGTGAGCAGCAGGCTAGCCAGCATTACCACCTAAGCTCTACTGCCTATCACATCAGTGCATTTGATTCTCACAGGAGCACAACCCCTGTTGTGAACTGCACATACAAGGGATCTAGGTTGCACCCTCCTTATGAGAATCTAATGCCAGATGATCTGTCACTGTCTCCCATCATCCCCAGATGGAACCATCTAGTTACAGGAAAACAAGCTCAGGGTTCCCACTGATTTCTACATTACGGTGAGTTGTGAAATTATTTCATTATATATTACAATGTAATAATAGAAATAAATTGCACAATAAATGTATGTGCTTCAATCATCCTGAAACCATCCCCTCCCCAGTTCTGTGGAAAAACTGTCTTCGATGAAACCTGTCCCTGATGCCAAAGGTTGAGGACCGCTGGTCTAGCCAACCCTCCAAGACACCTGTCCTCCTTGTGGTGTTTCAGTGATACACTCAGGTCTTCAGGCTTCACCACCTCAACAAGGTCATTGTCAAAAATGAAGAGAGTCAGCAGAATCACATGGGTAGTTTTGACTGCCCCAGCTTGGAAGCAACACTTGCCATTTCTGCTTGTCATTGGCCAGAGTGAGTCACACGGCCCAGCATAAAGCCAAGGAAGCTGGGATGTATCTCCCTTACATCCTAAGATATAACTCCCTTATGCCTAAGATGGAGCAGAAGACCAGCAGTTGTTGAGCACAAATAATATTTGTCACATCAGGGAAAGCCCTTTTGAGAAAGTTACATGTACTGTAATCTGAAACCTGAAAATAGAGAATGAGTCCGGCAGGTAAAAAGTAGGCAGTACCATCATCAGACACAGGAATCAGGATGTGAGAAGGCAGAGGAAAACCAGATGTGAGGCCTCGGTGTGTTCCAAGAACCAAAGAAGACCATCGAGTATGCGGAAAGTGGAAAAAGTAATCGAAGAAGAATTCAGGAACAAGGTCTGGAAGGGCCTCGTAAGCCATATGCAAGTTTCAATATTATTTCATGGGCAGTCAGTGGAAGCTTTTAAACACAAGAAACTATCTCATTTTTGTTACAAAAGAATCATGTTACCTTCTTCTTCTTCATTTTTTTTTTTTTTTCGGACTGAATCTCGCTCTGTCGCCCAGGCTGGAGTGTAGTGGCTCAATCTCAGTTCACTGCAACCTCCGCTTCCCGGGTTCAAGTGACTCTCCTGTTTCAGCCTCCCGAGCAGCTGGGATTACAGGCGTGCACCACCACGCCTGTCTAATTTTTGTATTTTCAGTAGAGACAGGGCTTCACCATATTGGTCAGGCTGGTCTCGAACTCCTGACCTTGTGATCCACCTGCCTCAGCCTCCCAAAGTGCTGGGATTAGAGGCGTGAGCCACCGCGCCTGGCCAGAACCATGTTACCTTCTAAACAGACAATGGATTGGAGAATTTGTCTGTGTCAGGCAAATCCAGATGAAATCCTGTTTTATTGTGGTTTTTTGTCCTGGGCATCTCATTTATAGATACTAAAAAATTTAAATATTTTGCCAGTGAAGGTCATAAAACAAATATAAGAATTAATAAAGAATTTTTCTCTTACTTAGAGATTAAGGCATACACATATACTGAAAAGTTATTTGCTTGAGAAATGTGACCTAATACCTGCTACAAATCCCCCAAGCCTGTCCCTGTTCATATAGATTATGCACCAGCAGTAGACGGAGATTAATGATGAAGAGCCTTATCAGGATCCTCTTTGTTTTCCTTGCTATATAAAATGTAGCTATGAAACCACTCCATACTGAAAGCCTGTGTTTGTTCGCCCATCTTCATTCCCTTTCTTTTTTCAGGTGCCAAACAGTTTTTATAAGTTAAAGAGATGGATTTTTATGAAACAGAAAACATCTTTTCTCTTTTTTTGCTTGACTCTTAGGTATAAATTTTGTAAATACGAGAAAATCATGAAGCACTGAATAATATACATGTTGTTATAAATTTAATTTTGATGTTTTCATGACTAGCTAAACAACATAATTCATTCACAGTGTAATCACACCTTTTATAACAATTCTTATATACATATATCAGGTTAATTATAGTCTGTGTATCTGACAAGAATTTTATGACAGTCGAAAACAGTTTTCATTTCTCTTTATAAGTAGGTGATATCTTTTCTTTTTTTGGGCTCGTTTTATCAGTTGTATTCAGCATGAACTGTTGAGAAAGGACTCTCTAAAATCCACAGTTCAAGTTTTTGAGGTTGCCAAGTTTCTAAATGCAATTCCATGAGTGGTTCTTTTTCCAATAAAGTTAACCCTGAGTTTTACACCACTTCTCATCTTCCTCCAAGTACTTTCTAAAAGGAGCCGAGTTAAGAACCAGCTCCTTTTCCAACCATTGCTTCTAAAACAATTGGCCAGGAATGAGAAACAGTTTGCGTCTTCTCCTGTCAGCGTAGAATCCTTTAAGCCCTCATGACTCTGACACTCACAAAAATTGTCTCCTTTGGAGGCATTGTGACTTTCAAAAAATAAAGTGCTCAGAATTTATAGATACCTTTATGTATCAGAGGGGGACAGTGGGATGCATTCACAGGATCCACTCCTCCCTTCCAAACATCATTTGAGATAGGAAATGGGATGAACACAAATCCATACTTTAAAACTGTAAGCTGTGCTTCTACTTGTTCTGTAACAGCACGAAAAATCACATCTTGAATCAAGAAAGAAAACATAAACTACGTGTCTTTCCAGCACTGCGACATCAAAGTTACTTGCTTGCCAGCTACCCCATAATTATTGTTTGTGTTGCTGCATGGATGGGAATCAGCACACTTTTATTTTGATAACACTAAACAATTATATGGTGAATGAAAGCAAATGATACTGGAGAAATTGGTGGGGTTAGAAAGAGCCGCAAGAATTATAATAATTTTGACTTCTTAACATGTGCCAGGCACTGTGCTACACAATGTTTATGTATTCTCTCTTTCAATCCTGATGAAAACTAAGTAGAGATATTATTCCTTTTTTTACAGAATACTTAACTGAATCTTGAGTTAAGCATTTGCTTAATGTTACTGAATTAAATATACACAGCAGCTCTGAGATATAAATCTAGTCATTTTTCTTAAGACTGAATTTTAAATATTCATTTCACTTAATTTGCACTCTTCTTTTTATAAACAAGAAAATAAAAGAATGTTTTTCATATTTCAAAAAGGCATCAAGTCTGTGAGGAAGTTTGGCACAGAGAGCAAATAGATTAAAGATAGTTTAATGATCACAGCATAGACCAGTCCTTCGTGATGTGCCACAAGTCTCTGAGCCATTCAATAGTTTTTTTCAGTGATGTAGGTGTGTGTTTACATGGCTGTTTATTTTTAAGAAATGCGTGGATGTGTGTGTATATAGACGATTAGGAGGAGATAACAAACACCAAGAATGACTGATGATAACATTTAAAACAGTAAACATTCTCTAGGAGATTGTATTTTAATTAAAAAGAAGTCTTTAATTTGGATCAAGAAATAATTATACTAATAATTAGTCTGTTCAAAACACAACAAGAAATACTTTAAGTGTCCTCACATCGTGGTAGGTACTTCGCCTAAATTAAGTAACATAAGCTTTGTGGCTAATCATTATTCACTTTAAAACAAAACAGATGAAGCTCAAAAAAATTGAATAGCTCCTTGGGGTCACAGAGATAATAAGTAGAGAAGAAGGGATTTAAAGATAGATTCTGTTGCCACTGTGTGTGTGTGTGTGTGTGTGCGTGCGTGCGCGCGCGCGTGCGTGTGTGTGTGTGTGTGTGTGTGTGTTTACCTTTGAAACACTGCATTCTACTTGATACCTGGTAAATAACATCATGTGAAAAAACAGGTTTTAGTTGAAAACTCAATTAGCAGGAGTTTACAAATCCACACAGCTAAAAAACCAAATGCGTCTGTTCTTTGTATTAATTACAGTATGGTTTCAGAGCAAAGAGAGGGCTGGTCTGCCCTCCTATTCCCTGAAATATTCGCAATCACACCTGCAAACCCGGCTTATACCTGGGGCCTCAGACATGAAGAACATTGTTAAATGGCAGCAAGCAAAAGACTGAGGCCAAGTTGAGAGAGCCCCTCTCAGGAGGAACAATGAAAGGATGGAAGCTAAGTTTAAGTTGGATAATTTTTTAAAAAAAGAAAAAAGAAGTGTAGCAATTGGATTAAAAACTATTTTTATATGTGCAAAGAATTCCTTTACGTAAAAATGTTAAATCTTTCAGTGTGACTATAAAAGGCAGAAATAAGGCTGCATGATAGATGCTAGTACAAAGCAGTTTTAAACTCAGTGTACAGACAAATTAACATGTAACTCTAAAGTCTAATATGGGAAACTTAAGGAATAGGAGCTTTTTCTTTGGGAATAGAACTGCACAGCTTCTGATGTAATTATAACTGCTGTAACCTGTGACCTTCCCATTTGTTTCCGAATAACTCAAATTGTTTTCAAGGTTGGCAACATATTTTACTTTTCAAAATAGTTAATCCAGGATTTTTATTTGTTTGGAAAAAATGGGAAAGTTGGGAATGATGTCACATTGATCTTCCGTTTTGAAGGAATGTTCTAAAGCTTCTTCCCATTCTGAGAGCACTGTCATTCCAGGACTTTTGAAAGGTTAGGAAGCAACATGGCAATGATACTAATTCTAGAAATCTTCTCTTATGACTTCCTCACTATCTTTAACCAATAGACCATACTGTTATGGATTTATAAGTAAATTATGTCATCTTCTCCATGATCTGGCCTATTCTTACCTTATCCAGAAAGATACCCCCATCAAATATATGACAGCTTGAAAGTTCTACCATTCCACGCCAGTCGTCTAAAGAAAAGCTTCTATAATCTCTCAACACTCTGTTTCATGGCCTATAACCCTTATTCAGCAATTTATGTTTGGGGACCAGCGTAAATCCCTCCCAGCTATGGTCTCATCTTATTGCCTCTGTTCTTTCACATTACAGTTGAATAGAACTCTGTCTGAAATATAATTTTTCCCTATAGTCCAGGTCTCATGTTTGCCCATAAAATTGAATAGGGCAGATGACAAGGACTTTTTGCAGGTGGTGTAGAGAAATATATGCATATGTATGTATGTCGGCATGTATTCATACCTATAAATACATGTGTGTGTATGTGTGTGTGTGTGTGTGTGTGTGTGTATAGTATGGTGTACTAGGACAAAGGCCATACATAGATGAGTAAACCTGTTACCATGTATATGTGTGGGACCCAATTGTTTGCATATGTGTGAGATGGGTTTTTTGTGTATGTGCTTTTTCTTTTAAAAATTAATTTCTACAGTAAAAAGTTAAATTCTAGTCAGTCTCTTTCTTCAAAGAGAAATTTAAGCATTTTCTACTCTAAAGTTCTGCCATTCCTATGCACTTGGTGACTTGCTAATTGTGGCAATTATTTCCAATCATTTATTACTTTAAAGCTATTTAATTAAAGCCATACAATACAACTTTGTGCTGTTTATTAATATTTTCTCCTCCTCAGTTCTCTGGGCAACAAGGGCTTAGATTGGGAGCCGTGGGGTTCATAGGTTGCCATATGATTAATAATGGACTGCCTGGAATTTGTCATCTGGCAAATATATGATAATCCCCTACCTGTAAAAGATAAATGAAGCACATCCAAGACTAAATATTTTATTCACTTTTTAAAAGAAAAAATAAATATAATGTATGTTCTGGATAAATTTGGATCTAAATGAGTTCAGTGGCTTTTTATTTTATGTTAGGTCAGTTAACTTATTCATTTTCATTCAAACAAATATTAATGAAAAGTCTTTGCTAATGTGTTAAGCCCTTTTCTAAGTGATGTGGTTGTGAACACAGCAGTGAACCAAACAAACAAATATGCCTCCTCTTATAAGGTTTGCCTGCTGGTGGGAAGAGACAGAAAAAGTGGAGAGACTAAGTAAGTGATGCTTCCTCTTGACCAGAACCACCGCCATCCAATAATTTTCCAAAATGACAAACAATGGAAAAGAGGAGTGGCACCTGATGTATGTATGTTTCCTTGGCCTTTTAGAAAACATGGAGTTGTTCCTTTGGCCATGTACATGCGAATCCACAAGAAGGGTGATATTATAGACATCAGGGGAATGGGTAATGGGTACTGCTCAAAAAGGAATGCCCCACAAATGTTACCATGGCAAAACTGTGTCTGCAGCATTACCCAGCATGTCACGGGCATTGTTGTAAACAAGCAAGTTAAGGGCAAGGTTCCTGCCAAAAGAAGTAATGTGCATATTGAGCACATTAGGCACTCTAGGAGCCAGATAGCTTCCTGAAACCCATGAAGGAAAATGATCAGAAAAGGAAGCCAAAGAGAAAGGTAGCTGGGTTTAATGGAAAGACCAGCCTGCTCCACCCAGAGAAGCACACATTGTGGGAAGCAATGGAAAGGAGCCAGAGATGCTGAAACCTATTCCCTATGAATTCATAGCATAGTAGGTGTTTTTTTTTTTTAAAAAGTAAAATACCTCTGGACCATAAAAAAGTAGTAAATAAAGAAGTGAAATATGTAGTGTGATAGTGATAAGTGCCATGGAAAAAGAAGAAAGGATAGCAAATGCTTGAAAGGATGGAAGGAAGGTTTAATTTTAAATATGATGACAAGGAGGCCGCACAGAGAAGCCATTTGAGTAAATGCCTAAGGAACTGGAGTGAGCTCTGCCCCTACTTAGAAAAGTGTCCCAAGAAGATGGGCAGCCCCCGATGACGCCCTGGAGTGGAGATTATGTGAGATGTTCACAGGGAGATTATGTGAGATGTTCACAGAAAGAAGGCTGAGGTGGCCAGCCCATCTCTCCTCAAACCATCCAAGGGCTCACACAGAATAAACCAAACCATCTCACACAGAATAAAAGCTAAAGTATTTGCAATGGCCTAGAATGACCTACAAGATGTGGCTTACATTCAGGATGGTGGGTTGAGAGTAGATTCCAATAGAAACCAGGTGAAAATAGTTTTGCTCTTAGAGAGCTATTGTAATAATCAGGTCAGCTATTGTACATTGGACCATGATGGAAACAGTGGACATTGCAAGAAGTATTCAAATTGCATGTATGTTTTGAAGGTAGCAGCAACGGAATTTGGTGATGAAACTTATGGCACATGAGAAAAGGAGATGTCACATGTGACTTAGGTTTTTGACCTGAATCAGTGAACAAATAGATTTGGCTCCTACAGTTCAAACAAAAGGATGAAAGCATGATAAAGAAAATAAGAAAGAAGCACTTGCTGATTGGCAAAACCAAAGGCGAGTGATCCAGATGGTTACGTTAGGCAACTATAGTACAGAGGTGTCTGTGAAACACCTATACAATGAATCTCTTCATGAAACCTCTTTATATGCCAAGCCAACATCAGTTGTCTTCTCAACACCTACTTGAAAAGCTTCCCATGTGACATACAGAGATGTGGACTTTGGAGTCAGAAAAACCTACATATTATATTAGGTCTCTGCCATTCATTAAGGTAGTTTTTCTCTTCTCTAGAAAGAGATGGGATTGTCTTTGCTTTAAGTTAATTCATTAATAACATATATAAATAAACTAAGTTGGTTTCTAGCACACAGTAGATACTTAATAAATGGCAGCTGCTGTCATTGTTGTTATTATTATAACTACTATAAATCTTGTCCTTTGGCTGAGATTAAAGACTCTACCTATTGTTTATTTCTCAAGCTCTCTTAACGAATATTAAAATAACACAGTCTGCTGGGTTTTTATAATTAATATGTAGCTGGTGATAAATTCATCAACTTATTTGTTTTTTTAATGAATAGAAATCTAGAAGGAAAAGGTAATCACAACATAATTTTTCTGGCCTTATGGGTGAAATCTTACCCAATTTAGAATAATCTTATAAAATATGGAAGCCTGGATATTATGCATGAGTCATAAACACTGCATCCTCTTACAGAACTAATATAATTCAGTAGATGCTTCGGATGCCTTGGCAGATGCATCATACCAACCTAATCTAGACAAACTGTGCTATCATTAAGTAATTTTATGGAAGTAATTGCCTGTATTAAAAATCTGTCTTCCTCTGCTATTGAAGAGGTTGCCTTCTACTAGGCACAGAAATGTTTTCCTTTCAGCCCAGGCACACCAGTTTCAGGGCTTAGAAAAATGGCCAAGAGATTTCTCCTGAAGCAAGCCTATAGCACATTAGTATTCGTATGTTATTTTCTTGTGCCCTTATATGTGCCCCTGGTTCTAGGAAAAGAGAATGCAATTTATTAACTCTTTTCAGTATTCATCTCTTTGACTTTTTAAAATATGTATCCCCTACACTGGGCTAGGTGTGGGCTCTAAAGCAATGAATAAATAGTTTCCTGCCTTCAAGGAGGATACTACAGCAGTGCTTTCTAAACTGAAGTCAAGAAAATATCATTTGGGGAGATAAAAATTAACGTGCTAAGGAAATATATTGGATTGTTGAAGCATTAAAAATATGTCCTTGCTGCAAGATTACCCAGAAGGTTAATCGGCTACAGGGCATCTGACTTTTCAAAAGATCTTTCAGTATAAAGCATTCTTTAAGCTAATCAAGAAAATTTTTTCAATTAAGAGCTCTAGAATATTATTTGGCATTGAGAAATGCTAGTCTGATGTAATGTTAGCATACATCCAGTAAATTACAACTTCAGTATCAAGAACATGATCATTTAGTTCATGAAAAAGTTGATGTAATAAAACTTTTAGAATTACAATGTTGGTGCTCAAAGGTCGCTTGAAGGTCATTTAATCACCATGTCTTTCAATCTTTCCTTCTATTCACTACACACTGCTTAGGAACCAATTCAAAGAGCTAAGTCTTCACAGTTGGTCTCCTCTCCTACAGGTGGTCATTTGATCTGAAGCTATGCTATAATGGGGATTATGGAACTTCTTGGAGTGTACTGGCATCATATCTAATAATGGGTGCCATGGCATTTATATATGGCATTATATATGATTAGGTATTGGGAGGTATGATCACAATGCCCTGTATTATTAGGGCATTATATATTATATATGATTAGGTATAATGAGGTATGATCACAATGCCCTGTATTATTAGGGCATTATATATTATATATGATTGGGTATAATGAGGTATGATCACAATGCCCTGTATTATTAGGGCATTATATATTATATATGATTAGGTATAATGAGGTATGATCACAATGCCCTGTATTATTAGGGCATTATATATTATATATGATTAGGTATAATGAGGTATGATCACAATGCCCTGTATTATTAGGGCAGGGACTATGCCTCTGTTTTCTTTGTATGCAATGTTAGATTAAAAGACCTGAAGAATTGAACATATTAAGGTACATCCCCCATGTTCACTCAACCAACATACATTTATTGTGTTCATTCTAAGAGCTGAGGCACTGTTCTAGGCACTGAGAATATAGCAATGAATAAAGCAGACACTGCATCTACCATCACAGAGCTTACATGACAGTCGGAGACACAGACAATAAATAGGTGAAAAGATATGTATTATAATGACAACAAAAGATGATTTTATGTAAAAATAAAATAAGGCATAATAAGAAAATAGAGAATGATTAGTGTGGTTTGGTATGACCTCTCTGGAAGTAAGAATATTTCAGCTGGAAGTAACAATGAATACAGAGACCGAGATACCAGGAAGAGTGCATGCTGTGTTCAAAGAACAGCAAAGAGGCCAGTCTCAAAAAAAGGGATTGAGGGCCAGGCACAGTGGCTCATGCCTGTACTCCCAGCACTTTGGGAGGCCAAGGCGGGCAGATCATGAGGTCAGGAGTTCAAGACCTGCCTGGCCAACATAGTAAAACCCCGTCTCTACTAAAAATACAAAAAATTAGCCGGGCGTGGTGGCACACGCCTATTGTTCAAGCTACTCTGGAGTCTGAGGCAGGAGAATCAATTGAACCTGGGAGGCGGAGGCTGCAGTGAGCTGAGATCATGCCACTGTACTCCAGCCTGTGCAACAGAGTGGGACTCCATCTCAAAAAAAAAAAAAAAATGATAGGACAATTTGTCAAATCAGATTTGAAAACACTAAAGATTAACACATAACTTAGGTGCATGCTAAATTTAAAATAACCTTAGGGTTTTTTTTTAATTGTAAAATTCTAGGTAAGTTCACTGAAGTCTACTATTTTATTCTATTCTACCCCTACTTTGCAGAGGTCCTAATGTTACCAAAATGCCACGGGTTTGGTCTGGGTCCTGCTATTTGCTGCACAGAAAGCAAATCACTGAGACAATAAGTATTTCCAGGGAAGAAGGCTTTACTTCAGTGCTGCAGCTGAGGAGATGGGAGATCCATCTCAAATTCATCTCCCTGACCTACTAAAATTAGGGGTTTATATAGCAGGGAGAAATGTAACCATGTGTGAGAAAACAGGAATTAAGGAGGGGTAAGTAAGAGAAGTTGGTCAGTAGGAAGCATGTGGTCAGTTACACAGTCACGATGGGCAAGGGGTCTGGCATCTCATTATCCAGATGATCGATCTGGTGAATTTCAGTTCCTTCATACTATTTGGGAAGCGTAATGGTTGGTTTCCTGAGAAAGGAACTCAGATAAGACAAATGTGACTCCCTCAAGTTTTAAGACTGGGAAGATCAATTTCTATATTTATTCAAAGGAACCATAAACATCAGTTCTGTGGGACAATTGGGCTGGTTTTACTAAATACAGAGTCAGGCTCTCCCCCAAGAATCTGGCAGAAGAAACTTCTCAAGATAGTTTGCTTAAATTTTGGCTAACCTTTACCACCCCCTGCCCCCAGCCCACCCCCTACACACACTTCTTTTAATAAGGAAATGAAGACATTAGTGGTTAAATTATTTAGCTGAGGTTATGTAGCTAGCTATCACAAATCTAGAAGCAATTTCTAGATCTCCCAGTAAATATCAGTTTTTGTGGTTTGTTCAAGAACACTAGGCAATGAATTTAGCAAAGGTGTGTGCCTTTTTTATGTCACCTTGTAGCACTTAGTATGGTGTCTTTGCATGCTATAAGGACCCAGGACATTTTTGGTGAATAAGATTGAGAGGACATAAATCTTAACTGGAATATAAACTTATATACAGAGAGCTAGTCTAAATATCTGTGCTAACAACCGTCTTACTTACAATTAAGGGTCTAAGAAAGCATTGAGAAGTAATAGGGGAAAGGAAAAGCTGGAGATGAATGCAAATGCTTGTGTGGCTTTCCTCCAGGGATCTAAATCAAATCCTCATTGTATAATTTGATTTGGTTACTCATTGTTTCTAATTAGAAATAATCACATTTACATGATTTCCCCCTCCTTTTTAGTTTCTCACCAAAATTGCTTTGCTCAATTATGCCACTTTATGGTTTCATATAATTTGTATCTCTTGACTCAACAGTTCCCCACATAATTTGGAATGTGTTTTATTTTTTTAAGAAGTGAAAGTTTGAGAGCTATTCTCAAACTGATCATGAGACTTAAGTAGCTCCAGTAAGCACAGAAGCATGCTAAAAGCAAACTGAGGAATACTTGAAAGTTCAAAACTAGGATGATGCTTATTACTAACTATATGTGAAATTAATTAAAGATTTAATTATTTGAGGAAAAGTAAATTGGCAGTTTCTACTTTTTGAGTCATTAAAAACATGTCTATTGCTCTAGGGGTTTTGAGTGCATGTGCAAAAAGTAGACTATGCCAGCTTTGAAGTTGCAAGTTTAATAGAAATTCAACTTAAATATATGCTGCAGTCTTAGCTTTTTATCCCAAATATGCCAACTTATTTTCTTCTCTAAAAACTGTTTATATAAATTTATATTTTCACCAAGATGTTTAAATACTATAAAATGATTTTCCTGTTTTTATAAAATCATGGTATTTAGAGTTGTAAAAGACTTTCAGGCTTGTTTATAAATAATGACACTCAGATTGGCAAGTGTGTTATGACCCATAGTTATATAGCTAGCTAAACACAGAAATAACAGGGACACAACAGTTCCATAAGATACTGTTTCTTCTGCTACATGATTTTGAAAACTCTAGGAGAAGGGGGACAGGAAAGGAATGATGACAGTGGACATGTTAGAAGCATTTCGTTTCTTCAATCCTCTGTATTTGTGTGTCTGTGTAATAAAATCTATGTAATTTATCAGACAACTTTTATTTCCTTCTGAGTTTTCTTTTCAATAGTCCATCTTTAACCAGTAAAACTTTAACAACATGTCATTGCAACAAGTAACCTATTGCACATCTATTGTATATCAATGTCTCTTTTAAGTGCTGGGGCAACAGTGGTATATAATGTACAACATTTGTATTTTAATGAAAAAAGTATTACAGAAGTAATTCTATCAACAATAACATTTCATAGATAAGTGATGAAGACATTAAAACAAAGTAGTGTAATAGAGAGTGGGTTCAGTTCTTGGTGATTTATAAATTGGTGGTCAGTTTGGTATCTCTGGAGAAATAAATTTTTTGTGGGGACCTGGTTGAAAAGATCTGGCATCAACCACAGGAAGATTTTGAGAACCAGTCTTCCAAGAAGAAAGGGTAGCAAGTATCTAATGTGGCATTTGACAAGAATGGGCTTTCCATATTGAGGTCCATGAGGTTCCACATGGTGCCCTACTGCTGTAATAAAGACGGGAAGAGAGCTCCCAGGCAAAGGCAGAGCAGAAGAAGAGAGTGAGATAACGTAGGGTCTCGTAGGCCATGAAAATGTCTCTGGACTTTACTGTGTGTAATTTTAAAAGCCATTGGTCATAATTTTGTTTATTTGGTTTTTTTACTTAGAGCATAGAATTCAAAGTTAATGCCTACAGTCCAGGGTGATATCGGATCTAGAACCAAGAGATGATTCATTCTGGTGGGGAAAAGATGTATAGGTATTTTTTCCTCATAAAAAGATACTAGAAGAATTCTTACTTAGCTGTCTATGCCTAAAACATAATTAATGACATTTACTTGTTTTCAAATTCACATTTTAAATAATATTGAAAGTAAGACACAGGAAAACATTCTTGTGCTGTCTAATAAAATATTAAGAGTTTTCTGTCTGATATTTTTGCAACATTTTTCTCCAAAATATCATTTTTATGTAGAGAAAAAGCATCTATAGTCAATATAAACCCCTAAAAACAGAGATAGTTTGGATGAACAATTATCCAAAATGATGATCTGTATTATTTGGTTTCAGTAATCATCCTCAGAGCAGTTTGGGTTATTTCTAGATCCTTTAAAATAATTTGGTTTCTCCTGAACCATAGGTAAATAGGTTCCATGTATCAAAGGAAAAGATAAACAACAGAAGTGTAATGTTATCTTACTTTTTGTCTTTCCAAATTTTAAATTAATTTAAATAACCTATAAGTGTAAAATATGATACAACTAATTTTAATTGGAATTTTATATCCCCAGGTATCAAGCATTGCTATTTCCATGGAACTCTTACACATCATCAATCCACTTAAGTGCCTAAGATAGTTTCTCATGAATTAGAGATTAAGGATAAAAGCAATACTTATGTGATATCATGCATGTGTTTAGTCTTTTCTCACATTGCTATAAATAATTATCTGAGACTCGGTAATTTATAAAGAAAAGAGGTTTAATTGACTCAGTTCTGCAAGCTGTAGAGGATGCATGGCTAGGGAGGTCTTAGGAAACTTACAATCATGGCAGAATATGAAGGGGAATCAGGCACATCTTACATGCCCAGAGAAGGAAGAAGAGAGAGAAGGAAAATGTGCTACACAGTTTTAAACAAGCAGATCTCATGAGAACTCACTTATCAGGAGAACAGCAAGGGGAAAGCCCCACCATGATCCAATCACCTCCCACCAGGCCCCTTCAACATTGGGGATTACAATTCAACATGAGATTTGGGTGGGGACATATATCTAAACCATATGAATTCATAAGAGAGCAAAGCAATTGGATTGTGAAGTTTGAAATCAAAAGCCTGTATTTGAGTCTCAGCTCAAAACCCTTTGACCTTGAGCAAGTTCCTCATCCTCTTTGAGACTCTGTTTTCCCAATTGCTAAATGCAGATAACAATGCCCATCTCACATGATATGGGTACTATGAGGTTTAAATTATATAAATGAAGTACTTAGTAGACTAGAATATAATGTTTGTATTATACACTCCTGCTGCATAAGGTTAAAATGTCACTGTATCATTTATTTTAGCATTTGGGATGGAAAACCATATCAAGACATATGCATCTAGTTTTCCTTTAAACATTTTCTGTTGTCCAGTGATTTTCTTTATCTGCTGCACACGAGCACTCAGATATCTGTGGTTTGACAGTTGAGATGTTTAGAGGATTAGTACATTGAATGGCAGGTTGACTTACATTATAGTTCTCTTCCTGTGTAGCTTGCCCTCATGTTCTTAAAATACAATATTTCACAGACAAGATTGATGATGACAATGAAGAAGAAGACTGTTTTCTTATTGTCAAGCTGAACAAACATAACTTCAAAATGAAATTTGGACTAGGATTCTAATTATTTTATCCTTTCAGTGTAAAGAGAGATGTTTTCTTCCAGGATGCAAAAAAGTAAAAATACATTAATCTCCCTAAAGAGAAAAAAAAAGAAGCATTTTAACAGTATTATTCTATGTGAATTACTAAATCACGTTTATCTACATCTGGAGTAGCCAAATCTGAATTGACTGATTACTTTTTAAACTAGAATTTGGTTCTGGGTTTAGAACCTTAACTCCAGGTGTTAAAAGCATCTTCTAATTCTTTGATTCACGAAAGTAGACTCTACAGAAAAATTTAGTATTAGATGAGTGGTGGAATTCAAAACATTTAGCATTGTTCTTTATTTTTTTTGTTCTCGTTTAATCCTTGGATAAAAATGACATTCATTTTAGTCAAAAGAAACAATTATGCAATGGTATCTAATGAAAAAATGAAAACATTTTCCCCCCTTCTTGTTTCCCATCTATCCAATTTCCTTGGCCCATTGGGAGCCATTCTTTAATTATTTTATATCCTTTCTGAGAATCTTTAGGCTACACAAACAATTATGAATATGGATTCTTCATTTTGTCTTCTTTTCTACTCAAAAGATAGGAAGCCACACACAATAACCTTTACTTTGCCTTTTTTTCTTCTTATATATACTGATAATATAAAGATTCCATTGATGGGTATTATTTGTTTTCAATCTCTTGTTATTAAAAATATTACTCAAATAGCCATGTACACAGGCCATTTTGACACATGTGTACATATATCTCCACTTAAAAATGTGTCTGGAATTTACATGTAATTTTAAAAGCTTTGACCGTAATTTTGTTTATCTTTTTTTTATATAGACTGTAGAATTCAAACTTAATACAGTTCAGGGTCATGTCTGATTAAGAATATGTTCATAATAGCATTGTTAGGTCAACTGTTACGTGTATTTATAATATCAATAGCTGTTGTCAAATGCCTTACACAGAGATTGAATTGACTTACACTCCTACTTGCTGTATGTGAAAGTGCCTGTTTCCCCTACAGCCTTCTCAGCATAATTTGATATTGAACATATATTTTTAGCTAGTATGAGAAGCAAAAAATATATAATTTTTATTTGTATTTTCATTTATATTATTATTTATATTTTTAATATTAAGGTTGACCATCTTTGCATATGTTTGAAACCTTTTTACTTTCCTGCAAATTGAGGGTTCACATTATGCATCCATTTCTGTATTGGGTTATTAACGCTTAGCTCATCAATTTTCTAGACATAGAGTTATGTATTATGGGTATTATCTGTCTGTGTTATGGGTTGCAATATATTTTCCTCAAATTTTCATGTATCTTTTGTTTTTTTGAGACAGGGCCTTGCTCTGTCACCAGGCTGGAGTGCCGTAGCACGATCTCGGATCACTGCAACCTCTGCCTCCCGGGTTCAAGCAATACTCCTGCCTCAGCCTCTTGAGGAGCTAGGACTACAGGGCCCTGTCAACATGCCAGGCTAATTTTTTTTTATTTTTTTATTTTTAGTAGAGACGGGGTTTCACCATGTTGGACAGGCTGGTCTTGAAATCCTGACCTCAAGTGATCTGTGCTCCTTGGCCTACCAAAGTGCTGGGATTACTTTATCTTTAAAATTAGAGTATAGGCCGGGTGTGATGACTCATGCCTGTAATCCTAGCACTTTGGGAGGCCGAGGTGGGCAGATAGCCTGAGCTCAGGAGTTTGAGACCAGCCTGGGCAACATGGTGAAACCCTGTCTCTACTAAGAATACAAAAATTAGCTGAGTATGGTGGTGCGTGCCTGTAATCTCAGCTACTTGTGAGGCCTAAGAAGAAAAAATCCCCTGAATCCAGGAAACGGAGATTGCAGTGAGCCGAGATCCTGACACTGTACTCCAGCCTGAGCGACAGAGGGAGACTCTATCTCCCCCCGCCCCCCCCCCCCCAAAAAAATATATATGTATATGTATATATATGTGTATATATGTGTATATATGTATATATATGTATATGTATATATATAGAGAAAGAGAAATAAAATTAGTGTATAGTTTTTTTACTTCATTGTGATAGCACCACTAATTAATAATCTATCTTTTCCTCACTGAGTTAGTCTTTTTTTACTATGTTAATTTGTTCTTATTTTTGGATTTTCTTTTATATTTAATTTATCCATGATCCAGTAATATACCGAGTTAATTATTAAGACCTTATCAAAGAGTGCCTGTTTCCTCTCATTTCACTTTTTAAAGTTTACTGGCTATAGTTATTAATTTATTTGTTTATACTTAAAATCATCTTGTTTCATTTTTTAAAATATTTTGATATCTTTATTGAGATCAAGTTAAATTAATAAAGCAACATATGGAGTATTTGCATGTTTATGTGCTGTACTTTGCTAGTGAGAACTCAGTGTGTCTTTATTTGTTCTTTTTTTTATAGCCTTCAGAAGTGCTTTAAAATGTACTTCAAATACGCTGTGTATCATTATTTCCAGTTATTCTTGTGCGTTTCTCTTTGGTTTTTGTAACTTTTTTTCTCTAAATCTTTTATCTTGTGTTTGTTGATATTATTTTTTACCTTCTATGTTGTGGTTAATTTGCCTGAAAATGTTGATTTATTTGTATTATTTTTGATAATGAATATGGCATTCCCTTGTTTATAGCATATTTTCAGTTGTGTCCTGGGATTTTTAGGTATTCTATCATGTTTTCTGTAAATACTGAGAGTTGTACCTACTTCTTTCTTTTTTTATGCTTCTGTTGCTTAATCTTGTATAATCATCTTGTCTAACATCTCTAGGATATTATAAAGTAACAGTGATACTGTATTTTGAAGTCTTCTCTTGACTGCTTCTAGAGCTTTCTTTTGAGAAATAACAGCTCTAGCTTTGGGCTGAGACAGATGACATTTTTGTATTATGTAAGTATAGATCAGTCTTGTTTTATTGAATATTTTTAGAATTGTTTTTAAATATCAATACCTTTCAGTTTAAATGGGTATAATAAAATGCCTTTTTCTCCTAAGACTTAGTAACATGAACGTGATTAGTATATTTAATAATATTGAAGTTTCTTTGAATTCCTTAAATAAAACTCATTTTTTCATGGTATATTTCCCTTAATATGTTACTGAATTCCATGTTGGAGAATTTTATTTGTAAACTTTGCATTGCTGTGCATAACTGAGATTAGCATCTAATTTTCAATTTTTGTGTGTTTAATACTTTAGAGCATTATATTCATTTAGTACAAAGGGTTTGAATGTTGTCCTTTTCTTAATGCTCTAAAAAGGTTTTTAAATCTTTGCAGTTACCTGCTATTTAATTGTTGGGTAGAATTTCCCTTAAAAACTATTTGGCAAATGCCACTCTTTCAATGGACATTTTTCTGTTTACTGTTTTTTTCTTTCTGCTCTGAGATCTATTCTGGTAACTTTAATTTCATAGGAAATAAGGCATATTTTTCCAAAAGCTTCAGAGTATTTACTTGTGATTCTTTAACAGACTCTCTCTCTGGTTACTTCTCCCTAAGTTCTTTCCCTTTTTAAATTTTATTCTTTTCTTTTTGTTATTCCTTATAATTACATAAAATTATAACAATAATAATTTTATATTACCCCTTATAAGCTTAGCTATTCTATATTTACTCCTAATCAAGAGGGTTTTCAAATTTGTTTCTTTTCTCTCCTTTTGTAATGTATTAGTTTTTTTATTTTGGTTTATATTGTTGTTTTTTAATGAAGTTTGAGCCTGACATGGTTGATTCATTTGTATCTTTAAAAAATTTTTTTTTGTTTTTTTGAGATGGAGTGTCACTCTGTCGCCCAGGCTGGAGTACAGTGGCGCGACCTCAGCTCACTGCAACTTCTACCTCCCAGGTTCAAGCAATTCTCCTGAGTCAGCCTCCCAAGTATCTGGGATCCAGGCATGAGCCACCACACCCGGCTATTTTTTGTATTTTTTATTTTTATTTTTTATTTTTTAGACAGAGTTTCACTCTTTTGCCCAGGCTGGAGTGAAGTGGCATGATCTCGGCTCACTACAACCTCCACCTTCCAGGTTCAAGCGATTCTCCTGCCTCAGCCTCCTGAGAAGCTGGGAATACAGGCATGTGCCACCACACCTGGCTCAATTTTTTTTTTTTTTTTTGGATTTTTAGTAGAAACAGGGTTTCATCATGTTGGCCAGAGCTGGTCTAGAACTTTTGACCTCAGGTGATCCACCTGCCTCGGCCTCCCAAAGTGCTAGGATTACAGGCATCAGCCACTGCGCCTGGTCTATTTTTTTGTATTTTTAGTAGAGACGGGGTTTCATCATGTTAGCCAGGCTGGTTTTGAAGTCTTGACCTTTAGCGATCCAGCTGCCTCAGCCTCCCAATTAAAATTTTTATAATTATGTAAGGCAATGAATTTTCCTCATAGCAGTTTTATACATAAATAATGTTTACATTATCATTGTTCTCTAGCAGTTCTGATTTTTCTTATTGATACGCATGTTTTAAAAAGGACCCTTGTTCATTTACAGAGAATGATTTTTTGTTTCTATCTTTGTTATTGAAATTCTAGTTTATTACATTGAAAACAGACAAAATTTTTCATGCTTTTTCTGTTTCAGCACTAATTAAAATTTTCTCTCCAAGTATATGGTCATTTCTTTGGTGAATGTTCCATGAGCACTACTTTGGGAATTCATTAGTGTCCTGTATTACCACACCCTACTACTAGTGCATTTCTATTTCTTCTTACATTTTCTATAATTATGATGTGTGAGTGTTAAGGTTGATATAAGTTATGCATTTTAGCATTATAAAGCACCCCTGCTTGTTTTACATAATATTACTTTATTTATAAACATTGTTCTGATATTGAGAGTCCAATCCATGTTTTCTTCTTATTTTGTTTTCCTGTTATAATTCTGCACATCCTTTTAATTTCATACTCCCCGAAGTACTTTGTTCAGGTGTATCTATTGCACATGGTATAGAGTTAGATTTTGCTTTGTTAATGTGATATGAAAATCTTTGTTTTATAATTGGTAACTTAGACTCTGAACTTTGTAATAGCTATATTCATATTATCCTAAAAACAAATATAAGATTTCTGAATCAAGGTGTATTAGTATTACTTACAGCAAAAAACACACCAGCAGTTCCTGTGAACCCGATCTTTCTTCCTACTCAAATTGTTCATTATCTTTCCCTTATTCACTCTCTTTTGTTGTTGTTGCTAGTAATGGGCATATACCTTAAATTCTAATCCTTCATGATCATCCATACGTCTATTTTAAACTTAATTCTGCAGTTAAAATAGTCAATGCCACTAATCCTTTTTGCTAGGATTTCTCCAATAATCTCTTGTTTGGCTAGAGTTCATCTAATAGTTTCCTTTGTTTTTCTAAATAAGGACTCATAAGAAACATATCCTGAAGTCCTCTATATTTAAAATTACTTTTCTATAGACTATTTACAAGGGGGACACCGTCCTTGAATAAATAATCTTTAGATGTCCTCTTTTAGTCTTTAAATTCTAATAGGTGTTACTCTATTTCCATCCATTTTGTTTATTATTTTCTATGGTCCCCTGTTTTTGAATGTTGCTATAGAAAATTTGATGCCAGTCTAGGGGGGCAGCCCCCGCCCGGCCAGCCTCCCCATGCGGGAGGGAGGTAGGGGGGTGCCTCTGCCCGGACACTGACCCCGTCTGGGAGGTGGGGGGCGCCTCTGCCCGGCCGCCCCGTCTGGGAAGTGAGGAGCCCCTCTGCCCGGCCGCCACCCCGTCTGGGAGGTGTACCCAACAGCTCATTGAGAACAGGCCATGATGACGATGGCGGTTTTGTCTAACAGAAAAGGGAGAAATGTGGGGAAAAGAAAGAGAGATCAGATTGTTGCTGTGTCTGTGTAGAAAGAAGTAGACATGGGAGACTCCATTTTGTTCTGTACTAAGAAAAATTCTTCTGCCTTGGGATGCTGTTAATCTATAACCT
The DNA here is from genome assembly GCF_029281585.2 of Gorilla gorilla gorilla. NCBI lineage: Eukaryota > Metazoa > Chordata > Mammalia > Primates > Hominidae > Gorilla > Gorilla gorilla. Next base: position 169,745,196 of record NC_073228.2, read on the forward strand.
TACCCCCAACCCCGTGCTCTCTGAAACATGTGCTGTGTCCACTCAGGGTTAAATGGATTAAGGGCCGTACAAGATGTGCTTTGTTAAACAGATGCTTGAAGGCAGCATGCTCATTAAGAGTCATCACCACTCCCTAATCTCAAGTACCCAGGGACACAAACACTGCGGAAGGCTGCAGGGTCCTCTGCCTAGGAAAACCAGAGACCCTCGTTCACATGTTTATCTGCTGACCTTCCCTCCACTATTGTCCTATGACCCTGCCAAATCCCCCTCTCCGAGAAACACCCAAGAATGATCAATAAATACTAAAAAAATAAATAAATAAATAAGTTTCTCTAAATGACTGCTAAATTAGTAGGACTAATCTTGATAGTGATTTAGAATTGGTCCCATTAGTTTGAGATTGAAAATTTTCTCTAGCTGTTTACAAGATAGTTCTTATATACTTAAGGTAAAATTTCCTTATGTCCTGTTATTATATTCCTTGCAATCTGAAGTAAGACTGAAATAATTGTAATAAATCAAAGTTCATCTCTACCCACCCTCAAGCCTCTTGTCTAATTATAAATGGAAGCATGGAACTTGTATTTGAATTCCAATTATTGAAATAATTGTTAGTAAAAATTTTCCCAAGGCAAAAAAAAAAAAAAGAAAAAAAAAAAGAAAATTTGATGCCAGTCTAAAGTTTTAATGAAAGATTTTGTCTTTTTGTGGATCTATTTGCTATTTATCATTGAGATCCAGTATCTTAGTAGGATATCTCCCTTGTTGACTACTCTGGGTCAGCTTTTCCTGGTGTTTGGTGTGCCTTTTAATTAGCTAGATTCAGGTATTGATTTATTCAGCAGTATGTCTTTGAACTATATCTTAATGATTTTTTTTTCCTTCCCGTTCAAATATTTGGTTTACTTTTATTGAGGAGCCAGTTAAGAACATCGTATAACTCCTTTGCCTGATATTTATAATGATCTTTCTTTCACTCTATTTTTAGTTTTTTAAGTGTACTCATTTGATTGCTCTGGTAATTCCCATCTACTGCATCCCTTACTGAATTTTTTGCAGTGTCTGCACTTTGTTATGTCTCTCTCCATTTCTTCCCTGGGTTCTGGCAGTTCAATTTTTATTTATTTATTTATTTATTTATTTATTTATTTATTTATTTATTTATTTATTTATTTATTTTACATCTGTTTCCTCCTGTATATGTGCTGTGTGGTTTTCCTTCATAGAAACCAGTGCCTCATACCCATTCTCCTAATTCTCAGAAATGTTTGGACAGAATTGTCATCTGTTCTGTGGCAGCACTTTTCCTTCCAAAACTCTGGCAACTTTTCTTGCTTTCCCACCTTTTGTTTTTATATCCTTGTGTGTATTCTCTGTTAGCTCTCTTTTTATTACTTCTTGGGATTTGTTAGATTTTCCTGGCCCAGCTTTTTACAGAAACCATCCCCACCCACTCTGAGTGTGGTGTTTTTTGTTTGTTTGTTTTGGTTTAGTTTTAGATCAATTCTTTAAGCGCCTTTATCAGAGTTGCCTATATGGCTTATATTCCATGGACTGCAATGCCAGTCGCTCCAGTTCTCACAGGTTTTGTTTGATGCAAGGTCTTCAGGGATTATACCTTCAGAACAAGCCCCTTCCATCCAGAAGGTGCTTTTTGGCCTGCAGTTTTGAAATCTACTGATAGAGATTTTGGAATCTCTTCACTTTTCTCTGTAGAGTTGCTGCTGTAGTTCACCTTAAATTATGTCTATGCAAATCTTATCTTGTGTAGCCTTTATATTTTTTATGCTTTTTATCTTCCACAGGCCATAATTATTTTTTTAATTAACCTGAACATAGAGTTTAAAAGTAATTTTTTCATTCACATTGTTGTGTTTTACATTTGCTCAATTACGCTACTGACTATGAATCCTAGAATCTCAAAGGCTTAATACAGTAACATTTACTTATGTTTCAAATAACAGTATGTTGATGTCATTACTGGTTAGGAGGCCCTACTGGGCCACTGTCCTCCAATTAGTGAAACAGCAGCCCAGGATTTTTCCATATTAGGGCTCTACTCTTTTAAATGTAACTACCAGTGTCACTTTGTGGGTTAGTCTCTATTCCTTCCAGCTGAAGAGGGAAAAAAGGAAAAAGAAATATTAAAAATACGACTCATAGGAAGGGTATATATAATTCATTTCATTGACTGGTATAGAGTCATACAGTGTCACTGCCCTGCAAAGACTGGAATATAGGCTAGTCATATGCTAGGATGAGGACATGGGTTTGGTGATCAAATAACTTATTCTTCCAAAGTAGGATTCCAGGGGAGAAGTTGCTTGAGGTTTCACGCTGCCATAGACATGTTAAAAATTGTTTCTAATATTTTTTCTTGTTTTGATATTCTAAGATGGAGCCTAAGAAATGGTAGGCATTCAGTAAATATATGGTAAATGGGTGAATAAATGAATGACTAAATAGACAGATGGTTGCTTGTTTTATTGAAGGAGTAATTGAAGAAAAAGTATATGGCTGGATCAGAAATGGCATGTAAAAAAGATAGGCAAATTGACAGACCTATTTGTCATACAATGTAGCATATTCTTTTCTACTTTAACTTCATCATTGCCCTGATTTTCATATATATGTATATACATTTGTTTTTTATTCTGATTAAAACAAGTTTCCACATGCAATATGATAAAGTTAATAGGAAACAGCTTCCAAATGCAATGTTTGGTTGGATTTAGGCAAGACTTTTTCAAAGTATAAACATGAAATTGTTTTTTAAATTGGTGATGAAGTAATAAAGGGTATGAAAAGTCCAAAGTATTTATTTTGCTTTTATCTAGTATGTAATGAGGAAACATATAAAAATATGAACTAGAAGCAACTTGCAGAAGGCCTCTAAAAATGTTCCAATGTTAAACGTTCATCCAGACTTTGAATAGATATGCTCTGAAGCCTATAAAGCTTCTATTTAAGGCTTACAAGTATTGCTCAGTATGACAGGCAGAAGGATATCACCCAAAGATGTCACCTCCTAACCCCCAGAACCTGTGAATATGTTACATTACATGGCAAAGGAGGATTAAGGCAGCAGATTAAATTAAGGTTTCTAACCATCTGAATTTTAAAAAGGGAGATTAAACTGGATTATCCAGGTGGACCCTGTATAGTCAGAAGAGTCTTTACACGTGGAGAAGGGAGGAAGGGAGGAGAGTCGGTGTCAGGGTGATGTGATGTGAAAAAGACTCAACTGGCCATCACTGGCTTTGAAGATGAAGGAAAGGAGTTCCAAGCCAACATGGGTGGCCCCTAGAAGCTGAAAATAACAAGGAAAGACATTCCTCCTTAGAACCTCCAGAAAGGAATGCAGCCTTACTGACACTTTCATTTTGGCCCAGTAGGATCCTTTTGGGACTTCTGACATCCATACCTATAGGATAATGAATTTGTGTTGTTTTAAGCTACTAAGTTTGTGATAATTTGTTACTGCAGCCATAGGAAAGAGAAACACTCTGGAAACTCACATGTTTCTAGGCTACAAGCTTCATACTTTTCCCAACTTATGCACAACAGTATCATTGATCAACATGAGACTCGTAGTCTGAAAGTTTAAAGATATAATTCAGTTATGTGATCAGATTTGTTGTTTTATCGGCTTATTGGCCCTGACCAAATTATATGACTTTGCTGCCATACCTAGCAGCAGGTACTTTATGGGACCCTTTGAAAAAAAACCAGTTTATACAATATGCCAAGATAAATCTTAGCTAATAACAAACCTATGGTCACATTGATGAGGTAAAAGAGAAATAGGAAACAGCTTCCAAATGTAATGTTTGGTTGGATTTAGGCAAGACTTTTTCAAAGTATAAACATGAAATTGTTTTTTAAATTGGTGATGAAATAATAAAGAGTATGAAAAGTCCAAAGTATTTATTTTGCTTTTATCTAGTATGTAATGAGGATTACATATCTAGTATGTAATGAGTATTAGCCAAGATAAATCTTGGCTAATAACAAACTTGTATGGTCACATTGATGAGGTAAAAGAGAAATTATGTTTTGAGAGTCAGTTTAATGCTAAGCTCTTAATAATTTAGCATTTGTGTAAATCTCAAGTATATATATATATATTTATTTATCTATTTATTTTCCTCTGATTTTTTAAAAACATCTCTTCCCTGAAAGTGGACATTGCACTTTTTATTATGATAGGAAAGACAAATAAACTAGTAAAAAGTAGAATAGGCTGGGGAACAAACATACTTGTGAACTTTTTAAATAGAAATACACAAAGAAAATACTCAGAATAAAATTATCTCTACTGGGCAAACATAAAAAGGACCATAACTTTTATGGGTCTTTCCAAAGAAGTGAACTGTGGCTTAATAACTTAATCATGATCTAGATTTTCCTATTGGAGTTAAGTAGAGAGGTTGCAGGTTGGAAACATAAAATGAGCTGAAACATCACAATGGGTATGAAGTATCTTTCTGATAATTTTACTAATTAAATTGTTGCAGGAAAGTTGCAAAGCTGCGTATGCCCCATGGGAAGGTTTATTGCTTTTCTGAAGTATTCCAACAAGAAACCAAACTATGAGCACGTATAAAATGACATTATGTGTAAGGCCCAAAGTTAGATTAGCCGAGTTGTTTTGAAGAGGCATCAAATAATTGATCAGGAAGTAAAACTGTGATTATATAATAAAATCACAGTTGAATTGTAGCAAATAATTGCAAAAATAATTAAAGTCACAAATCCTCCCAGTAACAATATGAAACAATTCTCTTTAGTGCCCCACAGGGATGGAACTTGCTAGCTTTGATTGGGATTAAACCTGGAGGTATAAAAGAAAAGGAAAAGAGCAGTCTGGAAAAAAATTGTATTGAGAACATATCATCCAAAGGAAAAAAAGTTCCTGAGAAGTGAATTTGGAAGTTGTGTAATTTCCATTTCAAAGGATGCAATTTGTTATAGTTCCTTTAATGATTTTAAAAGGAGACAACGTCAGCATGGGCTTTCATATATAGACAGATTCCCAGGTCTCAGTTTATTTCATTTTCTGCTATGGTCAAATAGAGCGAACTTGTTTCATATCTCTAATTGAAAGACTAGGAACTTAATTAAGAAGGAAAATTTACTTCCAGAAGAATTGTGGAGATGATTCTTATAAGCAAATTTTGATTCTGGAGGCATAAAATAACTGTCCTTTTGCTTTTACTATTTGTATACCACACATACAATGTAATGTAATATCTACTACTGGATGAAACCCTCGAAGTAGAATGAATAATTTCTGAAAATATGCCTTCCATCTTAAAAAAAAATCAAGTAATAAAAATGCAACCTGAAACACACAACACATTGCTTATATTCCAGTTGGCCTTTGTGTTATCCACTCATTCTTTTGATGTATATGTTATGATCCGAGTGTAAATATCTACCTGATCTGTGATCTCTCAGGTTTCTTTGAAATTTAATAAATAGGATTGCTCAAGCAAGGAAGATACCATGAAAAAGCCTTAAAAGAAAAAATAATGATATGAAATCTGCTCCTGAATTTAAAGCACCTAGTTACAAACAACAAACTCAATCTCAGTTTTTAAAAGTTCCAGTATTTTAAATCCAGTTATTTTGTTATTTCTAAATTGTTTACTGAGCCTCTACCTACCATATTGTTTGCACTGTGGGGACATTTTATATTGAAGAAATTGATAATTATATAGTCAAGAAAATCCTCCACAGAGTAACACATTGAAATAATAAAACAAGGTTTTATATAGTTACAAAAATAAATATATTATAAAAATTACTCAACTTGATGTTCAGCTTCAAATTAAAATATCTTCTCTAATTGGGTAGACTCTACTAATAAATCTAAGTAGAGCCATTAAAAATTGTAGCTAGATATAATCTCTATATTTAATGAATATTCAGCATTTTCTATGTCTAGAAACTGTCATGAGATTAGGCTAAAATGATGAACAAGTGAAAAAAAAAAAGATATAGTTTCCACTCTCTCAAAGTTGTACAGTAGTGGGGATTTATACAAGAAATCAGGTAATGACAATACAATGTGATAAATATATGAAGTACTTCAGTGGCCACAGGATGTCGGTAACTCCAGCTTTGATAGTCAGGAATGAAGGATGAGTAGAAACTCACTAAATAGAGACAAGTAGCTAAAAATCTTCTGGCAGGGGAAATAGTGAACAACCAAAGTTCAAAGACAGAGAAATAGAAAATGGAGAGGAGAAGGAGAGGACAAGAAAGACAGGGGAGAGAATGAGTATCAATGGCCTGTGGGATAAATGAAAGAAAAGTATTATGTTGGAGTCTAAGAAGGATTGTAAAAGAAATGATGCTGAAAGAAAAAGCAAGAATTATGTCATGAGTAGCACACACAGTACTTTGTTTATTCATTCTATCCAGGACAAAAGCATTTCCAGATGGCTGACAACCTGCCTGAAATTCACATGTACAGAAAAAGACTAATCATTCCACTACTTTTTTTTTTTTCTTAAAACAGAGTTAGTCGATCCTTAGAAAAATACTATAGGAAGGATGAAAGAGTGACGTAACAAAAGCAGTGGGCATCGCCTCCTGGTCACATCTACTCAAAAATAAGAGCTCTTTATGATGCTGCACCAAAGATTTGGTCTCCAGGATGGCCACATCACACCTTCCTGAGATCTCCCTCTTTTTACTCATTTCTGCAACAAAAGTTATGCGCTTGCCTCTATGAGCAACTCTTAGTTTACATGCTATTTATAGACAGGTTTTGTTTGAACCATATAGTAATTGTTTTTTGTTTTTGTTTTTGCAGCCAGCAATGCAAAGTTGTAAACTTGTCATTTAAAACTTTAGATTCCCAGTTTCTTCTAAGAAACATGAAGCTTTATGGCAGCAACTGGCTGGAGTGGAGCAATGGTACTCTTCCCAAGTAGGGCACACACTGCTTTGCTGCAGTGGTCAACACTCTTTCCTATACCTAATCTCTGTAGATATTGGACGTTTTGACCCAGGGTGTAACTTTGGCCATTTATCTTCCTACTGGTTTACTTTAGGTCTTAGCCTCATCTTCAGGGTTGCTGGATTGGTATCTTCTTTCTCTCTACCTGGGACCACATTTCAATCTTTGGCTACATTTCTACCACTCTTTTTTAGATTTGAATCCAAAGTCTTCTTCTGATAATATCGCTCCAGTGGAAAGGCCTTCCTGCAGTCTATTACTATCTGTAGAAAGTCAAATAATAGCACTCTTCTGCCAAAAAATTTCTAAGAGCTGTCCGTTTCACTGAGAGTGAGAGCCAAATCCCTACTACTGACCTATAAGTTACTAACCTTTCCAAACATGTCACCAATGACACCCCCCTCACCCTGCTCCAGCTCCAGCTGGCTGCTCCTCAACTGTGCCAGAGATGATTCCAACTCAGAGCGTTTTCTCAAGCTGGGACACTGCTTCCCATTCAGCTTTGTTCACATCCACATTTTCAAGGAGGCCTGCCCTGATGACCCTATCTAAAAGAACGGCTTGACCTCTCTCACCTGGCACTCCTGTCTCCTGATTCTGACCCACTTTTATGATTGTTGTCATTATTATAGCACTCATTGCTTTCAAACCATATGCTTTGTAGATTTGTTCTGTTTAGTGTGTGTCTTCACTAGGATATATGCTCCTTGAGAGCAAGAATCAGTGTGTTTTGTTCATTGATCTTCCCCTGAGAACCTAGAGCAGTAACTAAATATTAGTTGAATAAAAAATGAATGGGTAACACATGATAGAAATGAAACTGTAAGAAGTTTATCAAATTCCATCCCACTGTCTATTCACAATATCTCCCACATTTGCTTTCAGGAGGAAGTTTTGTTGGGGAAGAACAATGTCTTTATCATTACCATAAAATAATTTTTAAAAAAATTCGTGCTAGTTTATACATTCTTTGTAAGCCTCAAGTTTCTAATCTGGCAAAAAAGTTAAAAAGTGTATTAATACCTTTAAGACTTCTTGTGGAGATGTGAAGGAGTAAATAATTACAGACTTTCCTCAGTTAGGTTGGAAGGTAATTGCTATTTTTGCCAACATGATAATAATAGTTTCACCAGCCTAAAAATAATAGTTACTACTAACAAAAATAATAAAAGTAAGAAAAGCTCACATTTACTGAACATATGCTATGCATCAGGCACTATGCTAATCACTTCATAAATATTGCCTCGTTTAATCTCATTGAACTCATAACAACCTTAAGATACATGACAAATTATTATGCCTATATTTCAGATGAAGAAGCCAAGGTTTGAAGCAGCCATTGACAGAGCCACTGCTTGAACTGTTTTTCTTTAATTTAAATTATTTTAAACACTGTTCTTCTGTATTATATTATCAGACAATGTTGTCATTGTTTCTTACAGACTCAAGCACACCTCTGTCTTTTTGTCTTTTCCTAAACTCCTACTTTCCAGTGGCTAATGCAGACCTCCCCACCCAACCCCGTAATAGGTGGTTATGGAACAGCTCTCTATTGAGGAAGGGCTGAGAGCTGTTGGTTTGGCACAGAGATAACCAAAGAGTGAAGTGCCTACTAGACCAGGAAGACTATGTCAGAAAACATTCAGTGGTTTAACACACGTCAAAATTGTAACACCCAGGTTGAAACAGAAGGAGGAAGCCCCCACATCCTAGGAATAAAAGAAAGACTGTTCTTTGAAATAAAACTTTTTTTTCCCCCTTCAACAAGAGCACCTCTTCTGAGCTGACCCCATGGAATGCTAGTTCACTTTACATAAAATATTCTTATTCTGTACTTACATATTTTAGTGGGAAAAAAAGCAAATGGGAGATTATCATCTGTCCAGATTTTGGGCTTGGCATTATTTCTGACAACTCGCAATGAGCTGGAATTGCTGTTCCCTCTACTCAGTTGCATAGTTATGTGCTAAAACAAAAAGACAAAAAGCAAAAAATGCTATTTGGGCAGTAGTAGTCCTCCAAACCCAGCATTTTTTTTAAAGCCTGTATTTTCCAAATGATATTCCAACAATCATAGTAATTTAGCATGTTGTGTTCTTGATTCTGGTGGGCAGACAGTGATTATGTAAGAAAATAAGGTATATTGTGCTGTGTGATATTGCACTTCAGCACAGGAACACCACCAGCTGACAGTAATCAGGCAAGGAAGACCAATTAGGCAGAAATTGCCCAAAATGTGCCTGAGCTTAACGAAGGTAGAAAGGTGAAGATCGCTTGTGGTTTGGTCAGCACACCAGGAGTCTGGAATACAAAATGTACAACTTAGAAAGAAGGAAGTGTTAGTCAGCCCTGCATTTTAAATGATCACTTTGAAATTTAAGGAGAGACGCTTGTTATGTGGGAGTCTGGGAGACAGGTCCAGCTATCGGGGACTCTCATAGCATGTATGGTTTGCCAAATCTGAGTCATTGGACCTAGTGGCATATAATGAAGAAACAGGCTATGTTCTCTGAGGTTATTGCTATTTCTTAGGAAAATGTATTAAACAGGTTGAGAGGAATGTTATTGCTCTGTATAAAGCCAGATGATTCAGAAAGCAAGTCCAGGGAATGGGGGCATTGTTTGTTTCGGAAAGTGACTCAATAAGGAAAAAGTTACCTTAAAAAATTGAACAATATCAGAAAGTATAGATTGGAAAGTGATGACAGTAATACCTCTCTCTTTATAGCCCTTTGCTACCCAAACAGAACTTAGAGATAAATCACCTCAGTTGCTAATGAGATGATATAATGAGTTGGAAGAGTTCGGAATTACAGGCAAAGGTATTTATTAGACTGAACTACCTGAGAGACGTACTATTAAAAATCTCTGACTCTTTGTTTTCCTATCTTAACAATGGGGATAACACACCAAACTCATGGCTCCTTGAAGTAAGAAATTAACAAGATGATATTTAAAACAGGTAAGGCTGAGCCTGATACATAGAATGTGTTCAATAAATGTTGGCAGTTTTTTTTTTTCTTTTTGCTCTCATGGCCCATAAAATAATAAATGGTCTGGATTCAGGACATAGGCATGGGCAAGGACTTCATGACTAAAACACCAAAAGCAATGGCAACAAAAGCCAAAATAGACAAATGACATCTAATTAAACTAAAGAGCTCCTGCACAGCAAAAGAAACTACCATCAGAGTGAACAGGCAACCTACAGAATGGGAGAAAGTTTTTGCAATCTACCCATCTGGCAAAGGGCTAATATCCAGAATCTACAAAGAACTTAAACAAATTTACAAGAAAAAAACAACACCATCAAAAAGTGGACAAAGGATATGAACAGACACTTCTCAAAAGAAGACATTTATGCAGCCAACAGACACATGAAAAAATGCTCACCATCACTGGTCATCAGAGAAATGCAACTCAAAACCACAATGAGATACCATCTTATGCCAATTAGAATGGTGATCTTTAAACAGTCAGGAAACAACAGATGCTGGTGAGGATGTGGAGAAACAGGAACGCTTTTACAGTGTTGGTGGGAGTGTAAATTAGTTCAACCACTGTGGAAGACAGTGTGGTGATTCTCAAGGATCTAGAACTAGAAATACCATTTGACCCAGTGATTCCATTTCTGGGTATACACCCAAAGGATTATAAATCATGCTACTATAAAGACACATGCACATGTATGTTTATTGAGGCACTATTCACGATAGCAAAGACTTGGAACCAACCCAAATGTCCATCAGTGATAACTGGATAAAGAAAATGCGGCACATATGCACCATTGAATACTATGCAGCCATAAAAAAGGATGAGTTCATGTCCTTTGCAGGGACATGGATGAAGCTGGAAACCATCACTCTCAGCAGACTATCATCACACGGACAGAAAACCAAACACCGCATGTTCTCACTCATAGGTGGGAACTGAACAACAAGAACTCTTGGACACAGGGTGGGGAATATCACATACCGGGGCCTGTTGCGGGTTGGGGGGCTGGGGAAGGGATAGCATTAGGAGATATACCTAATGTAAATGACGAGTTGATGGGTGCAGCAAACCAACATGTCACATTTATACCTATATAACAAAACTGCATGTTGTGCACATGTACCCTAGAACATAAAGTATAATTAATAAGTGGTCTGGTGTTAATTATTTTCAAGTCAAGGTAATAAAGTTCAAGCTAGAAGAAATAGGAAAATTTTATAAAGAAAAGTTGATTACATTTTGCCTGTTTATTATAAAGCATTTAACTTTTAGTATATCTTCAAATAACTTCTACTTGATTTGCACAGTTTTCTTAAATTGTAATAAGTATTTTTATAATTGAAAACTATTTTTATAATTTAAGAAAAGTATTTTTATAATCATGTATTTTACATATTGTACCTTTAAATTTTTTTCCAATAGTAACATAAACCTGCATTGCTTCCACTATCATTTAAAATAATATTATAAACCCATTGTACTCAAATAAGTATACCTTTTATTGTTTCCTTACCTACCCCACTTTCTTCTTTTCTATATTTTATCTTTCTATCCTCTTTCCCATTGACTCTTGTATCATCATTAGTTTCTACACTACTTATAGCATCTTTGGTTCATATAATTCCAAAAAAAATTTAATCTATTATTTCTATTTATCTTAGGATTGTTATATGCAACATAGTAAAAATCAAGAAATGTTAACTGTCATTGTTATTATCTCTATGCTTTTATTTTTAAATCTCTGTTTATTAGTTATCCATTGCTGCATACTAAATTACCCTAAAACATATGGCTTAAAGCAATAAATATCTATTAGTTCACATTTGTTGGTAATAGCTCTATGTCATAGCTCAATGCCTCTGGCTTGTCATAGCTTGATGCCTCTGGCTTAAGGTCTCTCATAAAGCTGTGCTTACACTGTCAGCTGGGGCTGTGGTCTCATCTGAAGGTTTGATTAGGGGTGGGAGAATCTGCTCCCAAGCTGATGAATGTGGTTATTGGCTGGTTTTATTCTCTTGCTGCATGAGCCTCTCCACAGGGATAGGTCACAGCATGGCAATTACCTTCTCTCAGGGAAAGAGTCCAAGAGAGAGAGTAAGAGAGGGCACACAAAACAGAATTCGTAGTCTGTGACTTAATCTTAGAAGTGTCATTCCATCACTTCTGCCATATTCTATTTGCAGAAGCGAGGCAATACGTTTAACAGGCACTTAAGAGGAAACAATTACCTAAGGGCATGAGTATCATAAGGCAGTGATCATTGGGAGTCCTCTTAGAGAATGTCTGTCATCTAAAATTTCTTTCTGATGTTTATAGACTGCCTTAATTCAGGCTTTCAATGTCATCTGACATTCACTACTCCTTAAGATTTCCCTCTTAACTCTGTGTAAGCCACCATCACTAGCAAATATTTATATTTTAAGTGTTTGTCTGTTTAAGTAAGTCTCTGGGGTGGGTGGTGGGGAAGGTTTCTATTGTCTTCAGAATAAATACTTTTAACCCTTGAGAGACAATTGAAGCTCTTCAAAAATCTACTCCTTGCCTTCCTTTCCAGTTTTATGTCCCTATCAACATCTCTAGTCCCTGTCCCCAAAATTGTCCTAGGGAACAATAATTAGATCAGGTATCAATACTGGCTCATAAAATTCCTTTATACATTCCTGTGCTCAGATTGGACCATCTGAAATGTATAGTTAGAAAAATCCTGATATTCTTCTGAAGAAATGTTGTCAAACATTTCCTCAAATCTTGGCAAGTGAGTCACACTTCAAGTGTACACAGAAATCACCTCCCTGGACATCACTGCTATTTCACAAAGCTCAACAAGTCAAACCTTCAAAACAATGCATGCGTCTTTAAAAATGTGCTTGACATTTTCCCAAATTTTCTCCTTGTCTTTTCTTGTACAATGTGCTCTTTCTCTAACCTAAGAATTGCACAATTAGCATGCAGTATTCACTAGTATCAATCCTTTTGACTAATTAAGAAGAGAAACATTGAGAGACTATCCTCAGATCACATCACCAGGGAGGGAGAGAGCCAGAACCACAAATAATCTATGCATGTGTCAGATTCTCTTCACCATACAACACTGTCTTTCTTATGTTCTTACAGACAGCAGCCTATAAAATAGCATGCTAGAATTTGGATTGATGTTCCATTTCTCCTCCAACAGTTTTTTTTGTTTTTTGTTTTTTTTTTTTTTTTTTTAGAAATCAGAGTACGAATAGAAAAAATCATAAGCATGTCATTTGCTTTTATTAAAAAAGGATGTCCCAAATCAGGAAATATGACTGAAGAGTTATGTTTGAAATTATAAAGACTCTGAAATTAACCATGAATTTAACACTTGCTGAATTTAACTATTAATTTAGCATGTAATACATTTTTAATAAAAGCAGAAGTGTTTAAAAAGGAGGTAAAATTCTACTCATGTCTATACATGGAAAAGAGCACATTGAATAACAAATATATTTATTCTGTAAATTTTAAATGTTGTGGGGAATAATCCCTGTAAAATAGTTTATCTGTAGTAGGAGAGTCACATTGTATCACAAATGTTTTTAATAAATGATGGCATACCTGAAGGTTGTCTATTTTTAAAATCAATCGTTGTTTCCAGTATCAACTAGTACTTTCAGATAATGCCATTAGAAAATAATTTTATTTACTTCAGCCAACATATGAATACCTTCAGACAGAATTGGAGACATTTTTAAAAATGATCTATGCCATTTCTTTCCTGCTGCAAATATTGTCCTCTTGACAGTCTTTAGCAGTGTGTAGGTGTGAATGTGGGTGTGCATATGAATGAACAGAAGCAAAGCTATAGGTAAATCAGCATGTGAAAATATTGTTTTAATAAAAGGAAATATTTTTGTCTACTGAACAGGCCAGAAAAGAACTATCAACATAAGATGGTTAAAATGTAATGACGTGCAGAGATATCTCAGGGGGAGTACGTACAGTTTTATCTCTCTGTCTCCAGGGGAGTATATGTAAACTAAGCATAAATATTTTTATGTGTGGCAGATTTTTAAAGCTAATTGTTAGTAAACCATGGCTCCATGAAAAACCTCTAAGGCGCAGTAAACTGCTTCAGTATTAAGATCGTTGTAAAATAAAATTCGGCAAGTGTATATAATGTATTCAAAGGGAATTGATGAAAAGTATAGTACCAATAGCATGCAATATTCAGTTTGATATGAAAATATTTTAAAAGCACAATATAGGGCCAAAACTTGGAAGAAAAAAAAAATGTTCAACTGAAAATAAAATCATGTAATGGCCATTCATACAAGAGGATAAATAAAGCTTTGCCAGTTAAACAAATATAAATATATGTATATATGTTTTTAGGAATAATGAGGGCAAGATCTTAATTAGCTTAACAGGGTTAGGACTGAGTTTTAATGTATTAGGAAAAGAGTTAAAGTATCTGGATAAGGGCCGGGCACGGTGGCTCACACCTGTAATCCCAGCACTTTGTGGGGCCAAGGCGGTCAGGTCACCTGAGGTCAGGAGTTCAAGAACAGCCTGGCCAACGTGGTGAAACTCCGTTTCTACTAAAAATACAAAAATTAGCCAGGCGCGGTGGCATGTGCCTGTAATTCCAGCTACTTGGGAGTCGGGTGTGGTCACATGCCTGTAATTCCAGCTACTGGAATTACATAAGCTACTGGAGGCGTAAGAATTGCTTGAACCTAGGAGGCAGAGGTCACAGTGAGCGGAGATCATGCCACTGCACTCCAGCCTGGGCGACAGAGTGAGACTCCATCTCAAAGCAAAAAAAAAAAAAAAAAAAAGGGATCTGGGTAACATACGTAGTCTCCCATCTCATAAGGCACCAAAAATAATAACCTACATTTGCTTAGGTTGGAAGTCATTTTGCTGGCAAACAACTGCTCTGAAAAAGGAAAACATAGGTATAAACCTAATTTCAATGATTTTTATTAAAAATCTGAAAATTAGACATTGCTAAATGTCACACAAAGAAAAATATAACCCCAGTATTTACTGGATGATACTCAGAAGCCTCAACAGTATATTTTCAAAGTCATCGTAGAGTATACTTCACTAGCTAAAGCTAGTATTCAAACTAATACATAAGAAATAAATTATATTAATTGTTACTTTTAAAAATGAACTACATTTATACAGGAATGACTTTTTCACTCTGCCTCAGTAGCCTTTTATAAATTCAAATTGCATATAAAATTATAAATTTCTAAAATATAAACAATTAGCTGCATCTTACGACTTTTAATGCATTTTTCTCTGGATATAAAACAAATATCTCCACACAGTTGAAGGTGGAAGTTCAGTTGACTAATGTTTGTAGTAGATGGTATTAATATATTGCTGAAATAAATGTTGTAAAGTTTGCAGTTGAAAATAAAATAAATGGAATGACACCCCAACAACAACACAAGATCTAGTTGTTTTGTAGAAATTCCTTTGCTAAAGGGTTCAGGGGTGGAATATGAAATTTAATGAGTGTAAATGTCAAGTCATGCATGTGCAGGGAGAGGAGCGAGCTAAGTTCAATTTAAATGGCAGTGAATTAGTTAACGGGGGTGAAGAGATGAGGATAAATAACTAGATCCAACATTTGAATTCTCATTGCATTATACAGGAACCAAGAAAGCTAATAAGAAGCTGACTTTTACCAAGACCAATATATTATCCCAAGGATATTGTGCTATTTTGCTTCATGGGAATTAGTCCAAATCTGGGATTTATAGTGAAATTTTGCTGCTTTATTTTTTTCATAAAAACATAGCAGAATTGAAAAGGTTTGTATAGACATATTAACTAATCATGCTTTACATATAGCAAGTTAGTTACTTTTCAAAGACACATAGGTAATTGATAACTATTTAACTACAAAAACTATGAAATTGATCTAGGACAAAAAGAAGACTGTAAATAAGTTTTATTGAAAAAGAGATTTCTAAAAACATGAAGCTATATGACCTGGTGATAATAGTTAAAATATGTTTAATTTCAGTTTCACATAGCGTGTTTTGGAACGTTGCATGTATCACTTTTAGCCAAATAAAAGCAAATATTGGCCTCTCAGAATATGCCTATAATGTTGATAATCCTTTTGAAATGCATTATCCTTCATATATACAAAGCTAATTAAAATTTCAGTTTCTTTATGTGATCTGGCTTATTTTGTATTTTCTCTAATAAAATGTAAGCTACAAAATGGCAGAAACATTTTTTCTGTCTTATTCACTGCTCCTCCTCAGATTCCTAGAACTATGCTTAGCACAAAAGAGCTGTTCCATAACTATTTGTTGAATGAATGAGTGAATGATTAAGTAAATAAGTGCGGTCCTTCTTTCCTCTGGGGTCCCATTTTCTAGCATTGCCCAGGTGTTGTTAACTGCTTGAGATTCTCCTTGTGACAGCACACAGCGTGAAGGGAAGAGAAGAGGACTGCAGTCACTGTGTCCATTTAGTTCTTGTTAAAAGACTTGGGGCTGGGCGTGGTGGCTCATGCCTGTAATCCCAGCACTTTGGGAAGCCGAGGCAGGCGGATCAGAAGGTCGGGAGTTGTGAGACCAGCCTGACCAACATGGTGAAACCCCGTCTCTACTAAAAATACAAAAATTAGCTGGGCATGGTGGTGTGCGCCCATAATCCCAGCTACTCAGGAGGCTGAGGCAGGAGAATCGCTTGAACCCAGAAGGCGGAGGTTGTAGTGAGCCGAGATCACGCCACGGGACTCCCGCCTGGGCGACAGATCAAGACTCCATCTCAAAATAAAACAAAATTAACAACAACAACAAAAAGAAATAAGACTTGGGGCTGGGCGCAGTGGCTCACACCTGTAATCCCAGCACTTTGGGAGGCTGAAGTGGGCGGATCACTTGAGGTCAGGAGTTCTAGACCAGCCTGGTTAAAATGGTCTCTAAAAATCTCTACTAAAAATACTAAAACAAATAAAATAAAATAAAATTAGCCACGCATGGTGGCACGTGCCTGTAATCCCAACTACTCAGGAGGCTGAGGCAGGAGAATTGCTTGAATCCAGGAGGCAGAGGATGCAGTGAGTCAAGACTGTGCCACTGCACTCTAGCCTGGGCAACAGAGTGAGACTGCATCTCAAAAAATAAATAAATAAATAAATAATAAATAAAACTTGGATTGGAATTTAGGTACCAGCATTTATTTTCTTTCCACTATGTTCTTAAAGGGCCTCAGTTCTCTGGAAAAATTTTAGAAACTTAGTGTTCTTTTGAGGATTAAATGAGATAATGTATACAAGTGTTTAACCAAATATCTGACTCTAGTAGGGCCTCAATTTGATTATTTTCCCCCAGTCCCCTTAAATAACCTATTAACAGTGTAAACCAGTAATCAGAAAATCACTTCATGCATCTATACCCTGCTATAACTAGTAGTGATACAAGACAAAAAGTCCATTGTAAAATAATCTTTATTTTCTGTACCATCTACAGGAAATGCTAGATTCTGTGACTAAGCCAATAAGAAGCTTCCTGAGATCTCCATTAAAAAGCCTTTACCACTGCTTACCACCTCTTAATTTTTCAAAGCAGTCTCCTAATTTGATCTGCAAATTCATCCTTACAGGAATCAAGAAAGAGACTTTATTTATTGTTCATATTTGAAAAATGAAAAAACTGACACTTAGAATGGTAAATGACACATCAGAGCTTGTTAGTAGCAATGGGAAAAAAAGTCATTGTCATCTGATGGCTAGCTCTATCACTTTGTGTAGTGAAGTAGTTTTTCAACTAGATTTGTTATTTTTGCTCTTTTGCTAGATATCTGCTTATTTGCTTTCTTTTGGCATGAGGACTTTTTCTGTTAACGAAATATTACAACAAAGAAGTCCAACCTATACAGCACACTCAAACTGTGCTATTTTGTTCAAGGTAGGAATGTGGATAGAGAGACCAATCCATTAGATTTTATTTTCCATTCCCTAAAATGGGCTTCCTATCTGTCAGGAAACAGCTTACAGCTTTAAAATTCCCATTTTCTTTCAAACAACAACACTTGCTAAAATGCTTTAAGAGAAATAGAAAAAAGAGCACATGGTTCAACTTCTAGAGCTCCTTGCGTTATCTGAGTTTTCTTTCTAAAATTTTCCTTCGGGATACTAAAGCATATTATATATAGACTTCACAGTATTTTTTTTTTTTTTTTTTTGAGATGGAGTCTAGCTCTTGCTCAGGCTGGAGTGCAGTGGCACCATCTCAGCTCACTGCAACCTCCACCTCCCGGGTTCAAGCGATTCTCCTGCCTCAGCCTCCTGAGTAGCTGGAACTACAGGTGTATGCCACCACGCCTGGCTAATTTTTGTATTTTTAGTAGAGACAGGGTTTTACCATATTGGTCAGGTTTGTCTTGAACTCCTGACCTCGTGATCCGCCTGCCTTGGCATCCCTAAATGCTGGGATTACAGGTGTGAGTCACCGCCCCCAGCCTTCACTGTATTGTTAAAGATGCCTAATTTTTTATATTCCATTGGCTAGGCTAGAATGAGATCTACCATCTTGTTGCTAGAGATGCTAAATGCATGCTGTAAGAAGAGCTATGCTTCTCTCAGTCATAACTACAAAATGGACAAATAATTCAGACCTCTTTTAAGACCAGAATTGCCCTTTCCCTGCTCTTGGCCAAAAATGGTATTAATTTTAAATGGTTCTGCTTTTTTCAACTCTTATTACTATCTCATTTCTTGACAGCATCTGCCTTTCAACCCCCCTGAATCAAAATCTAAACTTTTGAATGGAATATATTTTTTAAAATGAGTCTTAGTCCTTAAGTGGTTAAGTTGCCCCTCTGGATCTAACAGAACAGTATCAGTCATCTTATGTCAAGAAAAAAAATAATGTCTAATCTTTGACAGAAATGAATTACTTCATATGGGACAGCTACGTTTGGTCTGATACTTGTTGTCAGCTTTCACTGGAAAACGAGGAACTAAGAAATAGATTTCATCAAATTCTGAGATGGGAGGAAATGAAATCTTAGCAAAGAAAACAAGTTATGCCTCTGAAATGAATTGTACGAGTGGGAAGATATATCAGGTGAAAAGTGAATGTTAAAATCATTTGCCAACAGATGACATAAAACATTTTGGACAGATATTTAAGGATAGAAAGTCCTGATGTTACCAGTTTACAAAATATTCATGTATTCAAGAAAACGAAATGACCTCTAGATTAGGCAATTACTTGTAAACATTCTCTGAGTTTTAGCAGTGTTTGTTTGTTTGTTTGTTTTTTCTCTTCTTGATACTCCTATTTTTCTCCATGAGCTGCCTATTTTTCTATGGTATAGGGAAAAAGTGCCTGGTACTATGAAGTTAATCCGTTAAGCTTGGATATATCTAAAGAAACTTCTCAACAATTGCTTACCTGGGTCACTTCAGATTTAAATAAAGAGACCACATGTACTGTCTCGCGTCGATAAAGAATGAAACATCATATTTGTCAAAAGAAGAAGGGGACAGGGCCAGATAGCTTAGGGATTAGGGGCAGAAGATGAAACCTTTCAACTCTAAGTCACTTCTTGCCATCTGTTTGTGGTAGATTGACTGTGACAGAAATCATTGCATCTAAATGCTGTTCAGTTGTCTACTAGGTGTCAAAGACATAGCAGTCTTCATCTAGCTCTTGTTAGACAGATGCCATATCACACAAAACCCATCGTGATTAGCAGCCAGTGAATTTATCACCCTAAGGCAAAGTGAAACTTTCCTACCTCGGCCAATGCAGGGGAGAAAATACTATTTCACATGCCATCTGGAGGTAAAAACACCTCTGGTGCTTTATCTTTGTCTTCTCTTCTCCAAGGAAGATCATTTGGAGATGAATATTCTGCTCTTTTAAGTCTATTTAAAATAGCTGACTCTCCAAAGTCAAAAGACCCTAAAAATGTAGCTTGCAAAATTTAAATAGATGAACTTCTACAAATATTCCTTACAAAAAACAATGTACTAGTTTGGAGAAAAGGTATATTCCCTGCATCCTCTCATCTTAGATCTTAAATTATAAGAAGATATATACATATATATACACATATGTGTATGTGTATATACACATATAGATATATGTGTACATAGATATATGTATATATCTGTGTGTGTTTATATATGTATTGGTGTATCACACACATACAGAAAAGCTCATAAATGGTCAGATTCTTTTACAAGTTGAACACACCCATGTAAAAAGCATCCTCATTTATGAATAGACCATGATAAACATCCCCAGAAGGCTCTCCATGTGCCCCCTGTCCTCTCAGTGTCTACCTTCTCCCCAAGGTTTCCTACATCTTTTTGCCGATACCATTGTTTATTTTGAGTTCATCAATATAACTTAGTTTTTGAATCATTTATGAATTTTGTCTGAGCATTAGAGCTGAAAACTTATTCAATTGAAACCAGCAAAATAAAGATCTAGGATACACACATTTGAAAATGACATTTATAACCTTGAGACTTGGATTATGTCTGGCCAAAGTTTATTAACGTTTATACATTTATTTTCAATCACCTTATCTCATGTTTGTCTGTAGAGGGAGGTACCAAAAGGGGAGAAAATTAAATGCGGGTTCCCAGACTGTGAGAAATAAGTTACCCACAGACATGATGAAAGAAACGTGAAATGGAAATAGCACTGCTTCAGTGATCATATTTTATTTCCACCACTTAATTACATTATAATTTGGGGTAGAGAACTGAACTCTTCTGGGTTTCAATTTCTTTAAATATAGTATGGGAATACAAATAACAACTTGCTAAAGCCACGTCTTCCTAAGACCTATGACTCATGGAAGATAGTCTAAAAAACATTTCCCATATTGTGCTGTCTTATCACCAACTCTACCACAGGCTGGAAGATTGGGATCTTTTTATCTCTATGTGAGTAGGAGTAGACTCCACCAGATACCTGTTTTGAGCTGGGGAATACAAAACGTGGGAATGAATCTCCCGTTATGCCAAGGTCATGGCCAGAATGTCTATTCCAGACTATTTCAAGACCCGAGGCAACATCAACTTTATTCATTCTTAGCAACTATCTTTGAGAGGCAGAGCACAGACTCAATCTTTCACATTATACAGATAAGAAATGAAATCACTGAGCACTCCAGTGATTTATGAAGTAGCAGGTAAGAAAAGTTAGAGGAGGAAAAAAAATTGATCTCTTTTCTTCTTTTCCAGGGTTTTTTGGGGGGCTCTCTTGTTGATCCCAAAGCCATGCACGTACTTTTGATAGTGGCTGGTGGAAACATTGGAGCGACTATATTCTGCCAAAAGGGGAATTTGAAAAAAGACAATAAGGCCCTTTCTTTTTAAGCCCTTGACCGCTGGTGTACAGTTTTCCCAATATTAAGTGCATGGGCAAACTGCTTAATAGCAGAAATGTCACTGCCAGAACTTTAAAGAGGTTAATCAATACTGGGCCTCAATCAAAATTTTGCCGTTATGTTTCCAAACATTGGAGTCCTCATGGAGATTTTTATATATTCACTGAAATGCTTTTAGAGCATAGAGGTCGGGCTCTTTAAATTGTTCAAGTGTTGCCAACCATCAGCAGGTCCCTGTAGATTATAAACAAGGAACAGAGCCACTGTCCTCCTGTTTGATACTTGTTTTCCCAGAAGAGGGCTGGAACTGCTGGCTGAAATGTCAGAATAAAACAAGACTTGCCTATTTTTAGCTCCGGCTTATACAGTTTCCCTCCTCTTTAATCATACATCAAGATTTTAAGCCAGCCACCTTTTCACCTTTAAGCCAGATACCTTTCAGTATCTCGGAGACACTTTAATCCAAGTTATTACAATGTATAGTAACATAATGATGTTTTATTATAGAAATATGCAATTTTGTTGCTGCTCTTTTGGGTATTGTTTTTGACTGTCCTAACCGATGTGTGACCAGATCCTTGGACATAAAAGTGAGCACAATTCCAAAAGTTTCATAAGGAATTAAGATTAAAAAAAAAAAAAAAGGGGGTCAGTACTCTGAGAGCTTCATCTCAGGCAATATCTTTGCTTCCTTCATTTCATCACCTGATCATAGGAAATGTAAGAAAAGGAAGTTTGATCAGGTTCTAGCATCAAAGAAGAACTTTTCTTTTTTTTATTTTTTGCAAATTATTAGTATTATTTTTGATTGACAGATCATAATTGTATATATTATGGGGCACAATGTGGTGTTTTGATATATGCATACAGTGAGGAATGATTAAATCAAACTAATTAACATATCCATCACTTTGCTTGCCTATTTTTTTTTATGGTGAGACATTTGAAACTTACTCCCTTGGTCATTTTTATTTTTTATTTTTATTTTTTTGAGACAGAGTGTCGCTCTGTCACCAGACTTGAGTGCAGTGGCACAATCTCGGCTCACTGCAACCTCCAACTCCCTGGTTCAAGCGATTATCCTGCCTCAGCCTCCCAAGTAGTTGGGATTATAGGCACGCACCACCATGCCCAGCTAATTTTTGCATTTTTGGTAGAGACAGGGTTTCACCGTGTTGGCCAGGATGGTCTCGATATCTTGACCTTGTGATCCACCCGCCTTGGCCTCCCAAAGTGCTGGGATTACAGGTGTGAGCCACCAAACCTGGCTGGTCATTTTAAAAATATGTAATGCATTGTTACTGACTATAGCACCTGCTATGAAGTAGATAATAAGAATTTGAGCAGTTTGAACTGTACTGAAATCTCCACAGGGGTAGAAAGTGGTGAGACTAAGTTTAGAAAGATAATTATAGTAATATCTCTCACATGGGCAGAAGACGATTTGGTAAAAATTTAACTGTAGGTAAGAGTTTGAGATAGAGGCTTAGAAAGAGGAGGCCATTCATTCATTCAGCAAACATTTATTGATGCCCACTATGTGCTAAGATCCTGATCTAGATTGTGGGAGTCGAGTAGTGAGTAAATGGTGCTGAAGCTTGCATTCCGTTGAAAGAAAATAGATAATAAACAAATAAATTTGTATGCCAGAGTAGTAACTGCTATGTAAGTTAAGGATAGAGAGAATTCGTTTTAGCTAAGAAAGAGTAATCATAGAAGCTCTATCTGTTAATTGACATTAAGCAGAGACCTAAACAAAGTAAGAGTAAACCACTTACATACATCTGAGGAAAGAGTATTTCAAACAAAATAGCACATGCAAAGGTATTGAGGTGGGAATATACTCAATATATCCCAGGAAGAATACAGAGGGCAGTAGGCATGGGGATGAGGAAAATGATGGAACATGCAGTCAGAGGTGGGAGGGGACCACATCACACACCTTGGAGGTCATAATGAGTGTTTCCAGTTTTACTCAAAGTGAGATGAAGGATTTTAGGCTGTTTTAGGGTTTTGAACAAGGAAATTCGTGACAAGATTTTCCTTTTAAAAAGATCATTGTGGTTGCTCTGTCAGACTAGATTGTTGGGTTGTCAGGATGGAAAGCAGACCAGTTTGAAAATACAGAGACTAGTTTAGGCAATAGTCAGTGGTTGTTTTTACTATGTAACAGTCATGAGAGTGGTTAGGTGAAGCTGGACTCTGAGTATGTTTACAAACAGATCTGGTATACGTGGTTTTGAATTGAATAATGTGAGGTGTGAAAAGAAAGAAGATGCCAAGGCTTTTTGCACAAGGAAGTGGTAAGATGGAATTGCCACTTAGCAAGTTAGAGAAGACTGTAAGAGCAATGGAGGAGGAAAACGTAAGAAAGGGAATAGTTCGGATGAATCAAGATTTCAAGTTTAGACAATCTGAGTTTGAGATCCTATTAGACATTTCATCAGAGATGTCAAATCAGTGGCTCGATATATAGGGTGAGTTAAAGAATAAGTCAAGACTAGGTTTTTTGTTTTTTTTTTTCGAGACGGGGTCTCACTCTGTTGCCCAGACTGGAGTGCAGTGGCACAATCTCGGCTCTCTGCAACCAACACTAGTTTTATAAATGAAAGTATTATCAACCTACAGATGAATTTAAAGCTATGGGTCTGAATGAGTTCACCTAAGACGTAAGCAAGATGGTAGACTGAATGAATAAAGTTATTTATTAATAAATTCAATAGTAGGTCTCTCTGATTCTTTTAAGCCCTGGGATTCCTTGAAATATAAAAAGAAAAGTCATTAAAAGCAATTTGACATGTATTTATAATATACTCTAGGCTTAGAATCTTGGTAACCATTTCCTGTGGTTCATCAAACTTCAGGCAATGAGTTTTAGCACCATTATCTGGGCTTTGCAAGAGACCTGGTTGAGCATAGGAGATTGTCTTCTGTCCATTGTTCTTAACCCCTTTTCAATTGCATGGCATTCTTTCATTCATTCTCATAAGATTGCTTACCAGACAGTACGCTGCATTTACAGTCAAATACTGATTAATTTGTGGGAGCATTTTCTGGAGTTGATAAATCAATGTACAAAAAATACACCATCTCCTTTTAAAAGAACTGTTTAAACCAGTGCTTTTCAAAGCTTATTCCAAAGAACATTAGTTCCAAGGAATTTAAATCTAGAAAATATTAAGTTAAACAGATTTCTATACTGCAGAACTTCTTGGGGCCTTTAACAAACTAATGAGCTTTGTAACTGCAAGAAAGAGGGAAAAGCCATATGTAATTTTTTTCATCCCTAATTGGTCTTTAAATCTTTTTATGCACAGCATGTTGTAAGTCTAGCATCCTGAGGAATAAGATTATTCAATAGCCAAAGTGCATATTAAGTCTTCAGTACTCTTTGATTTTGGAAAACAAAAGTGATCACTATCTTGGTAAGCATTACCAAAGAATAGGCACTATGCTTTACATAAATCATCTAATTTATCCCTATAAGTTACACACTAAAATTATCCATATGTTACAGATATAAGAACAAAAGGAGGAAAAGTGAGGCAGCTCATTCAAGGCCAAGGAGTTAGTAGGTGAGAGTGCTACCATTCAAACCAGATTCTTTCACTTCAGAGCCAGGTTACCGAATCAGTGGTTATCACAGTGTAGTCCCAGGACCAAAAGCATCTGTATCACTTGGGAACTTATTAGAAAAACAAATTTGGTCCCATGAATCAGCAATTCCGTAGGTAGAGCTCAGTACTTTGTACTTTAGCGGATCTTATGGGTAATCCTATTACATACTTCAGTGTGAGAACCACTGGCTTAAATCATTGCAGTAGACTCTAATAATATCTGTGTATGGTACAGAGGTCTAAGAAGGTGACTAGGTTAAACAAAAATAATCCCGTATTTGTTCTAAATTGGAGGTCCTCAGCTTGCATTATAAATCAGAAACACTTACGGAGTTTATAAAACTCCAAGATGACCCTCCAAAGCCTGAGTATCCTGAAATGACACAGGTATAAAAGCTTATAAAAGCTCCATAGGTGACTTTGATGTATTACCACAATTGAGATCCATGTGGAAATCAATGGGGAATATGCATTTGCTATTCTATGTGAGTGCCTCCGAAACTTCACTGTGCATAGAGATACCCGGGTGACATTGTTAAAATGTAGATTCTGGTCCAGCGAGTCCGGGGTGGGGCCTGAGATCCTGCATTTCTATCAAGCTCCCAGTTGATGTGGGCATTATTGGTTCAAAGACACACATGTTGAATAGCTAGGGTTTAATTTGCCTTGGCAATTTCTCATTTTCTCAAGCATTCCTTTATATTTAATAACTATAAAATTAAAAGCTTGAATTTATTTAGTGAATCTCTCTAGGGGAATTCTAAGTACGCTAGGCACAATGTGTTAATATTTTATTCATTACCTTTTGCTGTTACATGATTGCTGACCATTTGGTCTGCCTGCAACTGGTTTAGAAAGTAGGTATGAGAAACTTAGTGCTAAGCTGAGTAAATGCCAAATAAACAGGGACAAGCTGGTCATTCTACAAGGGCAGGTACTTCCACTTATTATGGAGGGACCCAATTCTAATCTAGAAATACATCCTAGCAATGTGACTATTTCTAGTGCTATCTCTGTATGTTAGGGAGGGGTGGAGATGAGCTAGGTTTCAGAAGCACATCGCCCAACCGTCTTCGATAATCTCATACCAGCCTGAGATTTACAGATTGAGTGGTGGAGCCACTGAAACTCACGTAGCCTGGCCCTGGAGCCCTCAGTCCTGACCACTGTGACAGATCAATCTTTCTTCTAATGCCCTAAGGCAAGAATTCCCCAAAGTGGTGTGAATGTAGACTGCTCATATGAATATCTGAACATTTTCTTCTATTAATTTTCTACCTAATTCTTTAAAAATTATATTTGGGATGTTTGTATATACATTTTTTAACAGATATGTAGATAAATAAAATATTTGATATATGTGTATACACACACAATGCTTTGGGGATGCATGATCCAAAAACCATGGAGACTGCCAGCTGTGGATCACACATATGTATTTATTAATTAATAATATAAGGGCCGGGCATGGTGCCTCATGCCTGTAATCCCAGCACGTTTGGAGGCCGGGGCGGGCGAATCGCCTGAGGTCAGGAGTTCGAGACCAGCCTGGCTAACATGGTGAAGCCCCATCTCTACTAAAAATACAAAAATTAGTCAGGCATGGTGGCACATGCCTATAGTCCCAGCTACTTGGGAGGCTGAGGCAGGAGAATAGCTTGAACCTGGGAGGCGGAGGTTGCAGTGAGCTGGGATCATGCCACTGAGCTCCAGCCTGGGTGACAGAGCAAAACTCCATCTCAAAAAAAAAAAATAAAAAAAAATAAAGAATATGAGAACTCCCAGTTTCCCACGCAGTCATACTTTCCTATTAAATACGCTTTTTTTAAAGAGTAAAGTTCCTACTCATATATTCTCAAGCCCATTTAACATCATTATAGTTTACCATAAAAAGAGTGTGCCTGGTTGCAATTCAGCCTGCTTCCCCTAAGGCTCTTCTTTGGAAGACCTTCTTGTTGGCTTTGCCTAAATTCTACAGGTCATTGAAACGGCAATCTGTTAAGTGCGAGCATGTTAATATGAAGCTTGAAGTATTGGAAATATAATAATTTCAAGGGAGTTCTCATCTATTTTACATTAAGACATTTAGTAAACCTCTACTTTAGTATTCCGATATGTCCTCTTTCTAAACTTTTAAGACTTCCCTAAAAATTTCAGCCATGCAGAATGAGGTTCAATTCTTACCCACAGAACTGAGATTTGAAATGACCTCAAGAGGTGACAAATCCTTAAAATATATATACATATATATGTTTACATATTTTTTCACGTGCATGTGCATGCTATAGTATTAGTCCTATATTATTAGTCTGCACTGCAGGGTTTTTTTAATTTTAGTTTTATATTTTGTACATCATTAGAATTACATAATTCTTTATGCTACATACAGTTTAGAAAATAACTTAAATCATTCCTTAAATTATTCTTCATAATTTATTCTTCATAAGCCAAATTCTGTTTATCACTCCAATCTTTTTCTACTAATCAATACATCAAGGCAAGGCATTATTTGATCCATTCAAAAAACCAAGTAGTAAATTTAAACAAGCTAAAATATTGAGAGTATCCTAAAATGGACTTTCAATTAGATCTCTATTTCTTAATAAAGAT
This sequence comes from Gorilla gorilla gorilla, assembly GCF_029281585.2. Classification (NCBI taxonomy): domain Eukaryota; kingdom Metazoa; phylum Chordata; class Mammalia; order Primates; family Hominidae; genus Gorilla; species Gorilla gorilla. Next base: position 169,772,745 of record NC_073228.2, read on the forward strand.
CATATAAATTACATTATTCAGGAAAACAATTTTTTTACAGTTCTTTTAAACGTCCATCACTTAACCGTATAGCAGGACAGTTCTAGCAGAATAATTTTCAATGTAGGTTAAAAAGCATTTCTAGAAAATTAGCATCTTTCTGCTCAATAACAGTAAAAACAACAAAACTTGAGTACTTAAAAGACACTAAGCTGTGTGTTTCGCATGGGTTTTCTTATTTACTCTTCATGACAGAGCCCTATTCCACTCCATCTGCCCACCATAGTACCCGACTGCCTGGTTTTCTTCCTCTCTGGAAGCAACAACTTGTTTTTAACCACCAAGTTTGTGGTGCTTTGTTAGGCAAGCCCTAGGAACTTAATACATCCCATGCCTCTCCTTTTCTCTCTCTTTTCTCTATATCCTCTGACCGCATATACCAAATATATGCTGAGGAACTAAAAAGCTTCTACTTACAGGACAAGCCTTTCCTATGAGTACAAGATGGCTACCTGCTTTGCGTTTCTACTTGGCTGCTTTCTTGGCACTCAAAACTCTGATAGTCTCTGCATAGCGCTTATCACAATATGCATTTATGTGAAAATATATATATATATTCTTTTATTGCCCTAAATCACTTCTTGGTTTTTCTTATATAGTCTTCCCTCAGTATACTCGAGGGATTGGTTCCAGGATCACCCCGCATCTCCGCATATATCCAATTTCACTCATACTCAAGTCCCATAGTTGGCCCTGTGGAACCTCTGCATACTTGGGTTTCACATCCCATGAGTACTGTTTTCTATCTGTATTTGCTTGGAAAAAACCCACATATAAGTAGATCCATGCAGTTCAAACCTGTGTTATTCAAGAGTCAACTGTAATTCTGTTGACATTTACTCCAACTCATGTGTTAGGGTTAATTGTATGCATCAACTTGGCTAGGTTATGGTACCCAGTTGTTTGGTCAAACACTGATCTAGATATTGCTTTGGAGGCATTTTTTTTTACATGTGATTGACATTTAAATCGGTAGACTTTTAGTCCAGCATATTACCCTCCATAATGTGATTTGGCCTCATCTAATCAGTTGACAACTTTAAGAGAAAAGACTGAGGTCCATGAAGGAAGAAAGAATTCTGCCTCCAGACTGCCTTTAAAGTCAAAACTACAGCATCAACTCTTGCCTGAGTCTCCAGCCTGCTGGTCTTCCCTGCCAATTTCAGACTTGTCAGCCTCTACAATCATGTGAACCAAAAACTTAAAATAAATCTTTCACTCTACACATCTACACATCCTGTTGGTTCTGTTTCTCTGGAGCACCTTAACACACTATGTAACACATACATGAAAAAATAAAGCTTCTAATGATTTTGCTGGTCTTTTTATTTTATTTGTTAAAGCGATCACAAAGGTACAGTGAGTTTCAAGAAGAGGAGTAATAAAATCCCCTTTTTGATACGGTGTCAAAATTCTAGAGAAACATGGTATCTCAAACTGGCAATATTTCCCAGGTCATTTTGCAAAATACAATCTGAGAAATACCGCATTTTCTGTTTTGTGATTTTTACACCCTTGTTACTAAACTAAATACTTCATTTTTTTCCTTCTTCTTTGAAGAAAATTCTATCTGCTCTATGAAGCTTTTATTTATCTGCACTTTCACTCATTGACATTATTTATCACTTATCAGCAATACCATTTGGCATTTAAATATCACCTTATACATTCTGCTGTGTAAGTGGAGGTCACAGAAGTAAAAATGTTCAGAATTAGGCAGGATTTAAGCCCACCTGTGCTACATATTAGCAGGACAGTTGGGAAATTATTTAATCTTTCTGAGTTCAGTTTCCTTGCCTGTAAGATGGGGATATGATAGTACCCATTCCATGGTATCGTTGTTATAAAATGACAGAATATTCATAAAGACTTTATAAAATTTGTTGTTCACTTTCTATATGTGATGCATGTTACACTATTATGATTCAAGCCACACAGCAACACATGCCATTATTATCTTTATTCTACAGGTAAGAACCTTGAAACCTGTGTCGTTAATGTGACTTGGTCAAGACACACAATGTCTTAAGAATATAAAAGCTGAACCTTGACACCATGATATCATGATATCACCCTCTTTGTATTCTCACCATTGTACCTCATATTGTATCTTACCTGTGGTAGGTAAGATAAGACTTGTTAAATTAATGAATATTCAGTTAAGCAATATTGAATGCCTTCCACTTAAATCTTGTTAATGACCAACTGCAATTCATATAAATCAGTATACACAAAAATGTGTTACTTTGTGTGTATTTCAGATTCCAACAAAGGATTTAGAGAGAGAAAAAGAAGAAATCTTGCTGAGATTAAGATCTGATAAAAATTATGAAATAAAATTAACTGGCTACTGTAGACAAAGTATGGTGCCTCCAAAAGTTCTTTGGGAATGAAGACTATTAGCTCCAGACTTGTTTGTTAGTAGTACATGATATTTTAGCATTATTATTGGTTTATAAACTTAGATTCTAAGCTTTCTATATTTGTTATAAACTAATACTTTGCAGCAGATCTATACACACTCTGGAGGTTATGCTAGATTTAAATTGAATAATGCAATATGTGGTACAAAAATAGTTTTAAGAACATTGTAGTAATTAGGATTTTATGCAGTTATTTTAAGTATTACTTGCTCTGTTGGGCTGGATCCTGGAACGCTGAAAATAGAGTGGGGCCAGACGTGGTGGCTCATGCCTATAATCCTAGCACTTCAGGAGGCTGAGGCACGCGGATCACTTAGGAGATCGATACCAGCCTGGCAAACATGGTGAAACCCTGTCTCTACTAAAAATATAAAAATTAGTCAGGCATGGTGGCGGGCACCTGTAGTCCCAGCTACTTGGGAGGCTGAGGCAGGAGAATCAGTTGAACCCGGGAGGTGGAGTTTGCAGTGAGCCAAGATCACGCCCCTGCACTCCAGCCTGGGTAACAGAGTGAGACTTTGTCTCAAAAAATAAATAAATAATAAAGAAGAGTAGATTAGGTGTCAGTATTCTGATATTCTGACTAAATGGTGGTATGACTTGCAATTTTGTCAACATATGTAAACATTAAGTATGTCATGAACTTCAGGTATGTGAAATGTGTATATTACAGTGATGATTTTAAAGTCTTCTCAAAGTTCTAAACTTTAAAAGTAACTAATGTTATTTTACAATCTAAGTAAAATTTCTAGTTTTTTTTGTTTTAACGTAGCATTTTCAAATTCGTGAAAAGAGTTTTTAGTGCATATAGTGAGCCTTATTAAAACAAAATCAGAAATTTAATTTGTTTTAAAAAATATAAGACCAGCCAAAACCAGTGTTACATTCTCTTAGCATAAAATAATTGGAATAGAGTACTGGCTTCCCTACTATACAGGAGACATGTCTTGAGAGAGTATGCTAAACCCACTTTATTCACTAACAGTATCTGTTTTGTCCCTGCAATAATATGAGTTTGAGTCCCAAGTTCTGATAATACCATAGTCTTTCCTTTCTCACTTCATTCTAAGAAAATAGATATGTCATAACATAGTGTATAATGTCATAATATTGAACTTCAGGGATATAAGCTTTTTTGCATATTAAAATATGGCTGTAGGAAACATATTACTCAAATTCCATTGCTAGGTTAGAGCTGCGGATATCAAATAAAATTTCTTTCCAATCTGGTTAAGTGAAATAATAGTAAAAAAGTAGTAGTATGTATATCTCTTAATAATATGGTGAACAGCTCATCAGAGATTCCCTTTCATAATAAAACATCTTCAGCTGCCTCCAACCCTTTGAATGCAAGGAATTTTTGCTTAACTGTGGTGGTGGATGTCACGAAAATTGTGCATGGACTTTTTTGTTGTTGTTGTTAATTACCTGTCGTTAGTGTATTTTATGTGTGGCCCAAGACAATTCTTCTAATGTGGCCAGGGAAGCCAAAAGGTTTGACACCCATGATCTAGATCTCAGCTGGGGGCTGGGGTTGGAGGTGACAACATATATTATTAATATACTGCTGCATGTGTACAAGATAACTTCTATGGGCCCTTTCCATGACACATCTAAAATGAAATAGTGTAAATCTAAAACCAGATTAATGAGCATATGACAGGGTTAACCCAAGGGAAGATGCCTAAAGCAGTGCTGTTTTCAGGGAACGAACTCTCTGTCTCATTCAGAGTTAGGGCAGTTGAATCAGAGACTGTTCCATTAAGCAGGTAACCTCAGGTATACTCAAGGAGTATCAAGATAACAACACCTATTGACTTCCAGCAGAAGTAAAGATGAAGTGTAGCTGGAAGAGAGCATTTGTTGTTAGGCCCCCAGGGTTGCCATAAAATACAACCAAACAAATATGAGATACCAATGTAAGACAACCAACTATGTACAAAGGAATCATGCCCACAAGTGGGCACTAACAGACATAATTAAACCACAAATTTGTAACCCCAAGTAATTATACATTGGATTTATAGGACATGAAATATAAAACATCTTTATATAAAATTATTTTAAAAATAAAAATCTCAAAATGAGAAATTAATAATTTTCATTAGAAAATGAGGTTATAGAGTTGGAGAAATTAATTAAATATAACTGCTAAGAATGAAAAGTAAAATTGTTAAAAATAAAAAGTAAATAGGGTAAACAACAGATTAGATAGAGCTGAAGAGGCATTTTAGAGAACTGGAAGATAGATATGAGGAGATTTTTCGGAATCTAGCCAGAGAGAAAAAGAGACAAAAAATTGAAAAACATTTTTTAAAAATGGAGGACAGAATAAAAACTCTAAAAGACGTCTAATCATGAATAGAAAAGAGGAAAAGAGCAAAGGCGATATCTGAATAGGTAATGTCTGAGATTTTTGCAGGTCTGATGAGAGATATTACACCACTGATAGGCACAATAAATACCCAGCAGGATAGAGAAAATCTACAAAACATAAAAAACAGAGTTTTTTTTAAACATCTAGAATTTACCTGAATAGGAACAACTGTTGGAAAAATCACATATCTTTTAACAATAAGTATAAAAACCAGAGAGGCTGTAGAATAATATATTCAAAGCGATGAGGCAAAATAACTAACAACAAATATAGGTACAAAAATTTTTTCAAGAACAACGATTAGATAAAGGCATTTTAAGATAAAGTGAGAAAATTTAACACCATGATACAATAAAATAATTACTAAAGTTTGAACTTCAGAAAGATGAAAAATTCCTAGGGAAAAATCATTTCAGACTTTTCAGCAAGAAGAAATGCTGATTAAAAAGTACATAAATTTGTTACCAAATATTAAAAAGCATTGTTTTATGTTCTCATGTATAAGTGGGAGCTAAACGATGAGAACACATGGACATGATGTGGGGGCAGGCGAGCAACACACACACGAATGGATGCTGGGCTTAATACCTAGGTGACAGGTTGATCGGTGCAGCAAACCACCATAGCACATGTTTACCTATGTAGCAAATCTGCACATCCTGCACGTGTACCCTGGAACTTAAAAGTCAAAGAAAACATAAAAAATATAAAAAATAAAAAAGCATTGCTTTATCAAATGATAGGTAATATCTAATTTGTGGTCTTAAATTACTGAGGAATATTTTAAGGTAAGTATACAAGTGAAATTCCAAGTAATTACTAAAAAATAGAAGTAGAATATATAGGTTACAAATCAGTAAAATAAAATGATTAAGAGCACAGTCATTCCACAAAAGCAGGGGTTTGGGGTGGGGGGAAATGCTTTTTTTTAAAAAAGTGGGACAAATAGAAAGCAGAAAGATTATAAAAACAAGCAAAAATACATCAACATTCAAAATAAACATAATGGATCAAATGTACCTGTTGGAAGATGAGGGTTAAAAGTGAACAACAGCAAAAAATTCACCTATATACTGCTTATAAAACTCATATTTAACCACATAAATTCAAAGAAAAGCTTGTTTTTCATCATATGCTATCCCCATCATCATCATCCTCATCGATAATCATCATGGCAAATGTTTACATAATGTTGACTTTGTCCCAAGCCTAATTTTAAGCCCTGTACATGAGCAATCTCATTTCTTACCCAATAGTTTTCATGACTTATTATATAAAAAGCTATGAAAATAACATGTACATCTAAATAAAATTGCTGACAAGAAATAATAAAGGTAAGAATAAATGAAAGAGAAATAGAGACAGACTCAAGGAAAACATTGTCTTTTTTGAAAAGGGTAATAAAAATGATGCAAAGCATTGCTAAGATCAATAGTTAAAATAATTTTATACATAACAAGGGGACATAATTACAAATGGCGCAAGATAAAAGGAGGAACAATATTATGTGAACAGATTTCAGCACTTTAAATAAATTATAATACATATCTTCTCAAAACTGAAAAATAAGAACAAAAAGCCTTTGGCAATGAAGTAAATGTATGAAAAGACAAAATTATTCCATACATAAAATCATCAGGACAAGATATTTTAGATATCTTGCCAAGTTCTTTTAGATATTACAGAATAAATTATTTAATATGAATTCTAATATTGATACAGAAGACAGATAAGGAAACAAAAAGAGGAAGAAAGAAACAGAGGGAGAAAGGGAAAAAATAAGAACATTGACAGGCCAGTCTGACCTGAATAAAAATGAAACAACATCAAAAAAGTCTTCTATAAATTAACAAACTGATTTGGCAATGTATTTCAAGGATAATATTAAATGGCTGACTGAGTTTATCACAAAAATATAAAGGTGACAATATTATTAGAAAATCTATAGTTATAATCATAATAACTGATTAAAGGAAAAAACGTAATCAACCATATAAATTTAGCACCCATTTAATTCTTAACTAGGAAAACAAGGAAACTTCCTTTTGTGATAAAGTGTATCTACCCAAAACCTAGAGCTAACTTATTCCCACTGGTGAAATTTTAGCAGTTTTGCTGTTAATATCGGGAGCAAGACAGAGATGCTTATTATCATTAATGCCCTTATTCTTGATTCTCTGCAACATTTTCTTGCAATGCCCTGCCAACAGAATAAGATAAGAAAATAATAGGTTGGGAAGGAAGAAACCAATGCCTTTTTATCTGCAAACGATACGATTGTTAACAATGGAAAACAGAAGCTAAAGTGTTAGAGATAATAAGAGAGAAATAGGAAGATTGCAATATGTAAAACAGGTAAACAAATCTGCACTGCATTCCAACAAGCAAAAATTTATTATGATATTATTTTCTGAGGCCCCTGTAACAAAGTATAAACTTACTGGCTTAAAACCAGAGAAATTTGGCAGGGCACGGTGGCTCACACCTGTAATCCCAGAACTTTGGGAGGCCAAGATGGGAGGATCACCTGAGGTCAGGAGTTCAAGACCAGACTGGTCAACATGGTGAAACCCCATCTCTACTAAAAATACAAAAATTAGCCAGACATGTTGGCACATGCCTGTAATCCCAGCTACTTGGGAGGCTGAGGCAGGAGAATCGCTTGAACCCAGGAGTCAGAGGTTGCAGTGAGCTGAGATGGCGCCATTGCACTCCAGGCTGGGCAACAAGAGCGAAACTCCGTCACAAAAAAAAAATTTATTCTGTCACAGCTTTGGAGACCAGAAGCCTGAAATTAAGGTATCCATTTTTTTTCTAAAGGCTCTAGGGACAATTTATTTCCTTGAAAATTTCAGCATCGGTGATAATTTCAGCATCAGTGACTCCACGTGTTTCTTGGCTCGTAGCTGCATTACTCCAATCTCTGCCTGTGGGGTCACATTGCCTCCTTCTTTTCTGTCAAATTTCTCCTCTGTCTCTTTTATAAGACATTTGGCATTAGATTTCAGGCTCATCTAGATGATTTATGATGATCTCTTTATTTCAAAATCCTTAATTATTCCTTCAAAGATTTCCAAACAAGGTACATTGAGTTTTTAGATATTCACGTGTGGACGTATCGTTTTGGTGCCAATATTTATTCAGCCCACTGCAATATTTTTACTGGAAAACTTACCCCCAAAATGTAGTATAAATTAGTTAAATAAAGGAGAGATTTTGCACACACTCTCACCTTTTTTCTTATATGCCCTAGTTATCAAGTTGAGAGTTTAGGCCAATTTCATGAACAGGTTAGTTGACATATGTGAAATATAATGGAGAAGAGAAAGAAGTCTAATGGTTCCTTGGTAGCTGTTACAGACATGGTTATTTTCTACTCAATTGCCATTTTGCCTTTTATTTTTATTCAGGGAGCCCCAGTCTTGTTCATTACAGCAATGTGCCCAACACCAGGGATTGAATCCTAATTAGGACGAGCCAGGAAAGACTATCCAGTTATTGATATTTACTTTTCAGCCTCTCTCCCACTCCAGGGTGCCCATGTGACACAGTTATGTCCAATGGAGTGCAAATGGCAATTTTTAGGCTCCAGAAAAAGGCACCCAAGGTTGACATTTTGCCTTTTATTCTTACTGTGAGAGGCCCAGTCTTGTTCATTGCAGCAATAAGCCCAGCACCATGGGTTGAATCCTAATTAGGACAAGCCTGGCAGGACCATCCAGCAATCTCTGCTACAAGGGAAAGTCCTATTCTGTTTGCCCCTTTCTCAGATCACTAGTGTGAAGACGTGATCCTGGGATTGTGCCGTGTATTGTGTGGTTGTTACAAGCTCAAGATGAAAATCCAATGAGAGCAAAGGACAAGGTTGCTGCACAAATTACCTTTTTCAGACTTCTTCAGTGTGAGAAAATAAGCATCTATATTGCTTTAGCAAGTATTAGTTAGGTATTCTGTTACTTGAAGCCTAAACCATCTCTACCTGAAGTTGTAGGTGGTGACTTTTTAGATACTTTTCATTCCTTTATGTTTATAAATATGCAAACAGAAGCAGCATCATTGTCTTTTGTTATAAGCACTCACTGTTACAAATTTAGAGATAAGAGGAAACAACTGTTATTTAAGATTATTTTCAGCCCGGGCACGGTGGCTCACGCCTGTAATCCCAGCACTTTGGGAGGCCAAGGCGGGCGGATCATGAGGTCAAGATATCGAGACCATCCTGGCCAACATGGTGAAACCCCATCTCTACTAAAAAAATACGAAAATTAGCTTAGCCTGGTGGTGTGCACCTATAGTTCCAGCTACTCGGGAGGCTGAGGCAGGAGAATCGCTTGAACCCGGGAGGCAGAGGTTGCAGAGAGCAGAGATCGCACCACTGCACTCCAGGCTGGTGACAGAGTGAGATTCCACCTCAAAAAAACATTATATATATATAAAATATGTATGTGTGTGTATATACATATATAAGATATATATACACATATACACATATATATATACACATACATATATTTTATATATATATATATAATTTTCATTAGCTACCACTGCCTACCTACGAGAATGAGGGAACTACTGTGTTATAATACAGAGCCTTTCTTTGAACTTCCAACTCTCCTTTGAATAACTGAGTAATATTGACTGTGCTTTTACTGTGGGAAACAAAATTAATTCCTACAGGCATTGAAGTTTTATTCTGTTTTTCTTTTCTTTTTCCTTTCTATAGTCTCTAACAGATACAATACCGTTACCTGGTCCATACATGCTTTTTTGATACATGAGACAATGCTCAGAACTGTCACATTATCATATCTACCTGACAGATTTTCCTGGCAAATACAATGTTGACAGAAACAATTGACACCCAACATCTAAAATATAAACCTCTCTTCAGATTATTGACTTTTGACTCTGAGAAGAACAGCTTTCAATAGCCTTGACAATCACAACCTTGCTTTTTAAAAAGTATGTGTTTAAACGCCAGAGTGTGCTCCTCCAGAGATTTGGGAGGTTTACCTGATGTTGATGTTTAGTGTGGACAGAGAAGGTTGTGTGTCTCATGGTTCACAATGGACTTTTCCTGCTGTTACCTGGGCAAAATCAATCAGAAACATTCACGAAATATTTTGTCTAACTGATGACTCTATTATTAGGTTTTTCTGCATTACTTTACAGTGTTTCAGAGACTCATTAGCATGTCATTGAAAAACATATGGTGAGTTTAACAACACTGTATGTTATTCCCAAGCCATTATGATTCATCTAGAGACAGAGAACAGATTCACAGAGAGAGAGGTATCATATCAGTAGTCTCTGAATCAGAGTCAATACAAGTGTCAATGGATGCAAGACTGACACTTTTTCCTTAATTATTGCTTATATGTACTCAAATTACTAAATCATTCAAAACATGCATCATTGGTCTGGGCTGGTCTCAATCATTTAGCAATTTAAAACTTTCTAGAACACAAAAGCAGGCTGGGCTGGAGTGGTGGCTCACGCCTATAATCCCAGCACTTTGGGAGGCCGAGGTGGGTGGATCCCTTGAGGCCGGGAGTTCCAGACCAGCCTCGCCAACATGGTAAAACCCATCTTTACTAAAAATACAAAAATTATTTGGGCGTGGTGGCACATGCCTGTAATCTCAGGTACTTGGAAGGCTGAGGCAGGAGAATCGCTTGAACCTGGGAGGCAAAAGTTGCAGTGAGCCAAGATTGCACCACTGCACTCCAGCCTGGGCAACAGAATGAGACCCTTGTCTCAAAATAATAATAAAACTAGTGTTTTTAAAAGCTAATAGTGTCTAAAGTAATATATTTCTTATAAATACAAATATGATCCAGTTCGATATACACTTTTAGTGTCCCATTAAAAAATATTTCCAGGTGTACATATTAATATGTAAATATAAAATTGAAAATGAATTTTCGGTACATCAAATCATTTTTCAAAGTTTATATATATATATTTTTAGATGAAGTTTCACTCTGTTGCCCAGGCTGGAGTGCCGTGGCTCAATCTTAGCTCACTGCAACCTCCTCCTCCCAGGTTCCAGCAATTCTCCTGCCTCAGCCTCCTGAGTAGCTAGGATTACAGGTGCATGCTACCACAGCTGGCTAATTTTTTGCATTTTTACTAGGGACAGGGTTTCACCATGTTGGCCAGGCTGGTCTCGAACTCCTGACCTTGGGTGATCCACCTGCCTGGACCTCCCAAAGTGCTGGGATTAGAGGCGAGCGCCACCACGCCCAGCTAATTTTTTTGTGTTTTTAGTAAAGACAGGGTTTCACAATGTTGGCCAGTCTAGTCTCAAACTCCTGACCTCAGGTGATCCACCCACCTCATTTTTCAAAGTTAGTGTTCTTTAAGTTCTATGTTCAATTTTGGTTAAGTAGCAGGTGAATGAATATTGTGTGTATTTAAGTAAAGAGAATCCATCTATTAACAGGAAAAAATTTATTATCTTATTTATTTCTAAAATTTTTCTCCTTGGAGAATATTCCCCAAATGTGAAACATTTAAATTCTGTCATCACAACAAAGCTGATCTTCCCAAATTCGTTACACACACACACAATATTGAGCAATAAATTTTGCACATCTAGGTAAAGAGCCCAAAACAGGCTTTGGAATTCAAATTATCATTCTGTGTTCAGTAGCTGGATTGTCCAATATGTACATGGCATTCAGAAAAGTTATTTGACATTTCTGAGCTTCAGTTTCTTCATAAGCAATAATGAAATATTGATATCACCTCTATCCACATTTAACCATAGGACTCCGTCAGGTTTAAGTGACAGATTCAGGTGCAACTTTATTTAGAATTCATGTTATATCCCAAGATCCATCCTCATCTCTGCTTCCTCTGGGTAAGCTCCATTTTCCTTCCTGGCTGCAAGACAGTTTCCAGCTGTTTCTGGGATAACATTATTTCAGGCTGACATTTATTGGAAAAGATTGGGAAAAGAGGAAGAGTCTTGGTTCAGCATCCTATCCAAAGTTATGTTCCCTTGGCTATGATTTAGTCACAGTCTCTTTTGCCACATAATTTATATAGCTGAATGATTAAGCTGATGTAAAGTCAACTCCAGAAGAACGACTTGGAGAAAGGGGGCAGTCCTTTGAAGGAATATTGAAGGGTCATTAGAAGGAAAGGTATTAACAGATGCCAGAGAGAAAAACTAATCAATGTTCACTGTAATTATTTAGACTGGTTCTTATGAGACTATATTACCTATATAAAGGTTAACTTTATGACTGTATGCAATCCAAAAATAGTACAGTTAATTGTTAATACTTTACACTATTCTTGGCTTTTCAAATCACTTTATATCTTTTATCTTATTCACTGCTCTCAACCCAAAGGTCTTTTTGAGTTGTGTTTGAAGGTTGGTTGTTTTTAAACGTTTCCTCCTCAGGAAAGCTGTATTGCCAGCCCAATGAAGCTAATCGGCTTGGCAGTAGAGCCTAGACTTACACTTTGTCTTGCAACCCTGTTAGACCACAGGTGCCCAGTCAGGCCTCCTGTGGATGTGATCACTTTTCCTTTCTCTCAGCAATTTATAAAGCATTTGCTACTAGTTGCACATGTGTGAAATCAAAAATGGATCAAAGAAACAAAGTATACGTTTTATTTCCTTCAAGATCAATGCTGTTCATCTTCTCAATTTGGCAATTGTTTCCTCTTATATAATCTGTGAGTTACATTTAACTTGTGCTTACTGCTCTTCCTGGAGAGAAGCCAGTTGTGAGGCCAAGAAAAGGCCTGTGTTTGCTAAGCCCTATTTGATGGTGTTTGGCAGAACTGAAGTCCAGGACAGTTACACATGAGAAGATATGAAATGAAATTGTAGAAGCAGTGAATGAGCATGAATAAGCATGAGTAACAGTAAAGTTAAAGATGAAAAGTCTCAAGTATTTACAAAAGTATTTTTAATCAGTATCCAGGAGGAATCCCATGAAATATGAATCCCATGAAATACCCTTAGTCAAGGTACCTGGCTAAAGAAATATCTACCTAGGCTTGCCCTCACAAAAGCAAAGATGACTTACACCAGATAAAAAGTCATTTTACACTTTTGCCACCTAACTCAGAGACTTAATAGCAGTCTACATCAGAACACAGACTAACTATCTGTGCTGTCTTCTTATACATAGCATTGATGTGGCTTAAGCACTGGTACTCATTCCTACCCAGTATTTATGCTTCCTTTTTTCTTCTTTTGAGACAGAGTCTCGCTCTGTCACCAGGCTAGAGGACAGTGGTGTCATCTTGGCTCACTGCAACCTCTGCCTCCCAGGTTCAAGCGATTCTCCTGCCTCAGCCTCCCAAGTAGCTGGGACTACAGGCCTGCACCACCACACCCAGCTAATTTTTGTATTTTTAGTAGAGACAGGGTTTCACCACGTTGGCCAGGATAATCTCGATCTCCTGACTTCGTGATCCACCCGCCTCAGCCTCCCAAAGTGCTGGCATTACAGGCCTGAGCCATCGCGCCCGGCCTGTGCTTCCTGGCATGATCTCAGCTCACCGCAACCTCCACCTCACAGGTTCAGGCGATTCTTCTGCTTCAGCCTCCTGAGTAGCTGGGATTACAGGCATGTGCCACCACAGCCAGCTACTTTTGTATTATTAGTAGAGATGGGGTTTCTCCATGTTGGTCAGGCTGGTCTTGAACTCCTGACCTCAGGTGATCTGCCCACTTCCACCTCCCGAAGTGCTGGGATTACAGGCGTGATATGCTTCCCTATTAAAATACAATAACCAGGACAGAAAGCATCCCCAGGGGCATGTGGGAGGATGAGTAAGTACTGATTATGGCAGGTTGCTTCTGGGGCGCTTTAGGTCCAAAAATTAAAGCATTCAAGGAGAGTAAGAGGAAGATTCTAATTAACAGTGTATGTTCCTGGCATTCTGCTGATTGGAGGACTGGGGAGTGATGATAGGAGGAATCCCAGTTACAGTACAGTAAACCTATAGAAGACACTGGAAGCTAGCAGATGAAATTGCTCTCCAAATGCGGATCTAAATGTATTAAAAATTACCTAAGTGGAAATGTTACCAAAAGTAGGGGCAACTTTATATACAACCTACTGAAGAATGGGGAAGTCAGGGAATCTCATCTTATTGGCCTCTTCTTCAACAACCAGAGCTGCATGGGCTCTCTCATTGAACTACTTTTATCCTGATGTAGTCTCAACCTGTCTGATCCCATCTATGGCTATGGCTATAGGGATATTTTCCATATGCCTGCTATAGATGTTTGTTATTGCTGGTGACTCCCAACTTTGCATTTCTTGCACTAGCCTCTGCTATGAATTCCAGACTCATATCTGGCTGATTCCTTATCATTTCTACTTGAAGATATAATAAGCATTTCTACTCTTACACATACAAGGGCAAGTATTCCCTTTTTCTCTTTGGTAATTCCATTTGCCCTAAAATATGTTTTGTCTGATATTAAGAAAATGATACTCGGTTAGTATTTATTGTACATATATTTTCTAACATTTTATGTTTTTATTATAACACACATGCAGAAAAGTGTCAATAAACATATATCTCAGTGAATTATTACACAGTAAATACTCGTATATCCACCATGCAAGTCAAAAGATGGGATGTTGCCTGTACTCAAGAAGCTATCCTTGATACTCATCTTAACCACTACTCTCTTCATCTTCTCTAAAGTTAGACACTGCCTTGACTTCTAACACTCCAGTTTAGTTTTCTTTCTCTTGAATTTGATATAAATGGAATCATGCACATGTTGTTTTTTAATCTGTCATCTTTGCTTAGCGTTGTTTGGGTAATTCATCCATGTTATTACATATAGTTATATTTCAGTTACTTTCCTTGCAGCATACTTTGAAATACAAAGGAATATTGTGTGAATACACAGTCCCTCCTTATCCACAGGGTATATATGCCAAGACCCTCAGTGGGTGCCAGAAACCTCGGATAGTACCAAACCCTATATATATGATGTTCGTTCCTATACATAATACATATGATAAAGTTTAATTTATGAATTAGGCACAGTAAGAGATTAACAACAATAAGTGGTATTGAAATAGAACAAGTATAACAATACACTGTAAAAAAAAGTTGAAAGTGTTTTCTTGCTCTTTCTTTCAAAATACCTTGTAGTGTAGAAAGCAAAATGCCAGTTAAAAGGGGACTACTTTACCATTTATCCATTTTAGTATAGAGGGACATCTGAGTTTTCTCCAGCTTTTGTTTATTGCAAATATAGCTGAACATCTTTATACACTTTCCTGTGAATATTCTTGTACATGTCTATTGAGCACATGTGAATGTATTTCAGTCGGGCATGTACTGGGTCATAGGATACATATTTGTTAAACTTTAGAAGATAATGCAAAACTTTCAAAACTGACTCTATCAATAAACAATGCTACCAAGAATACGTAAGTTCCAGTTGTCTCACATCCTCTCCAACACTAGGACTTGTCAGTGGGTGTGGAGTGAAATTTTATTGTGATTTTAGATTGCAGTTTCCTGATTGCAAATGAGGTTAAGCACATTTGAATATGTTTATTAAATATTTGAATATCCTTTTTCATGAAGTGACTCCAGTCACTTGCTCTTTTATCTTTTGGATTTATGTCATTTTTGTAGTAACATACAGACATGTTTTTTATATTATAGATATTTTCTCCCAATCTGTAGCTTGTTTTTTACTTTCTTGATGGTATCTTTTGATAAATCAGTTTTCAATTTCATGTACATTAATTTGTCAATTTTTGTTTGTAGTTAGTGCTTACCATTTAGCCACTATTTGCCTACTCTTGAAGATGATAAAATTTGGAAGCATATTGTCATGCCTTTCAAATTTAGACTTATAATCTACTTGGAATTTACTATCGTGTATGGAGTGACACAGAGTCAAATTTTACTTTGTAGTTCCATATGAAGATATAATTGAACCAACACCTTTTACTAAAATAACTTCATTTTCTTCACTTCTCTGTAAGGCCATCTTTCCTATGAATCAACCGTTCATATAGATGTAACTCTCTCTGAACTTTCTGATAATGTTCCATTTGTCTATATAATAATTAAGCAAATACCACACTGACTTAATTATATTATAGTAGCTTTATAATTAGTCTTGATATCCAGAAGAGCTATTCCTCCCTCCCTCTTGGGTCCCTCAAGGCTGTCTTGGCTATTATTAGCTCTTTGTGTTTCCATATACATTTTAGAATTAGCTTGAAATGCTTCTCTGTCTGTCTCTCTCTCTCTCTCTCTCACACACACACACACACACACACACGCACACACACACACACACACATAGCCCTCTGTTGGGATTCTGATTAGGATTTTACTGTATTGATAGCTAAAACTAGCATAATTGAGATATTTTCAATACTGAATCTTTGTAAAATTCATACAAAAGGTATTTCACTTCATTCTGTTTTTGTTTAATCTCATTCCAAATATCATAGCATCTTCGGTACTGTACACATCATTTGCTCGACATTATTTATGTAGTTGATATGCCTGATGACATTTTAAATTTTTAGAATTTCATTTTCTAATATATATTTCTGGTGTTGAGAAATATAGTTGATATGTTCTTTGTGTGTACCTCACTTTGTAATCAGTAATCTTAACCTCAATTCATTAATTGTAATAGTTTACCTACTTCAAAAAAATTGTATATAGGCAAATACTATAATATAAGACATCTTATCCGGGTAATAGTTCATATTCACATACTTGGCAAAGTGTGCGTGTGTGTGTGTGTGTGTGTGTGTGTGTGTGTGATTATGGGATAAGATAACTATTTTTTAAATGCACTGAAATGCACTGGGCCTTTTTTCAGTTTTAGCATAAGGATCCGGGATGCTTATTGACCTTATCCAAATGAACTAAGTTTCTAATTTTCTTTTCTTTTCTTTTTTTTTTGGATACGGAGTTTCACTCTTGTTGCCCACACTGGAGTGCAGTGGCATAATCTCAGCTCACTGCAACCTCTGCCTTCTGGTTTCAAGCAATTCTCCTGGCTCAGCCTCCTGAGTATCTGGGACTACGGGCGCCCACCACCACGCCTAGCTAATTGTTGTATTTTTAGTAGAGATTGGGTTTCATCGTGTTGGCCAGGCTGGTCTCGAACTCCTGACTTCATGATCCACCTGCCTTCGTGATCCACCTGCGTTGGCCTCTCAAAGTGGTGGGATTACAGGCATGAGCCACCGTGCCCAGCCTCTTTTTTAAAAATTATACTTAAGTTCTGGGATACATGTGCAGAATGTGCAGGTTTGTTACATAGGAATACATGTGCCATGGTGGTTGGCTGCACCCATCAACCCGTCATCTATATTAAGTATTTCTTCTAATGTTATCCCTCCCCAAACCCCCAACCCCTGACAGGCCCCACTATATGATGTTCCCCTCCAGTGCCCATATGTTCTCACTGTTCAACACCCACTTATGAGTGACAACATGTGGTGTTTGGTTTTCTGTTCCTGTGTCAGTTTGCTGAGGATGATGGTTTCCAGGTTCATCCATGTCCCTGCAAAGGACATGGACTCATTCTTTTTATGGCGCATAGTATTCCACGGTGTATATGTGCCACATTTTATTTATCCAGTCTATCATTGATGGGTATTTAGGTTTGTTCCAAGTCTTTGCTCTTGTAAATAGTGCTGCAATAAACATATGTGTGCATGTGTCTTCATAGTAGAATGATTTATAATCTTTTGGGTATATACCCAGTAATGGGATTGCTGGTTCTAGATCCTTGAGGAATTGACACACTATCTTCCATAATGGTTGAACTAATGCACGCTCCCACCAACAGTGTAAAAGTGTTCCTATTTCTCTGCATCCTCACCAGCATCTGCTGTTTCCTGACATTTTAATGATCGCCATTCTAACTGGCATGATATAGTATCACATTGTGGTTTTGATTTGCATTTCCCTAATGACCAGTGATGATGAGCTTTTTTTCTTTTTTTTATTATTTTCTTTTTATTATTATTATTATTATCCTTTAAGTTTTAGGATACATGTGCACAACGTGCAGGTTTGTTACATATGCACACATGTGCCATGTTGGTGTGCTGCACCCATTAACTCGTCATTTAGCATTAAGTATATCTCCTAATGCTATCCCTCCCCCTTCCCCCCAGCCCACAACAGTCCCCGGTGTGTGATGTTCCCCTTCCTGTGTCCATGCGTGCTCATTGTTCAATTCCCACCTATGAGTGAGAACATGCGGGGTTTGGCTTTTTGTCCTTGCGATAGTTTGCTGAGAATGATGGTTTCCAGCTTCATCCATGTCCCTACAAAGGACATGAACTCATCATTTTTTAGGCTGTATAGTATTCCATGGTGTATATGTGCCACATTTTCTTAATCCAGTCTTATCATTGTTGGACATTTGGGTTGGTTCCAAGTCTTTGCTATTGTGAATAGTGCCGCAATAAACATACCTGTGTATGTGTCTTTATAGCAGCATGATTTATAGTCCTTTGAGTATATACCCAGTAATGGGATGGCTGGGTCAAATGGTATTTCTAGTTCTAGATCCCGGAGGAATCGCCACACTGACTTCCACAATGGTTGAACTAGTTTACAGTCCCACCAACAGTGTAAAAGTGTTCCTATTTCTCCACATCCTCTCCAGCACCTGTTGTTTCCTGACTTCTTAATGATCACCATTCTAACTGGTGTGCGATGGTATCTCATTGTGGTTTTGATTTGCATTTCTCTGATGGCCAATGATGATGAGCATTTTTTCATGTGTCTTTTGGCTGCATAAATGTCTTCTTTTGAGAAGTGTCTGTTCATATCCTTCACCCACTTTTTGATGGGGTTGTTTGTTTTTTTCTTGTAAATTTATTTGAGTTCATTGTAGATTCTGGATATTAGCCCTTTGTCAGATGAGTAGGTTGCGAAAATTTTCTCCCATTCTGTAGATTGCCTGTTCACTCTGATGGTGGTTTCTTTTGCTGTACAGAAGCTCTTTAGTTTAATTAGATCCCATTTGTCAATTTTGGCTTTTGTTGCCATTGCCTTTGGTATTTTAGACATGAAGTCCTTGCCCATGCCTATGTCCTGAATGGTATTGCCTAGGTTATCTTCTAGGGTTTTTATGGTTTTAGGTCTAACATGTAAGTCTTTAATCCAGCTTGAATTAATTTTTGTATAAGGTGTAAGGAAGGGATCCAGATTCAGCTTTCTACATATGGCTAGCCAGTTTTCCCAGCACCATTTATTAAATAGGGAATCCTTTCCCCATTGCTTGTTTTTGTCAGGTTTGTCAAAGATCAGATAGTTGTAGATATGCGGCATTATTTCTGAGGGCTCTGTTCTGTTCCATTGGCCTATATCTCTGTTTTGGTACCAGTAGCATGCTGTTTTGGTTACTGTAGCCTTGTAGTGTAGTTTGAAGTCTGGTAGCGTGATGCCTCCAGCTTTGTTCTTTTGGCTTAGGGTTGACTTGGCAATGCGGGCTCTTTTTTGATTCCATATGAACTTTAAAGTAGTTTTTTCCCACTTCTGTGAGGAAAGTTTTTGGTAGCTTTATGGGGATGGCATTGAATCTATAAATTACTTTGGGCAGTATGGCCATTTTCACGATATTGATTCTTCCTACCCATGAGCATGGAATGTTCTTCCATTTGTTTGTATCCTTTTTTATTTCATTGAGCAGTGGTTTGTAGTTCTCCTGGAAGAGGTCCTTCACATCCCTTGTAAGTTGGATTCCTAGGTATTTTATTCTCTTTGAAGCAATTGTGAATGGGAGTTCACTCATGATTTGGCTCTCTGTCTGTTATTGGTGTATAAGAATGCTTGTGATTTTTGCACATTGATTTTGTATCCTGAGACTTTGCTGAAGTTGCTTTTCAGTTTAAGGAGATTTTGGGCTGAGGCAATGGGGTTTTCTAGATATATAATCATGTCATCTGCAAACAGGGACAATTTGACTTCCTCTTTTCCTAATTGAATGCCCTTTATTTCCTTCTGCTGCCTGATTGCCCTGGCCAGAACTTCCAACACTATGTTGAATTGGAGTGGTGAGAGAGGGCATCCCTGTCTTGTGCCAGTTTTCAAACTGAATGCTTCCAGTTTTTGCCCATTCAGTATGACACTGGCTGTGGGTTTGTCATAGATAGCTCTTATTATTTTGAGATATGTCCCATCAATACCTAGTTTATTGAGAGTTTTTGGCATGAAGACTTGTTGAATTTTGTCAAAGGCCTTTTCTGCGTCTTTTGAGATAATCATGTGGTTTTTGTCTTTGGTTCTGTTTATATGATGGATTACGTTTATTGATTTTCACATGTTGAATCAGCCTTGCATCCCAGGGATGAAGCCCACTTGATCATCATGGATAAGCTTTCTGATGTGTTGCTGGATTCAGTTTGCCAGTATTTTATTGAGGATTTTTGCATCAATGTTCATCAAGGATATTGGTCTAAAATCCCCTTTTTTGTGTGTGTCTCTGCCAGGCTTTGCTGTCAGGATGATGCTGGCCTCACAAAATGAGTTAGGGAGGATTCCCTCTTTTTCTATTGATTGGAATAGTTTCAGAAGGAATGGTACCAGCTCCTCTTTATACCTCTGGTAGAATTCAGCTGTGAATCCATCTGGTGCTGGACTTTTTTTGGTTGGTAAGCTATTAATTATTGCCTCAATTTCAGAGCCTGTTATTGGTCTATTCAGAGATTCAACTTCTTCCTGGTTTAGTCTTGGGAGGGTGTATGTGTCAAGGTATTTATCCATTTCTTCTAGATTTTCTAGTTTATTTGCATAGAGGTGCTTATAGTATTCTCTGATGGTAGTTTGTATTTCTGTGGGATCAGTGGTGATATCCCTTTTGTCATTTTTTATTGTGTCTATTTGATTCTTCTCTCTTTTCTTCTTTATTAGTCTTGCTAGTGGTCTATCAATTTTGTTGATCTTTTCAAAAAACCAGCTCCCGGATTCATTGATTTTTTCGAAGGGTTTTTTTGTGTCTCTGTGTCCTTCAGTTCTGCTCTGATCTTAGTTATTTCTTGCCTTCTGCTAGCTTTTGAATGTGTTTGCTCTTTCTTCTCTAGTTCTTTTAATTGTGATGTTAGGGTGTCAGTTTTAGATCTTTTTTTCATATGTTTGTTGGTCACATAAATGTTTTCTTTTGAAAAGTGTTCATATCCTTTACCCACTTTTAGATGGGTTTTTTTTCTTGTAAATTTTTTTAAGTTCCTTGTAGATTCTGGATGTTAGACCTTTGTCAGATGGAGAGATTGCAAAAATTCCCTCCCATTATATAGGTTGCCTGTTCACTCTGATGATAGTCTCTTTTGCTGGGCAGAAGCTCTTTAGTTTAATTAGATCCTATTTGTCAATTTTTGCTTTTTTGCAGTTGCTCTTGGTGTTTTAGTCATGAAGTCTTTGCCCATGTCTGTGTCCTGAATGGTATTGCCTAGGTTTTCTTCTAGGGTTTTTATGGTTTTAGGTTTTATGTTTAAGTCTTTAACCCAACATGAGTTAATTTTTGTGTAAGGTGGAAGGAAGGGGTCCAGTTACTCTTTTCTGTATATGGCTAGCCAGTTTTCCCAGCACCATTTATTGAATAGAGAGTCCTTTCCCCATTGCTTGTTTTTGTCTGATTTGTCGAAGATCGGATGGTTGTAGATGTGTGATGTTATTTCTGAGGCCTCTGTTCTGTTCCCTTCGTCTATATATCTGTTTTGGTACTGGTACCATGCTGTTTTGGTTACTGTAGCCTTGTAGTATAGTTTGAAGTCAAGTAGCATGATGCCTCCAGCTTTGTTCTTTTTGCTAGGATTGTCTTGGCTATACAGGCTCTTTTTTGATTCCATATGAAATTTAAAGTAGTTTTTTCTAGTTCTGTGAAGAAAGTCAGTGGTAGCTTGATGGGGATAGCATATAATCTATAAATTACTTTGGGCAGTATGGCCATTTTCATGATATTGAGTCTTCTATCCATGAGCATGGAATTCGTTTTCATTTGTTTGTGTCCTCTTTTATTTCCTTGAGCAGTGGTTTGTAGTTTTCTTTGAAGAAGTTTTTCACATCCCTTGTAAATTGAATTCCTAGGTATTTTATTTTCTTTGTAGTAATTGTGAATGGGAGTTCACTCATGATTTGGCTCTCTGCTTGTCTGTTATTGGTGTATAGGAATGCTTGTGATTTTTTCATATTGATTTTGTATCCTGAGACTTTGCCGAAGTTGCCTATCAGCTTAAGGAGATTTTAGGCTGAGAAAATGGGGTTTTCTAAATATACAATCATGTCGTCTGCAAACAGACACAATTTGACTTCCTCTCTTCCTATTTGAATACCCTTTATTTCTTTCTCTTGCCTGGTTGCTCTGGCCAGAACTTCCAATACTATGTTGAATAGAATTTGTGAGAGAGGGCATCCTTGTCTTGTGCCAGTTTTCAAAGGGAATGCTTCCAGCTGTTGCCCATTCAGTATGATATTGGCTATAGGTTTATCATAAATAGCTCTTTTATTTAGAGATCTGTTCCATCAATACCTAGTTTATTGAAAGTTTTTAGCAGGAAGGGATGTTGAATTTTATCAAAGGCCTTTTTTGCATCTATTGTGATAATCATGTGGTCTTTGTCTTTATAGTAGAATTTGTTTATATTGGTTCTATTTATGCGATGAATTATGTTTGTTGATTTGTGTATGTTGAACCAGCCTTGCATCCCAGGGATGAAGCTGACTTGGTTGTGGTGGATAAGCTTTTTGATGTGTGCTGCTGGATTCGGTTTGCCAGTATTTTATTGAGGATTTTCACATTGATGTTAATCAGGGATATTAGCCTAAAATTTTCCTTGTTATGTCTCTGCCAGGTTTTGGTATCAGGATGATGCCGTTTAGGGAGGATTCCCTCTTTTTCTATTGTTTGGAATAATTTCGGAAGGAATGGTACCAGCTCCTCTTTGTACCTGTGGTAGAATTCGGCTGTGAATCTGTCTGGTCCTGAGCTTTTTGTGGTTGGTAGGCTGTTAATTACTGCCTCAATTTCAGAACTCATTGTTGGTCTATTCAGGGATTCGACCTCTTCCTGGTTTAGTTTTGGGAAGGGTGTATGTGTCCAGGAATTTATCCATTTCTTCTAGATTTTCTAGTTTATTTGTGTAGAGCTGTTTACAGTATTCTCTGATGATAGTTTGTATTTCTGTGGGATCAGTGGTGATATCCCCTTTATCATTTTTTATTTTTTCTATTTGAATCATCCCTCTTTTCTTCTTTATTGCTCTGGCTAGTGGTCTATTTTGTTAATCTGTTCAAAAAACCAGCTCCTAGATTCATTGATTTTTGAAGGGTTTTTCATGTCTCTATCTCCTTCAGTTCTGTTCTGATCTTAGTTATTTCTTATTTTCTGCTAGCTTTTGAATTTGTTTGCTCTTGCTTTTCTAGTTCTTTTAATTGTGATGTTAGAGTGTCAGTTTTAGATCTTTCCCACTTTCTGATGTGAACTTTTAGTGCTATAAATTTCTCTCTAAACATTGCTTTAGCGTGTCCCAGAGATTCTGGTATGTTGTGTCTTTGTTCTCATTGGTTTCAAAGAACTTCATTGTTTCTGCCATAATTTTGTTATTTGCCCAGTAGTAATTCAGGAGCAGGTTCTTCAGTTTCCACATAGTTGTGCGGTTTTGAGTGAGTTTCTTTATCCTCAGTTCTAATTTGCACTGTGGTCTGAGAGGCTATTATGATTTCTGTTCTTTTGCATTTGCTGATGAGTGTTTTACTTCCAATTATGTGGTCAGTTTTAGAATAAGTGCTGTGTGGTGCTGAGGAGAATGCATATTCTGTTGATTTAGGATGGGGAGTCCTGTAGATGTCTATTAGGTCCACTTGGTCCAGAGCTGAGTTCAAGTCCTGAATATCCTTGTTAATTTTCAGTCTCGTTGATCTGTCTAATATTAATAGTGGGGTGTTAAATTATCCCACTATTATTGTGTGGGAGTCTAAATCTCTGTGTAGGTCTCTAAGAACTTGTTTTATGAACCTGGGTGCTCCTGTATTGAGTGCATATATGTTTAGGATAGTTAGCTCTTCTTGTTACATTGATTCCTTTACCATTATGTAATGCCCTTCTTTGTCCTTTTTGATCTTTGTTGGTTTAAAGTCTGTTTTATCAGAGACTAGGATTGCAACCTCTGCTTTTCTTTGCTTTCCATTTGCTTGGTAAAGACTCCTCCATTCCTTTATTTTGAGCCTATGTGTGTCTTTGCATGTGAGATGGGTCTTCTGAATACAGCAAACTGTTGGATCTTGACTCTTTATCCAATTTACCAGTCTTTGTCTTTTAATTGGGGCATTTGGTCCATTTACATTTAAGGATAATGTTGTTATGTGTGAATTTGATCCCATCATCATGATGCTAGCTGGTTATTTTGCACATTAGTTGATGCAGTTTCTTCATAGTGTCATTGGTCTTTACATTTTGGTATGTTTTTGCTGTGGCTGGTACAGGTTTTTCCTTTCCATGTTTAGTGCTTCCTTCAGGAGCTCTTGTAAGGCAGACCTGGTGGTGAGAAAATCTCTCAGCATTTGCTTGTCTGTAAAGTATTTTATTTCTCCTTCACTTATGAAGCTTAGTTTGGCTGGATATGAAATTCTGGGTTGAAAATTCTTTTCTTTAAGCGTGTTAAATATTGTTCTCCTCTCTCTTCTGGCTTGTAAGGTTTCTGCAGAGAGATCTGTTAGTCTGATGGGCTTCCCTTTGTAAGTAACTTGACCTTTCTCTCTGGCTCCCCTTAACATTTTTTCCTTCATTTCAACCTTGGTGAATCTGATGATTATATGTCTTGGGGTTGCTCCTCTCAAGGAGTATCTTAGTGGTGTTCTCTGTATTTCCTGAATTTAAAGGTTGGCCTGTCTTGCTAGGTTGAGAAAGTTCTCCTGGATAATATCCTGAAGAGTGTTTTCCAACTTGGTTTCATTCTCCCCATCACTTTCAGGTACAACAATCAAACATAGGTTTGGTCTTTTCACATAGTCCCATATTTCTTGGAGGCTTTATTCATTCCTTTTCATTCTCTTTTCTCTAAACTTATCTTCATGCCTTATTTCAGTAAGTTGATCTTCAATCTCTGATATGCTTTCTTCTGCTTGACTGATTCAGCTCTTCATACTTGTGTATGCTTCACGAAGTTCTCATTCTGTGTTTTTCATCTCCATCAGGTCATTTATGTTCTTCTCTAAACTGGTTATTCTAGTTAGCAGTTCCTATTACCTTTTGTCAAGGTTTTTAGGTCCTTTGCATTGGGTTAGAACATGCTTCTTTAGTTCAGAGGAGTTTGTTATTACCCACCTTCTGAAGCCTGCTTCTGTGATTTCGTTAAATTCATTGTTTGTCCAGTGTTGTACCCTTGCTGGAGAGGAGTTGTGATCATTTGGAGGAGAAGAGGTATTCTGGTTTTTGGAATTTTCAGCATTTGTGCTCTGGTTTTTCTTCATCTTTGTGGATTTATCTACCTTTGATCTTTGAGGCTGATGAGCTTTGGATGGGGTTCTGTGTGGGGGTCCTTTTTGTTGATGTTGATGTTATTGCTTTCAGTTCATTAGTTTTTCTTCTAACAGTCAGGCCCCTCTTCTTTAGGTCTGTTGCAGTTTGTTGGAGGTCCACTCCAGATCCTATTTGCCTGGGTATCACCAGTGGAGGCTTCAGGACAGCAAAGATTGCTGCCTGCTCCTTCCTCTGGAAGCTTCGTCCCAGAGGGGCACTCGCCTGTTGCCAGCCGGAGCTCTCCTGTGTGAGGTGTCTGTTGGCCCCTGCTAGAAGGTCTCCCAAAGTCAGGAGGCACAAGGGTTAGGGACCAACTTCAAGAGGCAGTCTGTCCCTTAGCAGAGCTCACGCGCTGTGTTGAGAGGACCGTCCTTTTCAGGATCCTCTGCTGTCTTCAGAGTTGGCAGGCAGGAACGTTTAAGTCTGCTGAAGCTGCGCCTACAGCCGCCCCTTCCCCCAGGTGCTCTGTCCCAGGGAGTTGGGAGTTTTATCCATAAGCCCCTGACTGGTGCTTCTGCCTTTCTTTCAGAGATTCCCTGCCCAGTGAAGAGGAATCCAGAGAGGCAGTCTGGCCACAGCCGCTTTGCCACACTGTGTTGAGTTCCACCCAGTCCTTATTACCATGGGGGGAAAACCACCTACTCAAGCCTCAGTAATGGCAGACACCTCTCCCCGCACCAAGCTTGATAGTTCCAGGTTGACTTCAGACTGCAGTGCTGGCAGCTAGAATTTCCAGCCAGTTGTTCTTAGCTTGCTCTGTGGGAGTGGGACCTACTGAGTGAGACCACTTGGCTCACTGGCTTCAGCCCCTTTTCCAGGGGAGTGGATGGTTTTCTCTTGCCTGGGTTACAGATGCCACTGGGGCATGGGGTGGAAAAAAAAAAAATCCTGCAGCTAGATCAGTGTCTGCCCAAACAGCCGCCCAGTTTTGTGCTTGAAACCCAGGACCCTGGTGATGTAGGCACAAGAGGGAATCTCCTGGTCTGCAGATTGCAAAAACCATGGGCAAAGCACAGTATCTGGGCTGGATAGCACAGTCCCTCACGGCACAGTCCCTCATGGCTTCCCTTGGCTGGGAGAGGGAGGCTTTCACTCCTTGAACTTCCTGGGTGAGGCGATGCTCCACCCTGCTTCTCGTTGCCCTCCATGGACTACACCCACTGCCTAACCAGTCCCATTGAGGTGAACAGGGTACCTCAGTTGGAAATGCAGAAATCACCCGCCTTCTGTATTGGTCTCACTGGGAGATGCAGACCAGAGCTGTTCCTATTCAGCCATTTTGCCAGAACTCATCTGTGAAATTTTAATACCTAGCAAGAAAAAGAGTTTGCTTTTGTGGGGTCAAATAGCTTACACTCATATGAAAAGTGGCATACATTTCAAACAACAATAAATTTCATTTAAGTGAGTATTTCCCACATGATCTAAAAAAAAAAAAAGCTAATAAGAGGGAAATTCGACAATTAGAATAATCAGGTCATATTTATAGTAGAACTCAGAACTAACTCCTTGTAAATCAATTAGCATGGGTTATTAATTAATTTTTTGCTCTTCCATCTCCTCCCTTCAGCAGTTCAGATAACATATCTGAATATATTATATTACTAAATATATGAGTATGTTCTATGAATCCTTACAGGCTCTCAGGAAAAATATTTTAATAATACAACAGAGGGGGAGAATTTGGTTAGTGGAATATTGGGCTATTTTGATGTCCTTTTGACATCACTTTACCTAAAAGTCATGCATGCTTTTCTTTTCTCTGTGTACCTGTGTGTCAAACCTTCCTCTCCCTTCCATATAGTTATGCCGGTCACTGGATATAGGGACCACCCTAAATCCAGGATGGCGTCTAAATCCAGAATGATCTCATTTTCAGATCTTTAACTCAATTAAATCTACAAAAAAGTACCAAAAATTTAAATTAAAGTTACAAAATACTATCAGGTTGGTGGAAAAGTAATTGCAGCTTTGCCATTGAAAATAATGGCAAAAAACCAATTACTTGTGCACCAACCTAATGAGAAACTGTCAGAAAATTTCCATAACCTCCAAATTACAATAATTTTTAAAATCTTGGCCCAGCAGTGCCATCTCATTCCTAATATAATATGGTAGCCACCCCAATCAAAATGGAATTCAGAGAAAGGTTTCAGTGGTATTTAGAATCCCCATCTTACATCACTGGTACTGGACCCTCCTTTATTATTCCAAGTAGGCTATGAACAGATAAGGACAAAGAGACATTAACTTTCCCACACTTAACTTTATTTGTAGAGATTAAACTCCAGTTCAAGATCTGCAAGCACAATATGTAATTAAGATATCCAAACTTAATTGGCTAGTAAGAAAAGATTATAACAAAAATGTTTTGCAGATGCCTGATGATTGGAAGCCATCCTGCTTTGAAAAGCTCGCTAGTAGGAAAAGAGGAGAAGTTAAATCTAAGTTCACTTCCCAAGTTCACTGCTACATTTATTTATAATTACTTTTTATATTTGACTTTCATACATTTAATTTAACCTGTTGAACGTTCATATAAAATTTTGTCAGTTTCTCGTATAGAAGTACCATTCAAAACGTGACAGTGACAACTAAGGGTTAAGAATGTATAGAGATAAGGCACAAAGTAAAAGATAGATGTAAAATAATTGCACTAATTTTTATATATATATATAATGTATATTCCAAATTCTGACATATTTGTAAATATTATAACTTCCTTAATGTATCAGAAGAGGAATATTCAAGAATTCGAGATAAATTAAGGAATTCATGAGTTTAATCTTAAAAAGTATATTGAAAGATGTTGCTATTGAATTGCATTAGGAGTCTCTGTCAGCCTATTCTGGCTTGGGAGTCTGCCTGATTTATAAAAAAAGAATTGTATTTCTTGTTTCTCTCATTTGACAGAATATTTTGAATTTGTCCATATGGTATATGAAATATGTATATGAAATATGTATATGAACTACCTCTTGAAAAATATTACAATTCACAAAACTGTGAAGATATTTGAAGTAATTTCCAAAAGGCCACAAAGTGTTGTCATAAGATCAACAAATTAAAAGGAATTTAAGTAGATTAGAAATGTCAACAAGAAATTTAATGACCGCTACTATTGGTAGCAACTTATTATTGTATAGTGGGGGATTTAAAATTACTGTAAGAATGTGAACCTCGATACACTTTACTAAATAATTATAGTAGCAAAAAGTATGAATATGGATTATGAAAAAGAATAGAGAAGATATAATATACTCACCAAGCAAATTTTCACAGCAGCCAAATTCGCAGCCATGTGGGATAGGATAGCAGAAAATTTGGTTTGGGTTCCTATGACTTGCAGAAACAAATTCATTTGAAAGTGTGAAAAATGCTATTTTTCTGCACAGTTGTGTTTTGCATGTGGATTGCTGCATGGATCCCATTCACCTGTCTTTTGAACTCTAAGTGTTCTATCTCTCATAGTAGGGCCCGAGATCACTCTCATCAGCAAGTTGCCCAGAGAGAGAAAATCATGCTCCTACCAGTTTCCTGTCTTTTTTTGTCCACTGCCAGCAACAGGAATAGTTAAGAAACATGAAATTGTTTTGCATGGTAACAATTTTTTAAACAATAATAATGGTGACCAAGTGAGAGTGTGGGACTGGCTCATCAAGGGAACTTTGTTGGTCTGCTGTCTCTTGCTCAATCAAGGAGAATACCACTTTCTAGTTTAGGAGCCCGGTGATTTTAATGGGGCACGTCAGAATCCCATGGGAAATTTTCCAAAATGCAAGCCCTCAACCCACACCTTTAGAGCATCAGATTTAATTGGTTTGTGTAAGATTCGATCAATTTAAAAAAAAAATTAAACTTGCTAGAACATGACAATAGAGATTGCTGCTTACAAATCACTAGCCTAAAATACCTCACTGTGTGTTGTTACTTGCTTTTGTGCGCGTTTGTGTGTGTGTGTGTGTGTGTGTGTGTGTGTGCTAATACCTATGAATTGCTGTGTTTTCAGTGCTAAATTAACAGCTGGATATTTTAGATTCTATCTGATGAAATATTTTCATATGGGTTTTTAAATGTCTTTTCATTTTCAGTAATTATCTCGTAAGTTCCTAGAAGCATGGACCTCAGTAATTTTGAATCTTTGATGGCTATTCGTAGAGATCATCAAATAGCTATTCTAAAGCTTTGAACCATGTGCTTCCCAGTTTTCTAAGGGTAAACTTGACAGTTTTTCTTAGGGCAATGCTTCTCCTTTGTTCTTGTAAGGGTCACTTCAGTGAATTACCTTAGACATGCTTTGTGTCTATTGTCTTGTGATAACGTCAGACATAAGTGAAGTAGTTCAGAGGCACAGACTCTAGCTTGAGAGTGCTCCACTTTGAAAACATGCAAAAGATGACCCTTTTGAGGCTATTTTACAGAAACAAATTTGAGGTGGTTGTTTCTGTTGTTATAAAATGTATTTATTGCAGAGAAATTAACAGTACAGTTTATGCTCCAAGAGATAATGTTTAGGGAAGATGTGGTATGAGGGAGGTGGGCATTAAGGAAAAGAAGAAAAAATGAACACTTGGCTGGGAACAGAATTATAAGCGCCTCAGTTTTAAGTGCAGACTAGTTTTGGAAGCTGATTTCCAAAACCTATGCAAATATACATGACTTGTCCATAGGTTGGTGCCATTATTCAGGTTTGTCTCAGGGATTATGATACTAATTCAAACCTTGGAATATGAGACTATGACCCCTACTATATAGTTTTGTAATTCCAGCACTTTGGGAGGCTGAGGCAGGTGGATCACCTGAGGTCAGGAGTTCGAGACCAGCCTGGCCAACATAGTGAAACCCTGTCTTTACCCAAAATACAAAAATAAATTAGCCTGGCATGGTGGCACATACCTTTAGTCACAGCTACTCGAGAGGCTGAGGTAGGAGAATCGCTTGAACCCAGGACGCGGAGGTTGCAGTGAGCCAAGATCGCAGCACTGCACTCCTGCCTGGGCAATAGAGCAAGACTCTGTCTCAAAAAACAAACAAACAAAAAACTATACAGCAACCACGAATGTACAGTTCTTCACTACATGACAATTACATTTATTCACTACTTAAATAGTTTTATTTGCTATGGAGGGTAAGAGAGTATTTATTTTAACTCTGTTGAAATCATGTTTCATAGTCTAATCACTGATAATGTCTTGATCAGAAGCTTGCAACAAGTAAGTTATCACATCCTTTAATTGCTTTCATGTATTATTATCAAGGGTATACCTACTGCAAAGCAGTATTATAAAACTGTCCTTCACATATACCTTTCTTTTCATACTTCTAATAATTACTTCTACATTTTGCCCTTTCCTTTACATTCCTCCTAATAAGAGAGCAAAAGAATCCTCTGGCAAACTCAGTTCCCTACTTAATGGTAGCAGTGAAAGGGAAAAGACCAAAACCTGGAAATAATAAAGGCCGAATTCTTTTTACTAGGTTACAAAGGAAGGCTAGTAGTACTCATACATTATATATGGAGGTGATATGCCTTGTACCAAAATGTTTTTGTCTTGCTTTAGTTCAAGTCCTCATAATCTGGAAAGTATGGTAAGTAGTGGTTTGGGTCATGGGTACTGGAGTCAGATGGACTTCCATGTGAATCTTGAATTTACTAACTACTATCTACATGAGCTTGGATAAATTACCTCATCTCCCTAAACCGGAACCGTGACTGATAAGTGAAAATGATGCTTCACTTACCAAGATATTATAAAGTTTAATTGGGATAATGCATAAAGAAAGATAGCATTAAGTTTGCATATTGCAAACAGCAAATAATAGTTACTACACCCACAACTAATAATAGTAATAATAAACAATGTCATCTGAGCTATAGTTATGATTTCCTTAACTGTTTGTGTTTTATATTTTTTGTCTTTAGGCTTTCCTGATTCTACTTCTTGTTACTGTCAAAATGATTTTTCTAGAAGTCCAAATAATTTGCTTTCTTAAATACTTTGCATATTTTCTGACCAATTCTATTTTTGATGCTTAACTTTTTTCTTCCCATAAATATATAAATATATAAATATTGCCTGGAATACACACACACATGCACATATACACACATCATAAAGATAAAAATATGTTGGCAATTACAACTGGGTTGCTGAAATACAGAATGGGCCTTGTGGTTTTCCAGTTATATTATTGCCTTCGTATTCTATAACTGTCTCTCCTTCTTCTCTTCCCTTCTGTCCTCCCTCCCAACCCCATTGCCACCATTCTATCTCTCAGATTCTTTCTATTATCCTCATTCTCTCCCTATGATAAAGCATCCTTGTCATCAGGGTATATCAGGTTGGCTCCAATTTTAGTTATTGTCATTCCTGTGCTGATCACTGTGACTGGAGGAATGGTTCAGCCTGTTTGGCCAGGGATAGTACAAATACACATGTAGCTAGCAAGGTAGGATACTGTGATCAGAAACTCCTATGACGATAAGAGGTAGGAAAAGGCAGGTCTCTCGAATGAAGGCATTTCCTTCTATCAAAAAAGGCTAGAAATGGAATGGGTAGGGGGAAATCCAGCAAATTTGATTTTAGCATACAGTGAGTGATATTGTACACGTTAGTTATTTTTATTTACAATCTTCAATAGAGAAACTGAAATGTCAGCTCTTTATTGCACAAAAGGTAATTGAATATGAATGACATAAGAATGAAGATGGTGAATCTTCTCTAATTTACTAAAAAGCAAAAACAAACAAAAACCATTAATTGTAGCACCACTCACATATTAGCTTGTCATGAGACTCCAATGTGTCTCATGGTTGAAAACTTCAGAGTTGGAAGATGATGTCCAAATCATAGTATACACATTGCTGTAGGCGATGCTGCAGCCTTCTGTTTTAAACTGTTGTCCCGTTATTTCTCATCCTGCTTGTAACCTACTCTCCTCCCAGCAGTTTATGTGACATTATACTGTTGGGCCATACATTGATTCATCATAACTCCTTAATTGGCACATGGAATTTATATTCATTGTCATTGTTTCCTCATAACCTGACATAGTGATTGACCAATAGTAAGTTCTCCATTCATATTAGTTAAATTACTTTGATGACCAGGAAATAACTATGATTCAGTACATGGGACGTTAACAGATTGAATATTTAGCTGTCATGAATATAGGAGGCGAAAGGGATTCCTAGTAGAATGAATAAAGTAAGGTGAGAATCCTACAGAATGGTCAGGCTACAGATTCATTATGCTACTCTTATAATTGTGCTGACAGAATGGTGTGTGGATGGGATCTGAAATGTAAATCTGGCCTTGATCCAAATTCCCCTGAAATCTAGGGACTGCTGGCAACAACAGATATTTGTTGCCTTTTTAGGCTGAGCTATAAAGGCTTGAAAATAGAGACAAAAATCTAAATTCAGGAGTGTTTTAACACCACTCTTAGCTATATTTTGGTATGTTTCTTTCCATTGATCACATGTAAATAATCATATACAAAAGTGCAAATATCATTCTGTTAATTTTCAATATTTTTGTCTTGCAATTAACAGAGAATAAAGTAAAGCTATTATTTTGATTTAATGCAGATTTGAGACAATAGATTGAAAATATCACCTCTTCTTACAGAGGTATGATGGAAGATTCAAGTATTCTTATTTCAATCTAGCAGGATAAGTTTGCCTGTCTTAAAAGTTCAGTTATTTATTTTTAAAGTATAAAGGTATGCATTCTCACTACTTTTAGCTTTTGTACTAAATTAATTAATTACCCTGGAATGGAATGAAATTTGCATTTAAACCCAACTTAAGACTTGTATAATCTTCAAGGTTCTTAATTGAAAATTAATGGCTGTCTCTTAAAACCCATGTAGCTGAAGAAGCAGCCGTCTCAGTAGTGCCTAATACTTATGGCATAATCTTCTCAACACTTACATAGATGTTAGGATTAGAAATAGCTTTCCAGTTTTAAGGTTCTAGAAAGTCCAGGTCATGTGGTGTCATTTGGAAAATGAATACTAAGTTGGGACTCCTAAATTTTGATTTCAATTTCTGGTTCTGCCTTTAACAAGATTTATGAACCAAGAGGAATGACTTAGCTCATCCATAGTGTGAATTTTTCCTAGGTAACATTTAACAAATAATCCAGTAGATAGTGTATGTCAGATATTGTATGTTTATATGCATCAAAGTTATATATTAATGTTGTTAAAGTGTTCCACAAGAATACTGATGGATTGATAGATGGCCTCAGTTCCATCTTCCTAGAAACAACCATTTTCAGCTCTTTTCAGTTATTTTAGTGTTTATTGCCACTCCTCAAATTAAGTTATTCTGACAATGAATTTTCAGTTTCAAGCATTTTCTATTATCATTCCTCTAGGTAGGGTGAATATTTTGCTTTATTTCTTCTGTGACTTCTCCCACGGTGCACTTACTCTTATCATCCTCTCCCATTCTCCCAATATGTTCCCATCATAATTACGGTTAGCTCAAATCCTTTTCCTTTCCTGTACAACATTTTGTTTAATAATTACGTTGATTTGTTGTTGTTGTTGTTGTTTTTGGCTTTGTGTATTCATTTGCTAGGGCTGCCATAACAAAGTACCACAGACTCAGTGGCTTAAAAAACAGAATTTTATTTTCTCATATCTGGCAACTAGAAGTTCAAAATCAAGGTGTCAGAAGGCTTAGTTTCTTTTCAAGCCTCTCCTTTTGGCTCGTAGATGGCCATCTTCTCCTTATATCTTTACATGGTCTTCTCTTTGTTCATGGCTGTGTTCAAATTTCCTCATCTTATAAGGGCACCAGTAACACTGAATTGGGGCCAACCCTAATTAGTTCGTTTTAACTTAATTACCTCTTTAAAGACCCTATCACCAAACACAGTCATTCTGAGGTACTGGGCATTAGGGCTTCCACATTTGATTCAGCCCATAACACTTAGTTTTTTATGTAATCCTTAGGAAATCCCGGGAGACTTGTCATGAATTATGCAAGTCTCCTCTCCAGACACTCAGGCACATCAGCTATTCTGTCCATTTCATCTTCCTCCAAAAGCCTCTCAGAGAGTACACAGCTCTATGTAATCGGTACACAGCTGCCGCGCTGGAATCCCTCCTGAGACCATCCTGGAGATTACCTTCACTTCTCTCCTGGGTTCAGTGGCATATTTCCTACAGACCAGGATTTCTTTCTTGATTTGCTCCTTCAGAGGAGCATAACCTCCAATAACTTTCTTTAAAAAGGGAGTAGATGATAACTAAGAATTTTTTAGACCACACAAGTCTGAAAATATTTTATTCAACCTAGGAAGTGACTAAAAGTTTGGCTAAGTATAAAATTGTAGCTTGGAACCATTTTTCTTCAAAATGTTGAAGGCATTGCTCCATTGCCTGCTAGTTTTCGGGAGTTATTGAAGAGTATGAAGAAAATTGAATTTTTATTTTATACATTTGACATGTTTTTAATTTTCCCTCTCTCCCTTTCTCTCTCTCAAAGTTCTTTAAAAAAATTTTTTGAGGTCAGAATTTAAAAGTTTATGAGCAAGAGCCTCACTGAGGAGCAAACCAACAATTACCTGCACTGATAATATTATATGATCATATTAAGGTATTCTCATCAGTAAATTTGGGTTCCTCATATCAGTAGTTTCTTTAAGTCACTTGTTTTGTGCTGATCAGAATCCCCAGGTAAATCTCTAAAAATCTCCTGCTTTTCAGATGAAGGATCAGTTATTACAATTCTAGATTTACAGGGGGAAAAAAGCTGTGGATATTATCATTCACTATGCACATGGTCATTAATCCTTCTGTTTTTCAGAAAGATTACAGCACTGTTAATTGTGGGGTTTTTTTTGTTTTGTTTTGTTTTTTGTTTTCTTTTGAGACAAGGTCTTGCTCTGTCACCCAGGCTGGAGTGCAGTGGCGCCATCTCGGCTCACTGCAACCTCTGCCTCTTGGGCTCTGATGATCCTCCTGCCTCAGCCTCCTGAGCTGGGATTACAGGCATGTGCCACCATGCCCTGCAAATTTTTGTGTTTTTTGTAGAGATGGGGTTTTCCCATGTTGGCCAGGCTGCTCTCGAACCCCTGACCTCACGTGATTCGCCTTATCCTCCAAAGTGCTGGGATTACAGGTGTGAGCCACTGAGCCTGGCCTATTCTTAAATTTTTAAGGCTCCTGCACAACAAAAGAAACAAGCATCAAAGCAACTAGACAACCTACAGAATGAGAGAAAATGCTTGCAAACTATGCATCGTGAAGTAACTCAGGAATAAAAAACAAAATACTGCATGTTCGCCTAAGCGGGAGCTAAGCTATGGGTGTTTAAAGGCATACGGAGTGGTATAATGGACATTGGAGACTCTGAATGGGGGAGGGTGGGGAATTAGGGATGAAAAACTATCTATTGGATACAATGTACACTACTCAGGTGATGAGTACACTAAAATCCTGGATTTCACCACTATACGATTCATCCATGTAACCAAAAACCACTTATACTCCTAAAGCTATTGAAATTTACAATAAAAAAAAATTCTTAATTTTTAAATGTCTTTATTGTGGTAAAATGTACATAACATAAAATTTACCATTTAAATATTTTTAAGTGTACAGTTCAGTGGCATTAACCACACTGTCATACAAACGTTACCACTATCCATTTCCTGAACTTTTCTTTATTTTACCAGACTGAACCTCTGTACTTACTAAACAGTAAAATCCCAATTCCCCATTCCCACCAAGTCCCTGGTGCCACTATTCTAATCTCTGTATGATTTTGATTACTTTAGGTAAATCATATGAGTGGAATCATGTCATATTTTTCTATTTGTGACTGGCTTATTTCGATTAGCATAATGTCTTCAAGGTTCATCTATGTTTTAGCAACTGTTAGAGTTTCCCATTGTGTGTACGTGTATACACACACACACACATACACACACCACATTTTGTTTATCCATTCATCTACTGATGGACATGTAGGTTGCTTCCATCTTTTGGCTATTGTAAATAATGTTGCTATAAATATAGACGTACAAAAATCTATTCAAGTCACTGTTTTCAGTTCTTTTGGGTATATATCCAGACATAGAGTTACTGGATCACTTGGTAATTTATTTCCATTTTTATGAGGAAATACCATGCTATTTTCCATAGTGCCTATATCATTTTACCTTCTCCAACAACAATGAATAAGTGTTACAATTCCTCTACATCCTTGTCCACATAAGACTTTATGTATTTTTTTAATATTGTTAGTGTGTGTGAAGTAATATCTTATGGTAGTTTCACAATTCACATTTTGCTAATGATTAGAGATACTGAGCATCTTTTCCTGTGTTTATTGGCCATTTGTATATCTTCTTTGGAGAAGTGTCTATTCAATTCCTATGCCCATGTTTTAATCAGTTTGTTTTGTTGTTGTTGAGTTGTAGGAGTTCTTTATATATTCTGGATAGTAACCCCTTATCAGATATATAATTTGCAAATATTTTCACATTCCATGGTTACTTTTTCACTTTCTTCATAGTTTTCTTTGTTGCACAAAAGTTTTAAAATTTGATGTATTCCAATTTATTTATTTTTCTTTTGTCACCTGTGTTTTTGGTGTCATATCCAAGAAATTGCTGCCAAGTCCAATGTCATGAAGCTTTTCTCTATGCTTCCTAAGAGTATGATAGTTTTACCTCCTACATTTAAGTCTGTGATCCATTTTGAGTTAACTTTTGTAAATGGGGTAAGGTGAGGGTCCCATTTTATTATTTTACAAGTGAATGTCCTCTCTTCCTAGACCTATTTGTTAAAAAGATTCACCTTTCCCCCATTGAATGGTCTTGTACCCTTGTCAAAAATTATTTGACCATATATAAAGGATTTATTTCAAGCTCTCTAATTTATTTTATTGGTCAGCATATCTGTTCTTATGTCAATACCATACTGTTTTGCTTACTGTAGTTTTGCAGTAAGTTTTGAAATCAGGAAGTGGGAAACCTTTTTTCAAGACTGTTTTGGCTATGCAGGGTCCCTTGAGATTCTACATATATTATAAATATCAATTCTTAATGCAAAAAAATGTTATTAGGGTTTTAGTAGGAATTGCATTAAATCTGTAGATAGTGTTGAGTAGTATTGGCATCTTAAAAATATTGTTTTCCAATTATAAACAAAGATTTTTATTTGTTTCTTCAATATATTTCAGCAACATCTTGTAGTTTTCAGTGTATGAGTCTTTAGACCCCTTGGTTAGGTTTATTCCTAAATATTCTAATTTTTAATGCTATTGTAAATGAATTTGTTATCTTAATTGCCTTCTCAGAGTATTCTTGTTTCCTGTTGAGAAATTCACTGTTAGTATATAGAAATGCACTGATTTTTGTTTATTAATTTTATCTTTTGTATTTTGTATGTTGAAGTTGTATTTGTGCAACTTGGCTAAGTTTTTTATTAGTTCCAAAAGATGTTTTGCAAAATCTGTAGTATTTTCTACTTTTATGAGATTATGTTGTTTATGAACAGAGATAATTTTCCTTTTCCTTTACAATTTGGGTGTCTTGTATTTGTTTTTCTTTCCGAATTTCTCTAAGATTTCCGGTACTATGTTGAATAAAAGTGTTAAAAGTGGGAATCCTTTTGTTGTTCCAGATATTCGAGGAAATACTTTCACTCTTTTGGCAGAGTATGTTGTTCCCTTTGGACCTTGCATAGATGGCGTTTATTATATTGAAGTAGTTTCCTTGTATTCCTAGCTTGTTGAATGTTTTTTATCATGAAAGGGTGTTGAATCTTGTTGAATGTTTTTTCTGCATCATTGGAGATGATTATATGGATTTTTTTCCCTTCATTCTGTTAATCTGGTGTAGTACATTTGTTGATTTTTGTATGGTGATTCATTCTTATATTCCAGGAATAAATCTAATTTGGTCATAACGTATAATCCTTTTAATATGCAGTTAAACTTGGTTGACTAGTGTTTACCTGAGGATGTTCACCTCACTATCATTAGTAATATTGTTTTGGAGGGTTTTTGTTTCTGATAACTAGTTTGTCTGGACTCGATATGATGGTAATGCTGGCCTCACTATCTAAGTTGGGAAATGCTCCCTTCTCTTTAGTTTTTTAGAAGAATATGAGAAGAATTGTTGTTAATTCTTCTTTACATTGTAGAATTCACCAGTGAATCTATCTGGTCCTGAGCTTTTCTTTGTCAGGAAGCATTTTATTACTGATTCAATGTCTATACTAGTTTTCAGTCTATTCGTATTTTTTATAGCTTCGTGATTCAGTCTTTATAAGTTGTATTTCTAGGAAATTGTCCATTCTATTTAGGTTATCCAATTTGTTGGCATGAAATTTTTCAAAGTATTTAAAATCTTTTTTATAATTTCCATAGAATTAGTAGTAATGCCCCCCCTGCTTTCATTTCTGATTTTATTTTTTTCTTTTTTCTTAGTTCATGTAGCTTAGGTCTTGTCAATTTTGTTGCTTTTTCAAAGAACCAACACTTGATTTTGCTAATTTTCTTCACTGATATTCTATTTTATTTATCTCTGCTGTCATCTTTATTATTTCCTTTCTTCTGCTAGCTTTGGGTTTAATTTGCTTTGCTTTTTCTAGTTCTTTAAGATATAAAGGTAGGTTGTTAATTTGAAATATTTTATTTTATTTTATTTTATTTATTTATTTTTTGAGCAGCAGCAAGATTTATTGCAAAGAGCAAAAGAACAAAGCTTCCGCAGTGTGGAAGGGGACCCGAGCGGATTGACCTGAAGTATTCATTTTAATTTAAGTATTTACAACTATAAATTGTCCCTCTCAGCACTGCTTTTTCTATATCCATAAGTTTTTTATGCCATGTGTTCATTTTTATTGTCTCAAGGCTTTTTCTAATTTCTTTTCTGATTTCTTCTTTGGCCCATTGGTTGTTTAAGTCTATTTAATTTCCACCTACTTGTGGACTTTCTAGCTATACTTCTGTTGTCAATTTCTAGTTCTATTGTATTGTGATTGTAAAAGATTGTAAAAGATTGTAAAAGTATACTTAGTATACTTTCAGTCTTTTCACATGTATTAAGACTGGTTGTGTAGCTTAGCATATGGTCTACCCCAGAGGACACGCCATGTGCACTTAAGAAAAATATACACAGGCATACCTCATTTTCATATATTTCACTTTGTTGGGCTTTGCAAATACAGTGTTTTTTGCAAATGGAAAGTTTATGGCAATCCTATGTGGAGCAAAACTATTGGTGCCATTTTTCCAACAGCATGTGCTTGCTTCATGTCTCTATGTCAAATTTTGGTAATTCTCACAGTATTTCATACTTTTTCATTATCATGATATGTGTTATGCTGATCTGTGATAGTGATCTTTATTGTCACTGTTGTAATTGTTTTGGGGTGCCACAAAGCATGTCCATATAAGATGGCAAACTTAAATGTTATGTGCATTCTGACTGCTCTGTTGACTAGCTGTCCTCATGTCTCTCTGCCCCTCCTTCAACCTCTCTATTCCCTGAGATACAATAATATTACCCTGAGATACAATAATATTAAGACAATTAATAACGTCATGACGGTCTCTAAGCATTCAGGTAAGGAAAGAGTCATGGGACTCTCACTTTAAATAAAAAGCTAGAAATAATTGAGCTTAGTGAGGAACGCATGCTGAAAGCTCAGATAGGCTAAAAGCTAGGCCTCTTGTCCCAAACAGCCAAATTGTGAATGTAAAGAAAAAGTTCTTGAAGAAAATTATAAGTGCTGCTCTAGTGAGTGCACAGATGATAAGAAAGCAAAACAGCCTTATTGCTGATATGGAGAGCTTTAGTGATCTGGATAGAAGATCAAACCAGCCACAACATTCCCTTAAACCAAAGCCTAATCCAGAGAAAGGCCCTAACTCTCTTTAATTCTGTAAAGACTGATGGAGGGGAGGAAGTGGCAGAAAAAAAATTAAAGCTAGCAGACGTTGGTTCATGAGGTTTAAGAAAAGAAATTGTTACCATAACATAAAAGTGCAAGGTGAAGCAGCACGTGCTGATGTAGAAGCTGCAGCAAGTAATCCAGAAGATCTAGTTAAGATCATTGATGAAGATGGCTTCACTGAATAACAGATTTTCAGTGAAGATGAAAATGGCCTTCTATTGGAAGAAGATACCATATAGGACTTTAATAGCTAGAGAGGAGAAGTCAATACCTGGGTTCAAAGCTTCCAAAAACAAGATGACTCTTTTATTAGGGGCTAATGCAGCCAGCGACTTTAAAGCTGAAGCCAAGTCTCATTTTGCATTCTGAAAATCCTGGGGCCCTTAAGAATCACGCTAAATGTATTCTGCCTGTGCTCTATGAATGCAACAACAAAGCCTGGGTGACAGTACATCTATTTACAGCATGGTTTACTGAATATTTTAAGTCCACTGCTGAAACCTGCTCAGAAAAAAAAGAAAAAAAAGTTTCTTTCAAAATATTACTGCTCATTGACAATACACTTAGTCACCCAAGAGCTCTGATGAAGATGAATAAGGAGGGCTGGGCATAGTGGCTCATGCCTATAATCCCAGCACTTTGGGAGGCTGAGGCGGGCAGATCACGAGGTCAGGAGTTCGAGAACAGCCTGGCCAATATGGTGAAATGCCGTCTCTACTAAAAAAATAAAAAAACTAGCCAGGTGTGGTGGTGCATGCCTGTGCATGCTACTTGGGAGGCTGAGGCAGGAGAATCGCTTGAACCAGGAGAATTGGAGGTTGCAGTGAGCCAAGATTGCGCCACTGCACTCCAGCCTGGGCAACAGAGTGAGACTTCGTCTCAAAAAAAAAAAAAAAAAAAAAAAAGATGAACAAGGAGATTAATATTGTTTTTATGCCTGCTAACACAGTATCTATTTTGTAGCCCATGGATCAAGGAGTAATTTTGAGTTTCAAGTTTTATTATTTAAGAACTGTAATGTGTCAGGCTATAGTTGCCATAGATAGTGATTCCTCTGATGGATATGAGCAAAGTAAATTGAAAACCTTCTGGAACGAGTTCACTATCGTAGATGCCATTAAGAACATTTGTGATTCATGGGAGAAGGTCAAAATATCAACAT
Source organism: Gorilla gorilla gorilla (assembly GCF_029281585.2). NCBI lineage: Eukaryota > Metazoa > Chordata > Mammalia > Primates > Hominidae > Gorilla > Gorilla gorilla. The sequence continues at coordinate 169,814,186 of NC_073228.2, forward strand.
TAATGGGAGTTTGAAATAAATTGATTCCAATCCTCGTGGATGACTTTAAGGGGTTCAAGATTTCAGTGGAGGAAGTAACTGCAGAAGTCAGGTAGAAATTGCAAGAGAACTGGCATTAGAAGTGGCACCTGAAAATGTGACTGAATTGCTACAATCTTAAAACTTGAACAAATGAGGAGTTGCTTCTCATGGATGATCAAAGAAAATTGGATTTTTGGATGGAATCTACTCCTGATGAAGATATTGTGAACATTGGCAATAAAGTATTTGAATATTACATAAACTTAGTTGATAAAGCAGTGGCAGAGTTTGAGAGGATTCACTCTAATTTTGAAAGAAGTTCTACTGTGGGTAAAATGCTATCAAATAGCATGGCACGCTACAGATAAATATTTTGTGAAAGAAAGTCCATCAATGGGAAAAGCCCTTATTTTCAGAAATTGCCACAGACATATCAACCTTCAGCAACCAACAGCCCGATCAGTCAGCAGCCATCAACAACAAGGCAAGACCCTCCACCAGGAAAAAGATTATGACTCACTGAAGGCGCTTATGATCATTAATATTTTTTAGCAATACAGCATTTTTAATTAAGTATTTACATTTTTAGACAAAGTGCTATTGCATACTTAATAAACAATGGTATAGCATAAACAACATTTATTTGCACTGAAAAACAAGAAAAAATTGTGTGACTCACTTTATTGGGGAGGTCTGGAGCCAAACCCAGTATCTCTCAGGTATTCCTATATTCTTCTGTTGTTAGACTGTTCTGTATATGTGTTTTGGTCCAATTAACCTGTAGTGTTTCATCTTATTCCCTCATTAATCTTCTAGCTGACTATACTCTCTATTATTGAAAGAGGGATACTGAAACCCTCTGTTATTGTAGAACTTTCTCTTCTTCCCTCAATTCTGTCAATGTTTGTTTCATATATTTAGGAGGTTACATGTTGAGTGTATATATTTTATAATTCTTATATTCTCTTGGCAAATTGACCCTTATATAATATCCTTTGTATCTTTAAGAATTTTGACTTAAGGCTATTTTTGCCTGATATTAATATAGCTACCCCTGCTCTCATTTGGTTACTATTTTCATGGAATATCATTTTCCATCCTTTCACTTTCAATCTATGCATGTCTTTGCAATTAAAGTGAATCTCTTGTAGAGAGCATGTAGTTAGATACTACCTATCAATTCATTCTATCTATAACTTTTGATTGGGAAGTACAATGGAATAAATTGTGCCCCCCTCCCAAAAAATATATATATTGAACTCAACCCTGTTTGTGGACGTACTTGGAGATGGGCCCTTTGGAGTTAATTTGGTCATGAAAGTAAATCCCTCATAAAAGGATTATTATCTTTATAAGAAGAGACACGAGATCTCTCTCTCTCTCTCTCTCTCCCCCCACCCCACTTGGTCTACATGCACACTGAGGAAGGGTCATGAGATGCCACAGAGAGAGAAGTTGGCACCTGCAACCTGAGGAGAGAGACTTCAATAGGAACCAAATTGGCTTGCTCCCTTGGTCTTGGACTTCCCAGCCTCCAGAATTGTGAGAAAGTTAATTTCTGTTTAAAACTCCTAGTCCGTGGTATTTTCTGTTATGGTAGCCTGAACAGACTAAGACAGAAATTGATACCATGGAGTCATGTACTAAAGGATCAAATACTTTAAAATGTGGAAACAGCTTTAAAACTCTGTAATGAGGGGAGGCTGGAAGTGTTTCAAGGAGCATGCTAGAAAATGCTGATATTGTCATGAAGGAATTTTTTTTTAACTCTTAGTTTCAGGATACATGTGCAGGTTGGTTCTATAGATAAATTGTGTGTCACAGGAGTTTGGTGTACATATTATTTCATCACCTGGGTAATAAGCATAATACTGAATAGGTAGTTCTTGGATCCTCACTCTCCTCCCATCCCCTATCCTCAAGAAGGCCCCGATACATATTGTTCCCTTCTTTGTGTCCATATGTGTTTAATGTTTAACTCCCGCTTATAAGTGAGAACATGGTGGTGTTCAATTTTCTGTTCCTGCATTAGTTTGCTTAGGATAATGGCCTCCAGTCCAACTATGCTGCTGCAAAGGATGTGATCTTGTTCTTTTTATGGCTACATAATATTCCATGGTGTCTGTGTACAACATTTTCTTTATCCAGTCTACTGCTGATGGGAATTTAGGTTGATTCCATGTGTTTGCTATTCTGAATAATGCTGCAATGAACATATGCATGCATGTCTCTTTATAGCAGAATCATGTATATTCCTTTGGGTAGATACCCAATAACAGGATTCTGGGTCAAATGATAGTTCTGTTTTAAGTTCTTTGAGAAATCACCAAACTACTTTCCACAGTGGCTGAACTGATTTACATTCCCACCAGCAGTGTATAAGAATTCTCTTTTCTCTGCAACTTCTCCAGCATCTGTTATTTTTTGACTTTTTATTAGTAGTCACCATAAAGGGATTTTAAAAAGTGATTCTGGGAGAGCTCAGAAAAAAAAGTAGAGAGCTAGAGAAAAAGCCTCTATCTTCTTAGAGAATACGTAGATAATCATGAGAAGAATGTTGATAGATACATGGATGGTAAAGGTCATTCTGATAAGTTTTCAGATGAAAATTAGGGACATATTATGGGAAATTGGAGAAAAGGCCATCCCTGTTATAAAGTGGCAAAGAACCTGGCTGAATTGTGTAAGTTGTTGAAACCACAAGAAAGAGGGATAAATGAAAAGAATAAGGCAAGAAACTTGGATTTTAAGCACTAATTATCTAAGTCCCATTTTTTTTAGGATGGAAGGCTTTGATCAGGAGCCTATATTAAAAGTGGGAATTGACCAACTATAATTGAAATTGGAAAAATAATCATTGCAAGGAAATACATCAGTCACCAACTCCCTTACACAAATAGAGATGACAACTTACTCAATGGAGATTTTTTTAATGCCTTTTCACATGTAAAACCTTGATTTTTAAGTTAAATTTCAATTTCTGATAAAAAGCAGCCTTACACAAACTATATTAGAGATAGAGGATATGATGTTTACATTAAGGCATCTTTTGAAATGAGACATAGGCTACATTCTCTAATGTCGTGGTGGTTTGTAACTGGAGTACCTTCGAAGTCATCTATTAAAACAAGCTACAGTATGTTTCTTGAGTAATAACTATTTTATTTATTGGTATAATAATTATTATTCAGCTACGTTAAATTCTGTTCAATATATTGCATATTATAAAATTCTGAAGGTAATAGTAATTAGTATTCAGAGGATGTTAAAGCAAGTTAACCCACATTGGTATTACAGTAAGTAACTTGATTAGATGGCATGCCACCTATTACCTTAATTATACTGCTATTGATGTACTGCCAAAATTTCCCCTCTTTTATCAATTGAAATACCTATACCACAATTACTCTATACAATACCTAAAACCGGTATCTTTCCTCAGTGGTACAATGCCTCTTGACAGCGTGATAACATGCCTCTGTGAGTTCTGGCAATCTGCCATAAAGCATTGCTATTTGCAAAAGGAAAAATCTTGTCTCTCGGTGTGTCTATGTATATCTTTATGCTCAAAAGCAGATAATCATTTACATATGCTTATGCCAACCTGAAACACTCACAGGCTGTTTTGAGGTTTCAGCCTGTATTAAAAAAAAAAAAAGCCAATCAACATGGAGGGGAAAAATACTTCAAAACACCATGTTTCTTGAAGTATTTCCTAAAATGAACCTGGTTTCTCTTGAAAATTATACCTCTTCCAGGCTTGACAGAAAATGTTATTTGACACACGACCAGTTAATGCCTATCCCATCACATAAACTTGTACCTCTGGGGTTCATGTCTTTTTTTATTGGCCAAATTTCAAGTAAGGAGGGAATGTTTGCTTTTGCAAAAGTTTCGAATCTTTTCAAACATTTAAGCAAAATATAGTCTGTTAGGGTCGGACCCTTTTTGTGCCCATCAGGGAAAGTCCTAACTTTTGGGACTTCAAAAGTTAGGACTTCAAAAAGCTTCAAAAGCTTCTTTTCCCAAATTGATTTGTGCATATGAATTACAACATACAGAGTAGTAGTAATAATAAGTTTCCAAATGTGTGCTGGAAACAGATGGGGAGGTCGGAAGAGCGAGATGGCAATTTAAAATAAGTCATAGAAATGGAACTGGAAAACTTCTCTTTGAAACCTAGATTCCGCTGTTGCTAATGCTCCACAGGGAACCTATTCTGGCAAAGTGTACAAAAATTAATTTCTCAATTTTTACTTTTATTTTTTCATTATGAAAATGTTCAAACATGAATAAAATTAGAGAGACTACGTAATCAACTCCATAACATATCATCTGAATGTAAGTGCTGTGGAAATTTTTCCATATTTACTTCAACACTTTTTGTTCTAACATAGTCTCAAGTAAATCCCATGTTATAATGAGACATCACCCCTAAACACTCCAATATATGTCTTTAAACATCAGAAAATGTTTGTATATATCAGTGAGTTTTGATTTTCATACTCCAAACTTACTTTTGCTTCTTTTTTTTAAAAAACCTCTTCAGTGCATTTGACTGCAACTATTTTTTCCTTAAAGCTCTCTTGCCTGTCTCTCTTTTCTAATTATTTTCCCTCCTTCCTCCTGGCCACTCTTTTTTGGTCTCATTCATATGTTCTTCTCCCCTGATCCCTGCCCCTGGACACACATTTTAATTATGTGATAAACCTGAGTTTCCTCCTTCAACATCCATCTTACAGCAGGGCTTAATATAAGAACTATTTGCAGAGCAATAAGAACTTAAAAATTGACAAAAAAAAAAAAAAGTAGAGTCATCTCCTTCCCTCAGTGTAGAACCAAGCAAGTACAAAAATCCTTCCACAAAAATCCTTGTGCTATACATTCTCCTTATTTGTGTATATTGTTTCATCTATATTCTAGTATCTCCATAATGCTAACCTCCAGATCATAACGTTCCTCTGGGCTTTGGGTCCAAAAAATTCAACTACCTTTTAGGCCCTTAAAACATGGACTTAAATATGACCTATGAATGTCCAATTCAATTAAGCATTCCACATCTGTTGTTTTTCATCCTGTTCACCAAAACTGCTCAACTCTGTTCCCCATCTCAGGGAAAGGCACCATCATGAGAAGTATTGCTCAAGCCAGAGATAAGGATTCATATGCTACTCTTTCATATTCCACATACTTTTTAACCAATACAGAACCAATGCCTGCTTCTAAATGCACCTCCAGTCCATGTACTACTTCATATAACACTGCAGCTACCTCTTTCCAGAACTGCATCTCTTACCTACCTCTAAGTTGATGTTCCTGCTGCCAGCATGCCCATCAATACACCTTCTTCTTGCCAGAGTGATCCTGTTAAAAAATTCAGTATGTCCACATGTCTCCCATTTTCAAGCCTTCTTTGGTTCTCCAGAAACTTCCAAGCAAAGTTTATGCACGTGTTGTATCCTCTTCCTTATCTCTCACTACTCCCCAAACCTCCTTGACTACCTTCAAAACTTCAGGGCTTTCAGGCCCCTCGACTTATTGCTCCCACTGTTTGGAATGTCCCTTTCATTCCCTCCTTGTGCTTTACTTCAGCATTCAATTCTGCTGACACCCCCTTTTGGAAACACCCAGGTTCCCCCGGGTCTGCATTTTGTGTCCTCCTTCTGTGTTCCCTTGGGACTTTGCGCAGACCTCTGCCTGACCTCCTATCACACTGCGCTTCAGTTTTTGCTTTACCTTGACTATCTTCTATAATCTAGAGCAATTTCCTTGAGGGTAAGAACCATGACTTATTCATATCTGTTTCCCTATATGGAGTAGAGGGCAGGAACATTGTAAGCATTCAGTGAGTGAATAAGTAAGTGAATGATCAGGATCACAGGAAATGCTACACAAATTCACGCTGTTACTTTATCTCATTTTTAAATTAGTGTAAACAGACAATAGTAAAAAGGGAAAAATCATTCCCAGCCTAAAAAGTAAGAGTTTTGGAAATGATTGTCTATATATGTAAGGTTTTAAAAAATCACTTTTTTTCAATTATTAATCTAAACCTGAAAAATCTGAAAACAAAAAAAGACTACAAATTACAAAGTACCATCAACCAGAGGTAATAACTGCTGAAATATGTAGACAAATATAATATGTGGATTAATTTATTTCTCCAAAGTTTTTCACACTTTCCTGTATCATTAAATATTCTTCAAAAATGTGATATTTAATAGTGGTACAGCAATCAATTAAACATATAACTGTACATATAATAATATATAAAATATATACTGTATAAAACAACATGATTGAATAATATATAATTTAATAGTGTATTATGTTTGATATTGTGTAATTAATGTACAGGGCACAATAAAATTTAAAAATTACATATTCCTGTCATTTTTCTCTCAATATAAAACTACTTTTCTTCCACTAAATGCAACTAGAAGTTGTTCAGAAAATCATTGTCATCTTTACTTTCTGAAGCTTATTTATAAATCCTACAAAACAAAAAAAAATTTTAATAGGAGGAAGAAAAAATTATTCAGGAAAAACAGATGATAGCTCTGTTACTCTGAAAAAATTAACCTAAATCAACCTGCAGTGGTTTGCTTGTGGCTTCCAAAAGATATGACCACTTGGAATCTGAGAATGTGACCTTATTTAGATTAGGGCTTTGTAGATGTAATTAAATCTCAATAGAAGCCCATCCTGGAATTAATGTGACACTAAATCCAGGGGCTGGTATCCTTATAAGAGAAAGGCAGAGAGAGCTTTGAACCGGAGACACAGAGGGGAGAAGGCTGTGTGAAGACAGAGACGGAGGCTGCACTTAATGCTGCCACAAGCCAATAAATGACAGGAATCAACAGAAGCTGGATGAGACAAGGAATAATTTTCCTCTGGAGACTTCAGCAAGACAGCTGTCCTGCCAACACCTTGAATTCTGACTTCTAGCCTACAGACTCATGAGAGAATAGATTTCTGTTGTTTTAAGACACCCAGTTTGTGATAATTTGCTACAGCAGCCTTAGGAAACTAAAGATAGCTGAAAGTACTAAAAAAATGCTGCACCTCAAATATTCTCAATGTGTACATTACACCTGACTCCTAAAATCATGACAGCATCCGAAACAAGAAAAGAATAGAAATTGCATACACTGCCTAAACATTTGTATTTAAAGCATCTGGCTAGAAATTCAGAGTAGTTTAGTAAAGTTGATGTGTATTTAACAATGAAATTATTTATTTTGACATTGTATTGTGACATTTTTCTTCCTTGACAAAAAATGTAGTAGAACGTCTTGATGGGGTTGGGGGGAAGGAGGAGAAATATTATTTCCCTATGTGCAATCGTTGTTGTTGTTGTTTTTTCCCCAGATAAAATAATCACAAACCAAACTCACATGTGATTATTCAAATGGTAAACACCGGTGAGAAAGAGGTGCCAGGCTGAGGAAAAAGCTATTGAGGTAAATTGCTTGTGCTACTGAAGAGAGTGAAAGCTCCTCAGAATACTTCGTGTGCCAGAGATGAGACTTAAAAATGAAATACACCTTTAAGCATAACTTAAAATAAATAGTTTGTGTTCTTGCTGAAGGACTCTGGAGGAATATTACTGTAACAAATTGCTATATTTAATTCTTGGACAGCAGCCAGGTATAGGTCAGACATGAAATTTTTCTATTAAAATAACCACTAGCAAGGGAAAAACAGACCCTCATGCCTAGAGACACACATACACACATCTCATACCGTATGTAACCCAATGGTCATAATTTCACGGTGACCAGACGGGAAATGCGTGACAAAAAGCATCCAGGGTCTCTTGACTAGTGAGTGATAATAACAGGGTACCTAAGATTACTGACACTCCCGTAACAGATATTTCCCCATGAACTGCTGACGGCTGTCTTGTGCTGTAATATTTCCGAGCATTCAACTTCCGAGAGTTCAGCTGCCCCATGTAGCTCGTGGAATTCAGCCAGAACTAGCGTGCTGCCACCCAGGGAATCCGGAGAAACCTAATCCCCGGTAGGCAACCCTGCCTCCTAGCAACCCTCCTCCCATTACGTGTGGCCAGTCTCACTCCGGAGGGCTAATGTAACAGACACCAGGGGCTAGTCAGTGATTGAAAATGGAAATCAGAGTGATTCAATTGCCACCTTTCTTTTCGTCTCTTTTTTTTTCTGTTTAAACTGAGATGATTTTGTTGAATTAAATAGCATAGGAAGCAATCTGCTGCTGTCACTAGCAGTGTTTTTGTTAGATGAATGACTATCAACAGGTAGTAGACGGTTATTCATTCAAGTAATAATAGATATTACAAATAAGAGTATTAAGCATTAAAATATATCCTTGTGGCATCAATCTCTTTGTCTTAGAACTGAGTCTCATTTAGCTGACTAACTTGCTGGATTTGATATATATTTACTAACATGTTAAAAAGAACTTGAAATTCCCAGAGCTTTGATAAATGCGGTGACGGAGCCCATTGCTGGATGTGTAACTTTTGTAAAATATTAGGACCAAGCGTAAACTGTCATAATGCAAAAAAAGACTAACACAGCCTCCCCAGACATTCATAAAAGTTAACATAGAGTAAGATGGTCATGGCTATTTATGTCTTACATCAGCTGAAATTAAATCATTGAAAACCAGCAGTCAATGAGCTAATGAAAGCCTGAAGTTGTTTTGTTTGTATTGTGTTTTTTTGTCACTTGCTAACTTCTTTACTTCTTTTTTTTTTTTTTTTTTTTTTTTTTTGAGACGGAGTCTCGCACTGTCGCCCAGGCTGGAGTGCAGTGGTGCAATCTCAGCTCACTGCAAGCTCTGCCTCCCGGGTTTACGCTGTTCTCCTGCCTCAGCCTCCCGAGTAGCTGGGACTACAGGCATCCGCCACCAGGCCTGGCTAATTTTTTGTATTTTTAGTAGAGACGGGGTTTCACCGTGTTAGCCAGGATGGTCTCGATCTTCTGACCTCGTGATCCGCCTGCCTCGGCCTCCCAAAGTGCTGGGATTACAGACGTGAGCCACCATGCCCGACCGCCAACTTCTAAAATGATCATGTGTGTTCATCTCCAAATCCCAGATTCTAGCTTTTCATGACCAAATCAGAAGGTCTGACCACACTAGGCCCACATGCACACATGAATGTTATTGGCTGGAACACCGTGGTGGCTGACACTTATAGAAAGGGCACATTTTTTTCCACTTCACCACAATCCCCTCACTCCTATCATTTCACATGTGTTGGTGGCTGTTTGTCATCAGACCTGCCCTGTCACTCTGACCATATGACCTATTTATGCTGTTTCTAGCCTCTAAAACAGTGAAGTTTGCAGGCCCTGGTCTAACTGCTCATTCGTATGTCATTTCCACAAGGTGGTGAATTTTTAGGCCCCAGAGGTGTGTTCACTTAATTAGGATTTCTGAGTCCTAAGGAATTATTTTAAAGTAACTTATGCTCTCAGACAAGTCAGACACATTGAATTATTAACTACCAGTATTCTTATTCTAGACATGATACTAGCTTCTTGATCTCAATAATCCTGTCAGTTAACGTTGGAAGGGTTAAACAATTTAGAAGGAAACACACATGCTTCAGCGATGATGCCAGTTTGATGACTAGTGGGTACAAGAAGGAGGTGTGATTGGTGGTTTTCTCTAGTACAGGCCTAGACCATCCCCTCCTTGCTCACTATAATCCAGTCCTGCCAAGCCCTTTCTTATTCTTCTTATATGCTGAGCTCATCTCACCTTAGCACCTTTGTACTAGTTGTTTTTTTTCTGCCCCAAACAGAAATTGTGTATCTCTGCTGGATGATTCCTCCCCATCATCCAGCTTCCAGTTCAAATAATCATTCTAAAGCAGTACAGATATGCCACGCCATGCCCTGAAGTTTTGTTTTTCTCATGGCATTTAGAGTTTCTGAGAATACTTTATGTATTTGACTTGGTTATCTGGTGTTGTCTTTCAGTAGAATGTATACTCTATGAGAACAATTATTTTGTGTGTGGTAACACTCTTTAAACATAGGACGAATGTCTGAAAAAGGGGATGAATGAATGACATGGTACATATGGCATTGAAATGGCTCAGTGGTGGAAAAGGAAGAGGAGGACTGAGAAGACAGAGAATGGCCTATGTTCCAATTTCCTAGAGTGATAGATGTATTAAATCCACAGATTTTAGAATCAGATTAGGCATAAAGCCTGTTAGTCCTAAATAGCTTTTGTCATTCAAAGTGGTTGCCCTTAACTGCTTATTAATGGCAGATGACAAGACATGGACTGTGCACCAAAAGGTAAATCCATATGGTACTTCATTGAGAGTCATGCTATGGTGAAAATGTAGTTGAACACAGGTGTGCCTAGTAATGTAACTGATTTACATCCTGGCACAATCTCATTACATTGTAGATCAGTAACAATTTGAAAACTGACATCTGCCCAAAGGTAACTCTTTAGGTAGAACTGGCTTGAATATATATTAAAAAATAATCCAGTTTTAAAAGAATAATTGAATCATGAGGTGGATTTCCTGAAGGAAAATATTTCCGCAATGCGAGCGAGTGCATGATAGTAATTTACTTTGTGAAACAGTTATACTTCCTATGGAAACAAATTCTTAATTGAAAGAGATGGTAAATTAGAGAGGTTGGGACAGAGAAGAAAGGTGTGGGGAGGAGGGCAGGGAAGATAATATACTTATAAAATGCCCATGAGTATATTCACTTAAATAATGGAGAAATTGACTTCACGTATAATAGTTTTTGGAAGTCATACAATTAGTTATCTTGTGGCTTAAAAGATGTCTCTGAAGAATGGCTAAGGGAACTCGATCTGAAATATATTTTCTTTTTTTAAAGAAAGTAATTTCGACATTTATTTTAGGTTCAGGGACACATACACACGTTTTTTACCTGGGTATATTGTGTGATGCTGAGGTTTAGGGTGGGACTGATCCCACCACTCAGGTAGTGAGCATAGTACCCAGTAGTTTCTCAAGGCTTCCCCACCCCTTTGTCCTCCCTCTAGTAGTCTCCAGTGTCTATTGTTGCCTTCTTTATGTTCATGAATATCCAATGCTTAGCTCCGACTTATAAGTGAAAACATGCAGCATTTAGTGTTCTGTTTCTGCGTTAATTAGCATAATAGCCTCCAGCTGCATCCATGCTGCAGCAAAGGACATGATGAAATATATTTTCCAGGTATGCTCCTAATACATGTATTTCCACGTGGGCTCCAATAAATTATTTTATGTGCTTTAAAAGTGTCAGACGAGTCAATTTCAACTTCAATAGAAAACCAAAATGTATTAGTAGGAATTATAACAAGGCTGAACAGGTTATTCTTCTTTGGCCAGCTCTGACCTCTTTAAGTCACTTGACTATAGATATGGCAGAATAAGCATATCAGGTCAGTCTGGATTGTATGTTTCAACCATATCAATCATATTCCGTTTCTTAGCCATAAGGTACCTTTTCATTTGAAAATTCTTCAGGGTGGCCTACTGTAGGGGAAGCAGCCTAAAAGTGAGGTTTTCTCTCCTATCCATTTTATATTTATCTGGCTTTCTGAATAGCCGTGAGAATGCTTCCAATAAGTAAATGTTCTCAGAGGTCAGAGAGCCAGTAGAGAGGAATTAGGGGCTTGGAAAACCAGCTAGATAGGGCATTTCCAAATACAAATAATAGATGGATCTGGGTACAATCAAATAGACTTTTTAAAGTCAATTTCTTTTGAGAAATAGATTATCTGTCTAGGTGAATTCCCCTCTTAACATTAAAAGCCAGCTTCTAGATAGGTCTGATCCATTCATTCACTGACCACTAAATGGCATTGACGAATTACACTTTCTAATCGCCAGCATTGGCAATGATAAATCTCTTGACTCCTGGATTTGCAAAGAGATTGGATTTGGTGAAGTTGTTGCCATCCCAACCATATTCTTAGAGATGTAAGCAATCTAATTCATTGAAATGATCGTTTCCCTTGATTTAGAGTGCTGATGAAACCAAACTCACCATTATGATTGCAAAGAGTAGATTAAGTTATGGCCCCTGAGTGTACCAGACCCCAGTTAGCAGGACAGATCCCATCTATTTGTTGGAAAAAGAAATAAATGAATGTCTCTTGTATTAATTCCTTGTTAATATTAGATAAATATTTTTAACTCTTTCAATGAAGCTAATAATGTAAGGCCAAATTCACTTGGCCTTCCTTTGCCATTCTTGAAGTACATTTATTGAAGGTTTTTTGCTTTATTCCATGTCCTAGCACATGAAAAAGGAAAAAAAAAAATCCTTGGGGGCATATATGAGGCAGATGAATTACACCTTGATTTACATGGTGAGATGGACTCTCTCAGACAAAACAATTAAAGGAATAAAATGTTCTTTTTGCCGTGCTCAACAGTAACTGATGCAAGATATTTGATTGGTTTTCAAGTTCAGGTGGCTTTCTTTGACTTCTTTGTGGAATGGTTTCATATGTGGTGGCTGAATATGGAATTCAGACCTAGCGGTAGTATGATAAATTGCTATGCCAGGGAGTCATTATCTTTCTCCACTGGACTAATGGGCAATAGCCACAGGGACTCAAAAGAACACTCAACCAACCATTGTCATAGTCAAAGTATACATAGGAAATGCGAATTGCTTTCCCTTTATAAAATTAAGACACTATAGAACACTTCCGACGTAAGCAGTAATTCCAGCATGATTTTAGGATTATGACAAAGCTCAGCTTTAGAAATTTGTATTCCAGGTAGGTAGAATTAAAATAGAAGTTTCTTAACAATATACAGGCCTATTAACATATTTTCCATTTAGCACATTCATTGTTTTTAAAAATTACATATATGTGAATTTTACCATTTATGGAATCTTCATATTTAACAGATTGAGATTGTAAAAGCAAAAATAGGCTGGGCACGGTGGCTCATGCCTGTAATCCCAGCACTTTGGGGGGCCAAGGTGGGCAGATCACCTGAGATCAGGAGTTCAAGACCAGCCCGGTCAACGTGGTGAAACCCTGTCTCTACTAAAAATACAAAAATTAGCTGGGGATGATGGCACATGCCTGTAATACCAGCTACTCAGGAGGCTGAGGCAGGAGAATCTCTTGAACCCAGGAGGTGGAGGTTGCAGGGAGATGGGATCGTGCCATTACACTGCAGCCTGGGCAACAAGAGAGAAACTTTGTCTCAATAAACAAACAAATAAATAAAGCAAAAATAACTTTTGCAGTACTTTCCTATTCTTGCACAAATATAACATCTTTTTTTTAACAGAAAAAAAAACTCTATGTTGTGTTTTAGACAATGATTCATGTTTATGTGTTTTGAGTACTCTTAAGCAAAGGTTGGTAACTAATTAAATGGTAAATGAAACAGTCTCCAGACTTGGATGACACCATCAGAAGTCTGGACTGCTTCTCCATTATACTTTAAGAAAGACAATACAGGTAAATGTGGGAGAGAACACCGTGCTTTGGCTGAATGAGGGACTGCCTCTGTTTCTGGGAATACATTTATTATGTTTGCCTTTTCTTTCTCAGAGTGTGGATGTGCAAGGGAGAATGTGTTAGATATGTAGTTTTGATTTAAAGCACAGTGGATAAGAGCAGGCTTAGTTTTATATACGAGTGGCCTCAGCAGGTGATAAATTGTTTTTGACTTTCATCAGTTGCCAATAAATAAGAAAAGTGAGAGATTTATCATGTATTTAAAAACTGTAGCAACATTCTCTATCATGTAAAATAAAATTTAATAAAAAAGCATTTTTAAAAAATGCATGCTATCGCTTATTTCATTTTTATAGGCTGTAAATTCCAAGACTATGTAGTCTTTCTAAGATGGGGAGTGGAGATTGGGGAGGTGGTCCTTCTTGTCCAGAGTCAGTGTAGTGACCATTTTCCACAGCTGGCTAAGGGCTCCTTCTGTTTACAGAATTGAGTGGCTGTTGTGTGTGTGTGTGTGTATGTCTTACCTGTGACCCTTTTATTAAGCACCTAGCTGTGCTCAATAGCAAAATGGATTCTAATTGCTTCACAGCAGGGTAAGTGATTTAACCTGAAGCAATGCAATAGTTTTTATTTGCAATTGCCAACACTTCTACATGGACTCCCCTCCACCTCAAAGAAAACAAAACAAAAACAAAAACAAAAACAAAAAAACCACCCTGAAAATAGAAAAACATGACCAAAACTATTATAGCGCATTTTTTTCTCTCTAATCACAAAAAAAGGAATATGGGCAGATGCCTCCAAAGACAAGAAAATGTTATTATTAGAAATGGTCTTAGCAACTACCCTGTTTAGTCCTTAATCTTGTTAATAAAATAATGATTCGTATTTGTTTATATTTATTCATTGACAATCTAGAGACTTCCAGAGCTGTGGCAAGTGACTAATTTTGAGTGGAAGCAAAGCCATGTTTGAGACAAATATGGGGCTAATTATTTATGATTTCTCTCTTCAAATATATGTTGAGTACCTTCTAAATAGTAGTCACTGGGACAGTTCCCATGGGGTACGAAGAAATAAAGCAGACATGGTGTCTCTCTCAAGGAACTCACAGGCTCATTAATGTCATGCTAGGGACCAAATGTCTGACTGGCACAGGGACAGGAGAAAATCATATTAAATATTAATGCATATTTTATTTTGAATCAATTTGATATTCTCCTAACCTTGAACTTCCAAAGGAATTATCGTGCTTTAGAAATTGTGTTATTTGGATCTCTGCTTTGAGTCACTTAGTTTTCCTATTTTTCTTTCTCCTTTCCCAGTGTTTGTTTGAATGAAGCAAGAGAAATTGGAAAAAACCCAATTGTAAGAAACGGGATTATTTCTCTACTCAGATTCAGGATAATGTGATGAGCTGGGACTATTTTCTCTCCACTGTGTGTGTCTGTAGAAAATCCTGTGCTTTGTTCAGGTGACGAGAACCTGTCCTCATTTCTCATTCTTTCCCATCTGCCACCCAGTGAAGATTTTGAATATTTTGAGTGCAGTTTGGGAAAAATCAGATTAGCAAACCCAAAAATTCCATTTTTGTTGGGATGAACGCTAACCTGTAGCCTTCGTAATAGGAACAATTACCACAATTCAAATTAGGAGTACTTTTTTATTTTAAAATTTTAGATATGTGAGTTAACCTCTCCCACATGCACACAGACATGGCCCCACTTCCACGCTCTGGCTAGAATCCTTCAGAAACCCATACCACAGTACAACCCACACATGAATTAATCTCTGTAATACAATTGTAATGTTTCTGTCTCTCTCCCAGGCCCTTTTTTACTTTTGGCTGATAAAAATCTCTAATGTGCTGCTGTAAATGCTCCACTTCTATCCTTAGTCTTAAAAAGAAATAGCATTTATATTTATTAGCTCCACAGAAACATTTGTCAACAACAACTTGAAGAATGACATAACTTTTTAAAGTGCACCCATCTGGGAGATTTTCCAAGTTGGGAGATACCCAAATTGGCAAAGACTCTAAGAAACCCATTCGTATGCACTAAACATGACACAGTTTCTGGACTTCTTTTATATTTCCAGCTATTAGATTTGGAAGTGCAAGAGATAAGACCAAAAAAAATGCAAACAAAAATAGAACAAACAAAAAATGACCACGTAGAGACCCACACCTTTAAAATGAAATAAAAGC
Source organism: Gorilla gorilla gorilla (assembly GCF_029281585.2). Classification (NCBI taxonomy): domain Eukaryota; kingdom Metazoa; phylum Chordata; class Mammalia; order Primates; family Hominidae; genus Gorilla; species Gorilla gorilla. The sequence goes on from NC_073228.2 coordinate 169,829,880, forward strand.
AGATCTATAAAAGTTCTAATAGGAGAGCTGGATCGCTACAGTAAAATGCAGAGCAAGGGAGAAATCAGGACTTCTTTTTTTTTCTTAGTGAACTCATCTCTGAGTCTGGCTCATTTGACACAAAGACAAAAAGAAACCGTCTAGGAAAAAAAACTTTTCTTCCATCCTTCTATGTTCTGATATTGGGGGCCTTGTTGATTAAACTCACATTCACAGATGAGTAAGAGAAAAAAAAAACAAAAAAACAGATTTTAATCATATGCATACATATGGGAACTTCACAGAAACATGTGACTTAAAGTGGTGGTTAGAATTTGAGGCTTAGATACCATCTTAATGGGTGAAAGTGATGAGAAGTGAGGATGAGGGAAAGGGGCACTTATCGGAAAACTAGTGACTTTGGGGAAAGATAAATGCGCCCTCAGGAGAATAAATGGGAGATACAATACTTTTGTCACAATGTCTGGGTATGGTGTTGACTTCTCTGAGATGATTAGAGTTACTCCTAGGAAGAGGATTTATGGCAATTGAGTTTTTTTGTTCTTCTGGGAGACTGCTTTTCAGCAGAGAAGGTATTTCAGGGACTCAAATGCCTTCAGCTTAAAATAATTTTTATGCCACTTTGGCATATTCTAGACCTCTTCAAACTGTTACAGAACCATTTGGGGGTCAACCTGAAGAATGAACCCTTTTCAAGCAAGGACTCTCCAGAAAAGCCAACGTGTTGTCTTCACTTGCACAATATCAGAGAGCATAGGTAAAATTTGTCTTTTTCTTCTCAAAATTTGAAATCTGTCCAAGTGTTAATTTTTGCTCTCTGTTAACATCTATTACTATTTCAAGCTCAACTTGCTAGCAATGAACTGTTTGGTGACGTTTTCTCCTAGTTTACATAATTAATGTTATATTTGTATATGGAAGAAAGCCACATACGTTTTCTACACTTTTAATTTTGCTTTTAGTAAATGTATACTGGAAAGCAGAAATGCTTAGCTTACTTTGTAAATATTGACTTCTTTTATCTCATTGGTTCTAAGAGTCTTTGACTTAGACCTGCATTTATTTAACACATTTGATAAGTCCTTTAGATGATGACGATGTTGAAAATATTCTATAAGAGTAGAATTTCATTTTAAAATATAATTAAATTGTACAAAATTCAGTCAGTAAAATTGTTAATAATTATCAAGTGAACTGAAATTGGCACTCTGTCAACCGATCATTCAAAATGAATATGTGCAAAGAGAAATATTTATCCTTAATTCTCATTGCTTCAAAATTAAGTTGGCAGGGTCATTTTATCTAAAATTAACTATTCTCATCTTAGAATTGTTAAGGAATTACATTATTTTATGTCTAGACACCAGGAAATGATTTGATCTCATGCTACCCCCAAAACCCTTATTGAATTCCAAGTACCTATTCTATAATAACTGAATTGGAAGGTAATCTTTAAGATGAAGTCAACTGTTTTTTGTTTTGTTTTGTACCGGTCACTGGTTAATATATTTTAGTATTTTTCATGGAATATATATATATATATATATATATATATACACATATATATACATATGTATATATACATATATATACATACACATGTCTTATTAACACTGACATCATTAATGTAATAGTTAAAAACGTGGAGTTGAATGCATCAGATCAAATTCCAGCTCTGCTACTTACAAGCTATTTGATCAAGGCAAGTTTCTTAAATTTAGTATACTCATCTGTAAAATGGGGATACCAATAGCCTCATAGGATTGCTATTAGAATTAAATGAATTAAGATGTGTAAAGCATTTCGAATAGGGTCTGGTCAGGCTAGATGAGCATTTGCTATCAACATCATTATCATCATCATTTCAGTGGAGACGTCTAGCAAGCAACTTTTATGAAGTTTGAAATAAACCCGAGATAATGCTTTCCTCAACCTGAAATACAATAGATATATTATATATTTCCAACACTACATAAAATATATACAAAATAATTTATAGCCTAAGCTTCCACCAGGTTTTCAGTTTATAAAATATAGCAGTCGCTTCTCTCATAATTTGAAAATAAATTTTTGATGCCTTGGAAAATGAGGAAATGAAAGACAACCCTTCATTCTGGAGTTTTTCTATATCAGTCCAAAACTGTTCATAAATGTAAGGGTTGAAATATAAGTAATCATTTAGAATGTAGTGAGTATGGTATATATATGTAAGTGCATGTATGTGGTTTTCAAAATTTGAATTATCTAAAATAAAGAAGATATATTTACCGTTTAAGATTTTTTAATAATTAGTATGTTCTTCCTGCCAAATAACTAGACCAATATAATTTTTGAGTTGAACACTATGATAGAGGTCATCGATGCAAATAACCAGTTTGATTATAGAAATTGTAGTAAAACCAGGATGCCCTAATTTACAAAGTCCATTTGATTAATTTCAATGTGATAAATATTAGCAGATATTACACCATGTGCCAGCGTTGTGCTGTGTGATGGGGCATCAAAGATGAATAAAATACACCTGCCCATGATGGGAGAAGATACATGTAGTCTAGGGGTCCTGAGGTTATTCAATACCACATCATGCCTATCTATTTCTTTTTGAAAATCACTTTTGCTTTCCTAATTTCTCTCTCTTATTTGGAGAATTGGCTTGGAGTGAGAATTCTTTTTTTTTTTTTTTTTTTTTCTTAGATGGAGTCTTGCTCTGTCTCCAGGCTGGAGTACAGTGGCACGATCTTGGCTCAATACAACCTCTGCCTCCCGGGTTCAAATGATTCTCTTACCTCAGCCTCCCAAATAGCTGGGAATACAGGCACGCACCACCACACTCAGCTAATTTTTGTATTTTTAGCAGAGATAGGGTTTCACCATGTTGGCCAGGATGGTCTTGGTCTCTTGACCTTGTGATCCACCCACCTCAGCCTCCCAAAGTGCTGGGATTACAGGCGTGAGCCACCACCCTCGGCCTGGAGTTAGAATTCTATCTCAAAATTAGATTCAAAGTTCTTTAATATTTAATGTTACCTTGTGGAAAACACACACACACACAATAGACTCCTGGCTACTGTGTAGAAGTCCAACAAAATGAGTACAGAATTTCTCTGATGATTTTTGCCTTTGCTTTTTCACATTATTCTATCATATATCGCTGACTCGTTTTACCGTTTCTCATATTGAAAGACAGGATACACCTTTAGCTTCAAAGGAGAGTTACCAAACCAAATCTATTAGTAAACACTAGGGAAAATGTAAATAAAAACAAAAATAGTCAAGAAGTTTCCAATACATTATCTCTGCTTAAAGGATTTTATATTTCTTCCTACAGTTTTACTTAGGAATATATTTTACATGCTATATGTTTCACTTTTATTTTAGGTTTGGGGGTACATGTGCAGGTTTATTACATGAGCATACTTGGTGATGCTAAGGTTTGGGCCACTATTGATCGTGTCACCCAAATACTGAGCATAAAACACAATAGTTAGCTTTTCAACCCTTGCTCCCTCTGCCCTCTTCCCTCTGCCCTCCAGCAGTCCCTAGTATCTACCATTGCCATCTTTATGTCCATGAGTACCAATGTATAGCTCCCACTTATAAGTGAGAATATTCAGTATTTGGTTTTCTGTTCCTGCATTAATTCGCTTAGGATAATAACCTCCAGCTGCGTCCATGTTGCTGCAAATGACAGAATGTTGTTCTTTTTTTATGACTGTGCAGTATTCCATGGTGTTTATGTATCATTTTTTCTTTAATCCACCATTAATGGCCACCTAGGTTGATTCTGTCTTTGCTATTGTGAATAGTGCTGTGATGAACATTCAAGCACATGTTCCTTTCTGGTAGAACAAATTATTTTCTTTGGGATATATACCTAGTAATGGGATTACTGGGTCAAATGGAAGTTCTGTTTTACGTTCTTTGAGAAATCTCCAAACTGCTTTCCACAGTGGCTGAACTAGTTTACATTCTCACCAAAGGTGTATAAACATTCCCTTGTCTCTGAATCCTCACCAGCGTCTGTTGTTTCTTGGCTTTTTAGTAATAGCCATTCTGACTGGTTTGAGATGGTATCTCATTGTAGTTTGATTTGCATTTATCTGATGATTGTGACATTGAGCTTTTTTTCATATGTTTATTCATTGCTTGAAAGTCTTTTGAGAAATGTCTCTTCATGTGTTTCATTAAAAATGGGGGTATTTGTTTTTTGCTTTTTCTGTTGTTTAAGTTCCTTACAGATTCTGGATATTAGACCTTTGTCAGATGCATAGTTACTGAATATTTTCTCCCATTCTATCAGTGGTCTGTTTACTCTGTTGATAGTTTCTTTTGTTGTGCAGAAGCTCTTTAGTTTGATTAGGTCCCGCTTGTCAATTGTTATTTTTGTTGCAATTGCTTTTAAGGACTTAGTCAAATTCTTTCCCAAGGCCAATGTCCAGCTGTAAGAATCTTATAAGAAAACTTAGAAATCCAATTGTTTAATCCATCTTGAATTAATATTTGTATATGGTTAAAGGTAGGGGTCCAGTTGAATGCTTCTGCATATGGCTAGCCATGTGCATGGAACTTTTCAGTATCAAGTATTACAATTCAGACTTTGGACATGAATTATATAATGTATTCTACCTTAAAAAACTTTTAGCAATGGGCTTATAAGAGGCAAATTCATTAATTTTTTAATATTTATTTTAAGTTCAGGGATGCATGTGCAGGTTTGTTACATAGGTAAACTTGAATCATGGAGGTTCGTTGTACAGATTATTTGATAACCCAACTTTTAAGCCTAGTACCCATTAATTATTTTTCCTGATCCTCTCCCTCTCCCTCCTCCCACCCTCCACCCTCCACTCTCTGATAGGCCCTAGTGTGTGTTATTCCCCTCTATGTGTCCATGTGTTCCCACTATTTAGCTCCCACTTATAAGTGAGAACATGCAATATTTTGTTTTCTGTGCCTGCATTAGTTTGCTAAGGATAACGGCTTAGAGCTTCATCCATGTCCCTGCAAAGGATATAATCACATTCCTTTTTATGGCTGCATAGTATTAATAGAAATTTTTGCCTTCTATTAAAAATTAAATATTGCTAATATTCCAAGTACAAAGTATTTCTCCTAATCCTGTTCTTTATACAGACTCATATTCTCATGATAATCAATAATTCATAAAATTATATATCACTTATCTAAGGGGACCAAAATTAATATTCATGGCATTGTATAACTTTTTTCTTTTAAGATCATATTTTCATATTTTGATAAGATTCACCTGGAAAAATTAAATCCCAGAGGACAAAGAAATATAGCTAGATTAATGACAGATGTTTGTAGGAGAAGCAAATGGTACTTCTGTTCTTTACTATAGTTTAAATGTGTCCCTAAAATTTAGGTGTTGCTAATGTGATGGTATTAAGATATGGGGCCTGTAAGAGGTGATTTGGTCATGAGAGTTTCACACTTATGAATAGGATTAGGTGCCCTTATAAAGGCGATTGATGGGGGAAGCCCATTCCCTTTTTACCTGTCTGCCTTATATCATGTGAGGACATAGCAAGAAGGCCCCAACCAGACACCAAATGCCAGCACCTTGATCTTGAATTTACAACTTCCAGAAATGTGAGAAATAAATTTCTATTCTTTACACATTATCCAGTCTGTTGTATTTACTGAGACATCCTCATAGGAGTTTTCATCTGGGCCTGAGAAATAAACTGACAAGGCAGATCAGCAGGAGAATAGCATACAAATTTACCTAAGTTTTACATAGCAAACAGGGGCTTTCATAAGGAAATGAAGGCCCAAAGATGCAGTTAATATTACACACCTATATACTGAAGTGAACAAAGAGTAGTATGTTGTGCTAAAGTAACAAAAATATATGGGGAGGCTAGAAGATAAGAATTATTTTCATAAGGCCTGTACAAAATTCTCTCAGCCTCAACTTCTCATCCTTGATAATAATGTCATTTTTCTTCCAGTATAGAGAGGGTATCTTTAACATGGAAATTTTATCTCCTGCTTTTAAGAAACAGCACAGGCCGGGCACGGTGGCTCACGCCTATAATCCCAAAACTTTGGGAAGCCAAGGTGGGTGGATCACCTAAGGTCAGGAGTTCAAGACCAGCCTGACCAAGGTGGTGAAATCCCGTCTCTACTAAAAATACAAAAATTAGCCGGGCGTAGTGGTGGGCGTCTGTAATCCCAGCTACTCGGGAGGCTGAGGCAGGAGAATCTCTTGAACCCAGGAGGGAGAGCTTGCAGTGAGCTGAGATCGTGCCACTGCACTCCAGTCTGGGCGACAGAGCAAAACTCAGTCTTGGAAGAAAAAATAAATAAAAGAAGGAAAGAAACCGCATAAAGGTCAGAGTGATCTTCCTGCACCTGCTGTTTTTCAAGTGCCTTTAAATCAAAATAGTCAATATGCCGAAGCAGCATATTTTGGGCTGATGTACACTTAATTCCTTCATCTACATCACATAGTGATGTAGGACACTAAAAATTCTGTGAATGTTTAAATTAACAATTTTAGTTAACAATTTAACAAATGATTATTTAGCATCTCTCCGTTTTACATTATTAAACATCTGATTATTTTGAATAATTTTATCAATTGTGTTTTTTCTATTATATGTTCCCATTATGTTATACAAATTTAATTATCTGGAAAATATGATAATATTGATGAAAAGGTGATGATGACACTGATTTAAGTAAAATGTACAGATTTCAGTGGGAAAAAAGGTCAGCATCTATTTTCAGTGTTGTGTAAAAGTATTTTTAGTAAGCCATGTTATCTTTCTGTGAGAAATATGAATGTGGCTAATAGGAAGAGACCTTAGAAACTATCAAATGAAAGCATTAGAACAATTTTTAGAGCCACATGAAAATTAAAGATTGTGATATCAGCCCATCTCATTCATTTTATAGAGTATGGAGACTTGCTCCAGATAAAGGGAATGACATGGCCAGAGGCAAGGGGTGAATAAAATATAGAGTCAGAAATAAAGCTGAACTACCTTGATATCCTAGTCAAGAGTTATCTTTTCATCTGCTTGCTTTCATCTGTCCTTACTAGTAGACTCTCATTTCCAAGGACAGCCAAGATTGGGTCTTACTTTTCAGTACTGTATCCCTGGAGCTTACCATACTTTTAGGCACACTGCGGGTACTTAATAAAAGTGTTTTGAATAAATACAGGAATGAAAATTTTAAAAAACTACATAACTTGGAAGAAAATTTAATTTGTTAAGCCATCACTATTGTGTCACCATATTTGGATGCAAACATTAATTTGAATTCCTGATTCATACATACAGGGCTTATTCGTAGCCAAAAGATTAAATTTTATTTAGAGTTGCCATGTTTAATATACATTCTCAAGCTTCATGAAACCCAAATATTAATTTGTTCTTTTTCTGCTTCCAATTCTATTCTGTCCACTTAAAAGAATCCCCTGTATCTAAGCATAGCTACGCCTGCTCTATTTTGGTTTCTAGTTGCATGGAGTACCTTCATTTTCAGTCTGTGTGTGTTCTTAAAGATGAAATGAGTCTCTTCTAGGCAGCCTATAGTTGGGTCCTTTTTTTTTTTTTTTTTTTTTTAAATCCTTTCATCTACTCTATGTCTTTTGATTGGAGAATTGAATCCACTTAACATCAAAGAATTACGGATAGCTGAGGAATTACTACTGCCATTTTGTTATTTGTTTTCTCCTTGTTTTGTAGATTCTCTGTTTTTTTCTCTCTCTCTTTTTATTTTCTCCATGCCACCCATCAATATAAAAAATTCTGTACATATTTTACTTATTTATGCTTTTCTCTTCCAGCTGTGCTCCAGGAGGATAGAGATTTCTGTCCCACCCCATTTTTTTACTGCTATATATAGGGAGCAGAACAAAGCGTAGAACATAGTAGATAAACAATAAACGTTCTTTGAGTAAATGAATGAAATATATATATAGATATTAGCATGTAAAGAAAAATTCTAGAGTGATATATACCTAAATATTAACATTTAAGTTAATGATAGCTGGTAATGGCTGTTGATAAGCTATTTAAAAATAAAATAACTTGGGCTGGGTGTGGTGGCTCACGCCTGTCATCCCAGCACATTGGGAGGCCAAGGTGGGTGAATCACGAGGTCAAGAGATCAAGACCATCCTGGCTAACATGGTGAAACCCCATTTCTACTAAAAATACAAAAATTAGCCGGGAGTGGTGGTGGGCGCCTGTAGTCTCAGCTACTTGGGAGGCTGAGGCAGGAGAAACACTTGAACCTGGGAGGCAGAGGTTGCAGTGAGCTGAGATTGCACCACTGCACCCCAGCCTGGTGACAGAGTGAGACTCCGTCTCAAAAAATAAATAAATAAAATAACTTATTTTCCTGTTTATAAAATGATATATATTTATTATAGATATTAGTAAAAAAATTTTAAAAAGAGAAAGTATACCCATAACTCCAACATATGGCAATTATTTTAATTGACATGCTCATATATATATTTGCTTTCTATTCACGTATATTTTCACCCAACAAAATTGGGATAATTCTGTATATTATTGTAATTTTTAAAGAGATTTCAATATCACCTAAACAATGAGAATATGTTTGCTTTAATGGCCCTATAAAACCAATCCCTGAAATATTAAAATAATATATTTGAAAAAAATATATCCCCTGTGTGACAACCTTTTTTTGTGAGGCTGCTACTGCTTGGCTGTCATAAATTGAGTCAAATTTGTCTGAATTTTAATTGCTCCTGAATATATTATTGTCCTAGAAATAAGGTAGAACCATTAATACAAAAGAATGTATGTTCTATGGAAAACTATTTACTTTATTGCTATTTCCAAAAATAATCAGAAATGCATATAAAATTTCAAATTAGAAAATTGTGAAGGCTGCCTTATGGTCGATGTGGCAGAATTTGGGGAGGGGAAGAAAAGCAGGAGGAAAACACTTTAGTTTTCAGAGGCACTGGTTACATTTTTCACTGGCTCTGTTTTATCTGCATAACTTGGGTCTTCTGATTCTCTTTCTTTTTTGTGCGGATAATTGCTTTGTTGTTAGTGCTTTGACACTGAGTGACAGTGCTTTTGGGTGGTTGACAGCCAAATCTATTGGCAGACGATAGTCCTCATACATGGAGAGTTGCTTTCTTTCTGCCTAGTGACAGTAAGAGCGTCTGAGTTGACAGAGGAGGTCTCATACCTCTCAGGAGAGAGACAAAAGCAAAAGTGGGGGAGTGAGATTTCTGCCAGAATGAAAACATCTATTTAATTCTGCTGTGGAGAGAAATACAACTGGCAGTGCCTGTAATGACTACAAGTTAAAACAAATCATTTTATTTATGTGTGTTGCCTACAGAAAATTTTATCACTTGGTAAGCTATCAAGGTCTCCATATCATGCCTTTGGAAACACTGTAAACCAAAAACAAATTCATCTTCTTGCAGTGGAGTTTATTAAAAGAAGACAATTCAGAAGAGCAGAGTATAGAGAGGACATAAATGTAATTCTGATATAATTTATATCACTGAATTAAACTTGTGTGAATAAAAATATTCCTAACAATGGTTAGCAGAATTATGTTTCCTAATTGTGAAAAAGAAATTTTGCAAGGTTATTTAGAGGTGTAAGCCAGGGGATTTGATTTGTCATTGATAATTCACATTTGAAAGTTGTACAATTTAAGATAAAAGGTATCATTTTAGCTTCATTGAGAAAGGTGTTCCCCATTTAAATGCTAAATTGCCATAGGGGCAACATAACTCATTGTGAAGCCAAGAGAAAAGAAGACATGGGGAAAACCATTATCCATCTGTAGAGATGGGGCTCCTTGAGGAGAGTGGTTGAATCTTGTTCATCTTATAGTCTTAGTGCCTAGCAGAGGGAGTGGCAAAGGATTAAAACTCAGTAACTTGTTTATTGACTGGAGGCTGAGTCTTCAACTATCAGATGAATCAAGTTTAAGATATAAGATGAATCAAGTTTAAGGTAGAGCATCTCTGTTATAGAAGCCTGAACTGGATCTAACTAGACAAGTTATAGCATGACAGATTCCAGCTCCAAAACTAGAAGACCTCTAGGAATAGAGGCTTCAGGCTGTCTCACAAGATAACGACTGGGGATTTCAAATATATCTTAGTTTTATTCACCAACATGCAGCACATATTAATTGGATTTTTGCCATGTGCCTGGAAGTGTTCTTTATAATTCGGACATATTGCTGAGGAATCTAAACAAGGTCCTTGTTCTTGTAGACCTTACGTTCTGTTGGACCAAGCTCAGTAATAAACCAAAAAACTAATAAATAAACCTAACTACGTTGTACAGTAATAAGCACTTGAGGCTGGGCGTGGTGGCTTATGCCCGTAATCCCAGAACTTTGGGAGGCCAAGGTGGGTGGATCACCTGAGGTCAGGAGTTCGAGACCAGCCTGGCCAACATAGTGAAACCCCATCTCTACTAAAAATACAAAAATTAGCCAGGTGTGGTGGGGCACGCGCCTGTAGTCCCAGCTACTCGGGAGGCTGAGGCAGGAGAATCGCTTGAACCCAGGAGGTGGAGCCTGCACTCCAGCCTGGGCAACAGAGTGAGACTCCGTCTCAAAAAAAAAAAAAAAAAAAAAGTAATAAGTGCTTGAAGAAAATAAAAGAGCACAATATTATATTAAATGATTCAAGAATAGTTGTGATTTAGATGGCCTGATCAGGGAAGTCCTTAGGTGATGTGTGAGAAGAAATCTGAATGACAAAATGAACCATTCATTTGACTGTTTAGAGGTTAGCAATGGCTTGCCAAGGTTTTTGCAGAAGAGACTTTCTGTGGGAAGCAAACTGAGAAAAACAAAAAAAGAAAAAAGGATTTCTAAAGTCTCTTCCAGCTCAATAGGACAAGATTGAGTACGATCTCAACTTTTAGATTTCATCATTCCTTGGCCCTCATGTCTCCTCATGAGGCAAAATTCATGAATAATTGAGATGAAATGAATAGATAAATTGGTTTCTTCAGCTGAATTGTATCACCTACTGAGAAAACTCAACTGAGAAGGATGAATGATGATAATATTGGCTATTTTAATGGTCAATATGTGATCCACATTCAGTTCTTCAGTTCCTTTTAAATTGCTTTCTACTTATTGTTACTCCAACTAGCTATATCACAGCTACTTATCAATTTTTCATTGACATTTGTCTCATCAGTGGATTGCTGGAGGTTTCTAAGCCTTCGTGTTGAAATGTTGCCAGAAAACAGAATGTAGATCATACTAATGTATTTTTAAAATTCAATTAGTGTTGAGTCCATAGTTAGGGTCCTTCCATCTGCTGGTGACCCCAAGTGCTTCCCGGAGGGCCCATGCCCACCAGAACACTGAAGAGAACGGGACAAAAAAAGGCACTAAAATATTTTCCAAAAGCAGGACTTCCAGAAGAAACAGCACATGTTCATTTCTTTATTTCCTTCTAAGGTTTTCCTGGTAATACATTTTCAGCATTCTAAGTTTTTCCTAGAAGGGGTCCTGTAATATAGTGTTGTTCTCATTCTTTAATTTTTTTATCCATTTATTTATTTTACAAACATCTATCCTTATCGTGACTAAGGCACCATCCTGCATGTGTAGATCTTAGAAATGAGTAAGAAATATGTATCTGGTGTCTGAGGTTGAGGGATGGAAAATGAGTAAAGAATGACCGAAGTATAGTAACATATAGCAAAGGATAAAACGTAGCATATAGCAAAGTAAATGTAATAAATACAGGAAAGGAATTATTACAAGAGATGTTAGACAAAAGAGGGTAATGTAAAATCTCACAGCTGGTGACTAGAATGAAACAAGATTTTTTAAAGCAATAGCATTTAGACTGAACTTTTTAGGAAGAACTGAAATTTCGACAGGTAAGAATAAAAAGGTTAATACACAAGCAAAGACATAGAGTTTTAGGGGGTCAAAGCAAATAATATAGTTTCCATATAAGATAGATCGTATGTGAAGGTGTGAAGCCAGAAAGTATTCTAGTTATGGCTATTTTGGTTGTAAGGATCAGCAACACCTTGAAACTGGTTGGAGTAATGCTTTTTCTATATAACGATAGAATTAGCAATCTCATGGACATCAAAAACAGGAAATGAAATACAACTGAGCTCATGGGTCCAGAACGGCAAAGTCAGGTGCAATGGAGGCTGCCCATGCTGTTTCATAACAGATAGGCATGGAACACAAAGGAGAGCTAGGACTCAAAGATAACACAAAGCTTTTGAGATGGGTGAAGGAATTCAATATCCTGGCAGAGAGAGCACTCAATAAAATTACCTACTCTTAAATGACTGGCTGACAGACTGAAAGATTTCTTTCAAAAGGAAGGACATCATGCAGCCTTTGACATCAGATTTTGATATTCTGATCCCAAGTTATAGGAGACAACTTTCTAGCCACTTGGTAAAGATTTTAATAGGAAAGGCTGAGTTGCATTTCCTGATGAATGTAAGTTTTGGTATTATAACAGGTAATGTTTGCATGTGAGTTTACTAATAACTTTAATGTACTTTGGCATATGCAATGTATTTGATTTTCATGACACTGAGAATGAGCAGTAGTTTTGCAGATGAGGAAACTGATGCACTATTACTTATTCAAACTTTAAAAATTTGCTTCTAGCAGGGAGAAGATATAGCCTAAAGAACTTGTACTACAGGGCCAGGCCCGGTGGCTCACAGCTGTAATCCTAACACTTTGGGAGGCCGAGGTGGGCGGATCATGAGGTCAGGAGTTTGAGACTAGACTGGCCAGCATGATGAGACCCCAACGCTACTAAAAATACAAAAATTAGCTGGGCATGGTGACGGGCGCCTGTAATCCCACCTATTCAGGCTGCTGAGGCAGGAGAATCGTTTGAACCCCGGAGGTGGAGGTAGCAGTGAGCCAGGAACGCGCCACTGCACTCCAGCCTGGGTGACAGGGCGAGACTCCATCTCAAAAAAAAAAAAAAAAACAACGTGGACTGTAAATCCCATGATATTTTTGGTCTATTAAATAACAATGGTATAATCCACAAATGTCTTCAAATGCCATGTTGCCTTTTCATAATGCTCGTTTACTTCAATCCCCTCCTACTTAGTAACTCACAGTTCAGCTAATTTTGTTTGAATTATAAAACACATAATCAAATTGCCCCATAGGCTATAATTATATGATTATTATATTATTATATATATTAGTATATTTTACTATTATTATTTCGCTAAAGCAATTGATTTATTAAACCAATTAATTAGGGGTGAACTTAGAATACAGAAAGCACCTATTTAATGAATATTTGCTGAATTGATTTTTATAACAGCAACTTACTTAAAACTCTGTTTTAATTCTCCAGTGCTGGATCTGATTTTATATTTTCTATTCTCTCCCAAAAATGTAAGGCATTGTTACTACCTCCACTTCCAGTTTTCCTCTCCCCTCATTTTTATTATTCTTCAAGTCTTATAACCTATGTAGTTACTGTCTAAATATAGGTGAGCAAACTTAATCTTTGCATGTTTAGAAAGCAGCCTCAATAAAGATTTTTCTCAGTGCCTGAAAATACAGTAGCCAGAGGTTGAAAAATATTATCTTTAGGTGGATAAATGTGAAAGTTACAACTTTGCTCCAATTTCCTCAATTTTGCAGTACCTAGTGCATTGTTGGGGTTATATAAATATTAAATTCTAATCATATTGACAATTCTTACCTAAAAGAATCCTTTCCAGATAGGTTATGTAAAGAGCGATTCATTTGGGCAAATGAAATAAATTTGGATGTAAATATTACAGACTCGTCAAACTGCTTGCTAGATATTCATGTTCTGCCGAATGAGTCCTCCGAATCATGTATGTGTGTGTGTGGAATATATATACCCTTCCACATGTGTGTGCCTGAGCACACATGCGAATGAAAATATATCTGTTGACAGGAATACACTATATATGGAACATATATATTGATAGATTTCAAACCGTGATTTTGATTAACAAACACATTTCACACATATTGATATATTTCAGAACCATACAAAAGTGCATGTCTACATATACACGCATATGTATGTATATATACCTGCACGCATGTATGTTTAGAATGTTTCACCATCCACTTACTTATTTTACTTCTCATCTGCTGCATTTTACTGTTTTATATATATGACTTCACAGTTTCAAGTTCTTTCTCTCATCCGGCATCCTCTGGAAATTCCCCTTGCATGCCTTCTGACTTCCCTTTTAATTGCTTCTCTGCAACAATCATGAGAAGAACCTGTGGAGATTTTTGAGCGATTTATTGGTAAGAATCAGATTGCAGGAAACTCTTGTATAAGGTTCAGTCCTTACAAAGCAATGATGTTATTTAAGAGCACTGAATCTCTTCATACCCATCACTTTGACATATGCCAGATTTCACTTGGTTGCAGCCTCCTAAAAAGGACTGCTAGAAGCAATGTCAGTGCTGGTATGGGCATATTTGTAAGTGACAGGACAATTCCTGTGCAAAGCCTCTAGATTCTAAATGAAATTATTTTGAAGACTTTAGCAAATACCAGACTACTTGCAGCATGAAGCCCTGTTTTTATAAAACTTTTATAATTCCCAAGCACTTTTAAATAGGATCTGGGCAGAATGGGAGGCAAATGAGGTTAAGTGAAAGGCCGTACCTTTACTTCCTATACTTTGTATCGATTCTGATTTTACAAAGGTATTTTTCTTTTTAAGGTGTTTTAGAGAGGCAAATAATTCTATAAGATGCATTTTTTAAAAAAGAAACATCAACAAAGGATTATGACCAGAAAATCCACAAAAGAGAAAGATAAACAGCATATTAATTTAGGAAGCAATTCTGAGCTTTACTAATAACCAGGGACATGCAAAACATCCACAAAATGAATAAAATAAATGAGAGGTAAAATAGATAGGCAGACATTTTAAAGTTTAACAATATCAAGGATTGGCGATGACTACTAACTCTCCAATTCTGCTTGTGGGAAGGTGAATTGAAATAATAGTTTTGGAGAGGAATTTTGCATTATCAGTAAAATTGAAAATGTACATAACCAGCAATTCCACCTTTATGTTTATACTGTAAAGTAACACTTATACAAGCTCACAAGGGGAAGATGTACAGGGATATTTATGGCAACATGGTTTGAAAGAACAAAAAAAGAAAAATAACTCAATGTCTATCATTTACCTAATGGATAAGCTAAAAACGTATGTTCGTGTGTATGTAAATGGGAACATATGGCAGTTAATAGAAATAGAATATACAAGAAAAAACACATGTTGATAGATTTAAAAACCGTGATATTGAGTTATAAAGCAAACCACAGAATAATGTATACACTAGAATGCTATTTATGTAAAATTTTAGAAAATATTCTCATAAAATATATCAATTATGTATAAAAAAGTAGGTTATAAAAATGAATTCAGCATAATTTATGATGATTGCCTCTGTGAGGAGGACACGTATGACTTTGTCTCAATAATACTCTCAATAATACTTTATTAGTAACAAAGGTGAAGCAAATATAAAAGATGTTAGCAACAGTTCTGGTTAAGTACAAGTATTTTTATTACATTATTTTTTCCATCCCTTATTAGTTGTAAAATTTTCTCAATACAAAAAAACTCAATAAATATTCTTACTAGTTTCAACTGTCGACCAAAAGAGTCAAACTCTGTAAAATATTTGAAGAGATTTATTCTGGGCCAAATATGTGTAACCACAGCCTGTGACACAGCCCTCAGGACTTCCTAAGAACATGTACCCAAGATGTTCAGGGTGCAGCTTGGTTTTATACATTTAAGGGAGACGTGAGTCTTCAATGAAACACATTTAAGAAATACACTGGTTTGGTCCAGAAAGGTGGGACAACTTGAAGTGGGGCTTTCAGCTTATAGGTACATTTAAAATTTTTCGGGTTGGCAATTGCTTGGGTTTATCTAAAGACCTGGGATTAATAGAAAGAAATGCCTGGGTTAAGATAATTATGGAGACCCAAGTTATTATTTGCAGAGGAAGCTTTTAGGTACTAGGCTTTAGAGAGAATAGGTTGTAAAATGTTTCTGATCAGACTTAAAGTCTGTGTTGATGTTAACGCCACAGAGGTATAATGAGACATGTCTGACTTCACTTCCTGGTATGGCCTGAAACAGTCTCTCAGGTTAAATGATAAAAGAGCCCTGGCTGAGGAGGAAGTCCATTCAGATGGCTGGGGGAGGCCTTCCAAATTTGTTTTTGGTTTACACATTGTACTCTACTAACTGATAACTTGGGAGAATATTTTCTCTCTAGCAATGACTTGTGATGACTATATATTTTAATGCCGTTTCAGGAAACAAAGAAGTGTGTTTTCTATGAGGTTATGTTTATTCAGTATGATTTTACATAAGACATTTAATTCTTCTGTTATTATGAGATTCTGAAGATTCTTTGATTTGAGTTATCTAACATAATTTACCTACACAAGATTATTATTTCATTTTAATTGCATTTAAGACACAAGTTTTCCTAAAGCAGCACTCAATATGTACCATCAATTATCTTAAAGAAAGAAATGCAGAAAATATATTAATTACGGGTCATGACCCAGCAAATTATGAATTTCCAATCAGAAGTAAATCATTGCCACTGATTAGCTTTCTTGTTTGCCAGACTGGGTTAAAGTCTTTATAACATAAGTCATTTCATAAATCATTTTCTCAACATGCAAATCTGAAAGGAATGAGAACCGAAGATATGCTAAGAGCTTAGTAATGCTCAGAGACAGATTTTTTTTGGACAGTCTCCATTGACTTCAGAAATATCTGATCAGTTCAATGTGGAATATTTGGAGTTATTGACACATTATTTTCTTTACTAGTACAGATTGTTTAGATGTTATTTCTTATTTGTCCTTCCTATCCACTAAGTCTTGGATAGACGGAATCTTTTTTGGTGTTAAGTGAAAAGGGTGTGGTGTTTTGATTGTATTCCAGCTTCATAAACTTTTAACAAAATTGTGATGTTAGTGGGGTTGGGTTTACCTCAAATCTCCACCAGCTTAAACTAGCAATACCAAATTCTCAGTGCTTTTAACTGACATGAATAGTAGAAAATGATCTGATCTCCTTGTTCTCCTTTTTTATTCCCAACTCTCATGTTTTTCTACATGAAGAACACAGATGTTCTTGTTCTTCTGCCATTTTTCTAATCTTTTCAAAATTTTGTCTACCCCTGCTTTCAAAATTTACCTTTCCCTGTTTCCATTTTCATCAACTCCTACTCTCCGATGTTTCAGCTAGATAATCTAACAACAAATTAGTACCAATGAGCTAACAAATATTAATGAATTATAAGTGGGAAGTACACTGACAGAGTAACACATTGGGGGTGTGCATGATTTTCTTCTCTAGAAGTAATCTTTTAACCTACTTCCCACTAGACTATAAACAACGTGAGAGCAGGGTATTTTTGTCTCTGGTTTACTGATATGTCCCTAGGACTTGAACAGTGCATCGTGCTAACAGATGCTCTTAAAAAATAAATGGAGAGCAACAACAATAACAGTGAAATATTTTCAAAAAGGGAGAAAAGGGTAGGACAGATATGCGGACAAGCCTGTTTTTCACTGCTTCTTACTTTTGGGTACAAGTACTGCCCCCAAGGCAGGGTGTACAGAGTTGATTTCATCAGCATTTTGATGGTACTCATAGCATTTAGAAATCAAATCAGCATACTATGCACTCAGGAGAAAAGAAAATGCTATTTTGCTGATTAGCCATTTTCCCTGAGAAATCAAACTTTTAAGGGAGCTTTGTCTCCTTGTTTGATTTCTAAGATAAAGGCCATTTCAACACTAGCATGAAATGAGGCATATTTTAGCAGTTATAAAAACTCCAGAAAACTAAAACCAGGTCAGTCTCTTGGCAAAAATATAGCAAGATTTTATAGTTAGTCCCACCCATCTTATTAGACCTCACTCCCCGAGCCTGTAGCCAAATATTCAAAAACACACACTTCATAGTCCCTAATGTTCTCATGGCCCTTCAGATGATCAATATCTTCATGATTTTCCCCCCAAAACCAACCACAAGTGTGTAACAGCAGTTTAAAAGGGTATAGCATTAGGAATAGGATTTTCCCATATCTTAAGAAGAGAGTTGAATCATCGTGTCCGGGTTCTGCTCCCCATTTCATTAATACCTGTTTTTCTAAGAACACAAGACACCCTTCTGGATCTTCCAGTATAGTTGAAAACAGCCTCCTCTGTGGCACCACCTTTGGCTTCTTTTTTCTTGTCACTGTTCCTGTCTCCTCCTCCTTATCTGACCTTTAAATATTGTACTCAGGATGCTTGGCTTCATATTCTTCTGATTCCGTCTCCAGGTGTTCTTATTCTGTCCCATGACACTAAATAAAAATTCATGTGTGTAAAATTCTCATATTTTTATCTCCAGCCCCGCTTTGTGTTCTGAGCCATGGAACTTTATGTTTGTCCTCTTGGATGCTCTTCTAAGAAGTCCACTCAAAAATTACAGATATTAACATGTTCAAAACTGAGCTCAATCTCTTCTCCCCCATAAACACACTCTTCCTCCTCTAATTCTTATCACAGAAAACTGGAAGCCATCCTGAATGTCTGCCTTTCCTGTAAATGCAGTATCTAGCATATAAAGGGCACTCAATAAATGTGTGTGTGGAGTCGGTAGGAGGAGGAAGAGCTAGAGTAGTCATGTGAGCAGCCGTGAAATCATATTATGTAGGCAATCTGCAGTTCCACCAACATGTATTTCATTGTGTATTCTTCCTAGACATTTAATTTAGTAAGATACGCAAACTCATCTTTTGCTTTACATTAATAATATTAACTTATGTCATTGGAGTACTATTTTAAATCATTTTCTTTTATCCCGAATAACCTTGAGGGATAGGCATTGTTTTTCTTATTCTCTAGATGATGAATATGAGGCTTAGAGAGTTTTCATGACTCTCTGAAAAAGATGCCCAGCTGGTAATTTGTAGAGCTGGGAGAGAAATTGAGATTTTTTTTTTTCATTTTTAAATGTATGATTCCAGGCCATTGTAGGATTATATATATTTTTATTATATAAAATGAGGTCAATGGGAGATTAGCCTCAGTTTCTGCACCCATAGAATAAGGATAATAATATCTACCTCAATGCGATAATTAAATGAGATAATGCATGTAAAGCACTTAGTACAGTGATGGGGCCATGGTAAGCCCTTATGATGGACTGCAATTTATTAATGTGAGATTTTAAATCTCTCCTTCTATGAAATGCAAAGCAATTAAAGGATTTTGAGCAAGATAGTGATACAATGAAAGCCACTATGGGGAAGATTAATCTGTCACTTGTGGGAAGTTTATATTAAAGTAGAGAGAAACTGGAGACAAAGCAAATGGTTTGAGGACTATCATGATAGCTCAAGCACAAAGTGTCACTTGCCTAAACTTAAGTGGTGGCTGTGGGAGACCCCATCACCAAGTTGGGGTACACCTGCAGGAGTGCAGCCTAGGAGAACTGCCAAGGTTTGGAACCTATGAGCTAGAAGTCAAACTAGAAGTCAAGGAAAGAAGGAAAGCCATGGTTGTAAAGTTTTCCATCTCCAGATGAAATGTCCACAGAAGCATTTGTGCAGTGCTATTATTTTCCGACTATACTGTTGCTATTTGAAAATTCTGCATTTCTGGGCTCCCTTTCAAATTAGAAGCTGTAGCAGCTCAAAATTCACGTTCACATATGCTAATAATCTTCCTTAGCTGCCATGATCTCCATATACCTGAAATTTCTACTGATGCCTGTTGTGTTACGCCAGGCCTGCTTCACTCATCCACAGGAAAGGACCAAAAGCCAGGCTGAACCTAAAGTAGGTCAGGTTGCAACAGCCCATTTTGGCTCAAGAGAAATGTTTCAGACATGAGCCCTTAATAGTGAGAGTGTTCTTACCCCTATTTAAATAATATAGAACTGAATTTCTTGACCCATGGTGGGAGTATAGTTTAGAAGGTGCATGAGATGTCAAGACTAGCCTTGTTCAATATGAAAATAAAGTATGAAATGGAGAGATGTTAAAAAGGATTAATTATGGTGGTGGTAGTTTGGATATTAGAATTCAAGGGCAAGAAAATTAGTAGTATTTCAGAAAATCTGAAAACTCCCTTTAAAATAGCCAAGCCTTATGCTTATTTGATTTTTTTTTCCTCATGCCTGGCAAAACTAAGAGAAGCTAAAATACAGAGTGCCATTGTTTAAAAATTAAACTTTGTGCAATGAGAACTAAACTTCAGGAATCAACAACCTGTATTTGGCATGCTATCAAGAAAGAACTGTTAATAAACGTGTCTCTCAATAAAAGTGTAGAATTTGATATTTTAAAAATTGTTAACATAGTATTTTAAATTTCTTTATTGAAATCCATCACCAAACAATAACAAAACTCACAGAAGCATTATGGCTGCTCAGTGAAGTAATAACTGCTAGGATTAGATTCTCTGCTTCAGCAGAATCTAGATACATGTACAAGAGTGATATATAGCAAGGCTGCAGATACTGTAGCATGTCTTCACAGCAGACTGAACATCAGAATTGACACTAAACTTTGTGTCAAGATACACACAAAGACTTCCAGACACAGAGTGCACCTGAGGTTATAATCTGTCAAGATTAACAAAGAGTGAATACCTACAAAAGCAAATAGACTGTGATATAATTGTCATCTCCAAACTGGTGAAAGAAGATTTTTCTTCCCAATTAACATTCAAGTGCATGAGACTGAAATCCATTTACTCATTTTCTGATAATTTATGCAGCAATGTACAGAAGTAATAGGCATGGTTACATGGCACATTTATACAATACTTTTCATCCCTAAGGATCCTAAAGCTCTTTACAATTATTGCTAATGTTTGTTAAAGTACTTTGATAGGGGAAAACGCCACAGACGTTCCAAATATTATGATTATGAAAAAGCTTGATACAGTATGTATAGAACACTTCGCTCTCATGAAATTGTTGCCAGTTCTAGTGCAGGAAATAGAATTCCTTTATGAGACTGATGAGCCAATGTTTATACAACTTATCCTTCAAGAAGCTTAAAGTCAACCTCTTCTCTACTGTAACCATCTCAGAAATTACATTCAATATGGTCTATAATTACTTATTTTTAGAATTGTAAGGAATGCAAATATCCTTAATAAGAAAAACTCATTTTTTTTGGTCAACAAATAAGAATCATTATTTCCAAACTGATAAAATTATAGCATAGAGAGAATAATGATGTAAAAAGATCCTTCCACTTGGTGATGGCAGAGTATGCTGTATTATTTCACTAGCCCCAGCAACTGACCCACCTTTCCATATATGAACTTGTGAGTCAAACAACCAAGAGAATGGCAGATAATGGACTTCTCAGCCTCCCTAACAGCAGCACTGACAAATGATATAGACTGCCAATCAGACCAGGTGCCTGGATTTTGAACAAAAAGCCAATGTTATGAAAAAAAAGAAAACAGATACTACATAGAAACCCAGTCTTGCAAATATGTCTCTGGTGGCCTCATCCAGTTTTCAGAGGCAGCAGTGGCAGTATTTTTAGCCATAGAGCTAGGAACAAACACAGCTGGAAAGAAGTGTGCAGTCCGTGCTCTTTGGTAGTGACAATGGAGTTATCATAGGACCAGGTCTACGGTGTGAGTCGTGGATTTTACTTTAATTTCCTAGCAATGTAATCAACAAGCCTGGATCTTCAGCCCTTCTAGAGATTATGTGAGTTACTTGCTGTCTTGTAAATAAACTACTTTTCTGCTCAAATTATCAGAGTGGGTCTCTGTTGCTTACAATCCAAATCTCTAAATATTTGATACACTGATGATGCTTTAATCAGTTTAAGCCAACAGTTCTTTTTTTTTTTTTTGAGACAGAGTTTTCCTCTGTCACCCAGGCTGGAGTGCAGTGGCACGATCATGGCTCGCTGCAACCTCCACCTCCTGGGTTCAAGCAATTCTCTTGCCTCAGCCTCCTCAGTAGCTGGCATTATAGGTGCATGCCACCACACCCAGCTAATTTTTGTGTTGTTAGTAAAGATGGGGTTTCACCATGTTGGTCAGGCTGGTGTTGAACTCCTGACCTTGTGATCTGCCCGCCCCGGCCTCCCAAAGTGCTGGGATTACAGGCATGAGCCACCACTCCCGGCCTAAACCAGCAGTTCTTACTCTGGTGAACTAACTGTTGTATATGACTTTGCTCCTTCCTTTTCCTTTTCTATTAAATTTGGATATGACAAAATTGCCCAGCTTTGGTTTCTGTTTTGTTGTGATTTGATTTGGTTCTTTTTCTTTCTCTCTCTCTCTCTCTCTCTCTCTCTGTGTGTGTGTGTGTGTGTGTGTGTGTGTGTCTCCATATCATTTGACCCTTCTCTGGATATAGTAAGTTTGTTGCTAGATCCAGGAACCTCCCTACATTTTCCTGAGCAAAATAAAAATAAAGGCACTTAATGAACACAGGTTTTCATTCTACTAGTCTATATGTTTGTGTATTTATTAAAGATTTTATATCACTTTTTAAGGACAATTCAGTAACTGGTTATATGTTGGAAAGCAGATATAGCACTTATAGGAAGAATAAAAAATAGAAAAAAAATGCTCTAATATAATGTGAGTGTCTACTTAGACCTAAGGATAAAATTGTCATGGACAGATTCGCACTAGTTTCAAAAAGTCTTATGTCCCCTTCGACTTAAATGAAAGTCAAAATGATGTGTGCTGAAAAGCTAGGCGGGAAGACTCAAAAGTAACTCTGGTGATTATGAACACACTAATGACAGTGACACATGAAATGAGCTCTCTCAAAACTGTTTCATGAAATGCTAGAGTCGATACATCATTATTTCTAAATGGGTATATGATCTTTTAGTTACACGAATGTACTTAAATTAATACACTAAATGTTTGAGTAGACTAAAATGGAATAGTATGCTGCAGAAGTTTAAATGGACATGTCCTTTTACTCAGTAATTCTACTGAAGATTTTTTAGGACAGTTTTTTGTGGTGGCTAAAAATTTAGGCACAGACAAACCTGGGTTCAAATCGTAGTTCTGTTGAGGATTAATTGTGTCACATGGACAATGTGTCACCGTTCCCCAGCCTCCAAATCTCCATCTAAAAAGAACAATTAATAATGCTTGCCTCAAAAGGTTGCTAAGAAGACTAAGCACATAAAGCATTTAGCATAGTGCTTAGTGCATAGTATGTGACAATGTCAGCTATTGCAATGATAAATATTATTATTATTGTTATTATCTTGCCACAGAAGTATTCACACTATTTGACATCACAGAAATGTCCATCACTACACAAAACATTAAATAAATTGTTTCACCCAGCCTTTGGAATAACAACAAATCCATCTAAGAAGTGAAGTAGCTTTGTATGCACTGACAGTGATGAAGATCCATTATATGTTACTGGTCACTATAAAAAGCAGGTTGCAGAAAAACATGTCTCTCATAACCCTACACTTTTATGTACGTGTCTGTGTTGCTGTCTGTTTGCATGGATTCATCAATGTGTTTGAAACTATATACCTGTTAACACTAGTTATCTCCGGGGAGTAGAAATGTGAGTGGGAGAAAATAAAAGAAATATTTCACTTTTCTTTTATAGATTTTGTTTCTCTGTGTGTTTGTGTGGCTATGTACGTCTTTACTTTTACGCAAAACAATGAGAAAAAGTAAACTTTCACAGCCTTTTTATTCAACAGTGACCTTCCAAGTTTCACACCAGTAATAATGCCAATTTTCACCTGTAAATTATGCATATATATAAGCATAGTCCTTTCTAGGCCCAGAATCCTATCATATTAACAGGACTTGTGCATGTATAAGGAAGAACCTCCCATAATTCTCAAATATTTTGTTTGCATTTCCAAAACTGACAATTTATTTGTAGAAAGTTTATGATTATTTTATGAAAATATATTTTAATGTTGTCTTTAAAAAAATAAAGTTTATGACTATCATGCACTGTTCTTTTTTATTTCAATCTGAGAGCAGGCACTGTTTATTAACTGACCAGCTTAGAAAAGTAATCATGGTAGACACCTTAGTTCATTCTTCTAATAAGCCTGTTGATCTGGTCCTCCCTGTTGCCAGCATTTCCACCTTCTACAAAATAAGTGGTCTTTTTCTTCACTCTGCCTGGTGGAAAAGGTAATTTGAAGGGCCACAGAAAGTTATTTGCTTCTTTGAAGCGTTTTCCAACAGTATAGATCTTATGAATCTGATCCTCCATGCAGATGATGCCGTATTTACCAAGACATCAAGCAATCATAAGCATTAACTGTCAAAGCAATTCACTTATTATTGATTTTGTCATAACCACGCTGGTAGATTAGTTCATTTACTGAATTCAGATTTGAGTACCCCCATGCAATGTGTGGCTCTACAATCCTCAGCATGTTAATTGAAGCCTTGTCAAGCTTCACAAATGTTCTGTTGAAAATTTGACGAAGGCGAAGGAGCCGCAACACCTTTCAGACCTTTGGGCTAACACCATTGATACCTCTGATCCTGATGACCAACTCCAATTTGGGTTCTGCAGGTACATAGAAGTTGCCAGCTTTTCTTGCCGTCCTTGTCATTCGAATTTCAGTTCTGTACATCTGCCTATATTCCTTGTGATAGTGCGTGGCTTTTTCCTAGGTAAGCTTCCTCCTTGCCTTTCAAAGCATCTTTTGGGCAAACTTCTTTCTCAGGCACTTGACCTTCAGCTCTGCAAAATTCCTTCGCTTTTTCTTAAGGGTTTCTGGCACAGCAGGAAACTTCTTCTTCTCTTCTATAACCTCCATGGTTCCAGCTGAAAAAGAGGCATGTCCTGTTCTTTCTAATGCCATCAAATTAGACAATCATATTCCTTTTCCCTCAGAACAATGCATTATTGCCTTGCCCAAGTCAGTTTCTCTTCATTTAGCTAGGACTCATAATTAACCCTTCATTTTATCTCAAAATCAATATGCAATGGATCATGGAGATCATGTGTTCACTCCACAGATATTTATTACATGTCAACTCCGTAAAAGAAATTGCCTTACCTGCAACACAACTCATTTGCATCTTATAAGTGGTGGGAAAGGATTGAATTGACGCCTTTTTTCCACATACAGTTCATTTATTTTAGGCAGAGAAATGAGAACTCAGTGTAGTAATGTCCTCTGACCAGCAATTATAGTTTGAAGTCACAAAACCAGGTAGCCTTTAAGCAACGGGTTAATAACACATGCCACTCTGTACAGATTTAGATGATGGATGACTGGAATTTGAAGTAACTGGACAGCTGTCTGAACAGACTATTTCATTATACGTGAAGGAATGGCATTTCTAACTATGATGATAATTAGAGTAGATGAAATGCATAAATCAGGGAAGTTTTTTTATAGCATTGGTTTGGGGGAACAGTTTTTAACCCTCCGTATGGGCTCAGTGCATTGGATTAGGAGCCAATGCATGTTGCTATAATAGGAAGGATGTGATATTCTTGTTTCTAGTGCTACATAGCATGTTTTTTGTATATCTGAATTCAGAGTAACACACGATGCAATAAGAATGTTCAGTTCCAATCAAGGATTTGAATAAAACATGCCTGATAATATTATAATGCGCATTGTTGTTATTTTAGCCATATAATTCCTGTAGTTCAAGTAAATTCCTTTTACCCTTTTCCAGTATCTCACAAATTTGTAACATCTCTCTTTCAGTTATCAATTGCTGTGTAACAAAATTCCCCAAATCTTAAAAGCTTCAAACAACCACCATGAACCACATTTGTTACCTCTCCTCATTCTGAGTTGTCAGGGATCAGTTAGTTCTGCTGATCTTACTTGGGAATTTTCACAAAGTTGCCAAATTCATAAGGAGACTCAACTTAGACTCTGGGAAGGCTGAACCTCTCTTTATCATCTTGCCATCCGAACGCTTCTCTTTTCCATGCGGTCTTTCTGTGTGTTCCCTCCGTGTAGAATCTCCAGCGGTGTAGCCAAACTTCTTATGTGGCAGCACTCCCAAAAGTCAGCTTTCCTGGAGGAAGGAAACGGACGTTGCCAGTCTTCCTAAAGACTAGGCAGGTACAAATCATCAAGGCTTCCATTCTGCCATATGATGTTGGATAAACCTAGACCCAAGGCAGCTCAAATTCAATGTGTGTGGGAATTTCATGAAAACATAAATACCAGGAGGCGTAGTTCTTTGGGGGTCACCTTTGAAGACCAGTTACCATGATGCCCTTTTTTCTGGAAGGGAGCACAGTAATGTTGTGATGGCCTGACCACTGTCTGGGTTGACTCTGGCTCAAAGCTCCTGCCACTGGACTCTACATTTTTTTGGTAATCAAGAACCGTGTTTTACATTTTGAGCACAGTTTTTTATGCTTAGCAGTATCTCAATGAAGTTTAAATTAATGGTAAATCCAGCTGCATCTCTTTCTCTCCCTTATGTCTGCACCTTTGTCACTACTACCTAAGTTTAGACTGTGTCATAAAACATAATGTAGTAGTTAATTAGGAAGAACTTTGAGGAAAGATTTATCTGAATTCAAACCCTAGATCCACCATTCCATCCATTTATCTATCTGTCTGTCTAGATGGAATGGTGAATCTATCTCTCTGTCTGTCTAGATGGAATGGTGGATCTAGAATATATATACACACACATGATTTGGATTTACCATTAATTTAAACTTCATTGAAATACTGTGATCAATAGATAGATAGATAGATAGATAGATAGATAGATAGATAGATAGATAGATAGATAGAATGGTGGATCTATGGTATATATGTACACCCACATGATTTGGGCTAAGTTAATTAGCATTTTAAAACTTCCTTGTACATAAAATAGATATTTTATAGTACTACTTTCATTAACTGAAATAATGCATAGAAGGTAATCTGCCTAGGGCCCAAGTCTTATAAAGCACTCAATAAATGGTAGCTGCTACTTTCTCTTAATTGCAGGCCTGTAGTACTTCTTGAGTGTCCTGCTTTCTCCAGACTCACCTACTTACAGTCTACAGTGATGCTAAATTAGTGGCCCCTAAAACAAATTAAGTATCCTATCACTCTTATCCCCCTCATTCCCCCCAGATTCACTGATTCTTTCTCCATAGTCTACTCTAAATTCTCTTAGCTTGGGATTCTCATTCCTTTAAAATTGTGCATTTACTTCTACTCCTCTTCTGAAAATACAGCCAAACTGAATCAATTACTCTTTCTCAAACCCTCCAGTTTTGTGGCCCTATATTTCTATTTTGCTTCTTTTATTTTTCTCTATGCCTGGAACTTCTCACTCCTGCCCCTCTTCCCCAGCTAAAGGAGGTTGTAATGATTTGGTCCCTGAAAATGTTCAAAAACATATATATCCAAAAATCACCTGAATGGTTTATTATGAGCACAGGCCCAAATGCCTGCCTGACTCAGTTATTAGCCTAAGTAGGCTAACTAAATGCCATTGTAAAAAATAGACCTCAACAGCATAACACAATTGATGCTTTTACATTTTTGTGCATATAACTGTCCAGAGTAGGTGTTCAGTGACATCTCAGGCACAGAATTTGAAGATGTGCATAACCCAGGTCTAAAAGCAGTTCACATCACTTCCCCTCACATTCCACTGGAGAGGATTGAGTCATATGGCCCAAGGGCAAAGAAAGCTGAGAAATATAGCTGGCTTTTAGCCCAAAGAAGGGACAGTACATTTTGGCACACAGGTAGCAGCTTCTGATAGCTCACTTTATTAAATAAGTAACACACTCCAGATCTAAGAAAAGAGTGAGTTGTAAGGACCGTGACAAACGAGAAAGCTCTTGATGTAACTACAAAGGATAATGTTAGTCACTTTAAGCAACTTTTGCCACGGAGGAATGATTGTCAGGTCCAACCAGATATGATGAGTTCAAGAAAACCAAAAGCCAATTACTGTATGTGAAAACTCCACTTAAAAAATATCAGCAGCTAATTTAATCCTTTTACAAATACTGTGGGCTACATAACCCATTCACTGACTGAATCTGGTCAGCAGGTCCCTGGTATGTGAAATCTGTTTTAGACACTGAGTCTGCTAAATTTTTGAAGCTACACACCTTGTTGTCCCTGGAGGTTTGATTCATATAGAGATTCTGAGACAAATTGTAAGGGAATTGGGCACTATAAATTTTACTCAGAACATTCCCTAAATTCTCTACATATTTTAGGGAACAGACTTAAATATTCATGTTCCTTCTCTGTTCTACCTGCTAAACATGCTGTGGTATTCATTACTTGTATTCACTTGTCTATGTCACACTCTCTGGACATCTGGTAGGATTTAACTTGCCCATCCCCTTTGGAGTCAGGTGTGGCAATGTGGCAATGTGACTTATTTGGCCATTGAAATATGACTCAAGGTGACTTGTCCCTTGGAGGAGAAAGTTTTAAGAACGCACACTATACTTTGCTTAACAATAAACAAACAAACTCTTTCCCATGGTGATTGGCAAAAATCTAGATTCAGGCTGTTTTGTCAGCCTGGGGCCTAAAGTGACAACGGTCCAGAATAGAGCTCCCAGCAACCCACAAGATGCAAAGTGTGAATGAAAGAAAGAAAATGTTGTTTTCAACCAGCAAGATTTGACGGTTGTTTGCATAGCATAATTGACCTCTCATGATTAATCTACTTGCTAGTGACTGTGTTTCAACAACCGCTAATTATTTAGATGTAATATTATATATTATAAGGGCTTGGATTAGGAATTACAAGACTTGACTTGAAGTCCCCTGAAAGAGGGACTAATGAACTATGCAGCTTGGGTCACATTACTTCTCTCTGAGTCTCAGTTTTGCCATCTGTAAAGTCAAAGTG
This sequence comes from Gorilla gorilla gorilla, assembly GCF_029281585.2. Taxonomy (NCBI): domain Eukaryota; kingdom Metazoa; phylum Chordata; class Mammalia; order Primates; family Hominidae; genus Gorilla; species Gorilla gorilla. The sequence continues at coordinate 169,858,795 of NC_073228.2, forward strand.
TGGTACTAGATAATTTTGGAGGTTTAATTTACAAATTCCTCGCAGAATATCAGTTTAAAGTCCACCAGCAGTGACACTTGCACTCCTTCTGAATGATAAATCAGTCCTTACTGATAACCCTATACTGTTACAGTGATTTTCCCATTATATTTGATATCACAACTTTTTTTTTTTTTTTTTTTTTTTTTTTGAGACCAAGTCTCACTCTTGCTGCCCAGGCTGGAGTGCAGTGGCATGATGTCAGCTCACTGAAACCTCTGCCTCACAGGTTCAAGTGATTCTCCCACCTCAACCTCCCTAGTAGCTTGGACTACAGGTGCCTGCTACCAGGTCTGGCTAATTTTTGTATTTTTAGTAGAGACGGGGTTTCTCCATGTTGGCTAGGCTGGTCTCTAGCTCCTGACCTCAGGTGATCCACCTGCTTCAACCTCCCAATGTGCTGTGATTACAGGTGTGGGCTACCACACCGTACCCACAACTTTTAGATGTGCTTAAAATTATTAACTGTAACATTTTTGAGTGCAGGACAGAGTTCAACTAGACATAATTTATAAGGAAAAATACCAAAACTCAAAAAGATTGAATTGCTCCTATCACAAAAATAATTAGTAGAAAAATCTAGAATCTAAGCCTATTCATTTCTGAGCATATGTTATTTTCCTATTACCATATTTGCAATTTAAATTGAATTTCCTGTAGCATGCCTTATTTATTTTATTTACTTTTAATTTTTGCCCTCCGAACACAGAAAATGCAATTAGGATGGTTCTCGGAGACAATAGGTCACTTTACACCACCCACCAAGAAAAATATGGAAGAACACGTGGGGAATTCTCCTTGCTTTGAAGAAAATATTTCAATATGTCTTTTAGTAGAGGGAAAAATGAAAGAAGCAAGTTCAAGATGAGAAATCACTAGCCAGCAAGCATATTGTGATAAATCAGCCATAACATGATTATAGCAACTTCCTTGGGAAAGAAATCAATGCTGAATCAGACTTAGATAGACCAGGGGGATCAAATGGAGGTCAAAGGTACTTCTCCATCTCGAAATTGGATAATTATTACTGTTGTTATTGTCAGTTGCTATAATATAATACTGGGAGAAATATACAGAGTCCCAGTGCTGCATTTATTTGCTGGCTAGACAAGTCAATCCATTACAAGGAAATAAATTCAAGCATATTACTCCATCCAAATATCAAGTGAATTAGGGTAATTAGAACAAGGCTACCTGTGAGTCTCCTTTAGATTTTTTTTTAAATAAGCAGAAAACATAAAGCAAATAAGCAATTTTGAAAGAAGAAATTGCATTCATTTCTTTTGTTTTGAAAATTGGACAGTAAGGCTTGCTATAGTAGAAAGTATACCAGGTTCCAGCTGGGCACCGTGGCTCAAGCCTATAATCCCAGAACTCTGGGAGGCTGAGGAGGGTGGATCACTTGAGGTCAGGGGTTCGAGACCAGTCTGCCCAGCGTGGTGAAACCCCATGTCTACTAAAAATAAAAAATTAGCTGGGCGTGGTGGTGGTGAGTGCGTGTAATCTCAGCTACTCAGGAGGCTGAGGAGGAGAAGCGCTTGAACCTGGGAAGTGGAGGTTGCAGTGAGCCAAGATCGTGCCACTGCACTCCAGCCTGGGCAACAGAGTGAGACTCCATCTCAAAAAAGAAAAAGGTATATACCAGGTTGGAAATCTTGGATTTGAATGTAACCGAAACCAGGAAGCTCCGGACAGGCCTACATTTCCCTTATTCATAACATTCGGTCAGTCACCAAGTTTTCCTACTATATTCCTTTAATAGTCCTAAAACCTCCCTCTGCCTCCATAATACTCCCACTGCCTGCACCTGGTCTTTAGCCTTCTTGCCTGCATTTCTGCACCAGCCTCTCCTTTCTTCTTCCTGCCTAAGCCTCACATGTTTCTAGAGCATTGTACTTAAACTAACTTAAGTGATCTTCCTGAAATTCAAATCTAATCATGAGGCTTGTGTCCTTTAAACTATTTAGTGACTTCCCCTCATAAGTAATTATTTTCTAAAGATTCGGGTTCTCTGTCTTTTCCTTGCTAGACATCAGTCAAGCTGATTATCAAGCAAATCCATCTTTCATTTTCTGCTTAATATTTAATATTTGTTCTCTATTGCCCTTATTGGACTCTTAGTCTTTTGCTAGTGAGATATCTTTTTTTTTTTTCCACAGTTCATTTTGGGTCATGGGTGGGGCGTGCCAACAGAGGTTCTTTAGTTCTCAGGCTATTTGAGCACAAACGCATCATTGCTGCTGTGAGTGGGTGCATGAGCCCTCAGTTATGTCATCAGCTTAGACCTTTCTACTTTCATTTGAAGTGGTGAGAGGGGAACTTCCTCTGTGCTTCAACAGTGATGTCAAAAAATATATGCATATATTTGTAAGAATATGCATGTGTGTATGTATGTACCTAGATCGTGTGTGTGTATACAGTCATGTGCTACATAACAGCGTTCCGATCAACAACAGACCGCATGTACCTCATGTGTGATGGTGGTCCCATAAGATTACAATACTGTATTTTTACTGTAGTCTTTCTATGTTTAGGTATGTTTAGATACACAAATACTTACCATTTTGTTATAGTTGTCTATAGTAGTACAGTAACGTGCTATACAGGTTTGTAGCCTAGGAGCAATAGGCTATACCATCTAGGTTTGGGTGAGTACACGCTATGATATCCACATGACAACAAAATCATCCAATGACATATTTCTCACATCCAATGACATATATTTCCATTAAACAATGCATCACTGTTTATACATTAGTCACCCACCGCTTATCCTTGGGGAATATGTTCCAAGACCTCCAGGGGACGCCTGAAACTACAGATAAAACTGATCTCTCTATAAACTGTTTTCTCCTGTCCACACCTATGATAAAGTTTAATATATGAATTAAGCATAGTGAGAGACTAACAGTAATAACTAATAATAAAATAGCACAACTCTAACAAGATACAATCGTCTCTTAGTACCTGTGGGAATTTGGTTCCAGGATCCTCCACAGATATCAAAATCTCTGTATACTCAAGTCACTTTTATAAAATGATGTGGTATTTACGTATAACCTATGTACATCTTACCATGTACTTTAAATTAGCTCTAGATTACTTATAATACCTAATACAATGTTAAGGCTATGTAAACAGTTATACTGTATTGTTCAGGGAATAATAACACAAAATGTCTATACGTGTTCGGTGCGGATGCAATCATCCTTTTTTTCTGAATATTTTTGACCTGAGGCTGATTGAATCCATGGGTGCAGAATCCACAGATCTGGAGGGCCAACCGTACTGCAATAAAAGTTATGTCAATATGGTCTATTTCTCTCAAAATATCTTATTGTATTGTACTTACCTATTTTCAGACCACTATTGACCACAGGTAACTGAAACTCGTGAAAGAGAAACTGAGGATAAAAGGGACTGCTGTATACACCTGAGTGTGTATCCAAAGCATGGTAGCCATTCCATTCCTGAAAAATAATTTATATAAGTTACAACAATAGAAGGAAATCAACCATATATTTGTGAGTGAAGAGGGCCAAACCTTAGATTTCATGCACCAGAAACACCATCAATAGATTATGAAGCCCATTCTTTTAAACAACCGATAGTCTTGACCTACATAGCAGTCTTTTCTTGTCTCTTGATCAACTCAGATGCAGATATATCACAAACACAAGGAAGTGAATGCTCTATAAGGACTCTTCAATGAACAGAATAAATAAGTTAGTGAAGAAATGATCCAGCTTTCCATCCTTTGGTGGAAAGTTCATGTAATCTACATGTATTTCCAAGAGTTTTCAGTGGGATTGAGCTCCATTTTTCCACCAGGGTGTCTAGCTCAGTAACATCAACTGTAGGGTTTCCCCCTGCCCCTCCCTCCCTCTGACTGCTGGGACCACCTCTCAGATAAACTAGGAGAACCCAAAGTGTTGTCTCAGACACTTTCAGAGGCACACAGACTAATGCAAATCTGCTTTTGGTTATCTTTTCTACTAAATAATTCATGATTGATTCTATGCTCAGGTGTCTTAGTCCATTTGTGTTGCTATAAAGGAATACTGAAGTAAATTATTTTAAAAAGATTTATTTGGCTTATGGTTCTGCAGGCTGTATAGGAAGCATGGTATTAATGTCTGCTTCTGGTGAGGATCTCAGGAAGCTTCCAGTTATGGCAGAAGGTGAAAAGGAGCAGGTATCACATGGTGAGAAAGTAAAGGAGAGAGGAGACGGAGGTGCCAGGTTCGTTTTAATAGTCAGATATAGCAGGAAATAACAGAGCAAGAACTCTCATTACTGCAAGGAAGGCACCAAGCCTTTCATGAGGCACCTGCCCCCATGAACAAAACACTTCCCACCAGGCTCCATCTCTAACACTGGGGATACAATTTCAGTAGGAGATGGGAGGTGACAATTACTCCAAACTATATTATTCTACCCTTGGATCCCCAAATCTCATGTCTTTCTCACATTATAATATACAATCATTCCTTCTTTATAATCCCCAAAACTCTTAACTTCCAGCACCAACCCAAAACTCCAAAGTCTCACTTAACAGTCAAGGAAAGATCTACAGCTTGAGTCTGTAAAATCAAAAATGAGTTATTTACCTCCAAAATACAGTGGTGTACAGGCTTTGCATAAACATCCCATTCCAAAAGGGAAAAACTGGCAAAAAGAGGGGAGTAACAGTCCCTGTGCAAGTCTGAAATGCATCAGGGCAGGCATTAAATCTTAAAGCTCCCAAATAATTTAACTTGACTCTATATCCCACTTCCTGGGTGCACTGGTAAAAGAGGTAGACCACCAAAGCCTCAGGCAGCCCTCTCCCAATGGCTTTGCTGGCTGAAGCCCCATATGGCTTCTCTCACCACTTGAATCAAATGTCTGTGATTTTTCCAGGCTAAGGGTACACACTGTCAGTGGCTCTACCATTCTGGGGTCTGGATGCTGGTGGCCCTCCTTCCACAGCTCTACTAGGCAGTGTCCCAATGGATACTCTCTCTGGGGACTCCATCTCTACATACCCTCTCAGCCCAGCCTTAGTCAAGGTTCTCTGCAGCAGCTTCACCCCGTGGCAGGCTTTTGCCTAGGCACCCAGGCTTTCCAATACATCCTCCGAAATGTAGGTGAAACTGTCAAGCCTCCTTCACTCTTGCATTCTGCTTGTCTGCAGACTTAACACCATATGAAAGCCATGAAGGCTTATGGCTTGTGCTCTCCAGAGAGGTGGCCTCAGCCAGACTTGGGGGCCTTTGAAGCAAGGATGGAGCCTGAGAAGCCAGGATTCAAGAAGCAGTTCCAGAGATGGTGCAAGGAAGCTGCAGGCTCCCTAGTTCTGGCCCCAGAAACCATTCTGTCCTCTCAAGCCTCTGAGCCTGTGATGGGAGGGCTGCCTTGAAGGTCTCTGAAATGCCTTTGGTACTTTTTCCCTATTGTTTTGATACCTTCTTTGGTACCTTCTCCCTATGAGCACCTGGCTCTCTTCTATCCTCATTAACCTTTCTAGCAAGTAGTTACTAGAAGTCTGCCTGGATTCTTCACCTGAAAACACACATTTTTGCCTCTACCACATGGCCAGCTTGTGAATTTTCCAAAAGTTTTATGCTCTGCTTCCCTTTTAATTTGAAGTTCCAACTTTAGGTCATTTCTTTGCTCCCATATGTGATTGTAGGCTAATGGAAGCCACCATGCCACTTCTTGAATGCTTTGCTGCTCAGAAATCTCTTCTGCCAAATACCCTAGGCCACCACTCTTAAGTTCTACCTTCCACAAAGCCCTAGGGTATGGACACAGTGCAGCCAAGTTCTTTGCAAGGGCTAAAAGTGGGTGACCTTTGCTCCAGTTCCAAACCAGTTCCTCACTTCCATTCTGAGACCTCCTCAGCATGGTCTTTACTGTCCATATTTCAATTAGCATTTTGGTCACAACCACTTAATCAGTCTTGAAAAAGTTCAAACTTTCCCTTCTCTTCTTGTCTTCTTCTGAGCCCTCCAAACTCTTCCAATCTATGCCTATTACCCACTACCAAAGCCACTTCCACATTTTAAAATATCTTTATAGGAACAACCATTCCTCAGTATCAACGTTTTTGTCTTAGTCTGTTGGTGCTGCTATAAAGAAGTACCTAAGGCTGGGTAATTATAAAGAAAAAAAGTTTATTTGGCTCACAGTTCCTCAGGCTGTACAAAAAGAATGGCATCAGCATCTACTTCTAGTGAGGGCCTCAGGAAGCTTCCACTCATGGCAGAAGGTAAAGGGGAGAAAGCATCACATGGCAAGAGAGGTAAGAAGAGAGAGAGGAGGTAAGTGCCAGACTCTTTTTAATAATCAGGCCTTGCAGGAACTAACAGAGTAAAAAACACTCATTACTGTAATGAAGGCACCAATCAGTCCATGAAGAATCCACCTCCATTACCCAAACACCTCCTACCTGGCCCCACCTCCAACACTGGTGATCAAATTTCAACATGGGATTTGGAGTGGACAGATATTCAGATTAAATCACCAGGTATATTTAGTGAACTATAATCTTATATACTATGCAGTAAAAAAGCTAGAACAATTAATATGTAAAGGAGTTTCAAGAAATTGTCTTAAATAATGTTTAATTAGTAGTTGATATCATTCCAATGTGCTCTTCAGTATAATTTTACCATGGGGTATAAACACATATTATTATTATTCATATGTATCCCTTTATTTTACCACTAACTTCCCCTAAATTAAAAACTTATTTGGAATAAGACAACTTTCTATTGTGAATTCAGGATAGAAGTTGAGTTTTAAGGCTATACATCTCTATTTGTATATCATGCAAATGAATAACAATAGGCATACACAGTTTTACTGTTAACTAAATACAGGGGGCTTTTGATTTTACCACCATGTGAAAGTTTCTATCTACTTCTGAAAAGCTGCCCTTTTATTTTTTATATAGTAATCGTTCATCTTCAAGGACTAACAAGAAAGGTTATTTTGCTATCCCTGGAGAAAGAAAGGCATATAGATTTATATAATTCATAGATATTGAAAAACAGGATACTCTCTCCCACACATAAAATATGAGTTCTAGTTTAACATTATCTATTTCTTATATAAAGCCCATTCTGTGTATTAAAGATTAAATATCAACATATGTAAATTAAGTTTGGGCTAACTAGGTTTAGTTCAGTTTGCCTGAAATAATCGTTCTTTGTTCTTAGTTATATGCACAGATACAAACATTAAAAGAGAAAAAAAAATGAGTATAACACTTCAGTGTCTGTGATTCAGTGACAAATGCCTGAAAGTCTTATCTTTTTCATTAGAATAATGAAGCGATGAAATAATACACACTGGCTTCTGCTCCTAGCATGTGCATTTCTGCTAAGGAAAAGTAACAAACGCAGATTTCATTTACTAAACTACTTGCATGCTTCCTAGGGATATGGCAGGCAAAGGGAGAAAATAGATACAAATGTTTTGACTTATTTGCTAGTTTGTGATAGTTAATATTTAGATATCTGTCTTCTCTTGTTTTTAATATATTATTCATCTTGATATATGTGTTTATGTGTGTATGTTTGTGTATTCAATTCAACAGATGTATTATGCACCTACTATTTGAAGGTTCAGCGATAGATGCTAGAGGGAATACAAAGGTGAATGAATCACACGTCTTATTTTCACAGAACTTAGAGATTAATTAGAGGAGATATATATATCTTTATGTTCAGGGAGAACTTAACCCAACCAGAACTCACACTTAGAGGCAAACCTGGATCTGTCATGAGGCTATTTATAGTTTTTATTCTTCTTTTATGTTACTATTCATACATTTGCTATGAAGACAATAATGTTCGATTATGGCATACTATCCCTGACTCCACCAGTGTATTATTAAATATACACACATACATGCCAAATTACCTTTCTAAAATCTAAATAATTTTGAATTCTGAAACACATCTAGATGTATAGGTTTTGGATCCAGGACTAATACTGAACAGATCTGGCCTGCCATGTTTGATTGTAGCCAGTGGGGACTGCAGTCCAACCCACTCTACTTCCACATCTGGGGCTCTGTTGGCCTGGAGAAAGCTGTTTATATATTTGCACAAAGAAGTTTTCTTCTGACAAGCCCTGCCTGGGAAGGGAACAATGGGACCTCAGGAGATAACTTTCTCTAATACGTTTCTTGAAAATTGGCTGAGGTTTTGAAGGAGATTAAGTTTGAGGTAGGACTGATCACAAATCTGATAGGGAAAGAAATGTGTGAAGATTATAAGAAAGACCTATGAAGAATACTCATGTAATAGTGTTCCTTGAAACCATCCATCTAACAGCAATGGCAAGAAGGTAGCTGGAAAAAAACAGAGAGAGAGAGAGAGAGAGAAAGAACAATCGTAATCATGGCAGAAAACTCCCATTTACTCCTTATGACAACAGTAGGAGTAGAGCACTTTTATTACTCCCATTTTACCAATTATAAGATTCACAGTTATTGAGGAATTTGTCCATGACCACACAACTGTAGGTTGTGACGGGAGAAATGTAACACAAGCTGATGCCACTTTAAAGCTAGTACTCTAACCACTATACTAAGTTGGAATACTGGACTGGGAACATGATAAATCTGGATTCTGTCGCTAACTGTGCCAGCTCTCCACAGCAATCGTTGCGCCTTAGGATTGCAGACTAGCAGGGACCAAAAACAAAACCCCAACAACAACAAAAGCCAAGTTGCAGAGAATAGCCTCAAAAGACTGTTTAGTGTTTTGTGATGGAGAACCCAGCTCTGGTTACCCCAATTCTAACTGCGATCCCCTGCTTGGTTTCCCTACTCCTCAATAATAAATGTTAGTGAAATTCCCTGAACTCCGACTCCTCATCTTGCAAATGAAGTAGTTGGAAAGAGTAACATTGTTTTGCTTCCAACTCTCTTTTTTTTTTTTTTTTTTGAGACGGAGTCTGGCTCTGTCGCCCAGGCTGGAGTGCAGTGGCGCGATCTCAGCTCACTGCAAACTCTACCTCCCGGGTTCACGCCGTTCTCCTGCCTCAGCATCCCGAGTAGCCGGCACTACAGGCGCCCGCCACCACGCCCGGCTAGTTTTTGGAATTTTTAGTAGAGACGAGGTTTCACCGTGTTATCCAGGATGATCTTGATCTCCTGACCTCGTGATCCGTCCGACTCGGCCTCCCGAAGTGCTGGGATTACAGGCGTGAACCAACGCACCCGGCCTCCAACTCTCTTAAGTGTGAAAGTTTCTCACCAAGTCCATTACTTGACAAACTTAGGACAGGCTGGTCTGAGGTCTTATGAAAAGTTTCATCTTCTCCTACATCTTAAAATCTTTGGCAGTTTTCCCCATGCTTTCTGTTTGAAACTGTTGACTCTGTCTTTATCTGTTGTGCAACTTTTTATCTTCTGAGCTACCCTAGTTTTATCGTCAGAGCATTTCAGTATGTACAAACAGTCATATGATATTTATTTTTATTTCCACATTGAATTAAATTTAATTTGTAGTTATATTCCAATGTCAGTTTGATTTTCTTATGTTTATTGCTTTCAAAATATTGGCTTCATTCATTCATTCATTTATTCACTCAATTTCTTCAAAACATATTGAGCTCCTACAGTGTTCCAGGAACTCTAAGAAGTACTCAAGACAGAAAGATGAATAAATCATGTTCTTTTGAAACTAATAGTTTACTTGGGTGTATAAATTAGCAACTGCCAGGGCAAGTTGTTTTTAGTTCAAGTATTATAGAATAATGAAGGCCAAAAAAGAGTATTTTTAAAATTATCTTTCAGTGGATCTTAAGAGGGCACCCCAGAGTTGGTAATTACCTGAGTGATATCTGGAAAGGTGACTGAGATAAGCCTGGTAAATTAGAACAGAAAGGACATTTCAGGTAGAAAGAGCATTGTTTTATTTGTGTTATTTTATGTTTTATGATTATTGCCACCCCAATTTTTTTCATTATAGTTATAGGAAGACAGTTCAAAGTAGTGAATTGATCTTTGTTTTTCATAGTTTCCATAAAATTAATTACAGAGATTATGCTGGAAAAACCATCACATGTAAGCCATTCAGTTAATTTGGGCTCTCTTAAATTGTATATGTTATGGAAACCAAATAAGAAGTGGATGATATGTCTTGGTTAAGTTATTTAAATGCTATAAATTGATGTCTATAAAATAAATTTCCACTGTTCAAACAACTACACTATGAATAAAAATCTCCATGCTGATCCCTTATTTAAGTCTCTTAGTTGCAAGCAGCAGAAGTCCACTCTGGCTGATTACTCAGTTTATTAAAATAAGCCTGTTTCAAAGAATTTCTAGAAAAAAAAGAGACTTCATTTGAAACTGAACTTTTAAAAGCAGTGCCACGAATCCTGCCATAAAATTGATCTGATGAGAAAATCCTTTGCCTTTGCCATAGAAATTTAGCCATTACACTGATAACTTGTATCGTAGGCATTTTGGCCCCCAAAGCTTAACTTTACTACAACTTATATTACCAAAATTAATGTCACTGTGGCTTTTGCTTCAATGGTCCCAACGACCTGTAATAATCACTTGCACATACTTAAACCCCTGAATTCATTCTACAGAGCAATACAATTATTTACTTTTTTTTCCCACCCCAAAATCTCCTAGGCGGAGATACATGAAACCTTGTTTATTCAATAAATTCTTATTGAACACTTACAACTATGCACCTAAATTTTGTGAGCAAAATATGTATTTGATTTATTGTAATTGTTCTCATTTTAACATACATCAAAAGTGATATGTACAAGGTACAGTGGTTGGCCAAAGAAACAAGCAGTCTTCCCATGAGTAATTGAGGTAAGCTTCAAAGAGGAGGAGATTCTTCATTGTTCTTATATGATATATACATATATCAAGTCATCAAGTTATACACCTTAAATATATATATCTTAATTTATTTTCTGCTGCTATAGCAGAATATCCAGACTGGATAATTTATAAAGAACAGAATTCTATTTGGCTCATAGTTGTGGAGGCTGGAAAGTCCAAGAACATGGCACCATCATCTGACATGGGCCATCCCACAGCAGAAGGCATCACATGGTGAGGAAGTGCATGTGTGAGACAGAGAAGGAGGAGGCTGAATTTAGGAGAAGCTCACCCCCATGATAATTAACGTACTCCCTCAATAACAACATTAATCCACTCATGAGGGTGGAACTCTCATGGTCCAATGATCTCTTAAAAGCCCCACCCCTTAATACTGTTAAAATGGCAATTAAGTTTCCAATACATGAACTTTTGGGTGATAAATTCCAAACATTGCCATTAACAATTTAAAAAATTACTAGCCTGGCACAGGGAGTAAATGCATCATAGACAAAGGCATTGAGCCAGAAAGAGAATATTATGTTCAAGAGCCTAGAAGTTTTATTTTGTTTATATCTCAATGTTAACATTTACCTTGTGCCATAAGTATCTATTTTAGTATATTTTTCTCCAGTAGTTTGTGAAAGCCTATTAGGACAATTTTTTTGTGAATACTAATATCCTAATGTCATTATGTAAAGCAAAAATATCCCTTTAATGATCCAAAGGTAATCAATGATATAAAAGGTTTTTTTTAAGCAATTGAAGTTGTTCTGCTACAATGTGTTTCTGTAATGTAAATTAGCTCATAAATGATTGGTAAATAGGGAATGCTGTCATCTAAATGTAGAAGTTGCAATTTTTCCAGCAAGTTATTGATTTTTACCACAAAGTGACAGCAGCTGAGTGCAAAGTATATTGGCAAAGCCGAATGAAATAAGGAACAGAGGAATTGAATACTGTCCACAGGCCTATAGTTTCTCTTGGCACAATTTGGCCATGTACACTGGCTTAGATGAGCTTTTCCTCAATATTTGTGTATTCCTAGCATCTTCAACATTTTTCTACATCCCTTTTTATCAAATTACCTACATCACACTTTATTTTGAATGTAAATTGCTTTATTCAGAACAGCATTTCTTTAAATATTTTAGAAGTTTAATTTTTTAAGTGAGATATTTTAAATAAATTTTATTATTATTTTTGTTTCTGGCCTGGTTATATTTTAAATGGTCTGGCCAACCCCATTTTCTCCATATGATTGGTAATATTAATGTGTGATTTTTAGGACTACAAGACTTTTCTAGAATTCTTACATTTTGTGATTTCTGAAAATTGTTTTTATGAAGAAAAACAGTGAAATCATTCATGAAATATTTTCAACAGCATCGTGTGGAAGGAAAAAAGCTTTTCCTCCCTATTTAAATAACAATCCATGAAAAAAATTAAGAAGAAAATCTACTTGCCGTCATTCCCCAGGCAATCCAGTTAATCTACTATTCACACAAATGCTTTCAGATAGATCTTTACCCCAACAGTAAAGCCATATCCAGTGCCAAAACACAGAGTACAAAAACAAATAAATGTTAGAACAGTGAATAGCAATGTAGTCCAACACTTTGTTTTGATAATTGGCACATCCCATGCAATAAATTTCTGGCACCATTCAATTCAGCTGTTACTCTTATGTTACGTTTTTTCCTGTGCTGTCTGTTGCTTTCTGTCTTTCCAATTAGATTTCAAACTACTTAAGAGACATATTTTATATTTCTGTATTTCTCAGGACTTAGCAAAATATCAGACAGAGTATGGGTACCTGAAATTTGTTTTCTAGTTAATTCGTAAGTTGGGCTGACTTGCATTAAACTTAGAGAAACAATTATTGAAAAGAGTTGCCTTTCAACATTTGAATTAAAAGCAGACAAATCAAAGACAAGGAATATGACCCATAATTCACTCATACATAAAACATTTTGTGGTTATCTCTTTGGGTTTTAGAGGATATTACTTTCTTATTTTGTCTCTAGGTCTAGTCCCTGCTAAGGTTAAGAATTTCAGAGAGCTACAGAAGAGTATTATGCCCCCTCTGTGTTGACAATTTTCTTTATTATTATAGACAAATCATTGCTTCTGAGGTTGTTGGCCTGAGTCACATTTCTCCTGGTAGAAAGGCTTTGTTTGTGTGTGTGTTTTCTTTTTTTCTTTTTTTTTTTTTTTTCAATCCCCTTGGTAGAAGAAAAAAATGCTTGTCCTTGGTGGCTGTATATTTTCATCAAGCCAAGAATGTCAGCTTCAAAAAATAATTAATGCAGCAATTATGGCTTCTGTAGGTGATTAAATTGCTGAAAACATATATTGACACGTTGCATCTTATTATTATTTTTTTTTTAGGAGTGAACTAGCACCCTCCATACCCTTCCTAGTCTAGTACTTGGTTACATTTATTTGCTTGAGCAAAAATAGGACAATTATATAAATATATATGGTCTAGGTAAGTGTGTATGCTTCTCAGTCATGACGTTGATGTCTCTCCATTATTATTTCTAAGCAATGCTGGAAAATCCTAGTCGCATTCATTTTGGATTGCATCTGTATAAATGGAGGAATCCTGATGAGAATATACCTGCACTTGATGATGTGAGATTTTGCCAATTGTTTCAAGACACATTTCAACCTTATGATACCTTTTGTTAAAAGCCTTTGAAAAGAGAGATTATTTGAGGGATTTAAGGCTATTTATCATAGCCTAGAGACAGATGTGCTTTGCTGGACAGCTATAATACACCATATGGTTAGTCACGTCAGCATATGTACTGGAAGAAGGACCCTCACAATCTAGTGACCTATATATAGCTACAAATAAGAAGAGAAAATAAAATAGACATGTTTTATTATAGTTATTTTAAATTTCACTGAAATTTCCCTGACATTATAAACGAAAATTTTCTGTTAGGTAGTAAATGCAGAATTCCATATCTTTATAGTAGCCACTGTTATTAGTGAATTGTGCTAGGTACTAAGTTTTCCTGGCATATTGCATACTCCAAATTTTCTGAAAACCCACCTAATTAGAACAACTAAAAAGAGGTGAGCTACTACTGCATTATTTGTTAGGGTTACAGTACCACGATGTTTCGGAATTGCCACAAGAATGAGTCATTATGTAATACTGTCCCCAATTGACTCTGTTTTCTTCTAGTTTTAAATGTTGCACCACATGAAGGAGCACGGTGCCTTTAGGAGACTTCTTAAAATCTCTCTGTCTCAAATTTCTCAGTATCACTCCATCCCACTATGGAATGTAATCAATGGCAACCATCAAAGACACACAGCACTCATAATTCTTGGTGGTCCAATAAACCTCTCGGTCAACTCCAGCTTTCCAGCTGGCCTATAGATGGATGCCTTAAATTTCAACATTATATAACCCAGTTTTGTTAAGTATTGTCCCTGGTATTCCATTTTGAAATGCAAATGATGTCCAATAACCATGAAGGCCTTATCTCTTAGGGCAACCTCATATACCATTTTTATTTCTGAACTGTGAAGTTTGGGGCAGAATGAATAAGTAGAAGGAGTGACACTGAAAGACTAGTGGTAGATGGAACCCAAAGGCAAAATACCTGACATGGGAAAAACTTTGCTTTCTGTCTTTACTCTGTAACCTGAACTTGCTTTTTGTTGGCTACCATTTTTTGGAAGGTTAGCTGCCTAGAGAAAAGGGAACTCTCTTGGGAACCGGAAGATTTGAGTAAAAGATCTAGTCATTAGTTGTATGATTAATTATTTGTGTGTCTTTGTCTTTTGTTGTCATTATTAGTGTGGTTAAAAAAGAAAGTGATAAGCAATCCCCCATTTAATGCACTGGAAGTAAGATAATAGAGAAATGGACTTCTATTTCACAGGTTGTAAACTGATGTCCCACTGATAACTTTGGCTCACAAGATGGGCTCTTTTTAGCTTAAACACCATCTAAAATGTTTTTGAATCTTTAGTTTAAAAAATTGTGCCTAGAAATGTGTATATTCTGCTTCTTATAAAAAAGCAGAAGTTCTGGGAACACTGTGCCGAGTTGGGTGGCCGCTGTCCCTGTAGAAAATGAGTGTTCTACAGGTCACCATCATCACCATTCCCTGTTATTTACACTTGGATGCTTTCATTCATTTATGTTACCTACATGACCACACAGGCTTTTGAATTTCTGATACCTATTGCCACTTTTGCAACTTGTCATGGTATTACTATAAAATGACAAAGTAGAGTAAGAATGGCTTAGACATCCAAGAAAATATGAAATAGAATCATGGAGAATATTTTCTCCCTCCTATTAACTCATGTTTTCTTGAATTCAAAATGGAGAATGAGAATGTTTAATAATCTTAGCATTCATCTCTTTCTTTTCCTACCTACTCTGAAGCCATGACACATATCTCTAGTATCAAAGAACTGTTTGCTATTTCTGGTAGGGTCCATGGTTACGAGGCAGAATTTGGAAATGCCCACCAGGCCGAAAAATACAGAACCCTGTCTTGCAGTTTCTCAAAGGAGAAGAGCATCAATATTGTCAAGCTTAAATTGTTTTCTTTCAAACTAAAAGCGAACATGTGATTTTGTTTCATTATTATTAAATGCATTTATGAAAAAGTCTTTGCATAATGAAATATTTGATACCAGTGTTATAGCCAATACTCCTGAGAAAAGAATAAGCCTGATTCCTAATCATACTTTGTTATGTATTTTTAAAAAGAAACAAATTTTATTAACTTTACTAAAAAAATGTAAATATAATGCCTTTGGTTCATAAATGAACAATATGGCTCTGACATTTTCTGATTTTTTTTAATAAAACTAATTCTGTATCCTATTTTTGGAGATATAATAAAGTTTTATGCATTTCTTCCACTTAAAATGTTAAATATCAACTGGAGTAAAGACTGGCAAAGAACATGTAAAAGGAACGGACATGTTATTTCTCTTTCCACGTATTTGGATTTAACTTTTCTCCTTTGATTATTAAAAGGAAAATCTTATTAATAGATTTTAAACATTTTTAAAATTATAACAATTTAAATCTATAAATTTCCTTCTAAGCAACACTTTAGCTGCATCCCACACATTTTGATATGTGTTAAATTTGTATTATCTTTAAAATGTTTTTTGTACTATTTTGTGTTTTTTTAGCTATAATTATATAAAAGTATGTTGACAAGTTTTCAAAATTTGGGTTAATTGCCTAGATACTTTACCATTATTGACTTCTAAATTAACCCTGTCGAGGTAGTAAATTTCAACTTTTGAAATTTATTGACACATGACTCATGTTGTGACACATCTTTATGACCTTCCACGTGCACCTGAAAAAATTCTTCTTTCTGAAGTTGTTGAGTGTAAAATTCTGTAAATGATAATTAGTTCAAACTATTTTATAAGGTTGTATGTGTTTCTATATCTTTATTGATTTCTATTTGCTTAATCATTTATTTAGATTGAGAAAAGAGTATTAGAATATCCAAATAGGTCATAGATTTGTCTCTTTCTACCTTTAATTCTATCTAGTTTTGCTTCATGTATTTTGAAAATCTGCTATTACTGCATAAGAATTTATGATTGCTGTTTCCCTGATGAATTTACCTTTTTTATCATTATGGGATGACTTTCATAGGTTTTTATAATAATCTTGACTTTGGATATCTTATCCAATGTAGTTAAACCAGCCTTCTCATGTTCATTGTGCAGAGTATGCCTGCTTGCTTTCGTTAATATGTGATCTGCACCTTCATTTCAAAGTGCCTGACTCTTCTATGGTTTTAATGGAAAATCCAGCATGCATCTTCTGCCCTTCTAACCAAATGGATTCCAGTCTCTGCCCTCACAATTGAAGTACCTGCCTAGATTTCTTAGCCTTCTAGCTTTCTGCCTTTTAGGGATTTTCTGGAATATTTCCTATTCATATTCAGCTTAGAGGTCAGTCAAGTATTTGATAGGAGTTCAAACTCAAAGTGAGAGCTTCTTCGGCTGAGAGGTTGTCCCTGGATTCCATCTCCTTCCATTTCTAGTCTTTCTGGGAGCCCTGAGTTCCTTCCTCTGACACTCAAGCCACTAAGCAGTAGAGTTTTCTGTTTGAGTTTTAGCAGGCTTGTACCTCATGCAGTGAGGATTGCCCTTGGGATATATAAATCCACACAGATGGATCTCAACTATTTACTTCATTCAAGAGTCAATCCCTAGTTTCAGCCTGCTTTTGATGACTCAGTGAGTTTAAAGTTCTTATCTGTAAGACAATGTGTCCAAAAAAAATCTACACTCCCATTAATAGAACTGAAACCGCCTATACTCTAGCGGCAAATTTACACTCAGATGGTTGAGAGTGAAATGTGTTAAATCAGTGTTGTTGCAAAAATTCAAAGGGAATTCTCCATCTCCCTAGGTTGTGTCTAAGTTCAAATACTTTTATGTATTACTACAATTGGTCACACAGCTGACACTGTGTGCATAAGATAACAAAAATGTCCACATTTGTTCCAAGGAAGGGAACAAGCAAACCTTATGATCTAAGAAACAGTTATTCCTTCATATTTCCAACAAGTAAATATTTGTACTCACTCTGCTAAGTGCTGGGGAAAAGTGATAAACAAGTAAGGAAGAAATTTTTATTCCTATGACACACTTGGAGGAGATGAGCAAAATTAAATTAGATCAGACAGTCACAAGTTATGTGAAGAGAAATCAAATAAGGCATAAAGAGAGATGGACAAATCTATTTTTTAGAAAGGGGATTCAGGCATGGCACGGTGGCTCACGCCTGTAATCCCAGCACTTTGGGAGGCCGAGGTAGGTGGATCACGAGGTCAGGAGTTCAAGACCAGCCTGACCAACATGGTGAAACCCTGACTTTACTAAAAATACAAAATTAGCCAGGCATTGTGGCACGTGCCTGTAATCCCAGCTACTTAGGAGGCTGAGACAGGAGAATCACTTGAACCCCGGAGGCAGAGGTTGCAGTGAGCCGAGATCGCACCACTGCACTCCAGCCTGGGTGACAGAGCAAGACTCTGTCTCAAAAAATAATAATAAAAAAAAAGAAAGAAGGGATTCAGAGAAAATATTTCTGAAGAGATGGAGTTTTAGCAGAGGTATGAATGAGGTTGGAGACAAGCCTGGGTGAAGTTTGGAGAAACATCCTTCTAAGCAGAAGGGACCACAAGTACAAAGGCACAGAAGCTGGAATGGGAAAGAGAGTCATTGTGGCCAAATAGCAGGGACAATAATGGAAAATCACTGAAAGGGTCATTCCCTCCAACCAAGAGCACACCCATCAGTTCATCTCCCGGTGCCCTACAAAATTATCATTTTCTCTATTTTTTCTGACATGAAAAAGGTTGGGAAGCACTGCTCTAAGATGGCTCTCAGAACACTTAATTTCATCTGTATGAAGCCTTTGTCGCATCAACAGGTCAGATTGGCTTGTCTTTTAGAACGAAGAATTCTTGAAGCAATAAATGAACTTTCAATTCTTTATAAATATACAAGGCATCTAATATCAGCTTCTTCCTTTTTCTCCCTTCACTGGATTATTTTCACTTACCAAAATTTCTGGACATACGTGATCGCTAGCAATCTCTTTCTATTTCTGTTTAGAGGAAGACTTTGAACTAAGAAGAAGTCAAATTCTAGCATTCATGTCAACTTTCTATTCAATATTTTTACATTTGACTTTTAGATAGAATTCATTTTTTCCCTTCCGCTTAAGTCAAACAATCTTTATATTCTTTCTGATTATGGTGGAAGCTCTGGAAGGTGCTGTCAGTTTGAAAACAGTTTAAATCTAGTTGCTTTTTCAGAAAAGAAAATCAATTTTCTTCTGTGCTGCAAGGTTTATTAGGTAAAACTTAGGTTTACTATAATAAGAAAAATAACTTATTGCTTCAAGTTGAATAGCATACTTTTCCTGCAACTTGAGAATATTTTAATCAGTAACGTTTGTTAAATAAAAAAATTGTTTATGAATGCCCACGTATAGGTTGTGTTCACATTTTCCTGATAGATATAAGCTAAGAATGTCCCCATTATTCAAGTAGGCAATAAATGTCCCAATTCTGCTGACAAGAAACTAAGGAATACATTTTGAGTTTAAGAGGAACTGATACAATTTGCAGTCACTACCTGCAGGCAAGCACACCTGTAAACACCTGCCTTGAGAGAGATCTGTGTTTTAATAGAGCAGTAATAGTAGCTTTCTCTCTCTCATATATGGAAATATAGCTTCTAAACCACAGTAGCAGGGCTAGGCTTTGATTTTTTTTCCCCAGTATTCCTAGTGTTTCAAAATCAATTTTCTGAGTACCTATTAGGGGACAGACATCCTTTTAGTCAGTGAAAATAAATAGATGAATGTGACATATTCCATTCCTTCTCTGAACTCACCAGAAGTAGGAAAAAATGAATTCAGATACAAGGTACGATACTAATTCTCTTTAATAAATGGCTATAGTGAAACTGCGAATCTAAGTAAAACAAAGTTGTAGAAGTTCGGAGGTTCTATCTTAGAAGAAAATGGCCCTGGGAAATGTATTTCTACTTATTAAATTAAATTAGATCAGACAGTCGTAAGTTATGTGAAGAAAAATCAAATAAGGCATAAAGAGAGATGGACAACTCTATGGGATTTCTCCCAAGAAAAGCTTCCCAAGGTGTGGATACGTGAGCTGTTTCTTGAGAGTAGGCGTTGTCAGTGGAGAAATTGTTTGGATCCATTATAGACTTATAGAAAGTAGTATGAGAAACCATGGACACCTGGTGTTTTCAAGACGTTAGTATGATCAGAAAAGAAGTGAGAAGGAAAGGTTAAAGTCAGACTATCAAAGTCGTCAAGTGCCATGTTAAAGAGTTCCAAATTTATTCTGCAGTCATGGAGGACAGCCAGAGATTTTTGAATTAATGGGAAATAAGATCAAGTACTATAATTTTGGAGGTAACCCTGATGATAGCATCTTGAAATAGCTACTAAAAGGGTGACTCAACTTGAGGCCTCCAACAGGATGGGTCCAGATAAAAAGCGTGACATTTTTAGTGTTAGTTCTGTTGGCATACAAGCATACATTTAGAGATTTCCCATAACATTGGAAATTTTTACATATTTTTCTCTCCCCAAAGTTTATGACACATTCTTCAAATTAAAAAAAAAAAATCTCAGAAGACTTAACAGTCAATATATTGGTCCTATATTTTCTAATTTAGTGTTTCCTGGGCTTATTTCACCACAGCTCTCAGTGAGGACATTAATAAATGTGGGAGCTAGAATGAAAACACTGTTCTATGCCAACACAGTAACAGAATAACTGATGAATGTAATGTGCCAGACATGTATTCAACTTGATTGGCAGGTGACATGTTATTTACCCCTCACAATAACCCCAGCCATCAGTAAGGTATACACTATTGTGTCCCAACATGCAGTACATGAGAAAATGGAGACTTCAGGAGATGACGTGGTTTGCCAAGGTCACAGAAATAACAAGCAGTCCCGCTAAAATGTGAACACAGGAAATTTGACTCTAGTTCTCTTAGTAGGTATTTTTTTTATGCTATCACCCCCTCCTTTGGCCCCAACTTGTGCTCCTTGGGACAAAAAAAAAAAAAAAAGGAATAAGTAGAAATACATTTCTTTTTTAGAAAAAAGAATTTTAAGCCTTTCTGCTTCCTATGTATGCCTTTGGAAAGAAAAGAATTCTAAACATGCTTTGCTCATTGCTTTGCCATGTATTTTCATCACATGAAGAACACCCTGGAACATTTTTTCAATTAGGTAAAAGAATTTCCATCTTAACTACTATCTTATTCTTATTCTTTTTTTTTTTTTTTTTTTGAGATGGAGTCTTGCTCTGTCGCCCAGCCTGGAGTGCAGTGGCGCTATCTTGGCTCACTGCAAGCTCCGCCTCCCAGGTTCACACCATTCTCCTGCCTCAGCCTCCCGAGTAGCTGGGACTACAGGCGCCCACCACCAAGCCTGGCTAACTTTTTGTGTTTTTAGTAGAGACGGGGTTTCACCGTGTTAGCCAAGATGGTTTCGATCTCCTGACCTCGTGATCCGCCCGCCTGGCCTCCCAAAGTGCTGGGATTACAGGCGTGAACCACTGCGTCCGGCCTTTTTTTTTTTTTTTTTTTTTTTTTTTTTGTCCACATGGAGTCTCACTGTTGCCCAGGCTGAAGTGCAATGGCACGATCTTGGCTCACTGCAACCTCCACCTCCCAGGTTCAAGTGATTCTCGTGCATCAGCCTCCAGAGTAGCTGCAATTATGGGTGTGTGCCACCATGCCCCGCTAATTTTGTATTTTTAGTAGAGACAGGCTGGTCTCTACTAAAGAGACATGTTACCCAGGTTGGTCTCGAATTCCTGACCTCAGGTGATCCACCCACCTCGGCCTCCCAAAGTGCTGGGATTACAGGCACGAGCCACTGCGCCCAGCCTTAACTACTATCTTACTGTCATATTAAAAGTGTCTTAATGACAGATTTCCAACACTTGCTTTCAGTGTTTGGAATTTTCCTAACTTGATGCTCGTTCTTTTCTCCATGCTTAATTCCAGGCAAATCGTAGTAGCTATGGGCTCAGCAAATCAACTATATGACTCTTTATTTTCAGTGTTTTTGATATCACTGAAAACTTTTCTATAAAATAAGTCTTAAAAGGTTTAGGAATATTTATCAACAATACATTTTATACATTCTCTTCATGACTGGGAAGTTATCATGAAGAAGTGAAGAATTAAAGGGTTCAAAACGCATTATTATCAGCCCAAGGAAACAGAGGAATTGTTAAATGTAATTAAATTGTGGACTCTACTGTCTATGCTTTGCCAGAAATTGTCAAAAAAAAAAACCCCACAATAATAATAATTGTGAATTTATTTAGTGCTGGCTGAACATGGTGGCTTGTGCCTGTTGTGCTAGCTGCTCTGAAGGCTGAGGCAGGAGAGTTGTCTGAGCCCAGAAGTTTGTGGTTGCAGTGAGCTATGATCATGCCACTACACTTGAGCCTGGGCAACAGAAAGATGGAGCGAGACCCTGTCTCAAAAAAATGGATGGATGGATAGATAGATTAGATAGATAGATGATTGATAGAGAGAGAAAGAGAGATGCAGTGCTTTTCACAACATCAAGGAAAGTGTTACACTGGTTTCACTTTACAAACAATAGACTCAACCTAGGAGTCATGACTTAAGTAGGCATGTTAGAAAATAAGGCAGCTAATCTCTAAGAGTTCTCTTTGGTGATGATCCCAAGTCAGGATTCATCAAGGATGCTTCTTTTGTCAGAGACATTGCTGTCTGTGCTACAAGATGATGGAATTTGGTGGGGCTCTGGGTGCTGGCTTGGAGACATACATGGATGCATTTGGGCAGTTTCCACTTTTGACGAGGGCTTGTGCATTTGTCCAGAACCATGTTCTGTTGACTTCTTACGCTGCTCATCACTTGCCTCGCCCTAGGGGATTTTTGTCAGTAACAGTTAAACCACGGGCAGCTTTAGGTATTCCCCATCAACCTCAAGCTATTTTGGGGCATGTTCCTGACACAGTGCTGCAAAATTCTCACTAATAATCATTTATTCTTCCATTAGTTATGACATTTTCTCTCGGTGTTACCTAAACTCTCTCTAACACGCACACATGCATACACACACACAATATACAATGGAAAGACAGTCATTACAGAAGACAGGGATTTATTTTTTAGATTGAAAATAAAAGTGTAAGTTTTCCCTTAATCGAACCCGAAAATCTGCCTTAGAATAACAAAACAAAGTAAATAAACTAAATATTCCCTCTAAATAGTTAATTCTTCTCTGAAGGCTTGAGTTCTGACATCTGCCCTTACCTCACCTCCCAGGTTCTGAGTCAATATACTAGAAGACATTTTAACCTTTCTCTGCTATCTCATGGATGTTTCCAAACTTGTATTACAAGTAAGGTTATTTACTAGTTATCTTTCCCCTTTTCATTTTAAAAAGAATCTTAGCCATTCAAATAATTTTTAAACTATGGGTTAGGTTCAATGTGTTGGAACAAAATCACAATTGTTAAGTCAGTGACTACAAAGGAAATCAAAGCTTTATGAGTTTCTCCTGATCATAGTAAAAATATGTACTTATTGTGTGCATTTCTTCAGCTTAAGACTATATAAGGCATGATATCTGAATTAAATATGAAAAAAGTACAATTTTTATGTCTTCAAACATCCATCAGGCTGATCTTGTGCCTCTGTCTGAGTTGTTACTGAGCATTAGATTAAGAGATATTCTTTCTGTATTCAGAATTTTTAAGAACTACAAAGAGAAAAAAAATTGATAGATTATAGTATAAGATTTTATGACTGCTCTTTCAAATCCAAACCCAATGTTTAAAATACCATTCTTTTAGTTGCACTGTGAAAAAGAAACCACTATGTTTTGGAGAGACTAGCACCAGCTGAATGAATCAAAGAGAAAAAAAATTTCAAATGTATGGCAGACTTAAGAAAATGTGGGCCGGGCGCGGTAGCTCACGCCTATAATCCTAGCACTTTGGGAGGACGAGGCAGGCAGATCACCTGAGCTCAGGAGTTCAAAACCAGTCTGGGCCACACCGTGAAACCCTGTCTCTACTAAAAACACAAAAAAAAGTAGTCAGGCGTCACAGCGTGCGCCTGTAGTCCCAGCTACTTGGAAGCTGAGGCAGAAGAATTGCTTGAACCTGGGAGGCGGAGGATGCAGTGAGCCTGCATGACACCACTACACTCCACACTCCAGCCTGGGCAACAAAGTGAGATTCTGTCTCCAAAAAAAAAGAAAGAAAAAAGAAAAAAAGAAAGTGTGATCATATTATAAATGTACTTTCATGCCATGTTAGCTTGGGAAAAGTCATTGTTTATGTGGCCTCAATGAGACTTTTAACAAGTTGTGATGAGCTTATCAGTTATAAAAATCATGAAAGTCACAATAGTAGGTAACAAAGTTAGACAGGTGATAAATGAAAACCCAAGAAGGATATATCAGCTGCACAGCTAAATATTTATTAGGTGACCGGTAACAAAACATATCACCTGCCATAAGGGTAGATATTTTAATTAGTGAAAAATAGTATTTTCTGACTGGTAGTGAAATTTTCATATAATACCCTGCAAGAAGAATTTCTTTTAGAAGCACTCCCTTTCCTACTTTAGAATTCGTCTGTCCTCTCCCTGTTCTTAGGTGAAGCAAATGCAACACAGTAACTGTGTTCTATGATGCTTGTTTAAGGTGGTGGAAACCAAATCTAGAATCAAATTACCTCATGTGATAAAAGTTTGGTCCCTGAGTTTTCTCTGACTTAGACCAAGTTGCACAATAGGAAATAATTTATCAGCAAAGTACCGCAGAACTTCAAATTTAAGTGCTACTTGTTTGGAAGGTTAAGGCAGGAGGTGATGATGTGACTTTTTAATAATCTTACATCACACTATAGATAAAAGATATTTTAAGCTTTTAAAATATTATTTATATTTAACAATCTTTACTTCTCTATGGAAATTATCCTTATCGTCTGGTTCAAAGAGAAACATTCCCACATGGCTGGTTTTATAGTTATTCAATCATTACTTAGTACTTTAGTCTCTTGCAGTATCATATTTATATATTGGATCAGTGATTGATATAAATATTTGTATAAGGCAGTTTATTCTTTATCATGTCTTAGAGAATGGTCATTTCTGCCTTTCCTTCTTTTTTCCCTATTATAATTACTTAGGTATGGTGCTTGAGAGCAAATACTATGAGGGAGGAAAAGGGAGTGAAGAAGGGAGGGAGAGAGGGAAGAAAAGAATGAAGCTGGAAAGGAAGAAGGAAGAGAGGGAAGGAGGGACTAACGAGCTAAGGGAAGAAGGAGGGAAAAAAAAAAGGGATCACTCTGATTGGTTCTTGTTTATCCCAAATACTTGTAGTACTCAATTTATCAAAAAAATTAAGTATGCCAGTAGCAAGTTTTGGGGGGATAATCTTGCTAAATCTTCACCAGAGTAAAAATATAAGGAAGATATCATTTTAAGCCACACACTTCAGATTTCAGCAAAATTCTACCCCATTTTCCAAAATGCAACGGCCCAGCTTAAGGATCCCCTTTTCCTCCATCCTTCTCATCCTGATAGCCTTTCACCCCTTTCATACTCCTGACCACTTCATTTTCAGCAGAGCCCCACAGGAATAATAGCTTCTGTCACAAGAAGTGGGAGGAATATGATGTAATGCTCTGGGTAATTTTGTTAAACCCACTTAGCACCTAATCCACTCAAGTCAAAGCTGGTACTGGAGTTATCACTCACGAGACTGGCTTTGTGCGCAGAGCAATTCAATACCCACACATCTTCACAAATTACTGGTACGCGTCTTCAGACAGTAGGCTGCGACAGCTGAAAAAGATACCTCTTCAACTCCTAATTTTCTGTATTTTTATTTCATTCTTAACACCTCTTTGCAGACAATTAGCTTTTTTCCCCTTTTCTTTCTCAGACTATTTTAAATTAGCCCATTTGAGGCTGATGAATGAGCCAAGTTACAGCCCATGAAGGAAGCACTAGCTGAATGCTAAAATGGTGCTCGTTGCTAGAATGCAATGCAACATATTTTATTCTCGGAGGCAAGCAATGGAATAGACACGTTTACGCATTTTCAAGATAATTTATTTAACTAAATGTGAGACATATACTATGCATTATTGAAGAACTATGTAAAGACCCCATAGGTGACTGGGAATCTCTTTCTGGGTACATTTCTTATTTTTAAAACATGATTAACCTCTTTTTTTTTTTTTTTTTTTGAGACAGAGTCTTACTCTGTCACCCAGTGCAAGAGTGCAGTGGTATGATCATAGCTCACTGCAGCCTCAATCTCGCAGGCTCAAGTGACCCTCCCACCTCAGCCTCTCAGGCTCAAGTCACCCTCCCACCTCAGTCTCCCAAGTAGCTGGGACCACAGGTCCATGCCATCATGCCCAGCTAATTTTAAAAAAAATTTTTTTAGAGACAGGCTCTCCCTATGTTGCCCAGGTTGGTCTTGAACTCCTGAGCTCAAGCATCCTCCCACCTTGGCTTCTCAAAGTCCTGGGATTACAGACATGAGCCACGCAGTTGGCCTGATTAACCTTTTTTAATAAGTCTTGTTGCTTTGCACGTTGCTTTTTCTAGTGTGGATTTCAATTCTTATAAAGATTCACAGTGACAATGTCAACCATGACATCGTTTTGTGATTATTATTATTACGTTAAACAGAGAGTACTAAGTATTCTAAGTATCTCTTTCCTCCATAACTCAGAGCCATCATTATGAAGGCCATCACTATATTCTACCATATTATAGTAATGCCTTCACAGACTTTTGAGATCCTCTGTCCTTTCCCTAAGTCATAGGTTGCAGTATAGTTCTATCTTTCTCAAGTCCCATCACTGCTGTCTTCTAATCGGCTACAGTATTTTACATACAACTGCCTGAACTACTGCTCTTCCTTCTTCCTTTAGAGTAAAACTCAGGGCCTCTGTGACAGATATTTGCTACTTACCAACAGTTTTTATCTATTTTATTTTTATTTTTTTGACCATGCCCTGGAATGGATTTGTCAAATCTTTGTAGATGTGGTCAATTTGGAGATGTCCACTCTGGAAAAAAAAAAAAATATATCAAAGAGCCACACTAAAGAAGAAACATCAGAGGTTCTGAAGAATGACTCACAGGAGCTTTGTCCTAATTTTAAAAACTCAAGTTGATATAAAGTAAATTTTGCATCCACAAGGCTTCCTAGCATATTACCCTCCTAAACTGTGGCCATAGCAGTTAAACATCATTCTGAAGTAATTATATAATGCTGTGGTTTGAATGTTGGTCTCCTCCAAAATGGATGTTAAAATTTAATTGCTTTCGTAACAGTATTATATTAAGAGGTGAGACCATTAATTGTTGGTTAGGCCGCGAGGGCTCCACCATCATGGGTGCAGTTGTAAAAGGGTGAGTTCAACCCCTTCTTACTCTCTCACCCTCTTGCCTTCCTCCATGTGATGATGCGGCAAGAATGCCCCTGCTGGATGCTGGCATCTTGAAGTTGAACTTTCCAGCCTTTAGAACTGTGAGCCAGTACAGTTCTGTTTATTTTAAGTGGCCTATTCTCAGATATGTTGTTATAATAGCCCAAAACAGACTAAGACATGCACTAATCTAAAAGCTTAACAATGTAATATGTTATGGATATTTATGATATGAAACTTTTCATTTACTGATCTCAAAGCAGAATAAAAATAATTTCAGATTTATGTATTTATTTCTCTATTCACCTAGCTCGAGTGTCCAGATTTCTAAAGAACACTGAATAATTTTATTGAACAAAGTGGGTTCATACTTAACGATATTGTCACATGTCACACACACACAGATCTATATTTTAGAGTGGGATTCCACTTTTACTTTCCTTAAAAGGCCAAATGATAAATATTTTTGTCTTTGCAAGACATATGTTCTCTGTTATAACTACTCAACTGTGACATTATAGCCATAGATAATAAATTGTCTAAAACTTCATTTATGGACTTTGAAATTTGAATGTTATAATATTTATGTTATGAAATACTCTTCCTTTGACTTTTCTCAATCATTTAAGAGTATTTAAGTTTTTCTTAGCTCACAGGCTATATAAAAACAGGCTATGATCTCGATTTGGCTCAGGGACCAGTTTGTCACTCCTGCTACAGAGAGCTTTAACAGCAGTAGAAATGGCATGCTAAACTCTCAAGGTTTTGAGACATCTGCACATGACATCAAGCTTCCAGTGAAAGTTTTGGTCTTTGATTATTTCTAAATATATTGGTAATTTAAAAAGAGAAAATCTAAGAATATTTTACAGAGTTTTTGCTTGTTTTTCTTTTGAGTATTGTTTAGACCGGAGCATCTCAAACTTTAATGTGCCTGGGAATTACCTAGGTATCCTGCTAAAAGGAAAACTCTGATTTGGGTAGATCAGGTGTGGGGCCTGAGACTCTGCATTTCCAACAAGCTCCCAGGTGGTACCAGTGTTGCTGGTCCTTTGAAAACTCTTTGAGTAGTAAGGGCATAGAACACAGTAGAGAAAGCCCAATTTGACTTAATAAGGGATAATAAGAAGTCTATGCTGGTGACTTTCAATGAATAAAATGTGATGCTTTTGAATGAAATTGCACAGCCCTTGAAAAATAAAAGCCAAAAGGTATGAAAAAATAGTGATAACACATTAAAATGATATAAAAGCCTTCACCAAATAAAACGAGTTGTACTAAAAGCCTAGAATACTTAGCTTATTAAGCAGCCAGTATCCTGGCTACTACCAAAAATACAGCTTTTCATCCAGACCACCTTCATTCAAACTCTTCAAGTATTTTTCATCTTTTAGGTAGATTATTTAACACTTCCCAAGGCATTGAGGAATTCAGCAAAAACTATGAGGTATAAGACCTATTAAAACTTGATATATATTGTGTAGGCTTACATGTTGCATTTACTGTGTACATACATAAATATGAAAGTATGCATGATGTTTAAAATGCATTTGGTCTGAGGATTTTTAATGTCAAGTTTCAATCCCATGCAAATGAAAAGGGCTGAATACATAAACCTGTCAAAATCATGATTTTAATGGAAATGTCAAGATACTTCTGAAAGCCAATATAATAATCCCTTTTATGCAGCTCTAGGAAGAAGCCTATGATCCTAGAAGAACTAACCTGTCACCCTGCACTATCCGTTTCATCCTATTACCATCCTCGGCTCCATTATCTAAATGACCAAGCACTCCTTCAATTCTAGGGCTAAATGATGTCATGACATAACTATCATCATATTTATACCTCATAAAATTAGAAAGGTTATTAAACATAATTTGACCTTTGGCATACTCTCACAGAATCTTGATTTTTGCTGTTTTCTTTCTTTCCTCCTTTTCCCCTCCTTCATTCACTCAAATCTCTCATTTCAGTTCTTTATACTCTGTTTTCTTTTTTCCTTTAAAATAAACTGTTTTCCACTTATACTGACATCATGTTGCACGACCAAATGTAGGATTTCAGAAAATAAAATTTTATTACAGTGCTTTCTAATTATTCTTTAAAGCCACCACTCAGGAGAGAGATGTTGCTTCCATTCAAACCTAAATTCAATGCCAAGTACATTTGCCCTTGAAAATTTTCTAAAGCACTGGGTGATGTGGGGTCTGAGGTGTCTCATGGTTTTGCTGTTACTATTGTCTTTAACTAGCTTGTACTGCAGTAGAGAAGGCAATTAGCTGTGTTTATCTTTGTTGGTACACTCTGATCAAAACAGTCAAGGAACAGATGCTTCCAGGTGGACAAAGGTCAGGCATTGGGTATGTTGGACAATTGAAAAGGAAAGAGTATTTTTCAGAACCTTTATAGACTCCTGAGCTGTAAAACAACTTTTCCTTTAGCATTCTGAGGTATTTTCAACAGATTAAACAGAAATCATTATGTTTTGTAAATGCTTCAAAATAAGGTCAATGAGCTTCCTTCTTTGTATTGCTTCTTGTCTATGTACACGCTGACAAAGAAGCAATAAGCTTCGTGTGTGTGTGTGTGTGTGTATGTATGAATGTATGTATGTATGTGTGTATGTATACTTTCTTTGCGTTTCAGTGTTAATTTATTTTATTCTAAATGTATATGACTCTATAATATACGAAGGAAGTTATCTGTTTCAAAGCCTCCTCAACACAGAATCTCAGCTTTTAGGCTCCTCCAGCACATTTGTTAGTTTTTAGCATTCTCCAAGCTTCCTGTGAAAGTCCCTGATGACAGTGGCTTCCCACTGCAGAGACATTTTCACAATTAATTTCCATTCAAGAAAGAAGTCTCTTACACTCAACTCACAGCTTCCTGTTTTCAGTTTGATTTATTATGTCATTTATTTACACTCAGTAGCTATTTATTGAATACCTACTACATGATGAAAAAACACAGTTTCTGCTCTCAAGGAATTTGTAGTCTGCTAGGGATATGGGCAAGAAAATGGATAATAAAAATATGATGTGATAGGCTATCTTTTAAATCTATGAATCAATCAATATATATTCATGAAATATAAACCAGGGACTGTCATCAAGCCTTTATTAGACATAGATGTGGCTGTGGATATAAATACAGACACACATAGAGTTATTGGCCCCAAAGAGTTTGGAAACCAGTAGGAGGAAAAATAATAATATAAAGATATAATATAATAAAATAATATAAAAATATATCTTGTTACAAGATATTATATATATAACAACTGTTATACATTCTTATTAGAGGCAGAAAGTTCATAGGAAATTAATCCTTCTCTAGTAAGAACAGTTTTCTTACCTAGTGTTCAATATTGGTAATAATTCTTTATTTGTTCCATATTTTCTTGATCACAGAATGAATAATTTATCTCCTTATGCAACTTATTTTAAGAACTGACCACAGAAGTCACTTTGTTTCTTTGCTCTTTCCTGATCTTTTTTCTTTAATTCACCTCATTTTTTGTAAGATGATTGTATTAGTCTGTTCAGGATGCCATAATCAAATGCCAAAACAGGATAGGCTGGGTGGCTTAAGCAACAAGTATCTATTTTCTCATGGTTATGAAGGGAAGAAGTTCCAGCTCAAGTTGTCAGCCCATTTGGTTCCTGGTGAGGGCCCTCTCCCTGGCTGCCTTCTCATTGTATCCTGACTTGGCCACCCCGATTGTGTGCACACAGAGAGGGAGAGACAGAACACGTGTATGTTCTGTCATGTCTCTTTTTATACAGACACTATTCCTGTTGGATCAGGGCCCCACTCTTCTGACCTCTCTTTAATCTTAATTATTCCCTTAGAGGTGGCATCTCCAAATACAGCCACAATTGGGTTTCAGGTTTCAATGTACCAATTTTGGGGCAAGGAAGGTGAAGACAAAAATAGTGAATTAGAAGTATCAATATGATAAGTTAACTATCTGGCATGATATTAGTTTCAATAATTGAACCTCCCAGAAACAAGAGAAAATGTCATCTTTCAGTTTTGTGTTTCAATTACATGGTAGGCCTGTTGCTGACAATTAACACATTTTCTGGTAGATAAAATACTGATTATCAAAAACAAAGCATACACCATGGAGGAAAGTCTGAGGAATATGAATCTCAGAGTCAATAAATATCACAGATACGTGTTCTATCACTTTAACAATTAGGAAAAACTAAGCAATTTATTTTCTGTACTGGCAGAAATGAAAATACATATTTTTACAAATGCATGCTTACTAAATATACTGTAGTTTGCCTCATTCTACGTAATTTGTATAAAGTATGTTCTTCTTAAAGTTCAAACTTGGATTAATGTCTGATGTGTGAGGTTATCCAATTCATATTCAGTCATTTCACAGCTGTGTGGTTCTAATCAAATAAAAAAAAAAAAAGATCTTGCCTAGGTGAAGAAAATGGCTCTCATGTACAGAAGAACCAGAAACACACTTCATATCATGATGGTAGTATTTATTTTTCTGTTTTTGGTCATAGCCTCTATTTGGACTTTAGCCATCACACGTACATACACACATACACGCACACATTGCCACAAAGGCTGATTTCTTATTGTACTCTTATTTTATAGCTAATCTTAATATGCTGAGGAAGCAACAACAAAAACAGAGTCAGTATGTTCTTTCTTCTATAAAGACCTACTGAGTAGGTCTTAAGCCAACTCAGTTTTTCTGCCTCCTTTCTTTCTACTTTGTAATTTCCCCAATATACTTTTCCTAAATTAGTCATCTTATAACACTGCTTTTTAATCACATTATCCTCCTCCTCTACAACCTTCCATGGTTCCCCATTACCTTGAGATAAACTGCAAATGCATATCTTTTACATACTGTCAACAGCAGAGCTTTTCTAGCTGTACTTTCCTACTGCCATATATAAGCCCCCCTGAGATCTTATTGGTATCCTTATTATCTCCTACACTTTATACATATGTTTTCATTTATATGCAGGCTCTCTGCAAGATTTCCTCCAAGTAACACACTTCTCAGCAACCAGTGTTTCTGTAAGGGGCAATATTGGCATTTGCGGCAGAACAGTTTTTCCCTTTGTGGAATTTTTCTACAACTTTACAGAACATTAAGAATCCCTGATCCTTTCCTGTGTCATGCTAGTAAAACCCTCATATTGTACTGACAACAAAAAATGCCTCCAGAGTTTTCCAAAGATGCTTCTGTGTGTAATAGAAATTCCCAATCCATGTGGCTTAAGCAATTAAGTGATGGTACTGGTCAGTGGAATTGAAAAATTCAGAGAAAGGCTTATGACTTCAGGTACATATGAACATAAGATCTAAAATATTTGTTCTCTATCCATGTGTTCTGTTTGCTAGTATATTTTGAAACAGACACTCCTCTTAGGTTGGATTCCAGTAGTATCAGACTTACATCCTCAAAACTCTCTTCCCAGCAAAAAAGAGCGTGTCTCTTCCCAATCTTTCAGATAAAAGTTCCCTTTGGATTCTGAATTTTCTTGACTGGGGTCATGATCCTTTACAAAGGTTTTACTATGTCCAGAGAAAAAATACACTTGTTTGGACATCCCTCAAGCCTAGAGTAGAGTATGGAGTCACACTTTTGAAAGAGATGGTTTACCAAGGAAGTATAGTGTTATATACACCATGGAGGAAAGTCTGAAGAATATGAATCTCAAAGTCAGTAGTGTTATATACTATATTTCCTTGGTAAAGGAATATATACCAGAAGAAAGAAGAATGAATGCTGGGTAGCCACATAACAACAAGAAGTGACCTATACAAATACTTGTTGCTTAATCTTAGGCAAAGAATTTCAATTCTCAGCCTCTTCTCCAAATCTATAAAATCTAAATAAGGACCGCTACCTTGTAGGTAGATAGTAAGAGACTCAATGTAGGAAGTAGCTAACATAATACCTAAAACATCTGTGCTTAAAACCGGTCTTATTCCTTTTGAATTCCCCCTTTAAGGTGCTAGTCAGGGCAGTTTTTAAAATAAATAACAACTAGTAGGCATGACAACCACCCATTCAGAAGAATTTCCTGAAGCTTCAAAATGGAACTCTTCTAGTACATATCGTTGTATACGGTGGCTGACCAGCCTTGTTCCTAGTAAAGCCCTCAGGATTGCATTTGTCTGAATTCATCTCTCTCCATTCATCTAAACCACGGTGGAACTCCTAGTGATTTCTGTCCAAAACCTTTTATCACCAAACATGACTTTTTATCATCTCTATTCCTCTGCATTTTGATTTTTACCATTTTGAATACATTATACTTGCATTTATTCTGTAAAACTTATTTTTAATAATTCAGTTTTTGTTTTAAATAATGAAAGACACATGCCAATTTGAGCTGTATGAACGCCTAGTTCACATAGTTTCTGCCTAGAGCAATGACATGAACCTAAGTTAGCCTGCACACATTATAGCTCATAAGCCAGAAAGGCATTCGGAGAACCTGGCCAAAAATTGTGGACTGTGTGGGGCTCCATACACTAAACTCATCCATTCCTAAATGTTCCGTAGGCTTCTGTGCACATGGAATAAAGATGAAAATTATGATCTTTGGAGTCAGATTCCCAGCTTTTCAATAATGAACTGTGTGACTTTGGACAAAGTTTTTTTGTTTGTTTGTTTTTAACATCACTAATCCTCGGGGGTATTTGCCTATAAAATAAAAATAACCATCCCTAGTTTCCAGGGAAAATGTGAGAATTAGAAATCCACCTATCAAACTTTATGACACAGTAAGCCATTCGGAAAAATGTATCTTCATACTTTATGAAGATGATGGTTTTTGTGACATCTCTGCGACGTTTGTTGTTTAACAATTACTTACATGTCATTCTTTTTAGTTCCGTTTGTTGGAAAACTTTTTGTGTTCTTGAGTTCTTATTCCCTGTTTTGCCTATTAAAGTGGTTCACAAGCATTAAGGTAAGACTGAATAAATGAATGAATAAGTTTTTCATGTAGACCTTTGAAAATGAGAATGAAAACAATTTAGAGAATCATACATGAGACCGCTAAAACTGTGGGAAATTTTTGTACCTAAGCAAAAGGTTTTTGCTCTACAAGAAAGATTCAGATTTTCATCAGAATTTCAAAAAATAAGTTATGTCTAATTTTCAAACATTTTGATAATTTCAGACAAAACTTCTGAAATTTTTTGTTAAGGCCTATTTAAAGCTAAGTCTTCATAATAGATTCCGATATGTCAGAGACAGGTTTGAAATGTTTATTATTTCAATTCCACATTTTCAACTTTAAAACAAGGCAGTTGGAGTAGATAATCTTTCTGGATTCAATTTTTTATAGATTCTATGATCCATTGCAAAGATTTTGCAAGTACTTTTCAAAGCATTTCCAAATACCCATGCTCAGTCGAAAACAGAACATTCTCAAAATATAAAGATTGGGACAACTTTTTAATCATCCAGCGACAGACAAGGGCTACTACTGTCTGGAGCTCATTTTCTATTGTAATAAAGGGAGGCAAAAAAAAAATACCATGATATGAGGAACATAAAAACAGAGTAATGTGATAAAGAGTGAGTGACCATGACCAAATTTGTTGAGTGGCCAAGGAAAGTCTTTCTGAGAAGGAGAAATTTGACCTATGCCAGCAAGGAGGAAAAGGGTCCAGGTATGCAACCTATTAATGGTGAGAAGGAACATTGCAAGATAAGGACCGTCAAATGCCAAACTCTGGAGGCTGGCTGGGCTTGGCATCTCAGAGCCAGAGAGCCAGAAGACCAGAGTATGACATGGCAACAGACAGTGGTGGGAAAATAACTTGGATGAGGTACACAACAGTTAAATCACAGAGTGCTGAAAGGGTTTGGATTTTAGATTTTCTTCTAAGTGTTGAAGAGTGATAGTATCAGATTTAGCTTATTAAATCCTGATGTGTAAGAAAATCACATTCCTAAAAGCTAGAATTTTTTTAAATGATGAAGTCCTGATTTAAATAAAAAGAAACTGCTGTTAAAGCATGATTTTGCATTAAACATCTCATCCAAGTATCTACTGCTATTTTATTCACACACCCTAGTCAGTACTCAAGGAATAGGTTATAACTTCGTTTAAATGAGTCAGTTCTTGGCTGACATAGCTATTGCCAGCATGTTCATGCGTTCTAGTTGTTTTTGAAACTGCGTTTTACACCAAGGGAAATTGCACACAGTAAATGTCAAGGATTCACTAGGGGCACTACAGTTTCCGAGGCATGAAGCTAATACATATTTGTCTCATTACTGTCAGCAGATCAGCTTTATTCTGTGAAAGGCAAGGGTTCATAGCTCATAGGAGATGTAGTTACAAACGACCTTTGAGAGGTCGTGGGGAGCACAGCTTCTAAAATTTACAGTAGTGTCATGTTATTAATAAGAAACTAGAGAAATAATGTTCAGAGACTTTTTGCTACTTAACTTTTTCATAGAAACAGGTAGGGGGATCACATTTTTCAGCTCTGATTCATCAAACCTTAAATTGAAGACGACATAGAGTGTTTGTGTGGACAGCCTAATCCACTCCTGTGGTTTCCATATTGCCCAACAGTTTTCCTGAGGTAAATATGTTTTGCAGGATCATCAGGCAATTAATGGTCTTTTGCTTGAATAGTTTCAAAGACAGAGGGAAAGAAAATCCTGATTTCATGGTAGGGCAATTATGCACTATGGAGATCAGATTGTTTTTTGTCTCCCATCTATGTAAGTATATTCTTCATATTTTTAACCAAGTATCATAATTATTAGAAATAGATTATTTTAGTTTATTATTGTGTTTTCATTTTATTTGAAATTATAAGTCTCAAAATATTTCCTCCCAAGGGATTTAAGTGGTGAAAAGCATCTATAGGTAACATTTATTTTTTGCTAGAATATATTCACAATCCCAGAACTTAATATATTATAGTACTCAATGAATAATCATTGGTGATGAGTAGGTGACATTAATAGTATGGGAGATATTAACTGTTTATGTTCAGTTTTATACTATCTAAATGCAGTGATGAGGGTTTTTCCCTCTTTTCCATGGTCTCCCCAGGCCATGTCTCTGCTACCTATATCATGGAGCTCACAGGCACGGGTAATGCCAGCTTTGCCAGCGTTCATGGTGTAAATATTCCACCATGACTTATTACAGGCTACTTATGTTTAACAAGTGGCTTGCAAGATTTCTGAATATTTTACAATCATAGTGCAGACAAAAGGGCTAAGAAAGAATTGGCAAAATTACTCCCCAAGAAGATCCTAGGGAACAGTGGAGATGGCTATGGAGGGGAGTGCTCCCAGAGGATGAGCAAAGGGAAGGGCAACAGGCATGCCCCTGGGCACAGGCAAAATGGGAGTGGTGTTTTGAATGGCAAAGGACTCACTCTGATCATTGATAGGTTTCTCTATAGTTCCCTATTGGTGACTGTGGAGGGAGTCCCATTCAAACAGAGACCAGCCCATCTCTCAAAGCCAACTCACTGTGGTCTTTCCCAGGCTAGGTGGCTGTAATGACCTCTCTCTCCTCATGCCCTGCTCTGTCTTCCTGCATCACAACTCTTTTTTTTTTTTTTTTTTTTTTTTTTTTAAGACAGGGTCTCACTCTGTCACCCAGGCTGGATGCAGTGGCGTGATCTCGGCTCACTGCAACCTCCAACTCCTGGGCTCAAGGGATCCTCCTACCTCAGCCCTACAAGTAGCTGGAAGTACAGGTGTAAGCCACCATGCCTGGGTAATTTTTGTATTTTTTGTAGAGACAGAGTTTCACCATGTTGCCCAGGCTGGTCTCAAACTCCTGAGCTCAAGCAATCTACCGGTTTTGGCCTCCCAAAGTGCTAGAATTACATGCGTGAGCTGTGTGCCAGGATCTGTATCACAACTCTGTAGTCAGTCATTGTTTACAGTTTAAGTTTTACCCTTGTTCTTTCAGAATGGACCCCCATCTACCCTCACCTCCTCCGACCTGCCAAATGATACCCACAAGCTTGCAAATTAAAACTGTTGCTTTGTCACACATGTGTTTTCCCTAATAGACACTTCAAAGATCCACTTTTGAAATCTAAAACCTCATTATTCACCATTGAATTTTTCAGATTTTGAAAAATTGTCTGCAGAGTGGAGGAGAGAGGGTTGGGACTCTGGCAAAGTGATTCTAGATGGCCGTTTTAAGTTAATAAATAAAGTTGTTTCTCTATGGAATAATTCTAGAACCCAAAATGACAGCAGTTCTGTCATTTTCAAAAGATGGCTTCCTGGATAAACCTAAGGTATTTTCATGCAGTCAGTAGGAAGTCTGAGAGCTTATGAAGGCATCCTCAGGGGAAGTTTCAGGGGCCAAGAAAACACTTGTGACAGACCAACTATTATGCAAGCATGTGGGTATTATTTGGCAGGTCGGAGGAGGTGAGAGTAGTTGGGAGTTTATTCTGAAAGAACAAGGCAAAAACTTCAACTATAAACAATGATTGACTAAAGAATTGTGATGCAGGAAGACGGAGCGGGGCATGCGTTAATTAATGTTAATATTAATTAACATATCTCACATTAAGTTACATTCCACTGGGAAGAAATCAGTCCTACAGCCACCCCTAACTGCAACGGAGCCTGAGAAGTGTAGTATAACTTGGGTCTATGTCCAACTATGAAGACGGAAAGAGAAAACAGACAGACAGTAGTCAGCAATAGCTCTACCATTGGGCAGTGGGGAGGCTGGATGGAAAATGAGGTGAAATCTACTTAAATTTGCTAACCTAGTGTTTTTCAAACTTAGTTCATCATGGAAGCTCCTTTAGAAGGCACCTATTAAAATATTGTGTAAAAATGCTAACCTAGGGCAAAAATCTCACTCTATGATCATGCCCTTAATCTGGTTGCAATTTCTGTTAAAAACGTATGTGATAAGGTGAAACCCATGTTCCAGGGTTAAAATCCCTGCACTTGTAGATTTCTACATTTGAGTGCTGCTTTCACTCCTCTAGGGTGGACAGGTTTTGCTTCAAGTTGTTGGAGGGCTTCACCTGCGTCAGGAATCACTCCCTTCCTTATTTATATCCAGAGCTTTCATACACCATAGATAGATACTTTTTTCTTACTATCCACCAAAAATAACAGCACTGAAAAAAATGACAGAACACGTTTTATGAAGGCATAATATAACCCACTGCTGGGAACATGTCACTCGA
The DNA here is from genome assembly GCF_029281585.2 of Gorilla gorilla gorilla. Lineage (NCBI taxonomy): Eukaryota > Metazoa > Chordata > Mammalia > Primates > Hominidae > Gorilla > Gorilla gorilla. The sequence continues at coordinate 169,896,916 of NC_073228.2, forward strand.
GGCAAAAGCAGTTAGATCTGCCGGCTGGATGCTTTTCTGATGTTTCTCCTTAAATAACTTCATTATTCAATGAGAAGCGTTTTAATTATTTAAGTGACATAAAAGATGAGGTTGTACTATTTATATCTAGATTGTGTTTACCGATTTTAAGTCTTTTTGTCTATTTATATGGGAGTTGTAAGCACTTACTAAACCCCATCTGGCAGGAAATCTCTCTACATTTAGAGAAACAAAAGGTTTCTGTGCCCTCCAAGTTTTTGTGTTTTCCCAACAGGGTTCCTGTGATAACTCTTTTGTTGTCCATTGTGGACCCGGCTTTATTAAGAGAAATTTGCCCCTTTCCTTTGCAAAAGCTTTTACTTTTGTTACTAATGCTCATACCTAGTGCAATGATATTTACTGATAATGGATTTTCTCCCACCAATGTAATGTATTATGGTTAGGGATCACTTTTGTTATGCCCAGACCATTTGTTCCCCAAAGAAGACCACCAGAGTCCAGAGTCAAAGCCAAGCGGCAAGGATCTTTACTACAAGTTCGAACTTGGTCCCTCCATTCCACAGCATACAAGAGGGCCCTGAACAATGCGAGTGTTTGCTTTTTATAGCCTGAGAGTTACAGGGGAACAAAGGAATTCTTTTGGTTCCCGCTTTTTCAGTAAAACTTTGAACGGCTGTCCCCTTATCGGAGACTTTCCTGGTGGTGTTTGTACTGGGCTCAGGAAGTTTGAGATATATATGGCGATATGTGGTGAGATGGGAAGATGGGATGTGTTTGTACTGGGCTTGTTTGTTTTGAGCCCGGGGCTGAGGAATGTGCCCGGCTCCTTTCACTTTCATCACAATAATAAAAATCACAGTAATTAATCAATGACATTATCATCACTGCTATTTATTTAGTGTGCATTATTTATTAGGCACTAAATAGGTTCATTTACATAGTTTCACACAAACCCCGAAGCAGAAATTATAAGCTTCGTGTTATAGATTTGGAAACTGAGAAAATTCAATGGTATTAAAACAACAGAAACAACAATAGAAACAAATGTTGACGTGCTTTTGAACATCAGAGCCAAGATCCTAACAGAGGTCTGATTACGTCATGTGCTTTCTTTTTTGTTTATTTCTGGCATTTTCTAATGCAGAGTAGACAGATTTGAAAACACATCCAGGCCTTACTTTCCTCCCTGTTACCATCTATATGTAAATGTTTTGACTCTTGTATTTGTATATTGATCCAAGACTATGAAATTATGAAGCCTTCCTTGAATGCAAATCAGAGATTTGTATAAGGGTTGGAAAACAGCACGGAGGAGAAAAAAAGAATGAGAATGCTCATCATAGCCTCAGTGATAGAAATGGAAGAGATCAATGTCTTCACAGCCCCTGAACAGCTCTCAGCAAGCAAGTGGGTTTCACAGGCAGCACCTCAGGGCTCCATGTAGCAGCCTGCATTCCCTGGAGCTGTGAGAAGCAAAACTCATGCAACTGGTTGCAGACATGTTTACAAGTCACTGATGGGCCAAAGATGTGGCCAGAATTGGTCTCAAGACACAGAGAAATCAATAAAAGAAGAAAAAGAAAGGATAACAAAGTAAGAACCAAACTGATGGGCCAAAGATGTGGCCAGAATTGGTCTCAAGAAACAGAGAAATCAATAAAAGAAGAAAAAGAAAGGGTAACAAAGTAAGAAGTAAACTAAGAAAGCTACATTAAAAATATAATTAGAATCTGGGCCACGCGTGGTGGCTCACGCCTGTAATTTCCAGCACTTTGGGAAGCCGAGGCGGGTGGATTACCTGAGGTTAGGAGTTCAAGACAAGCCTGGCCAACATGGCGAAACCCCGTCTCTACTAAAAATGCAAAATTAGCTGGGCGTGGTGGTGCATGACTGTAATCCAAGCTACTTGGGAGGCTGAGGCAGAAGAATTGCTTGAACCCGGGAGGCGGAGGTTGCAGTGAGCCAAGATCGCACAACAGCACTCCAGCCTGGGTGACAGAGCAAGACTCTGTCTCAAAAGAAAAAAAATTAAAAAAAAAACAACCTATACACACACACACATATATGTGTGCGTGTGTTTAATTATATATCTATATATAATATATATGTGATTAAAATCTGTATGCATCAACCAACATAGACACATGCATAGACAATGGATTGAAAGAAAAGAGAAAAACAGGAAAGAGGGGAGGAAGGAGAAAGAGGATTAAGTAGGATAGTATGGGTGGGATGGGACCGATGTACTGCCAGGGTTTTCTGTCGTTTATTATATATACATATGAAAATGAGCTTAGTTCCCATTTTACACATACCAGTTATCATTCTTTTATTGCAAGTAGGAAAAAGCGAGTAACGGATCATGTAAAAAAAAAAAAACAGAGGTGATAAGGGAAGGCTGTAGGGTAGCTTAGTAGCTCAGCAAAACCGATGAAACAACTCAAGAACTACAGTTCATAACAGAGTTGGAGTGAAAAGAGCTCCTGGACTCTGGCATGCAGACGCTAATGAATAGTGTCTTTAAGCTGCTGACATTGGGATGAATTCACTTCAACATTTTCTGTCCTGAGCCATTCGATTAAAGATGCACTTACCCTTGAGAGTTTCACAGGTCCAGCTCAGCCCCGATCGTTTGTCCACCACTTGGCGGGGGAATAGAGAGGGGAGGCACATTGATTGGCAGTTCCCACAAAGCTATAGAGAGTAGGGAGGGGTAGTTCCTTAAAAAAAAAAAAAAAAAAAAAAAAAAGATTCTTGGCAGGTACTCCCAACCCAGATCTACCATACTGCATGGCTGTGCCCAGTCCAAAGATCTCTTCCCCAGTTTTCCAGTGATTCCTGGGATGGGGAATAGCCAAGAGAAATTGCACCAGGCATTTCTTTAAAACCGCAGGGAAGATTATTCAAGACTATTGCAATACGGGAGATTGAACTCAATGCCATTTGAAACAAAAAGTGGAAGAGTTTTTAAATGCTGGGGTGAGCTAATGGAAAAGTATTGGAGGAGATTAGGCAGGAGGCTAGTCGATGTGATTAGGCCTTCTGTGTTTGCTAATTGAAATGTATTGAAGTTAGGCTCCTACTCTCCCACAGAGAATAGGAGATGGTGCTGCCTTTCTTGATGTTTACATTTCAAAGGGAGAGATCCCAGGTCTTCAGAAAGACAATCCTGGGTTGTAAACCTGGTAAGAGTCTGAAAGAAGATTTACATCTCAAAAGGGTAGAGAAAGAATTTTCAACTGAAAGTTGTTTTCTGAAGTAAATTCTCTAAGAAAAGGGAGGTCAGAGCCCTGGAGTCAGAAAGAAACCTATGTAAAACCTAGTTAAGCTGAAAGAAACTTTAAGACCTTTTGGGTCATATGTTCTTTTCTTTTCTTTTCTTTTCTTTTCTTTTCTTTCCCTTCCCCACCCCTCCCCTCCCCTCTCCTCTTCTCTTCTTTGCTTTTCTTTTTCTTTCTATTATAGAGGCAAGGGTCTTGCTATATTCCCCAGGCTGTCCCGGGTTCAAGCAATCCTCCCACCTTAGCCTCCCAGTGTGCTGGAATTACAGGTGTGAGCCACCATACCCAGCCACATTCTCTTGATGATAACTTATCACTGTAGCTTCCAACTGCTTCTCCTGAACTTCCCCAGTTGTTCTACTTTCCCTGCAGGCTGTTGTTGCTCATTTTGGTTTTCTTCTCTCAGAACAGGAAGGAAGCCTCCTGTTTACTGTTCTCCAGAGCAGCAATCACACACAATGCTGGGCTATGTAAGCCTCATGGGAGACTTGCAGATAAAGGCAGGGAATTACAGCATACAGTAGACAGCAACTTACATTTGTAAGTTGGAAGTCAGTGCTTTCGAAGTTACACACTCATGTCCCTTCATAGGGAACATCTCACACTATTAGGATGACTCAGCACCCACCCAGTAAAGATCGCCTTTACTCTCTAGCTTATTTGAATCTCAAGCCACTCCCATCTCCCAACATCCTTCTTCTCAAGCCTCCTGGGGAAAGTGGAAAATTCACATTACATTATTATGCAAAGCAAATTGCCCTTTCTTTGTTTCAACCTCTCCTATTCCAGCTAAATCTTAGGATTTACCCATGCATATTCAAATAAGATGTTTTTCTACACAAAAGAGTCTTCCATCCTAGTTTCCACATTTAAAGGAGTAGGGAAAGTTTCAAATTTATATTTATTGTACATGCTTCAGGTCAAATTCTTATGATGGAATCAACATCAGAGTATTTGTGTTTTTATCTAAGCATGTAAAAGGGAAAGGAGGCTGAGAAAAGGCAATAGAAATTTTATTTTCCTCCTCCATGGAGGGCTTATTTATTATTTATTTATTTATTTATTTATTCATACTCTGAAAGGGGGAAGGAGGGAAGAAGGAAGGATGGGAGAAAAAGACAGAGGCAGAGAGAGATAGAGAAACTCTTCAAACAAATTACCAGTGAAATCAAACCGTTACCAGTGAGATCATAACCACAGTGATAATGAGATTTTTAAAATATTTATTTCTACTCACCTCTGTATTTTTTAATTGTATACTTACTGTTTGCGTCTTTGAAAAGAAACAGAAGTGAAATCAAGACAGAAAGCAAGGCCGGGCGTGGTGGCTCACACCTGTAATCCCAATATTTTGGTGGCTCACGCCTGTAATCCCAATACTTTGGGAAGCCGAGGTGGGTGAATCACTTAAGGTCAGGAGTTCGAGACCAGCCTGGCCAATGTGGTGAAACCCCGTCTCTACGAAAACAGAAAAATTAGCCGGGTATGGTGGTGCACGCCTGTAATCCTAGCTCCTCAGGAGGGTGAGGCAGGAGAATCACATGAACCTGGGAGGCAGAGTTTGCAGTGAGCTGAGATCACGCCATCGCACTCCAGCCTGGGCAACAGAGCCAGACTTCATCTCAAAAAAAAAAAAAAAAAAAAAGACAGAATGCAAGGATAGAAGTAAGGTGCTTAAAAAATAATAATGTGCTTGATATATAGATACATAGACATACAGATAGATTAATAGATAGAATTGATAATCAGTCACTTGCTGACATCCAGATCATAGAATACCTGGACGTTAAATAGTCTGGGAAGACCTGACTGAGCAAATGACTAAATAAAGGCCTAAAAAGATATATATTTAAAAATGATAAGTATGTGAGGTGATGGATTTATAAATTAATTAATCATTCCACAATATAAATATGTATCAAACCATGACATCGTACCCCATAAATATATACAATTATTTCTCAAAAACAAAATTTTAATTTTTTAAAATTTAATTTCAAAATAATAATTTAAAGAAAAAATACCTAGAGATTACTAAACAGCCTATTTCTGGAGATTTTTAGACATTACTAAACAACATTTCTACCATTACAAAGAGGAAAAGGTTTAGGAAAGAACGAAAAAAAAAAAAAGCTTAAACCACAGCAAATTTCTTAATAAAGATCATAGCTGAGATATAGATATACTAGACCTTACTGGTTGTACTACAGCCAACATCAGAGGGTTCAAAATATTGTACCATGGGCTCTATCTGGCCTGTTGGGATGTTTAATTTACTATGCAGCCAATGAAAAATTATTATACTTTTAATGAGTAATAAACATTTATAAAATAAAGACTTAGATTGTTTTCATTTTTTTTTAAATTGGAAAATATGACAACAGGCTTTTATTTCTATACAGTAACAACCAGCTAAATAACATTCCTCCTAACATAGATAGGGCAGGACGTTCACTTACCCAGATCCATTTGGCAGGTGGCAGAGTTGTAATCTGGCATTGATGCCTCTGAGCGAGGCAGATGTTCAAAGGAAAATTCTCTTTTATTCTTTTCCCTGGGGAGATGTGGTACCACTGTCCCTGGAAACACCCCACTGGAGATCTCTAATCGTGTGCTGTTGGCTCAGTCATTATCCTCTATTTGGCCTCTTACAACTTTCCCTATGCCACTGACTTTTAGTGACCCGTGTTGAGGTCACTTTGCCCTCCCAGTGCTTTCCTTGGGCAGCATCTCTTTTAAGACAGTAAAATTAGCTCCCTTACTCAGAGTCCACATCTGTCCTTTCTTCTACCATTGGTAGAAAGACAGTCTACTTTAACCATAGCCCCTTCTTCTGGTACCTATTGTTGCTGGCTTTTAGGCTCTTATAAGACACCCCTAAACAATAGAAAAGGTCACGTTGAGCTTCCTCCTGTTTGATAGAGTTTAGGTATCTCTTACGGTAAATCTACTCATTCCTTGTGCTGTATTTATCATAGCCCATACATTGTTACTTGATCAAAGGACTTCTACTTGGTTCCACCTCAGCTCTCTAGCTCCTAGCCCATGGATCCACTGTTCTCTTACTCTTCTGGTAGTTGCCTCAGAGTACACTCGCTCTAGGAGTTACCAAGAGAGGAATTATGTTTGTGTCTCCTGCCAGAAGAGTCTGGCAGGAGCTTGGTAATGGACGAACAGAGACCCGAATGTGACTCGTTTAAGAATGCAGGAGGCAAAGAGAGAGGGCTTGTTTGCAGAAATGATGATCTGTGCCTGGTTAACCACCTAACCCAGTTGTGCTCCTACCTAGCGATGCTCCACTTCTCTTTTGAGTAAGAAGTTGAGTTGAGCTGGTAGAGAAAAATGTGCCATAGCAAATTGACCATGAATAAAACAAATTTACAAGTTTTTCCTGGGTGTCTGATTGTCTAAAAATCCGCCAGGGAATTGAATTGCCTGTCAGCTGCCCAAATTATTTTACATGCTGCTATTGAAATTCTTGGTGTGGTAGGTTTTTTAAAAGGAAAATAGGAAATGAGCTGGAAATGATTGATCAAAGTTGAAAATAACAGTATACAGTTACTTCTTCCACACAACAAGAACACCATTCATTGCATTTTCTCATCTGCTCAAAGAAGAGAGAATCAAAACAGAAGACCCATTTTAAATGGTGCACCTCTTTTACCTGAGGTTTATTAATTTTTCTCTTGATGTGTCATTGAGAGTTAAGGATTACAATAACTCTAGTATCTGACAATATTGCTCTATTGTTTAAATTCATTGAGTGAAATCAATCCATCAATGAACTATGAATTCATTAAAGGAAAATAACACAGAAGGCACAATTGCTCTAATACGTTCTAAATCTGAGTTAGAATATTCAAATTCTACCAACAAGGTTTTTTGTTTTGTTTTTGATGGTCCCATTACCTCTTTTTATTACCCGGCCCTCCCCTGAGGACGCTACTTACCCTAGTGGGTTGCATTCTCCCTGCCTGCATTTTCCTGTACTACACATGAGACAGGTGCCCTTCTTGTTCTCAATACTCAATTCAGATTATCCTTCTTTACATTTCCCTAAAAATTCCAGCTTTGAAATTCAAGCTATCAGATTACATCATCAGTATTCCTTATAGTTACTGTCAACCACTGGACCCCAGGTCATTTCTTCTCATTTCAAGATGATTTTACCACAGGATTTACTGTCATTCTCTCCAACACTACTCCAGTTTTTATTCTTGGTGGCAGATGTTCCTTCTAACAACTTAGATCCTCATTTTTTAAATTCATCTTCTCTGAAGATTTTTTTTTATCTCCACCTCACCTCAGGAACTCACTCCCAAGGTCAGACCTTGAGAGAATGTTCTAATCATACATAATCAATACCAATAACTGCAACCCTTCAATATCAATTATATGCACCATTTCTGCCTTCAATATTTCTGACTCCCTCTAGGACTCAGCCTCCTTTAATGACATTCACATCCCCAGTCAATGGATCTTATCAAGTTTTTACTGTAGCTCTTCATTTATTATCCTTACTGTTTTCCCTACATATATTAATTGTGTGGTCAGTTATTATAAATACCTCCTTACTAATATTTTGACTTTCACTTTTCTTTATTATACTCAGTTGGTAAAACCACAACCCTACAAATGCTGTCTGCCTATTCTACACCGGTACCTGTGAAGCTTAAATGCAACAGAGAAGAACACACAACCACTCTGCCTGGTCTCATTGTGGTTTCATGAACAAAAACCTCAAGTGAGGCTCTAATGGTACCAAGCAGTCATACTTTAATTTTCTAGTCTAAATATTTTTCCATTTTCCTAGTTAATGATTTCATAGCTTCTCCTCTCTTGAATCCTCCAACATTCCTTCTTTAGACTTGTCCCCAGCTGATGATACTACTTCTTACCTCACTGAGAAAATTCAATCCACTGGAAGGAAATCTCTGCGTACTCCCTGCACCTCATATACTCACCTACTAGCATTTGTGCCCTGTTATTCTGGCTTGTTGTCTATTCCTACAGCATTATCTAAACCCAGCCCCTGTCTTGCATGTTATATCCTACTACTTTGTGGATTCTTAAGGACATCCTTGCACAATTCTCTTGATGTTCCTACTACTAGATCATTCTCATCAACCCACAAGTGGTATTATTTCTCATACATTAAAACAATGGAGGCCGGGCGCGGTGGCTCACGCCTGTAATCCCAGCACTTTGGGAGGCCGAGGCGGGTGGATCACGAGGTCAGGAGATCGAGACCATCCTGGCTAACACGGTGAAACCCCGTCTCTACTAAAAATACTAAAAATTAGCCAGGCGTGGTGGCGGGCGCCTGTAGTCCCAGCTACTCGGGAGGCTGAGGCAGGAGAATGGCGTGAACCCAGGAGGCGGAGCTTGCAGTGAGCCGAGATCGCGCCACTGCACTCCAGCCTGGGCGACAGAGCGAGACTCCGTCTCAAAAAAAAAAAAAAAAAAAAAAAAAAATGGAATATTTTCTTGATATCACAGTTTTGTTATACCTCTGGTTCTTTGCTTCTCATTTGCAACGAAACTCTTTGTAATGTTGCTCCTACCCACATTCTCCAATCCTCTCCTCACGTTCTTCCTTAAACTCACTCCAGGAAGACTTTCGCCACACCACTCCACCAACATTGCACTTGTCAAGGTTAACATAAGCCTTCCTTTCTGAATTTCTCTCCATTCTTTGTGATCTCATCCAGTGTGATGACTAAAACCACACTCCTTTGGGTTTTTCTACCTTTACGAATCATTCTCTGTCTCCTTTGCTAGTCTCTCATTATCTCTTCATTCTCTTGAAATTGAAATGAGTCATGACCATCTTCTTTTCTATATTTAGCATTCATCCTTCATGATCCCATCCAGTTTAAAGACTTTAAATATCATCAGTAGATGACAATTTCCGAATGTATTTCTCCAACACAGACATTGCTCTTGAACCTCAGACTCATATAACCAGCTGCCCACTGGACATCCGCATTTGAGTGTGTCAGGTACAATGCAGTGTCCACACTCCCCAAACTGAACTTCAGATCTCCCTGAACTCCTCCTCTCCTGCTTTCCCTATTCTCTGACTCCTCTTTTACTCAAATACTCATATCCAATTCTTCAGGAAACCTTCCTGCCTCTGCCTCCAAAATATATCTAGAATTCAATCATTTTTAATCACCTCCAGGGATACTACTCCAAGCCTAGCCACTACCCCCACCGTCTTTAATCTAAATTATTACAAAAGCCTCCTAGCTGGTCCCCTTGCATCTGTCTTTGTCTGCTGCCCTCACCCAGACTCTTTTCAGGGAAAATGCGTTGAAATTTCAGTCTGATTATGTGTCATTTCTCTGCTTAACACCCTGCCATGGTTTCCCACTTTGTTTAAATGCCTTCATTCCTAGAATAGCCTTAATGGCTCCTTCACTTTCTTTCCTTTTTTTTTTTTTTTCTTTTTCTGAGACAGAGTCTCGCTCTGTCGCCCAGGCTGGAGTGCAGTGGCACGATCTTGGCTCACTGCAAGCTCTGCCCCCCGGGTTTGTGCTATTCTCCTGCCTCAGCCTCCCTAGTAGCTGGGACTACAGGCGCTCGCCACTATGCCCGGCTAGTTTTTTGTATGCTTAGTAGAGACGGGGTTTCACCATGTTAGCCAGGATGGTGCCGATCTCCTGACCTCGTGATCCGCCTGCCTTGGCCTCCCAAAGTGCTGGGATCACAGGCGTGAGCCACCGTGCCTAGCTGGCGCCTTCACTTTCTGACCTCACCTTTCATGCACCCCAGCCCAACAACAATGGGGATTCTCCTTCCTCAGAGCTTGCCCCATGAATGTTCCCCACTCCCTGGAGGAGCCTCAGTCCAACAGCTACATGGTAAATTCCCTCATGTAATTCAGATATTTCTGCAAATGTGACCTTCCTCATGACCACCTGTCTTCACCACCCTGTTTGCTTCATCTGACCAACTTATCTCCATTTATTTCTATAGTTTATTACCTATTTTTAAAATAATGTTTATTACCTTTAAAGTACCAAATACTTTACCTGTTTATTATTTATCTACTATTTTTTGTCCTAGAATATAAATTCCTCAGTGTCAGATCTCTTCATCTGGTTTGTTCACTGATGTATCTTAAAGGGTCTAAGAAATCAACTGACAAATAGCAAGAGAACAATAAATATTTGTGTAATCTTTAAATAAACCCTCTCTTAGTGCTGGGACTCTGCGTTGTGACATGTATCTTTTGTTTCATTTTTTTGTATTACAAACACTAAGGTATTTATATTGTCCATTCAGTAAATTGGCTAGCATTTATTTTTCTCAGTATGGCTGTTTTTTACTTTATATACTAGTTTATGTTTTCTGTGGTTATGACCCCTTAAGTTCCCCTTGTTTTCTCTCTCTCTCTCTCTCTCTTTTTTTGAGATGGAGTTTTGCTCTTGTTGCCCAAGCTGGAGTGCAATAGCGTGATTTCAATTCACTGCAACCTCAGCCTCCCAGGTTCAAGCAATTCTCCTGCCTCAGCCTCCCTAGTAGCTGAGATTACAGGCATGAGCCACCATGCCCAGCTAATTTTGAATTTTTTTGTAGAGACGAGGTTTCACCACGTTGGTCAAGCTGGTCTCGAACTCCTGACCTCAGGTGATCCACTTGCTTTCTCCTCCCAAACTGCTGGGATTACAGGTGTGAGCTTCCATGCCTGGCAAGACTCTTACCTTTCATCTAAGTTACTTTGTTTTGAAATTTTACTAGGGTTCACGGCTAATTTGACCCATTTTATAGATGAGGCAGATAGAAGGGGCCTTTGAGAAAATATACTCTACTTTATTCATAGCTGAGACACTTATGGCACAGAGAAGTGAACAGTATTTTATTTAATAAGAAAACTGAGCTCCAATTCTCCTGGTTTTGTTCTCCTTTCATTATAAACTGAGATGGCAAATACATGGCTCATTCCATCTTCCCTCTTCCATAAGACTGACACTGCTTAAACAGTGTGCAATCTTTTACAGACAGACTGGAGGAAATGAGACTTGGAAATAGGGACCAGAGCACAAATTCAGTCTTTCGAACATAGGAGCAGCTCAGACAATGAACTCAGGACTACATTTCCTGATAGCATTTCAGAGAAAGGGCAAGGAACTGAGTTAGTATTGGAGGACAGTGGTGAAACATAGTGACCTATTTGATAACACCTAATTGCTTCCCAGGTCATATTTGAAGAGCTTTAGTTAGAGAATGCCGGTTGTATTATGCCATCATGCAGCACAGTTTCCTAGGCTACTGTTAGATGGATAGTTATTTCCCTTAAACTATCAATTATCGAGTCCTTTCTATGTGTCAGATACTATTTTATTCAATCCTTTCAATACTTTTGTATTAGGTACTACTATGATCCTCATTTCACAAATGAGAAAAAGGACATCAAATGATTCAGTGATTTGTCAATTTCTACGGATCTAGTAAGGGTGAGCTAGCGTACATTGAACAAAAACCCGCATGTAACAGTGCCCTTCCACCACATTTAAGAAGGGGTTGAGATTAAGGCTGCTTAAATATTTCTAGCTTTAAGTTTCCATTGATTTCAGAATTGGGACAGGGTCAATCTTATAGCTAGGAGAATATGAACACATCTATGAGAGAAAGCTAGAGTAATCAGGGTTAGAAATAAGATAGGATGCTAATTAAAAAAAGAATATGATTAACAAATTTCTTCTAAATGGTTTTGAATGTTTAAGATTATTTGACAGACTATAGGATGACACAAATGACATTAAAATTAACATTTTTTTCACAAACACCTTTGGGTTCAATTATTTCACCAATAGAGGCAATTCTCCATTTTGCCAGTAAATAAATAAATTTTGGAACCTCTGAGAACTTTGGGTGGGGTGGGGGGTGGCGACATGTGTCTTCTAAAATCATTGCCTTTTGTCACAGAGGGGCCTATCTAATAAGAAGTAGTGTTCCACCAAAAAAAGGCAGTTGGTTGCACATCAAACTGCATGTGGAATGATAGGGATCGCTGAAAATTTGCTGGCCTGGCAGTGAATTAGTTTTTCCGTGTCCTCAGGGATAGACTGCCCTGTGAGAATTTGAACCTATCAGTTAGCTGTCAAATTTCATTTGACACCTCATCCAAAATTTAAAAGGGGCTGCCATCTGATGTCGAGGATGTTCTTGGAGGAAGGGAAAGGGCTATTTCTTTCTGGACTAGCAAGATCGAAGCTGCCAAGTGCTTCTACTAAGGGCAGCAAGCGGGCAGCCATTCGCTGAGTAAACGTCACAGATATTATGGCTTCCTAATGTAAGCAATTCTTTCTCAGCCCCTAAACTCATTTTTTTCTCTCTCTTTTAGACAGAGGGCGCCCAGAGGCATGAAATCCCTAAGGGGATATTTAGCAGAACTCGCAGAACTGCCACTGGAGTGTCAGCCGACAGAGGTTACACCTTGTAACTCCCTGGTTTTTTAACTGCAGTTGAGTTTTTTATTCTCTTCTTGTCTTCTTCTGTGCATTTTTTTTTTCATTTTACCCCGAATATTTTGCATGCCTGCCCCCTTTTTCAAAATGTAAGGTTTTCATTTATTCGGTTATAAATGAAGGAAGTTGATCGTAAATTTGTTCCTGCACATCCTGCAGAAGTGTTTCTCAGCGGAAATGTTCTCTCCCTTCAGTTGGACCCCTGAAGTTGATGTTTTCTCCAGCACCCCCATGCCCCACTCTCACCCCAGTCTGGCTAACTGCTTTAAATGGCTTATTTGAGTGAGAGCTTCAACAATTTGGAAACTGCCCTGAGACAAGGACCTGTGATGGATTCATGATTGACCTCTTGATTATCCGCGGCCATTCGAGGAAGATTAAAAGGGCATGGCAGGAGAGGTACATTAGCTGCAATCAATCTGCTGCTCCCTTCTTCCTTTCTCCTTCACACAGACTGATTCATCAAAGGACATTTGCAATGCCTCATTTCAGAGATTCTTGCTTCAAAGCCAGGCTTTATTTTATAAAGAGAAAAATACTAAAGTCTCTTGCTAGATCCCTTCAGGGCCAAAGAAAAAAAAGAATCATCCTCTAATTGTCACTTCTATGCTGGCTCTGGAAAAAAAAAAAGATAAGTACATATGTAAGGGAAGTCATTTTTCATTTGAAAAGTGTAAAGGAAAAACTAGTCCCTTTTGTTTTATCCCACCATAATTTCTTTGTTAGTTTCTCTGGGCTAGTCATTGGTAGGAAATCTACATGCCTAGAAAACTACAGAGGGCATATAAAGGTTTTAATTTAAACATTAGCTTCTTAGGTAAATGAAGCTAGGTTCCTGCCTTTGCAATCTAATTCACACAGGGCCAATTTTATTCTTGTTCCATTATTTCATCGAGCTTCTGTGATCACCAGTCTCCCTTTGAAGTTGGTTGGAACTCTGAGCACAGATAGATTCCCTGGGTCTTGGAGTAAAATGAGTAGTAGATCTGTAACCTCACAGTTCCAAAGGCTTGCTCGTGCTCTTGCTTGCACGCTCTCTCTCTCTCTCTCCCCTTCTCCCCTTGAGGTCCTCCTCCATGCTCTGGAAATGGCTAAAATTTGTATAACTTCTGAAATGAGATCTGTCACACTAACTTGCTAAATGTAGGAATTTTAGTGAACAAACAACTTGTGTGCAAAACAAAAATTACAATAAAGTTTGATTTTGTTTCAGGTTATCTTTTTTAGATAGGTTAAACAATCCAGAAAATATAAAACCAGAATGACCATATGCAATCACATCACATGTGACTTTTATGGATGATATTGGATAAGAGGTCACACAAGCTAGATTTTCATGCCAGAGATAATCATTCAATCCATCTGGTTGTCCCCCTTTAGTCCTATCTCTGGCTTGGCGAGCAGTGCCACAGCTGATGTGGTCAGAAGCTACCACAGGGACCTTGGCCTCCCCATCCCCACATAAACTTGAGGGCCACAAACCCATTATGTGTTCTTACGATAGGAAAAAAGAAAGGTGTGGTCCACAATGGGGTGAAAAATAAAAACAAAACAACAACAACAACAAACCCTGATCAGTGGATCTAGAATAGGGTGATTCATTGTCCCAGTTTGCCCAGATCTGAGGGGTTTCCTGGGATGTGGGCCTTTCCATGTGTCTTTCTCTGTAAAACTGGCCATAAGGAAATTATCTGACCTACATTGTTTGACTGCAGGTCATGAGACCCCCCCCCCCGACCCCATTCCAGAGAGGGTCTTGCCTCACACCCAGAAAGAAGGAATGCTGCACAGAGAGGCCTAGAAGAATCTAACTAGAGAGAAGGATCTAAGCAGACAGAAGAATCTAACCAGACAGGCCTTGCTGTGTTTCCCCACCCAGTTCATTAGCATTGGATCATGCCCTTTTCGTCCAATTATATTTCTACATGGGTATCCAAATGGTGTCCATCCTTTGTTGAATCTAAGCATCAAAAGGGGCATCTCCCTCTGTATCTTTGAGTCTTCATTCTGAAGGCTTCTGTGTTAGGTAAAACTATGATCAAATGAATTTGTGTGTCTTTTCTCCTATTAATCTGCCTTTTGTCAGCTACTTTCAGCAAACCTTCAGAGGGCAAAGGAGAGTTTTCCAATGGCCCCTACATCTTGAAAAGTAGCGTGTGGGAACAAAGGGTCCATATGTGTACCAGACGACAACAATCATCTGGAGTTGTCATGCACCGACCCATAGAACATGGAAACAGTATGCCTCCTACTCACTTACATTAACTGCCGAGGTCCTGCAGGCATTTGAATAGGCAGCTCCTGAACTAGATCAGAGATTGGCAATAAATTCACGTGAGGCTCCCCTACCTTGGAGTAATGGCCCTTGATCAAATTTTTGGAAGAAAGATTGCTTCTGTGCTGCTTATTCTCAAATGAACCCAGATATTAACATCCTAGTGGCCCCCAAAATAAAAATGCCATCTTCTCTTTGGCATTCCTCAGTGAAACTTCATAAAGCTTAGAGGATCTCTAACGTCTCCTGTAGCTCTAAGACTCTACACTAAAGGCAGGGAACTGCCTATTTTTTGCCTCTCGTTGAAAATACATGTTGTTTTATCCTTTTAATCGCTGAAATACTTCCTACTTAAAATATGTCAGAAGTGTAAGCCTAACCAGTTTACTCTGATTGCAAATCAAGTGTTTCCTCCAATATGCTTTTCTGAATTGGGAAAAATGGGGCTCTTAGAGATCAATATGTGGCATTCTTCGTGTTGTGATCAATTGGTGATTAAGTGAAAATGGTTTAGCTTAATTTGCTTTGAAAAGCTGTGCTTGCGCTGATAAAGTGCAGAAGCATTTCTGAGATGAGATACAAGGAACAGATGTTTAGTATAAAATATTGATAGCACTGAGCAGAGATAAGCTTGGGATTTAATTTGTCTTAATATTTCCATTGCTACAAATTCAACAGCTTTTATCTTACTGGGTAATTACAACATTTTCCCCCTCTGGCATAAGATAAGATAGACTTTTTTCAGTTTTCTGTCACATTTAAACTCTTTATACCCCCCTTCTCTCTGTGTTCTTTTTTCTTCCCCTAGGTACTAGTTTCTTATTTTAATTTCAACTGCAATCTTCAGTTACAAGATTAGATAATTTGTTTGTAAAATTCGACATTTTTCTTGCTTATTGTTTTTAGGGTATCTAGTCGTGTTACCCCTGAAAATGAAATGCACATGTTAGGATATATGTTGTTTTGTCTAGAAGGTCACAGAATGCTGAGATTCAGACAACACAGGAGTTTGTTTTTGTTTATTTGTTTGTTTCACGTGACATTCAGGCTAAGAAAGGGTTTCTGTTCCACTAGGTCATTTGGGAACACAGGTGGAACAGTAGGTTCTGTCCTCCTTGATATATGGCTTCCTTTACCATATGGACAGCTGGGGCTTCCTTTGTTACTGTTTTTCAGGCAGCAGGAAGGGCGCTGGGAGCTAGGTGGGTGAGAAGTTCAAGGCAAGCAACTTGTCTTCAAGGAAGTGACCCGGAAGGTGCACATATCAATTATATTCATTTATCATTGGCTCTTTGTAAATATGTTCACATCTCACTGGAAGGGAGTCTAGACGATCATTTTATCAACGAAAAAAATATAGATTCCCTCTTCTAGTAATATGGCAGAGCAGGTATGCTGAGAGGTCCTCCAAAAAAAAAATAATCTGAAGGACATCATAAAATAATAGCATTATTGTATTGCTGGAATCAAGAACATGAGGGAAATCTCTGACAGACAAAGGACAGAAGAACAGAAATTTTCAAAACAAAACAGAAACCCCCCAAAGCAAGCTAAAACAAAGACTGTGAGCAGTGAGTACCCATATTGTCCCCCACTGGGTGCATACTAAGCCTTGGGCCTGCCAGTCATAGATTTTCAGGATGAAGCCAGAATGGGACTAGAGAAGACCAAGTCAGTCGTGAGCTTTGTCTCATGAACAAAACAACTCAATGAAAGAGAACATCTGAAAAAAAAAAAAATTCCGTCAATTTAAGCATTCAGATTTTGCACAGATAAGAACAAATATGAACTTCCATTCAATATTCCCAAATATACCAACAAATGAGTGCCAGGAGTGACAGTCAGCAGAAACACTAAATGAAAGATTTAGTTCCCCAAGTACTTCAGATCTCACAGTGATAAGGTACAAAATATAAAATGCTCACCTATGACTATTTAAATAAATAAAAGATGGGATCACAAAAACGAGAAACCAAAAACAGGCTAAAAAGAAAGAGCAGAAAGATTTGAAAAAAAATCGTAATAACTTAGAAACTTGAAATATGATTCTTGAAATTACAAAAATAATTCAAAATACAACAAAATAATAATGATTATTATTGTTGTACAAGTTGTACAAGAATGAGGCTGGGTTTTGGAAAGAGACAGTGACTCTGGGCCACACTTCATTTCCTGGGCCCTAAAGCCATGCTCACGTGAGGCCAGAATATTGCATACTGCCTTGTGAAAAGAGTTTTCATCCCCTTTGAGTGTCCACTTTTTTAATCACAGTCACTGGGACTCACTCAAGGAGGCCAGGCAATCTCATTAGATTAGATTAAATTAGATTAGAAGGCATTTTCTCCTACAGCAACCCGAGTAGACAACTTTTCCATTCCTTCTCATGAAATAGTTTTCACTCTTTAGAACCACGTCTCCATTTCCAAAGAGTATTTGCTTTACATTTGCATAACTAAAAGGCTCAGTGAGATGACTTCCCAGGAACAAAGGAGCATTTTGTCTAAAGAAATACAGGATTTAAGTATCTGACACTTGAGAGTTAGAAACCACTTAGCTGCTTTCAACTGTCACTTTCTCTCTCCCCCCCACCAACCCCCACCCATCCCCATCCCCACTCCCACTCGAGTTTATATCCATAAATATTTTTTAAAAATCCTAGGGACAGTAGCTACCAGGACACTTGTAGCACTGGCCATACCAGCTTAGTAGTTTCTCACTCTTGGTTGCATAAAGTCCAGTAAATCACAAAACTCAAGTTTAATTGGGAGCTTTTTTCCTCCATATTTGAAAATTGTACAAATAGGAAACTAACAAAAAGGAGCAGTGTCAGAGGTTTATTTGTTTTAAAACAGCAGAATAGTATGTTTGTAAGGTGTTTAGTAAACATCCTTCGACCTGAACATTGTTGACTTGAATACTGTATCACCTTACAATTCCCACTGAATAGTCAAATACAGATTACTGACCTCTCTGTAGCCTTTGTATTTAGATTGTACCAAAAATATATTATGTCTGTTTTCTTATTAAATCCTTAGGGACCTCTCTGCTACAGTGTTCTTTATCATCCTAATTCATAGAAGTGCAAACTGAGGCTGAATACATAGCTGCTACTATTACTACTACTACTACTACTACCACCTCTGCTAATTCTCCCTATGAAATCTGTGTTATTTACATTACACTATGCTTTCTTCTTTATGTATAAGAAGTGTTGTGTATAATGTAAGTTTCAAAAAAAAAATTATAATTCGTAGTTTACATAGTGGCTGTTAGTTGTCCAGAATCAATAAAAATTTACATATAATAGAACAATTATATATGGGAAGTTAGAAAACTTGGTGGTCCATGTAAATCTCTGGAATTAACCATCTGGGTGACTTGGAGCCAGTCAAAAATTTCACTGGGGCCCAGGTTACTTATATGCAATTTAAGGAATGATGATTACTAGTGCTTCTGTCTATGAAAAAAGTCTATGACATTTATATATGTACTTTATCTCAAAAATACATGTCCACGCTTTTTCAGTTCAAAACAAGTTATTTGTCTCAATACTGCATTTTTTAAAAAAAGTTACACCAGTTTGTGTCAGTCACATTACATCTCTGGACCTACTTTTGCCACCTATTAAAATAAAGGGATTGTACCACGTTTTTTAGATATTCTATGGGACTTGCTATTCCTAACTATTGAAACAAAACAGTGTGTCTACGTCATGAGAAACTGTCCTTAAAATTCGTCACCATTAAAGCATGAAACAGAAGCACTTTAAAATACACAATTAGGCTAGATGTGGTGGCTCACACCTGTAATCCCATCACTTTGGGAGGCTGAAGCGGGCGGATCACCTGAGGTCAGGAGTTCAAGACCAGGCTGGCCAATATGGTGAAACCCCATCTCTATCAAAAATACAAAAATTAACCAGGTGTGGTGGTGTGTGCCTGTAATCCCAGCTACTCAGGAGGCTGTGGCAGGAGAATCACTTGAACTTGGGAGGTGGAGAGGTTTCAGTGAGCTGAGATAGTGCCACTGCACTCCAGCCTAGGCAACTGAGCAAGACTCTGTCTCAAAAAAAAAAAAAAAAAAAAAAGAAGAAGAAGAAGGGAAAATTGAATGTTAAATTTTTTTGTTGTTGAAATTCAAGTTTTATTTAGAATTAATAAAAATATAATTTTTTTGTTCTTTTTTGCTGTTGTAGGAGGAACAGAATTAGTTCCTTTAAAGAAAAAGAAGAGAAAGCCTCTGTTTTAATCTGAAGCATAGGTTGTCTCATAAAGTTTTGTGACAAAATGGCTGCACACCTCGTTTTGTAAATTTCATCTCCTCAGCCATGTCAGTTGCCTTCATGTGACTTCATTATTTTTCTTATCTTCCCCAATGAACCATATTAATACCTGATTATCCTACCCTGAAGATGTGTGAAGAAAACTGGGTGAAATTTTGACAGTAACTTTTATTTAATGTAAAATAAAATATTTTTAATGACTTCCAAGAATTCAGAGATTAGGGGAGTTTCTTTAATTTGTATGGATTCTCCAAATGATTCTTCCTTGTTTCTGATTTGGCGAGAAATTTCGTATGTGAAATTTCTACTGAGCACAGCATGGTACTGCTGCCAACATCTTTGACTTTGGCATTGAAAAATTGAGATTAGTTGCCAGTGTTCTAAAAGGGCACTCCTATGATTCTGGAAACGTGCCACACACCTTTCTTTCGTGAAATGGATAGGTATCCGTTAATTAGATATTATTATTAATGTCATGTTCAGCTGCATGCTAAAGGGCACAATGCGGAACTGAGGGCAGGAATGATGACTTTGATGATATATGGACAGTTTCATGAATTACTTAAAGAAAATTCTCTCTTTTTACCCTATTGCACACAATAATTGAAAGATAATAAATAACTATGAGAAACTATAATAGGCCTATGGATCGGGTTTGTTTTTAGCTTCCTTGTTTTTTGTTATTTGTCAACAGTGGTCAGAAGTCTCTGAAACACTGCGCAGGTTTAAGACTCACACAATGTAAAGAGTTATGAATGTACTTAATACCTCTTTGAAGGCCTCCTCACTAAATTTTTTAGGAATCTTATTTTATTTTTAGTTTTGATATGTTTCTTAACTCTAAAATTCAGCACCTTACAGGCATAAAGAGGGAGAAAGTATTTTTAAGTGTGATAATCTCAAATGGTATGGATGTTTGGCCACAAAGTCTATGAGGGTTTGTTATCTAGCTAATGCTATATTGTGCCAAGGTAGAGTTTCCCAAAGTATGTTCCATGATCTTCTAGTTCTTAGAAAAAGGAGAAGATTTTAGGTTCCAATAAGTTTAAGAAAAATATTTAGACGTAGGTAAACATTTCTTATTCTAGAACATCTAAGAGTCTTAACTATGTGACTATGCATTATGAGTCTCCCACAGGAATATTTCACACATTTAGGTAAATCATATTGTGCTCCTTGTCGTGGAACATTGAGTGGGACTATTTTGGAACACATGTTGGATGGCCTACATTAAGTGGTTCATATAGCAGACATATGCCACAGTCCTTAACTTGAATAGACTTTTCAGAGAATAGATGCACTGAAGTGAAGTTCCCAGGTGTGATGATGTCAGTGTATCATGTTATTGTACATCATAACTGCATTAATGATCAACTAAAACTATAAAACCTTTGATGAAAACAACAGATACAACACAGAGTTTTAACATACCTTAAAACAGTAAACATCCCTTCAAATACAACACTTATCTCAGCTTTCTGATGGTTAAGGTACTAGAAGGGATTGGTCAATACAATTTACTGCATCTTATTTTGCAAACTCATGTGCGTAAGGATTTTACTGGATTTGACTAATCCAGTAAAATCAGGAAGTATGTTCATCTGTGCATTATCTTTTCCTGTGTTGCTATAAAGAAATGCCTGAGATTGGGTAATTTATAAAGGAAAGAGGTTTAGTTGGCTCATGGTTCTGCAGGCTTTACAAGCATGGTACCAGCATCTGCTCA
Source organism: Gorilla gorilla gorilla (assembly GCF_029281585.2). Classification (NCBI taxonomy): domain Eukaryota; kingdom Metazoa; phylum Chordata; class Mammalia; order Primates; family Hominidae; genus Gorilla; species Gorilla gorilla. The sequence goes on from NC_073228.2 coordinate 169,917,956, forward strand.
GCTTCTGAGCAGGCTTCGGGGAATATTTACTTATGGTGGAAGGCAAAGTGGGAGCAGGTACTTCAAATGGTGAAAGCAGGAGCAATACAGGGTTGGGGAGGTGCCAAACACTTTTTTTTTTTTTAATTAATTATTTGAGACAAAGTCTCACTCTGTTGCCCAGGCTGGAGTTCAGTGGCATGATCTCAGCTCACTGCACCTCGACCTCCCAGGTTCAAGCGATTCTCCTGCCTCAGCCTCCCAAGCAGCTGGGATTACGGACACCCACCACCAGGCCCAGCTATTTTTATATTTTTACTAGAGACAGGGCTTCACCATGGTGGCCAGGCTGGTCTCGAACTTCTGACCTCAAGTGATCCACCCACCCTGGCCCCCCAAAGTGCTGAGATTACAGGCGTGAGCCACCGTACCTGAACCCAGACACTTTCAGACAATCAGATTTCACAAGAACTCACTCACTATCACAAACACAGCACTAAGCCTTGAAGCATGCGGCCCCATGACCCAAACACATCCCATTAGGTCCCACCTTCAGCATTGGGAACTAAAATCCAACATGAGATTTGGGCAGGGATAAATATCCCAACTATGTTATTCCGTCCTGGCTCTTCCCAAATCTCATGCCATTCTCACATTGCAAAATACAATCGTGCCTTCCCAACAGTCCCTCAAAGTCCTGACTTGTTTCATCATTAACTCAAAAGTCCGAAGTCTCATCTGAGACAAGGTACGACCCTTCCACCTATGAGCCTGTATAATTAAAAACAAAATACTTCCAAAATACAATGCTACAATGTTATTTACTTCCAAAATACAATGTTATAATGAGGGTATAGGCATTTAGTAAACACTGTCGTTCTAAAAGAGAGAAATTGGCCAAAAGAAGGGGGCTACTGTTCACACGCAAGTTCAAAACCCAGCAGGGAAGTCACTAAATCTTAAAGCTACAAAATAATCTCCTTTGAGGGCTGGGTGCAATGGCTTATGCCTGTAATCCCAGCACTTTGGGAGGCCAAGGCAGGTGGATCACAAGGTCAGGAGTTTGAGACCAGCCTGACCAACATGGTGAAATCCCGTCTCTACCAAAAATACAAAAATTAGCCAGGTGTGGTAGGACATGTCTGTAATCCAAGCTGCTATGGAGGCTGAGGCAGGAGAATTGCTTGAAATCAGGAAGTGGAGGTTGCAGTGAGCCAAGATCGTGCCACTGTACTCCAGCATGGATGACAGAGCAAGGCTCTGTCTTGAAAAAAAAAAAAAAAATCTCCTTTGACTCCATATCCTACATTCAGGGCACACAGCTGCAAGGGGTAGCCTCCCAAGCCTTGGGCAGCTCTCTTTCTGTGGCTTCGCAGGTTTCAGCAGCTGCTCTCATGGGTTGACGTTGAGTATCTGCCGCTTTTTCATACTGAGGGTACAAGCTGCTGGTGGATCTGCCATTCTGGGGTCTGGAGGATGGTGGCCCTCTTCCAATAGCTCCTAAAGGCAGTGCCAGAGTGGGGACTCTGTGTTGGGCTTCAACCCCACGTTTCCACTCTGAGTCTGTCCTAGTAGAGGTTTTCTGTGAGGAGTCTGCCCCTGCATCATGCTTCTGCCCGAACACCCAGGCTCTCTCATACATCCTCTGAAATCTTTGCAGAGGCTGGCAGGCCTCCACTCTTACACTCTGTGTGCCCACAGGTTTAATGCTATGTGGAAGCTGCCAAGGCTTATGACTTGACTTCTTTAAAGTGGCAGCTTGAGCTGTCCCTGGGTCCCTTTGAGCCCCAGCTGGAGCTTGAGCAGCTAGGATGTTGGAAGCAGTATCTTGAGGCTGCGCAGCTCAGCAGGGCCCTGGTCCTGGCTGTGAAATTATGTGTTTCTCTAGACCTCTAGGTCTATGATGGGAGGAGCTGCCATGAAGTTCTGTAAAATACCTGCAAGGTCTTTTTCTCATTGTGTTGTTTTATTTCTCTGCCACATGGCCAGGCTGCAAATTTTCCAAACTTTTGTGCTCTACTTCCTTTTTAAATATGTGTTCCAAATTTTAGGTCATTTGCTTGCACATGTGAGTGTAGGTTGTTGGAAGCAGCCAAGTCACTTCTTGAACCCTTTGCTGCTTAGAAATTTCTTTTAGATAACCTAAATCATCACTCTGAAGTTTAAACATCCACAGATCCCCAGGGTATGAACAGAATGCAGCGAAACTCTTTGCTAAGGCACAACACATGTGATCTTAGCCCCAGTTTCCAATAACATCCTCATTTCCATCTGAGACCTCATCAGCCTGGACTTCATTGTTCGTAAAAGCATTTTGGTCACAACTATTTAACCAGTCTCCGAGAAGTTCCGAACTTTTGCTCATCTTCCTGTCTTCTAAGCCCTCTAAATTCTTTTAACCTCTGTCTGTTACCCAATTCCAAAGCTGCTTCCACATTTTCAGGTACCTTTATAGCAATACCCTACTTCTTAGTGCCAATTTTCTGTATTAGGCCATTCTTGCATTGCATAAAGAGATACCTAAGGCTGTGTAATTTATAAAGAAAATAGGTTTAATTGGCTCATGGTTCTGCAGGCTGTACAGGAAGCATGGTGTTGGCATCTGCTTGGCCTCTGGGGAGGCCTCAGGAAGCTGACAATCCTCACAGAAGGTGAAGAGGGAACAGGAACATCACATGACCAAAGCAGGGGCAAGAAAGAGTCAGGGGAGGCGCCAAACACTTTTAGACAGCCAGATGTTGTGTGAACTTAGAGTGGGAGCTCACTTATCACCAAGGGGATGGCCCAAGCTGTTCACGAGGGATTCACCCTCATGATCCAAACACCTCCCATCAGGCCCCACCTCCAACGCTGGGAATTACAATTCAACATGAGCTTTGGGTGGGAACAAACCTCCAAAGTACATCCGTCTGCACGTGAATAAATCATTATGTTAAATCAAATAATCTCAAATAAATAATTGTCTTTAATATTTACATAAGAAATCATCTGCCAAACTTACATATTTAGAAGATTGCTTTAGTGAAAAAATGATAATGATTTGAGATTAACAGCTCAAATATACGCTTGTAGATATTGGACTGCTAACAGATTGAGAATACTTGAAAATGGACACCTTTCTTGGCAATTTTTCCCTGTTTTCTTGTAATAGCCCTGCCCCTGAAATATACATATATATTTATGGTGAAAAATTTGGGGCAATGTGTTCCACTGAAAGAATCCCATAGGAAGGTTGTGGGATTCTTCAAGCGAAAGAATACATATGCCATATCTGTAATTTTTATTTACATCAAAGACATTTGGGAATACACAATATGATTTTATGCAACCTAGCATGTGCATTCTCAGATCACCTATTTTCTCATATAAATTATTACCAAAACGCACATCAGTACTTTTGTTTTCAGAGCCCTGTGTGTGAAATACAATGAAAAAGAAAAATTGGAATCCCTAGTTTTTAAGGGCACTCCTAATACCTATACAATTATTTATTTTTTAGGGCAGACTGCATTTACAGTCATGTTTTTGCCCGTGAAGTAGAATGTATATATTAGGCCTCTTTTGCTCATACATGTTATGTAAGTAATTTCAGCCTGGGTCAAGGAACCAAGAATGAGTGAAAGATAAGATGTAAAGTTCTTCCTAGTGTAGGCCTGGCACATGGTACACCCTTCACCAGCATATGTCTGTGATCATCCACTGACCTTCCCCTTTGCCCAGTTTTCTTTTTCCTGTATGTAGAGGTGAAGGGGGGAAAATGGTTGTTAAAAATGTAGTAGTGACCATTTCCTATCTCCATCCCTCAGCTTTAAAATGTGAAGTCTTTTATTTTCATTTCAAAAATATGTATTTAGTTTCTTCTTCTTCTTTTTTTTTTGGAGACGGAGTTTCACTCTTGTCACCTAGGCTGGAATGCAGTGGGCAATCTCGGCTCGCTGTAACCTATACCTCCTGGGTTCAAGCGATTCTGCCTCAGCCACCCGAGTAGCTGGTAGCTGGGATTATGGACATGTGCCACCACACCTGGCTAATTCTTTTGTATTTTTAGTAGTGACGGGGTTCCACCATGTTGGACAGGCTGGTCTCGAACTGCTGAGCTTATGTGATCTGCCCACCTTAGCACCTCAGCCTCCCAAAGTGTTGGGATTATAGGCGTGAGCCACTGCACCTGGCCCCTTTATTTAGTTTTTTAAATAAGTAAACTTATTTCAAATTTAAATAAGTTGTAAATAACTAAACTTATTTCTTTTTTGTTGTTTTTGTTTGTTTGTGTGTTTTTTTTTTTTTTTTTTGAGATGGAGTCTAGCTCTGTCGCCTAGGCTGGAGTGCAATGGCACTATCATGGCTCACTGCAACGTCCGCCTCCCGGGTTCAAGTGATTCTCCTGCCTCAGCCTCCTGAGTAGCTGGGATTACAGGCACACACCACCACACCCAGCTAATTTTTGTATTTTTAGTAGAGACGGGGTTTCACCATGTTGGTCAGGCTGGTCTTGAACTCCTGACTTCATGATCCGCCCGCCTTGGCCTCCCAAAGTGCTGAGATTACAGGCGTGAGCCACCATGCCTGGCCAACTAAACTTATTTCTAACAAATAAGTTATAAATAAGTCCTTAAAATAAAAATAAGTTATTTCTAAATTTTATTGTAAAGCAAGATTAATTCAATGACTTGGAAATATTTTTAAACATTTTATTAGTGAACTCAAAGTGCATGAGGTTTTGGTTTCTTTTCTTCTTTTCTTTTTTATTTATTTATTTTTTTGCATCTGTAATTAATTCGGGATTAATATTGCAAGCAGTTGCTTAGAAAGTAAAGACGAAGTCTCCAGACCTCTGGAATTTGGTCCTGCTTCTTGCCTGCTGTGCAACCTGCATGACTTAGATAATGTCTCTGATATTTACATCTGTTGAATGAGGGAATTTTTCAAGGCTGTTTCTAATTCCCAAATTTAATGATGTAACCCTTCTGAAATCAGTTTGCCGTATGCAGAGGAAATCTATATATTCTATGGCCTGTTCACCTATGTTGGCTACTTTTAAGGAAAGTGACTAAAATCAGTAGATGATTCAAATTAAACATCAACATTACTATAAAATAAGTAAGAATCCTTACCCTAATGATAGTATAATTACTAAGAGATGTTTATTTTACAATAATATTGTGGCTAATGGGGTAGAGAAATGGTGAAGCAAAATACCTAAGTTTTAAGTAAATGTCAGCAAGTTGCAGTTTGCTTCATTGGTTAAACAGCACTGAGCCCGAATGCTGTAATGTAATAACTTAATCTCAAAGGTGCGCACCTCTTATTTTTAGTTTTTCTGCATAGAAAAGACTTAAGATCATGATTGCGAATTGAAATTTACAAAAACAAACTGCTGCTTCTCTGCAAAGTTACTTTTACACGTTCTTTGCCAGAAAGCAACAGTGTAGGGATAAAAAAAGACACAGGGATCTAGTAAATTATACTTTTTTGTTGTTGTTGTTGTTTTGTTTCATGGAACGTGTATGCATATTCTGAGAATAGAAAACTCACACACAGCATGTAACCTTTTCAACTTTCCAAAGATTAAAAAACACACTGCATTGCTTTATTGCGTTTTCCCGCATCAAGGGACATATTTCAGTCGAAAAGGGCAAACCAGGAAATTTACTCATGAAAACCAATTTATATAAGCATATGAATAGTATAACTATTCCCATAGTAAGTCTGGTATTCATCTTGAGAACTCTTGGGGACACACGAGTAATCCTCAGTGCAACTTCAATTTAGTCTGTGTTTAAATATAGAAAGGGCATGAAGTTTGTCCTGGATTTTTTATTATTATTATTTTCTCTCTGGTATCAAATCAACCAGTGTGATGGCCTGTGAACTCTTTCAGCATTCTCTCTGCAAAATCAGAGTGTGACAAGGTGTCAGCATTGACAGATCCGTAGTGGAGATTGAGCAGACCTGAATTAATAAAGGTCAAAATTGTCAACAGGAGGAGTGCCTGGTGGCATGTGGGTACTTGCTCCTAAACAGCATTTGAAAAGCAAAAAGTGGCTCTGGAACAGACCCCAAGGCACCTGGACAAGCCAGGAATTTCCTGAGAATCATCTTTAAAATAAATTCTTACTCAAATAATTTTTTAAATGTCCTGCATTTCTTCTCCTCTCTATCCTTAAATGCTCAAAAACGTCTCTGTCTCAAAGGAAACAAAGGTGTTACAATGAAGGAAATGATAGTTTTTATGGGATCCTTATAGAAAGCAATCTCCATGTCTGCATGTAAGCAAAGTTCCTTGCACACCTCCATCCTTATCCCTGCCTCCTTTTCTCCTCTGCTATCTTTATGATGTTTTCAAAGCAATTTGTAGAAGCAAAGTGCTTTTCCTCTGTACCGCATAATTTGGCCATTGATTTTATTTTGCCTGTACCATTATCTTATCATTTGGTGTCAGTTCCACCTCTTAAGCAAAATATCTAAGAAACAGAGAGGGGATATCTTATATTTCTCTTACACACCCTGGAATATTAACTGAGTCCACGTATGTACTCAGTTCAGAGGAGATAATCTTACTTGAGTTGATGGGGAAAGAACTTTATATTAGTTATATTTCGGGGGGGAAATTAACATTTTTTTCAGCCCTTCAAATGTATTCTTCGAAATTGCAAGAGTGTCAATGTTGCTTCAAAATAAATAAAACCATTTTGTACTTCTATAGGAATAATGAAAATGTGTGACATAAGATTTTCTGGAAGACTTGGATTTTTCTATAAAGTATTCTTATTGGAGCTATGTTTGCTAGCTTTCTTGTCTCTTGATCTTTATTTAAAGAGCAGATCTGGATTCTATGACAGGGAAATATATCTCTATGTTTCCAAACTCTGCCAGTCTTTAGGCTGATTTTGTGTGGTGTGTATGTGTGCATATGTGTGTGTGTGCGTGTGTGTGTGCATGTGTGTGTGTTGCTCTGTGACTATCACTACATGATGCCCAATTTTTTGTGTGTGTCTTTTTTTTGTTTAAATGATTATACTGGAGTTTTTTTTTTAATTTTTTAATTTTAATTTTTAATTTTTTATTATACTTTAAGTTCTAGGGTACATGTGCACAATGTGCAGGTTTGTTACATATGTATACATGTGCCATGTTGGTGTGCTGCACCCATTAACTCATCATTTACATTAGGTGTATCTCCTCATGCTATCCCTCCCCGCTCCCCTCACCCCATGACAGGCCGCGGTGTGTGATGTTCCCAACCCTGTGTCCAAATGTTCTCATTATTCAGTTCCCACCTATGAGTGAGAACATGCGGTGTTTGGTTTTCTGTCCTTGCGATAGTTTGCTCAGAATGATGGTTTCCAGCTTATTGAGGATTTTTGCATTGATGTTCATCAGGGATATTGGTCTAAAATTCTCTTTTTTGTTGTTGTGTCTCTGCCAGGCTTTGATATCAGGATGGTGCTGGCCTCATAAAATGAGTTAGGGAGGATTCCCTCTTTTTCCATTGATTGGAATAGTTTCAGAAAGAATGGTACCAGCTCCTCCTTGTACCTCTGGTAGGATTCGGCTGTGAATCTGTCTGGTCCTGGACTTTTTTTGGTTGGTAGGCTATTAATTATTGCCTCAATTTCAGAGCCTGTTATTGGTCTATTCAGGGAATCAACTTACTCCTGGTTTAGTCTTGGGAGGGTGTATGTGTCTAGGAATTTATCCATTTCTTCTAGATTTTCTAGTTTATTTGCATAGAGATGTTTATAGTATTCTCTGATGGTAGTCTGTATTTCTGTGGGATCAGTGGTGATATCCCCTTTATCATTTTTTAATGCATCTATTTGATTCTTCTCTCTTTTCTTCTTTATTAGTCTTGCTAGCAGTCTATCAATTTTGTTGATCTTTTCAAAAAACCAGCTCCTGGATTCATTGATTTTTTGAAGGGTTTTTTTGTGTCTCTATGTCCTTCAGTTCTGCTCTGATCTTAGTTATTTCTTGCCTTCTGCTAGCTTTTGAATGTGTTTGCTCTTGCTTCTCTAGTTCTTTTAATTGTGATGTTAGGGTGTCAATTTTGATCTTTCCTGCTTTCTCCTGTGGGCATTTAGTGCTATAAATTTCCCTCTACACACTGCTTTAAATGTGTCCGAGAGATTCTGTTATGTTGTGTCTTTGTTCTCATTGGTTTCAAAGAACATCTTTATTTCTGCCTTCATTTCATTATTTACCCAGTAGTCATTCAGGAGCAGGTTGTTCAGTTTCCGTGTAGTTGAGTGGTTTTGAGTGAGTTTCTTAATCCTGAGTTCTAGTTTGATTGCACTGTGGTCTGAGAGACAGTTTGTTATAATTTCTGTTCTTTTACATTTGCATAGGAGTGCTTTAGTTCCAACTATGTGGTCAATTTTGGAATAAGTGTGATGTGGTGCTGAGAAGAATGTATATTCTGTTTTTTTGGGGTGGAGAGTTCTGTAGATGTCTATTAGGTCTGCTTGCTGCAGAGCTGAGTTCAATGCCTGAATATCCTTGTTAACTTTCTGTCTCATTGATCTGTCTAATGTTGACAGTGGGGTGTTATAAGTCTCCCATTATTATTGTGTGGGAGTCTAAGTCTCTTTGTAGATCACTAAGGACTTGCTTTATGAATCTGGGTCCTCCTGTATTGGGTGCATATATATTTAAGATAGTTAGCTTTTCTTGTTGAATTGATCCGTTTAACATTATGTAATGGTCTTCTTTGTCTCTTTTGATCTTTGTTATTTTAAAGTCTCTTTTATCAGAGACTAGGATTGCAACCCCTGCTTTTTTTTGTTTTCCATTCTCTTGGTAGATCTTCCTCCCTCCCTTTATTTTGAGCCTATGTGTGTCTCTGCACATGAGATGGGTTTCCTGAATACAGAACACTGATGGGTCTTGACTCTTTATCCAGTTTGCCAGTCTGTGTCTTTTAATTGGAGCATTTAGCCCATTTACATTTAAGGTTAATATTGTTATGTGTGAATTTGATCCTGCCATTATGGCGTTAGCTGTTTATTTCGCTCACTAGTTGACGCAGTTTCTTCATAGTGTTGATGGTCTTTACAATTTGGCATGTTTTTGCAGTGGCTGGTAGCGGTTGTTCCTTTCCATGTTTAGTGCTTCCTTCAGGAGCTCTTTTAGGGCAGGCCTGGTGGTGACAAAATCTCTCAGCATTTGCTTATCTGTAAAGGATTTTATGTCTCCTTCACTTATGAAGCTTACTTTGGCTGGATATGAAATTCTGGGCTGAAAATTCTTTTCTTTAAGGATGTTGAATATTGGCCCCCACTCTCTTCTGGCTTGTAGACTTTCTCCCGAGAGATCCACTGTTAGTCTGATGGGCTTCCCTGTGTGGGTAACTGGACCTTTCTCTCTGGCTGCCCTTAACATTTTTTCCTTCATTTCAACTTTGGTGAATCTGACAATTATGTGTCTTGGATTTGCTCTTCTCGAGAAGTATCTTTGTGGTGTTCTCTGTATTTCCTGAATTTGAATGTTGGCCTTCCTTGCTAGGTTGGGGAAGTTCTCCTGGATAATATTCTGCAGAGTGTTTTCCAACTTGGTTCCATTCTCCCCATCACTTTCAGGTACACCAATCAGATGTAGATTTGGTCTTTTCACATAGTACCATATTTCTTGCAGGCTTTGTTCATTTCTTTTTATTCTTTTTGCTCTCAACTTCTCTTCTCGCTTCATTTCATTCATTTGATCTTCAGTCACTGATACCCTTTCTTCCACTTGATCGAATTGGCTACTTTAGCTTGTGCATGGGTCATGTAGTTCTCGTGTCATGGTTTTCAGCTCCATCAGGTCATTTAAGGGCTTCTCTATGCTGTTTATTATAGTTAGCCATTCATCTAGCCTTTTTTCAAGGTTTTTAGCTTCTTTACGATGGGTTCAAGTATCCTCTTTTAGCTTGGAGAAGTTTGTTATTATCAATTGTCTGAAGCCTTCTTCTCTCAACTTGTCAAAGTCATTCTCCATCCAGCTTTGTTCCGTTGCTGGTGAGGAGCTGCATTCCTTTGGAGGAGAAGAGGTGCTCTGATTTTTAGAATTTTCAGCTTTTCTGCTCTGGTTTCTCCCCATCTTTGTGGTTTTATCTACCTTTGGTCTTTGATGATGGTGACGTACAAATGGGGTTTTGGTGTGGATGTCCTTTCTGCTTGTTAGTTTTCCTTCTAACAGTCAGGACCCTCAGCTGCAGGTCTGTTGGAGTTTGCTGGAGGTCCACTCCAGACGCTGTTTGCCTGAGTATCACCAGCAGAGGCTGCAGAACAGCAAATATTGCAGAATGGCAAATATTGTTGCCTGATCCTTCCTTTGGAAGCTTCATCTCAGGGGGCATCCAGCTGTATGAGATGTCAGTCGACCCCTACTGGGATGTGTCTCCCAGTTAGCCTACTTGGGGGTTAGGGACCTACTTGAGTAGGCAGTCTAGACAGACTCAGATCTCAAACTCTGTGCCGGGAGAACCACTACTTTCTTCAAAGCTGTCAGACAGGGACGTTTAAGTCTGCAGAAGTTTCTACTGCCTTTTGCTCAGCTATGCCCTGCCCCCAGAGGTGGACTCCACCTCTACAGAGGCAGGCAGGCCTCCTTGAGCTGCAGTGGGCTCCACTCAGTTCGAGCTTCCCAGCCTCTTTGTTTACCTACTCAAGCCTCGGCAATGACGGATGCCCCTCTCCCAGCGTTGCTGCCACCTTGCGGTTTGATCTCAGACTGCTGTGCTAGCAGTGAGCGAGGCTCTGTGGGCGTGGGTCCCTCTGAGCCAGGCAGAGGATATAATCTCCTGGTGTCCCGTTTGCTAAGACCGTTGGAAAAGCGCAGTACTAGGGTGGGAATGTCCCGATTTTCCAGGTACTGTCTGTCACGGCTTCTCTTCGCTAGGAAAGGGAATTCCCCAACCCCTTGTGCTTCCCAGGTGAGGCAATGTCCCGCACTGCTTTGGCTCACACTCCGTGGACTACATCCACTATCAGACAAGCCCCAGTGAGATAAACCCTGTACCTCAGTTGGAAATGCAGAAATCACCCGTCTTGTGCGTTGCTCATGCTGGGAGCTATAGACTGGAGCTGTTCCTATTCAGCCATCTTGCCATGATGCCCAGTTAACTTCTAAATTATTTGAGCTGAAAACAAAAATAGCTACAAAGCTACCTATGTTTTGCTTGAGAAGTATGACACAGACATACTTTAGTTTTACCCCTCATGTTTACCCTTGCAAAAGGCAGCCTAGAAGTAAACCAAATTCCCTCCACCCCTCAAAATTTTACTTTTTCTCCTATAAATGACTGTTAGACAATATTCTTCAGTAAGTATTAGTTTGAGAAGCACCAATATAGCAAATATATTTTCTTCATTCTCTAACTGCTAGAGACAGTGTACTAATTAGAGGAAAGCATGAACTAAAATTTTTTTCTCTACATATTTACCAGATTGTTTTAATGCCAGGATCTTTTCCAGCTTTCTTTTTTGCCTCAAGACTTTTATCCCTGTTTGACAACATCCTAGTAAAAGTTAGACAATCTTGTTTCACTACCATTTGGATAGGATCATTATTTTGTAAAATGGAACCATCTAAAGATGCCATCTAAGTGACTTTAAATAAAATTGCAATCCAAAAGCTTCTTTGTGATTTTCTTTTTCTTTTTTAGTGTGTTAAGCTCTCATGGGACGAAAATGTTAAAACACGGTATGTTCTATAACTACTCTTTTACACCTTTTATCTTATAGGTAATCATTATCTAAAATTAAATTGGCTAAGTGATTTTTTTAATGGCATAGATTGTATTTTCTCTCATAAGCACCTTTACAAAGTTAGTTCCTTGTGGAAAACTCAGACAGTATTATTAGTAACCAGTTACCATGCAATCTGGTTCCAATGGATAGTTAGTAAACAATTAGGCTGTGTTGTTAGTAAAATCCTGAAGACTCTCAGATGTCCAAATCATTGTATAATGAAGAATATGAAATTTTCTAGAATGTAAAAGACTAACCTGTTCCACTGTACATAGTGAAAAATGAAGGATATTAAACTGAGAGAGAACATTTTTAAATGTCTATAATAATACCTTTTTTCTTAAATAAGGCACTCTCTTGATAAATAATCATAGATTTTAATGAAGAAAAAACTGAATACCTGATGGAAGAAAAAATATTCATAATCTTATCAATGTCAATATTATGTGACATGAAATATCTCTAACTTTTTTATTTACCCACAGAAATCTGTGTGTATATAAATATTAGATTGCCTTTTTGAAGATTATGATTTTAAATTTTATATTCAAAGTCTATATTTATATTTAAATACATAGGTTATTCAAGCCCCTATGTTGTTAAATTTTTTTTATAAAGTAAGGTTTTTAGTTGACTGTGCAATATTTGGCGTTTTATTTTTTAAAAAACATAATATTTGGGTATTTTAAATTATATCTATTTTGCTATCATCAATAATGTTCTGACACTTATATAACAAAATTACATCTTCATGCATAACTCCACTTTATTTTTAACCCTTCAGACTAATTTCCTATAGATAAAAATTGTAACATCTAGGTCATTTACATTTTTAGTTTGATAAACATGGGCATATTATACACCAAAATGTTGATCCAACTTTAACAGCCTCACCAATTTATAATCCTCTCAATGTTTGTATTCAGATCTATTTCTTATACTATATTCATTTTTATATTTTGTGTGTCATTTATTTTTCTTGTACCCATTTTACTGTTGAAGTGCTGGGTTGGTGCATTAAAAGTAATGGCAAAGACCTCGATTGCTTTTGCACCAACCTAATATTTACTGTTTTCCCATAAGGTATTATACTGTTGTCTTTAAATATTTTGTGTATATTTCTTTATTTTTGTGATTGTGTTACAGTTAATTTACTCAATTAGAACGAGCCAAACTTTCTATTAATATTAGTGTTCTTAGTATAAAGAGGTGTTCTTTAATATTTTTCAGAATCTATTCTATTTTTGTTAGCTATAAGGTGTGCATATGTGTTTGTATGTCATGTGAGTACAGAGAAAGAGATAGCTTTATAGACATGGAAAGATCTTTGAATCCTTTCTCTTTTTTCACTATACTCTCTCCATTTCTCTTTCTTTCTCCCCTCCTTATTATAGTTTCATGAGAAAGCAAAAAAGAAAGGGAACTGAGAGAGAAAGATATGTTAATTTTACATATTACTTTTTGATGAACTCATGTTATAAAAGACATATACACTATAAAATTGAATTGCATTCAGTGGAAGTTTGGAAGACAATTTTAAATGCCTCTCATTTAAGGTTCTTATGCAAAGAAAATGGAAAAGAGGAAAAATTTGTTTTAATATTAAAAAATGTACCTCTTTAATTTGCTAATCCAAAATGCTAGCATGAAATTAGAAAAAAAAGTATAGAATAATCTTTCTAAACTTGGTAACTTGTTTTATTAAGAGCTGTTATAACATTAACTACAACATAAAACTAAGAAAAGAAATTGATCTAGAGGTATTAAAAAATAAAAAGAAAGAAAATATTCACAGTTATGGCCAGGCACGGTGGCTCATGACTGTAATCCCAGCACTTTGGGAGACTAAGGGAGGTGGATCGCTTGAGCCCAGGAGTTTGAGACCAACCTGGCCAACATGGTAAAACCCTGTCTCTACTAAAAATACAAAAATTAGCCAGGCATGGTGGCGGGCACCTGTAATCCCAGCTACTTGGGAGGCTGAGGCAGGAAGATCACTTGAACCTGGAAGACAGAGGTTGCAATGAGCTGTGATCATGCCACTGCACTCCATCCAGCCTGGGTGACAGAGTGAGTGAGACTCCATCTCAAAAAAAAAAAAAAAAAAAAAGAAAGGAAAATATACACAGTCAAAATGTAGAAGTGAAATGTGAAATTGACACTAGAAATATACAATTGAAAAATAGTGATACTGAATGAAATCACTAGATATTTTATTTTTTGCCTTTCAATTTTCAAAAGACATGTAGGATATTCAATGTATCCATTCCAAATCAACTCTCAGAATGAGCTAAGACTTCCAACAGACATCTAAAAAAGTGATTAGAAGTAATAATCATTAATAAATTTATTTTATCTTTCCTTGTTCTCCCCCCTTCAATATTATATTCACTGAATATTATACAACAAAGATTCTAACTGAAATCTTTGGAAGACATTGAAAAATCTTCAACTTGTTAATTTTAAGAATAAGGAGACTGAGACGCTGCATACATGATTTGCTAAAACCACGAAAACCACATTGCAAGTTTATGAAAGACTTTTCAAAAAAGATGTGTTAGGGAGAAAAACAAATGAAGTTTCAAGACAGAAATCATTTATTTGTTCAGTTTCAGGAAGATCACTTTTCCAACAATTTGAACACATGGTTTTCTTATATGTCTAGTTAACATTATGTATACTTCCTTATATGCATAATTAATATAATTAATACAACATATTTACAACAATACACATTATTAACATAATTACTGGGTCATTCATTCATTTAACCAACATTTATTAGGCTCTATGTGCCAGACTTTGTGATTTATTAAAAAATTAGTTAATGTATGTGTGTACAGGTATTTAGACAATTCAATGGAAATATATTTTTTATCAAATTCATTTATTCCTAGAAGTTATCATGTGTATTAGTGTTCTCTAGAGAAAGAGCGATCAATAGGAGATTTTATATATATTTATATAAAATATGTATATATATATCATATACATCAGCCATACGTCAAAGATATTGCACTTTTGGTTTCATATCATCCCAATAAAGCAAATATTGCAGTAAAGGGAGCAATAAACAGAGTTACACACATTTTTTGGTTTCCCGGCACATATAAAAGTGATGTTAAGGCCAGGTGCAGTGCGGTGGCTCCCGCCTGTAATCCCAGCACTTTGGGAGGACAAGGCGGGTGGATCACGAGATCAGAAGATCGAGACCATCCTGGCTAACACGGCAAAACCCCATCTTTATTAAAAATACAAAAAAATTAGTTGGGCATGGTGGTGGGCACCTATAGTCCCAGCTACTCAGGAGGCTGAGGCAGGAGAATGGGGTGAACCTGGGAGGTGGAGCTTGCAGTGAGCTGAGATCGCACCAATGCACTTCAGCCTGGGTGACAGAGTGAGACTTCGTCTCAAAAAAAAAAAAAAAAAGAAAAGAAAAGAAAAAGTGTTGTTACATTATGCTCTAAGTTTGCAATAACACTATGTTTAAAAAACTGCATATAATTTAAATTTTTAATAAACTTTATTACTACCATGCAATATCATGTGAGCCTTCAGCAAGTTGTAATCTTTTTGATGATGGAGGGTGTCTTGACTCAATGTTGATGGCTACGTACTGATCAGGATGGGGGTTGCTAAAAGTTGGGATGACTGTGGCAATTCTTTAAAAGAACAATGAGGTTTGCCCATCAATTCTCTCTTCTTTTCACAAAAGATTTCTCTGAAGCATGCCATGCTGTTTGATAGCATTTTACCCACAGTAGAACTTCTTTCAAAATTGGAGTCAATCCTCTTGAATCCTGACACTCCTTTTTCATCTAAGTTTATAGAATGGTTTAAACCCTTTATTGTCGTTTCAACAATGTTTACAGCATCTTTACTAGGAGTAGATTCCATCTCAGGAAACCACTTTCTTTGCAAAGCCATAAGAAACATTGCTTTATTCATTTCAGTTTCATCATGACATTACAGGAATTCAGTCCCATCTTCAGACTCCACTTCTAATTCTAGTTCTTTTGCTATTTCCACCAGATCTGCAGTAACTTTGTCTGATGAAGTCCTGAATTCCTCAGAGTCATCCATGAGTGTGGGAATCAACTTATTTCTAATTCCTGTTAATGTTGACATTTTGTTCTCTTCTTATGAATCACAGTGTTCTTAATAACATCTACAGCGCTAAATCCTTTTCAGAAGGATCTCAATTTTCTTTGCCCAGATCCATGAGAAAAAGCATTTTCTGTGACAGCTATAACCTTACAAAATGTATTTCTTAAATAATACTTGAAGGTCAAAATTCCTTCTTGATCCATAGGCTACAGAATGCATGTTGTGTTCATAGACATGGAAACAACATTAATCTCTTTGTACACCTCAATCAGAGCTCTTGGGTGGCTAGGTATATTGTCACTGAGCAATAATGTTTTGAAAGAAATCTTTTTTTTTTTTTTGAGCAGTAGTTCTCAACATTATGCTTATAATGTTCAGTAAACCATTCTGTAAAGAGATGTGCTCTCATCCCGGCTTTGTTTTTGCATTTATAGAGCATAGACAGAGTACATTTATCATCATTTTAAAGGCTCTAAGACTTTCCGAATGGTAAATGAGCACTGTCTTCAATTTAAAGTCAAAGTTGTATGAGCCCCTAACAAGAAAGTCAGCTCTCCTTCTCTCCTGTGAAGCTTTGAAGCCAGGCATTGACTTCTCCCTTCTACCTATGAAAGTCCTACATGGCATCTTCTTCCAACAGAAGGCTGTTTTGTCTACACTGAAAGCCTGTTGATTCCTGGATTCCTGTAGCCACCTTCATCAATTATCTTAGCTAGTTCCTCTGGATAGCTTGCTGAAGCTTCTCCACCAGCCCTTGCTGCTTCACTTTGTAATTTTAGTTTATGGAGATGGCTTCTTTCATTAAACTGCATGAACCATCCTTTGCTTGCTTTAAACTTTTTTCTGCCATTTCCTCACTTCTCTCACCCTTCATAGAATGGAAGAGAGTTAAGGCCTATCTTTGGATTAGGTTTTGACTTAGGGAATGTTGCGGTTGGTTTGATCTTCTATCCAGACCACTCAAACTTTCTCCATTTCAGCAATAAGGCCATTTTGCTTTCTTATCATTTGTGTGTTCACTGGAATAGGAATTTAAATTTCCTTCAAGAACTTTTCCTTTGCTTTTACAACTTAGTTAACTGGTACAAGGGATGTAGCTTTCAGCCTGTCTCAGATTTCAACATGGCATCCTCTCTAAGATTAATCATTTCTAGCTTTTGGGTTAAATTGTGAGATGTGCTATGCATCCTTTTACTTGAACACTTAGAAACCATTGTAGGATTACTAACTGGCCTAATTATAATATTTTTGTGTCTCAGGGAAGAGGGAGGCTCAAGGAATTTGTGAGAGATGAGGGAATGGCTGATTGGTAGAGCAGTCAAAATAAACACAACTTTTATCAATTGAGTTCACTGTGTTATGTGTGCATTAATTGTAGTGTACTGAAACAATTACAATAATAACATCAAAGATAACTGACCAGCATAACAGATATAACAATAATGGAAAAGTTGAAGTACTGTAAGAATTATCAAAATGTGACACAGGGACACAGTGAGCACAAACTGTTGGAAGGATACATTTTTTCAGTGAAAGATTGCCACAAATCTTTAATTTGTAAGAAATGCAGTTTCTGTGAAGCTCAATAAAGCAAAATGCAATAAAACAAGGTATGCCTGCATATGTGTAAATGTATATATGACCATGTCTAACATACATTATATAATATATACAATGACATCCTATATATTATATACATATAGAGTATGTAAAAGAAGGAATTGGCTCATGTGATTATGGAGGCTGGCAAGTCTCCACATCTGCAATGGGCAAGCTGGAGAACTAGGAGCATCAATGATGTAGTTTGAGTCTGAAGACTGATAGGTTTGAGACCCAGGAAGGATTGATAATCCAGCTTGAGTCCAAAGGCAGGAAAAGAACTGATGTGCCAGCTAGAAGACAGTCTGATAGGGGTGGTTCCCCCTTATCATAGGCAGGTCAGCTTTTTTGTTCTCATCAGGCCTTCAATTAATTGGAGAGGGGCCCACCCACATTAGGGAGAGAGGCCCACCTATATTGTGCTTGAACTCAGCCTATCCATTCAATTGTTAATCTCAGCCAGCAACACTCTCACAGATGCACCGAGAATAATGTTTAACTACTGTGTGGACACTCCATGACCCAGTCAATTTGACATATCAATTTAACCATCACACCATATTTTCCTGATTATTATTACATCATGCCTCCACAGCCCTATACCAAAGATGCTACACAAAGACATAAGCAGGAGGTAGGTAGTAAAGCCTTGTGTAAAGAAACTTAACCATTCATATTCCATAAGTCGTGACAGTGACTAGGTCTTAAAATATTCTCTAGGATTTCTTTAATGTCAGAAACATAAAGCTACTTTGGGAAATCATGACATGAGAACTCTACACACAATCAATAAATGGGACTCCTAAGTAATTCTTTGAAAGACTAAACTTAGCCCATAAGATTGGAACCACCATTGCAAAATTATGACTGAGACAGTAAAAGAGATCTGACTTAACTGACTCCATCTTGCTTCTAACCTCCAAGCTGTCCTTGTTCATTCCTGGGTGCAGGCTGAACTAACTGTGGCAGAAACTTTGTTTATGGTTTATACTTTAAAACAAAGACAATAATAGCCCCTTCCCAAAGCAAACCTCCTTCTTGCCTGGGGACTGGATTGCCTTTGTAGGGCTACATTAGCCACAAGATTAGAAATTATTGTTTAGGGGTCATGCAGCTGGAGGCTACAAGATTCTGACCCTCCCTAAACTTCTTCTAAGATCAGTGCCTGAGATATTTTCCAGACCCTGCACTTGATAGATCAGTTGGCACCAGATGGATAAACTGGCTCATCTGATCTTGTGGCCCCCACCGGGGAACTGACTCAGCGCAATAAAACAGCTTCAACTCCCTATGATTTCATCTCTGACCAATCAGCACTTCTGGCTCACTGGCTTCCTCCCACCCACCAAGTTATCCTTAAAATCACTCCTTCCGGGATACTCAGGGAGACTGATTTGGGTAACAATAAAACTCCAGTCTCCCGCACAGCTGGCTCTCCATGATTTACTCTTTCTTTATTGCAATTTCCCTGTCTTGATAAATCAGCTCTGTGTAGGCGGTGGGCAAGGTGAACCTGTTAGGTGATTACATGATTACTTTATTAATATAGTAATTGGTTACTAAATTACTATAAGGAATGGAAAAGTGATTGACAATTGAATAATCCACTCACAATTGATAAACTGATAGGATACTTGGATCCTTGGGAAGCAAATATGAATAAAGAACAGTCTTAAGGAGATTGTACTCTATTGAAGAAGTCAACATAAGAGACCACAGAAGACACAATTTGCTGTAGTGTATTGGTCATCTTCAAGCTTTTAAAAGTTGCAGATCTCTGTATTTTCAGTATAAAATTTAAAAGGATATAAATCAAAGGCTCAATTGTGAAATGGAGCTGTGAAATTGGCAGTGAGAAAATGTCTTTAACTAGATATTCTGGAAAGTTCCTGGAAAGGTTTATCAATTTTTTTTAACCAAGAAACACACTTCTCCATCTTTACCTGTACAGAAAACTCTTTCTGTACTGGGTGACTCAAAGCAAATGTATGAAATAAAATGTGCCTGCTTGAACCTTCAAACCAGTACGTTGCATCTCCCCACACCTTCAGGTGGCCTATCCCTTCTGCCTTCTCCTTTATCTTTTCCTACTGCCAGTACAGATTGTCATAGAACTCATTTATACCTTTCTTATTCTAGATAAATGCTACTAGATGTTGCCAGGAACTACCTGCCATTAGTAATAACTCATTATACTTGACAGTAAAAATCTCTCCTAAGTGGCAAATGCTAACTGGTAGACTTCATACTGATGAATCCATCTGGATTCATTTTCAGCCAGTGGGTAAACCTGAATTGGGGAATTGGATAGTGCCTAAGATCACTCCATTGTATAACTCTCATTACTTTTTTATGAGCTCACCCAGCATGAAAATAATTCATTAGCAATGAACATATTTAATTGTTCTTTCTAGTTCATCCCTTTGTACATTTTAAACAGATTATCCTGGCTGGCTACAAACAAACCTGAAATCAAAAAGCAGATGCTACCTCTAATTGGAAGACTCAGGTAGGATACTTAAAACACAAACAAGCACATTTCTATTTAGGATTTTATGTTTAACCTTTGATTGTGCCTGGAACATGATGTAATGAATAAATGAATTAATAAATAAATTGCATGCATTAATGAATAAATTAATAGAAGAATGAGTAAAAGATCACTCTTTGATGCCCATGTTTACCACTATAATAAAGAAAGAAAGGGGACAGTCAGAGAAAGGAAAGAATATAGTTAACAAGAGCGATGAGTGGGGAACAGCACATAAACAGATTTCTGCATCTTTCTGCAGATTGAATTGGAATCTCAGATTTTCTACACTTATTTTAGGCATAATGGAGAGTCAATAAGGAATTATTACCCACTCACTACCCTCATCAAGACAGAAGGAAGGAAAGACGGAAGGAAGGATTGATTCAGGAGGAATGAATATTTATAATTTCTACAAATAAAATTTGTATGAAATTTCTACAAATAAAAATATAAAAATAAACAGGGTTCTTGTAAACTCATATGAAATCTAGTACATTAGAATATTCCACATGTTTTGGTGACAAATATTTGAACTATTATCAAATTATTATAGAGACGGTTCAGCCTTAAAAGTTTACAACCTTGACATGGCTATAATGAAAAGAATTTAAACTTCCTCTAGATTACTCATTAGTACTCACGCATTAATTAAAATAGATAATTGGTTTCTTTCCTATCATCACGTATATTTCTTGAGTAAGCTATCATTAAAGGTACTTTTATTTTTCTATTCTAATTAAGGAAAAATAAATCACGTCTTTAAACCAAAATAGAAACTACTCTTTAAATTATTCCATTTTATGAACAGAGGAAAGCCATGCAATGACATTTTATGCTGAAATATTTTTGGGTCAAATTTTAATTTAACTGATGTGTCTTCAGTGTGCCTGTGGAAGGAGAATCTTGAAAACCCTATATTGATAAGTATAATAAAATTCTATATAATGAGTATAGGAGCACAATTAGTAGGTAAATAAAATTTTATCAGTTCATATTACCAAGTTGCCTGCAGTACTGGAAAATGTAGCTTATTTTTAACATGGGTGAAAAGACCCTGCAATTTGATGAAAAAAACCTAGTCAAATGAAGCCCAAATTCATAATTTGAAGCCTATAATAGGAATGCTAACACTTAGAAACAGAGGGATGATGGTAAGGCATCTCTTGTTAGTTTCCAGGCCTGCACAAATGACAGCTGATCACCACATTGTACTCCTGGAGGAGGAGATTAATAGGAGCATGACAGACAAGTTTCAGAAACTAGAGTTCCTCAAGCTGAAGAAGAGAGAAAGGCAGAATATTTCAGTAGTGATTTTCAAGTAAATGTGTGTTATTTAGCAGAGCAATAATAATTTTTTTAAATCAACTAACTTGGATAAAAAAAGAAAGAGCAGAAATTATGAAAAGTGTAATTTTAACTAGATAATTAGACTGTAGTTGCTATCACATATTCCTTTCACTTAGCATTTACTTGAGATTCAAAGTTGTTAATTTTATTATTAAGTGACATTTTTCATTACTTCGATTAGGGTGTAAGCGCTTTGAGGCTTCAGATATTATGGGATTTTTTGTGTGTGTGCATGGCTGGTGGGGCATACTGGGTAGATATATCTTGATTATCCAGAGGTGTTAAATAAATACAAACAACTCAGATTTTGGCATCAAACAGTTCTGAGATTCAAACAATTTCTGCTTTGGAGTATCTTCTTGTTTTTACTTTATATTTGGTGTAATTTCTCGCTTGTAAATTGTTGCTTAAATAGTGCAAATAAGATCCATAAACTTCCATCCAGTTTTTCCTATTCTTCATATTTTACTTAATTTACTTTAACATTTATGTTCTTTTCTCTCTCTGTCATACTTTCACTCTATGTGTATCTATACAAAAATTGTTTTCTTCTGAACTATTTGAAGGTAAATTTTATACGTCATGGCCCTTTTCCCGTAAATTCTTTGGCATGAGTTTAGGAGCAGGTATTGTATTTAGTGGTCAAGTCTCTTGAGCCTCCTTTAACCTGGAGCATTTCCATAGCTTTTCTTTGTGTTTAATGACGTTGATATTTTTGACAAATATATCCCTCTATCTTTAAAAACATAGACTGTTTCTCATTGAGCATTGGTTTGATCTTCCTTTATTGACTAGATGGTGGTTATGCATTCTCACTGGAATGCTGCATAGGAGATATTTTGTTACACATCTGTGTTACACATCTGGAGCCACATGATGTCCATTGGTCCCTCATTAATGGTGTCAATTTTAATGGTTAATGATAAAATTAATTATCACCTGGTCACGATGCTGCCCCATTTCTCCTTTCTCCATTGTATAATTACTGAGCTGTTGTTTTTCTCTCTTCCCTGTAACTATCAAACAAACTGTGGGAGTCACTTGAACACTATGCAAATATCCTGCTTCCTATTGAAACTTCCTACTAGTCTTATCATCTAGTGAGGGTTCATTCCTGCTCCAATTTTAACATGATAATATTCTAATCTTAACTATCCATTAATGTTACCAGTCAACCCTCAGCATTCTGCTTTTATATATCCTTTCCATATCCATATAGTAGTATATATTTATTTATCGTCAGTATGAATTCACCAATTTCTGTTTTCTTCAAGAGGTCATAATTCATTGCAGTTTTTGAGTATTTTGATGCTCATAATGTCCATATTTGGCCAGCGAAAGCCTTTTAGTTGGTTCCTCTCTCCTTGTGATAGGCCCCCAACTTGTTTTTACTTATTTGGTACTTTCTTTCTTTGTAGCTTACCTTGTAGCCATGCTGTTCAATCCCTGAAATCAGCAATTTATTCAAGAAATCCTGTTCCTTTTAGTGGGAAATAAAGACCAAGATCTAGGTATAAGCTATGCATGTTGCTGTTAGGGAGTTCTTGCTTCTGGGTCCTTGCAGCAGACAGTGTTGGTAAAAATATGTTTATATACAGATGTATTTGCATATATGTATTACACAAGCACACTTGTATAGATATATGTTTGCATTCATGAGCACCTCAACATGCACATACATACACACGTACCTATTTCAGAAATCATCACTTCATTTGTTCTTTCTTCTCAGTGAAAATCTTAGCTCCCAACATGATCAACACATTTATGCATTTGCTCAAGCCTATAATACATCTAAAATATTTTCATAATTTTCTTACCCACACCATTATCATAAACAATTCTACTAAAAAGAGTTTAGGATTGGTTTGAGCTTCTGCCATCAAATCCCACACATCACTCTGCCCAAGACCAAGAGTACAGAGTGAAACATTCTGTTCATCTGCATTTAGACTGGATCTTTCTTTTATACCCCTTTCACGTGACTATGGTGTTTATCTAAAATATGACTAAGCTCATTTGTTTCCGTTTGTGGGCAGTATTTTCTTCTTGTCGTTCTTATTTGTTTAATGTAACTTTGTGAATATGTGGGATGTTAATGTGCTTCAAAAGTCAAAACTGTACATCAAGATATACTCAGAGAAGAGTCACTCTCCTCTGTCCTTCCACCCTGTCCCTTCCATCCCACCCCGTGTAGTTAACAACTTTATTTTTTTCTGGATTTTGCTACTACCTATATTGCTTTTTTTGGGTCATGATTAGCAAGTGCAGTGTATTTACTTATTATTCTTTCTTACATAATATATAGCATAGCATATGTATTCTTTTACGTTTTGCTTTTTTACTCAATACTATGCGTGTTCAGAGTCTTTCCTCATTTTTTTTAATGACAGCATAGTACTCCATTGAATTTACCCATTCTCCTTTGCTTGAAGATTTAGGTGGTTTCTAATATTTTGAAATTACAAATAAAGCTGCTTTAAATAGGCTTGTTAAAAGGGATTTTCATATTTTTGGAGGTATATCTTCAGTGTAAACTTCTAGAAGTAGGACTACTGGATTGAAGGGTAAATACGTAGATAGTTAATTAAATATTTTCAAAATCCACTCCATAAGAATTGCACCATTTTCCATTCCCACCCACAATGTTGGAGAGAGCCTGTTTCTCCATAGCCTTTCCAAAGGAGTGGATTGTTAAGCTTTTGAATTTTTGCCAGTCTAATGGTTCAGGAACACTTTCTTACAGTAGTTTTAATTACACTTTTCTTATGAATGAAGATGAATACCATTTCAAGTGTTTAAAGGACTTTTTTTAAATCTCTCTTTGTAAATTTTCAGTTCAGGGCATTTCTTTAACAAATATGGAAAAGTTGATTTTGGAGTGCTTTCATCCCCATTCAAAGGCAGTGATAGACAACAGGTATATTGTGACTGAGCCAGAGGTCAGAAATCAGGGTGTCAGCAGGGCTGTGTTCCCTCAGAAGCTCTGAGCTAGATTCTGTTCCTTATCCTTTCCAGCTTCTGGCAGATACATATGTTCCTTGGATGAAGGCCCCACCATTCCAATCTCTGCTTCCATCCTTATATTACCTTCTCCTCTTCTGTCTCTCTGCTCTCCCTTGCCTACTTCTCATAAGAACACTCACAGAGGCATTTAACGCCCACCTGAATAATTCAGGATAATCATCTCCTCTCAAGATCCTTAACTGAATTATATCTTTGCCACACAAGATATTTACTCTTTTGCTATATAAGGTAATAGTCAAAGTTTCTGGGGATTAGGATATGGACATATGTTTTTGGGAACTATCACTGAGCCCACTACATATGGTTAATCTTAAATTATATAAAGGGGAAAGAGGAGACAGGCTTCTTGGTATCTAATATGCTCTGGGTATTTGAAGGAAAGGAGTTATGGGAAACAGCATGGTCATTCTCCTGGCTGTGACTCTCAGCTTGTCTGGAATAGAAGGGTACTTAGATCATAGGAGCATTCAGCTGAAAGAAATTTAGTAATTGTTTTTGTATTTTAACCGACTTAATCATTTTGTTGTAATGTGCCCTAATAGCAGTAACTGCATTATAAATTTATTAAAAATGAAGCCATCTGAGGATGTCTGGATTATATAATAAACAGTTTTGAAAAGGAGGAACAAGGCACTTTAAAAACTTCAAGCATCTAATGAGCTTAATTTGTGACCCTAGCAACAATACCAAAACATGTGGTTATAAAGCTTTGTAGAAGGGTGAGATCACAGTATTCTGGGCATGGTGATTCAACTGAAGGCACCATTCAGATATGATGTCATCAAGACTGAACATGTGTTGGAAGCACCTTATACTGACAGCTGTTGTTTCACACAGTTTTTCTTAAGCAAAAGTCTACCTTTAAATGTCATTGTAAAGGGTGTTCTCCTTTGTTTAAGGATCAGGTCATACAACTGGTAAATATTATTGCCTTATATATTTTCATAATGCCTGTCCATCAGAAAGTATTGGCTGGTACTACCTATTGTGACTTAAACAAGATGTTCTTAGTCATGCAGAGACTAACATTACACTTTACAGTGTATCCTATGGGCCTTCAGGATAAATTTATGAATCGTAGAATCTTATAGTTGGAAGAAAATTTAGAGGTAGCTAACAAACCACCCATCTGATTTGATGCTTCAATAGTGTTTCCTACCAGTACCTTGTTAAGAGGGCATCTAAAATTTGTTCAAATACCTCCAATGTCAGGGAACTCACTACCTTTCAAAAGAACCCATTTCATTTAATGGTTCAACATTAAGAAAAACAATCATCCTACATTACATTAAGTTAAACATTTTATTACATTATTTGCAGACAGGTTATTTTCCTTTTCTAGTCATCTCTTTTCCACAGTGACAATCCTGAGTGTCTCCTGCAGTTCTGCATGTGACACTGTTTTGAGTCATCATTTAAGGCCTTGTCTAAACATGTAGATATTGTCAATGCTACTAAGTCTTTATTAATATTGACTGTAACCATTTGCGAATCCAAGTTAGCTGAAGGTGTGAAGAAGCTATAAAATCAAATGAGAGTTACCTGTGAGTTGTGGGTTTGGGCCGATACTTTGGGCCTAGAGGATCTGTAAAGTTCCTGTAAGATTTTGGCTGTTGGTATGTGTTTTGTTTAAGCAAAACAAAGGATTTATATTATTGAAATTATAAAAAATTATAAAACAATTAATAAATAATTTTATAAATAATTATTAAAAAGTGTCTCATGAAAATGAAGGTTAGAAATGCAGCCAAGGTTCAAAGAGTTGAAACAAGGATTTCTAGAACTATGAGAAATAATCACATCTGTTTATTCGTTTATCTCTCTCCCTTTTTTAGTCTCATTCTTTCTGAGTGTCAATCTCATTTCTTCTTTCTTCTACATATCTTCTGCTTGTGCTTTATCCTTTTCTTTCTCTACAAACTGGCTTATGTGATATTACTGATTACCAATTTACATATTACTCTTTAAGATTTATTCAGGTCAACAAACAGCTCTCTGTTACAATTCCAAATTTTTAGAAGATATTGACTCTTTTGCTCACTTTTAATGGCAAAAACTGCAATTACTTTTGCACCAATCTATAGAAGCCACTTCCCCCAACTGTTGTCAAGGTAGTCATGTTCCTTCATCTAATCAACAGGAGTTAAGGGACTGAAGAAATAACATAATGTTATTCAACATCATGGCTGGGAGGCTTACATGTATAGATCGGAGTCAGACAATTCCAGGAGAAAGTAGATGGCTCTAGACCAGGACAGGCAATCCTCAAAATGTCTACAACAGAGACCAGGACATGCAATCCTCAAAATGTCTGCAACGGAGAGGGGTGACTTTGAGTTCCCTGGGGTCTGAGAAAATCAAGGAAGATGTTTTCTCTAGGAGGTAAATATGTGGGAGCTCGAAGACACAAAAATAATAACTTGGTTGTTTAAAACTTATTTTAAGATATCAAAAAGGTGAGAGAGGTTGTTTGACTTTCTTTTCTTGCCTGGATCACTTTAGAAGGGATTCAGGGGAGGCCATATATCCAGACATAAATTGCATATCACTTTTATAAACCAAGCTCAATGAGCTTAGTAAAGAAAGGAACCTCAACACATAAATCTCTTAATACATTCCAAGAGTAGATTTGTATTATTGACAATAAGTCACATTTTTGCCCCCATATTTATTCTACTTCTCTAAAACCCATATCTTTCTAACATTTGCTATTGTTAAATTATACCTCAACCTACCTACACTTACCCAGTATTCCTTTATGCAGGATTTGATATTTATCCTGGCTGAATTCATGACTTGCCTCATCATTCCAATCTACCGTGACATTTCTGAATTCTTATTCACTAATTCAAAAAAGTTATCCCTTCAGCTTCATGTCAACTGAAAATATGATTACATGCCATCAGGTAGTGATGAGGCATTGAAAACAAGGTATCAGTTAGAATACAATGAGCATTTGACAGGATATTAGAGATCTTGACTCTGATTTCAACTGTTAACTATTATAGGAATTTGCATAAGCCATTTAATTGGATTATGCCTTCTTTTATTTATATATAAATGGGGTAATAAACAGTTTTGTAATTATAAAATGAAACAGCATCTAAGAAGAAGCCAGGCAACTGCTTCAACTTCTGTATAAATGGATGGTATCATAGAATTCTTGTCTTAGGTATCAGGAATTGCCAGGTGAGATGAATTGCTACAGTTCTTGCCCTGGGGTGGCCTGATCTGAAGGTCCAGTTGAACTTTATTCTGCATAGAAAGAAGATGTGAAACCGTAGCTATAGAGCACACCTTCACTGGAGAGGCAATTTTTTCTATCCCTAGCATCGAAATATAATTTATATGTCAGATGGTGCCTTTGAGGCACCAGTCAGTACATGCATCAAGCCTGTTAAAAGTGATGCCAGTTAAAGGATGACATTACTTTGATTCTAAGATAGCTCCACTGACTACAAGGTGGCTTCTATAGTGAATGCATATGGTTTTAACTTATGCAGCAACTCTAATGCCCTTGTTTATTTTTTTAACAACACTCCTATTTTTCTTCACGAAACAACCCCTTTCCATGTTAGTCCATGTAGTTCAGTTCAGTAGGGTTGAACCACTGTCTCAAGGGTGGACGTATGGTACACACTTGACCAAATAGAGTCTGGCCTCCACTGGCCACAGAAATAGAGTCAGAGACAAACATGCAAATGAAGTTATTCCAATTATACTTCCTCCCAGATAATTTAAGTATCAGGTAGAACGACAATGACAAAAACAGTTGCTACTTGGTCATGAGTTCTTGCTGTGTAGATCCTCCAGGCTGTCCTACTTTCTGTTTTTCCCAAGGCCTAGATATTCAAGTGTTATTTTAAAATATACAAGCTACTCCACCTGTTTCCAGTACTTTTTGCCTGAATAAGTCTGTTCTGTTTTTTGTTACCTGTAACTGAATAACTAAAACCAATATATACTATGACTCAAGACAATGAAAAAAAAGCATTATAGAACCAAGAAAATGCAACATCCCAATGGCTCTACGGTCCCCTCTATGCATGCACTTTAAGTCCCCAAGAGTTCTGTGCTTTTCCCAGTTATGCCGGTAAAATCTAGTATCAACCCAGGTGCTCCCATGGTTCCATCCAAGGCCGATTGTATGAGCCAGCCACTTGAAACACACTATTTATACATGACACCTTCGCACACTCAGTATTAGTCTAGCTCATGCTTTCTCTTGAGCATGGGCTTATGAGTTTCTTCTGTCTCATAATTACTTGATATAATTGGCCTGATTCTACCTTAGTCCCTGCTTCCTTCAACTAAATTCTTCCCAAATCTCAAACTATTGAAATTAAATTTCACATGTTCTCTGCCCATTCATAGCTGTTCCTTATATCCTAGAGCTATTTAGTATTTGTTAGGGAAATTTAATCACAGAAAATGGGTCTTTTTATTTTTGATGTAACTATAGCAAAAGTCTCCTTGGCACTAACTACTCAGTCCTGTATGGCATTGGGAGGTACATTAATTATCTATTGCTGCATAATAAATCACCCTAACATTTAGTGGCTTGAAACAATAGTATTTATCATCTTATAGTTCTGTAGGTGTCAAATGTGGGCAGAACTTAGTTGGGTTCTCTGTTTCAGAGTCCATCAAAGACTGTCATCAAGTTGTCAGCAATGTCTGCGGTCTCATCTCAAGGCTCAAACGGGGAAGGATCTGCTTTCAAACTCACTTATGTGGTTGTTGGCAGGATTCATTTTCTCATGGAATAGCTGACTAAGGGCCAAGGCCTTTGCCGGAGGTTGGCTAGAGGCTGCCCTCAGTTTCTTTTTTTTTTTTTTTTTTTTGAGACAGAGTCTCACTTTGTTACCCAGGCTGGAGTGCTGTGGTGTGATCTCAGCTGACGGCAACCTCTGCCTTCTGGGTTCAAGTGATTCTCCTGTCTCAGCCTCCCAAGTAGCTGGGATTACAGGCATGTACCACCACACCCAGCTAATTTTTGTAGTTTTATTAGAGACCTCAGCCTCCTGAAGTCTTGGGATTAGAGGCCTGAGCCACTATGTCCAACCAGCCCTCAGTTTCTTGATGTGTTGGTCTCTCTATATGGCAGCTGGCTTCATCAGAGCAGGCAAGCAAGACAGTGAGAGAGAAAGAGTATGAATAAGATGGAAGTCATAGTCTTTTATGATGTAATCTTAGGAGTGACAGCCTATTACATTTTTTGTATTCATTCTGTTGGTTAGAAGCAAGTCATGTGGCCCAGCCAGCATTCAAGGAGAAGGGTCATGAATACTACCAGGTCATGAATATCAGGAATCATATCAGAAGCTTCTTTGCACAGTAGGATGCCAATTTTTTGTTGGATACCACATATTGACATCATGTGGTAGCTTAATCACCAAACATTGAAAGTAGTAAGGCAAAACAGAGCATAGCCTTCACTTTATAATGTCCTCACAACTCTGTTTTCTATAGTAGCATCTGTGTATTTATCAAGAGAAACTACCATACATTTGTTATTGAAATCTTCTCATTGTCATATTTAGTTTCATAGCAGTGTGTTCTCTTGAAGCTCTTAGTGCTGCATACTGAAGTGATCATGACAGTGTGCTTTAAACATGTAGACAAGATTTTTATCTGCTATGATGCAATACTGTACTGGGTTCTCACTGATAATCAGGTGTTTGGTTGTTGTCCTCTGTCAGTGAAAATGGGAATACAATTTACTTGATTCTTTTAAGATGTCTGTGATGCTAGGACTCCCATATTTGCTAAGCAGTTGAACCATCTTTTTACAGAAGAGTGTCCATATGTTTTACTTCAGTATTACAGTCAGTCTTCTCTATTGTCTTTTTTAGGATATCTTCTTAATATTACAATTCTGTTACTTAAATCTAATTCTTATGTGTAGAATTAGACTGCAGAAAATTGACTGTGTGTGTATTTCCAAAGTCAGTATCTGCCTTGGCTTGCATAAATCTGAGAATTTCATATTTTGGCAATTTTTGTTTCTAAATACTCTCATAGTTGTAATCTTCAGTTCCCCAGTATATAGATAAGTAATTTACATGTACTGTGCTTTCATGATGACAAAAATGAAAGACTTTAAATTTGAATCAATATTCAACTGCGCCATATGTAGAAAAAGATAATAGCTGTGCTATTGAAAAAAAGAGGATGGTCATTCTAGTTAATTGAACTTTCTAGTTAAAAGACATCAAACATTAGGCATTATCCAGAGGATATAGTAAATGTTTTCTATTACGTCTGTGTTTTTTACACTATAGCAATATATGTTATGATGCTAGGATACTGCAGGAGAATAGCCAACACATTTATTGTAATTAACGTTTTTATTCATTCATACTTTCATTTACTTACTTGTTTAATAAACAGTTGTAGAATGTACCCTCTGTGCCAGATACGGCATGGTGTGCTGGTGAATATGAATAACACATAATTCTTACACTTTAGAAACTCACAGTTTATTTAGAGAAAACAAATGTAAATAAATATTTATAGCATTTTACACAAAATAGTGATCATAGAAGAATGTAAATGATATGGAAATAATTTAAAACTTACTGTCAAACTTTTTATTTTATTAATTGGAAAACTATTTTTAAAAATTCTGTGGGACTCAAATATACTTATTTTACTAACTATAGGCTTAAAGAAGGAGAGAATATATTGTCACTCTAATATCAAAAAATATAAGCCATTTTAACACCCAAATCAGAGAAAGGACTTGATCTTAGATTAAAATATATTTCTTCCAAAGTAAAGCCACTGTATTATTTCTATTAGCAACTCTGTTCATTTCTGCTTAACTAATTACCCCAAAACCTAGGGACAAACAGCAAAAATGTATTCTCTCACAGTCTCTGTAGTTCAGAAACTCATACACAGCTTAGCTGGGAGCCCCTGGCTGAGAGTCTTTCACAAGGCTGCAATTTAGGTGTCTGCTGAGGCTGCAGTTATTTCAAGACTAAATTGGAGGCAGATGTGCTTCCAGCCTCACTTGTGTGGCTGCTGGCAGGTCTCTGGTCCTCACTGGCTCTTGGCTGGGTGCCTCCCTCCATTCCTTCTTTTTTGTGCCTCCATATAGGGTAGAAGGCAGCAATGACAGCTGGTTTACCTCAGATTGAGTAAGCAAGAGAGGGGTGAGCTAACTGGAAGACACAGTAGCTCATAACATAATCTCAGAAGCGGCAGCTCATTCAATACTTTTTTTCAGTATCCTGCTTAGAGATGCTAGGTGGACCAGCCTACAGTAAGATGATGAATATCAAGAAGTAGAGATCTGTAGATCATCTTAGAGGCTGCCTATCACAGAAACATTACATCAATCTTTTTCGTGTTTTATTGCAACTTGTGTTGATGAATCTCTGTAATAAATAAAAGGAAGAACAAGAAAGGGAAGGCTTCTTGGAGGCAGTAACTGAGCAACATACTCCCCGACAAAAAAGGGTTGTTGAAGTAACTGTTACATAGAATATGAGCGAAAGCACCAGGTTAGAAATGGCCAGGTGTATCCTTTGGGATAGATGATAAGGAGCAGATACGGAGTCAAAGCTAATAGCACTGCAGAAGCAGGCAAGGGCCAGGTGCTGCAGAGCTGTACATGCCATACTGAGCAACTGGGCTTTATTTTGCAGGAGGTAATTTAAAAGATACATGGGGTTGGGATGATTAATGTTTTCTTGTCATCTTTATGAATATGATATTTGTGAAATTGTTAGTAAATAGCAAGTTGCTTTCACAGGAAATATCAGTAGAGTTGAAGTTATATATATATATTTGTTGTTCAGGTGGCCTGAAAAAAGGGATCTAACCACTAAATAGTTAATTAATCTAGTTTAAAATTACTATTAGAATTTTAAAATAATGACAAATCAGAGTCATTTTTAAATAAATTTTGGTGAGAAAAGCATATCATGTCTTTAAAATTTTTTTAGTCATCTTATAACAGTAAGTAATGTTTAAGCAGACAGAAGAAAAACATATATAAATGTCAAGCTTAGCCTCCCAATCGTTAGCAAAATTAATCTTCATCTCTTCTGTTATGAGAATTCTTTATATGAAGTCTTAGTCATAATCAGGAAAGTTCAATCTTAGCAGGTCCCTTAGCCTTAGAAGCACTGTCCCATGTTGTGGTTGATAATGTTTTCAAGGGGCAACAGAGATCAGTGAAATGTCCCTCTTTTTAAAATGCCTGAGAAACTGTGTTTGAATCCAATGGTGATTCATTTTATGGCTTCTTCAGTGACTTCATAAACTGTACATGTGTGCATCCCTATAAGCATGTGTATATGTGTGCGTGCGCACACACATACACATGTGCCCACACATATAAAGAAAAATACAAACCACTTTCAGGGCATAACCTCAGAATAGCTCAATACATCACTGGGAAGGTAGATTCTGACCTGCAAACTACCTTGCATTTTGCTATAAATATGATCATATCACCTTCAAATGAATGCCCAGGGTTACTTCTGAATATGTTTCCAATATGTGACATAAAACTTTTGGCAAACAGTTTAAATATTAATCCACACTTATAAATGTTTCTACTTCAGTTGTTAATGTTTTCATCATATAACTAGTTTACTTTGTTTCAGATTTTGAGGGTGCAAAAATAAGACAACATTTCTTTTTTGAAATTCAGATGATCAGCTATAGCACCTATCTCATAGTCAAGAAAATATCATCTTTCTGCTCTGGAATTTCCTCAGTCATAAAAAGATCAAGAATTCCTGGGCGTGTGCTCAAGTTAACTGGTCAATTCCTTGCTACAATTGCCTAGTAACTTGAAAACTAGAAATTCTAACCAATCTGCTAGTTGATTCTGTTGTCTGCTGGTTGCTCGTGCCTCTGCTGATGAAGTGTCTCTGTAGAAAACCAATAGTTCATCATGGAATGAAGCGGACATGTAGGATCTAGAGGTGTCTGAATTATGTTGCTCCTACTCAACTCTCAGAGTTTCTCAGGGAGGGAAGAAGATGAGAATAACATCTCTCTCTCTCCAGGGAGATTAAGCACTTCAAGTCTAAACCCTCTTGGTAACAGCTCTAGCACATATTCTTAGCTATTTTTCAGTAGCATATGTACAGTGCAGAGGTAATTAGCTACAGCCACTCACTATTGCTTGACTCAGACTCCATCATGCACCTCTAGAGCATCAGTTGTAAACTTACAGGCCCACGAAGATAACAGATGCAAGAAGCAGGCCTGGTGAGATCTGGTATAAAGTGAAGAGCTCTCGCCCCACCCTAGCTCATTGTTATTGTGTGAGAATGAAGGCCCAAGTTACATGTTATTGGATTTTTTAAGAGAAACTAAACATTCTGGTTTTTATGTAAAATCTTCTGTATTCAATGTTGACAGCTAACTTGTATATTTAAAAACCCAGTGGAGACCAGGTGTCGTGGTTCACACCTTTCATCCCAGCACTTTAGGAGGCCACGATGGGAGAGTTGTTTGAGCCCAGGGGTTTGAGGCCAGCCTTGGCAAAATAGTAAAACTCTGTCTCTCCAAAATTAAAAAAAAAAAAAATAGCCAGGTGTGTTGGTGCATGCCTGCAGTCCCAGCTACTTGGGAGGCTGAAGCAGGAGAATTACATGAGCCCAGGATGTTGAGGCTCTATTGAGCCATGATCACACCAATGCACTCTAGGTTGGGTGACAGAGCGAGGTCATCTCAAAAAAAAGAGAAGAAAAGAAAAAATAAAACAAAGAAATAAACAACAAACAAACTCTACGGAGATGTGGCTAGGAAGGACTATTGGCTCCTTCAGCAGATTCTAGTGTTTTGTGTATCACCGCAACTGCCTTTCTGGGGTCTTGGGGTGCTTTCCAGACTCTATTCTCCTGCCCTGTTACAAGGTATTTTTATATCTGCTTCCCTTGCATAGTTGGCAGCAAGTAGCCAAAATCTGAGAATGGAAAGGAAAAAGAAAAAGGGTAGAAAAAAAGGTCTTGCTGGATTTACTTACCTATGAAATATTTATGTCTAGAACAGTGCTTGGCCCAAAGTGCCCACTCATCTGTGGCTTGTTTTTCACTTTCTTCATCATGTCATTAGAAGTCCAAAACAAAGATGTCATCAAGATCGCTGACTAGAGGCACCTAGCATGTGTCTCCTCTACAAAGAAGGACAAAAATAACAAGTATGAATAGATAACTGCAAGTTGAACAAAGTCTCTAGGGGAGAACAATGGAATTTAATGATGAAGTGACAAAGACCCCCTGAGGCATGGAAACTCAGGATGGCAGCAAAAAGAGGGAAGCAAAGTACCTGGCCAGGATCTATTTAGAGCCAAGCATTCCCATTGTGACAAATGGGTGAGTGGGAGATCCCCAGCCGTTCACATCCCACCATGGAAGCCTGTAAATCTAGGCTGCAGAAGAGCCTTACTATCCTCACAGGCCCTGAGTCCAGTGGAGGGAGGTTCCTGGAGTCCAGGTGACTATATTACCATAAAGATAGAATACACACTTGGCCCTCTTACTTCCTAGGACCCAGGATGCTGTAGTATAACACCATTTTTAGGATGGAGCCCCTACCAGACAGCATCCTGCCCAGGGGGCCAGTTACCTCTGCATCTGCACATCCTTGGGGCTCCACTGTTATCCCACCATACCCACACAGAAGACTGCAGGGCCACAGCTCCAGCTAGATTCAGTGGTGCAGCT
Organism: Gorilla gorilla gorilla; assembly: GCF_029281585.2. Lineage (NCBI taxonomy): Eukaryota > Metazoa > Chordata > Mammalia > Primates > Hominidae > Gorilla > Gorilla gorilla. Next base: position 169,952,971 of record NC_073228.2, read on the forward strand.
GTGAACCAGGCTCTTAAGCCCACATAGTGCTCTGCATCCCAGATAACAGGTGGTCCAGCACAGCAGGGAGGATATCCTCAAGATAGAAGTTGTAGATGCACACATCCCAAGAACCTGAGAGCCAACAGCCTGGCATCTGACTCTGCTGGTGACCACACTACCTTCAGTAGTAGAACTACTTTACACCTGTGTTCCCACTTGGGGCCTGAGGATCAGTCCATCTAGGTCCCACCAATGCTGCAGGTGACCGTACCCATTCCAGGGGCAGAGCTGTCACATGTGTACCCCCCAGGGTCCCAAGGATTCACATACCCAGGACCTGCTACAGACATTGACCCCACCTACCACAGTGGCAGATTTGCTAATCATCATGCACTCTGCATAGAGCCCAAGGACTGGCCCACCCAAGGCCTGCTGTTGCTGGTAACCTTGTCCACTCCTGCGGCAGAGCTGCTAAATGCCTTCACAGTGGCTCAAGCCCACCTGCTGGTCTCTGTAAGGTTAGCTGGGAGTAAGGATGAGTAGACCCAAAGTCAGGCAAGCAAGTTTTATTAACCTGCCAGCCTGCTCCACAGTAGACAGAGGAGGCAGCCCGGCTTACAGGCTGCTGTGGGGTTTTATAGAGTAAGGGGCTAAGTTGGGGTGGGGGAAACTGAGTAGGATTGCAGGTGTTTCAACCATTTCCTGGAAATGTTTTTGCCTGCTCAGTTATGCAAGGTGGGCAGATGTCTTAACCGCATCCTGGAACTGTTTACCAGTTCTACTGAAAGTCTTGCACAAGCGGCTGTAAAATAAGGTGGGCAGGGGCGGCGTTTGTAGTTGGTCACAAAGGACTGTATTGTTAGGGTCATGGAGCGAGGAGGAGGGGTAGCTTGCATCTCTAACATTCCAGGCTTTAATAGGTGATAAAGGAAGAGGGGCGAGGTTATCGTCTAACTGCTTCTAGCTGAAGAGGGGCGGCGTGCAAGGGGAAAGGCTAGGGAGGTTGGGGGATGGTTGTTCTTGAAGCCGCCGGTATTCCTGAAGAAACAGCATATCTCATACTGTCCCGTGGGTGAAGGCTTTAATGAGGTTCTGTAAAACCTGGGTAAGGAGATGTTTGAAGCGGGGTCCAGAAGCTAAGAGAAGGATGGTTATAGCTGGGCCAAGGAAGAGTAGCAGCTAGGGAGCCCAAGAGCTAAGGGAGCATGAGGTCCAGAGGGACCAGGTAGAAGATGTGCTTTTGTTTTTCCGTTTTCTGTTTTTTTTTTTTTGGCTTGGTCTTTGAGTTTTTTGACTGCATCTTGCACTAGGCCTGATTGAGATAAAAGCAGCACTGTTCATCTAGAAAGATGCAGAGCCCTCTTTTTTCAGCAGTGAGCATATTAAGGCCTCTGCGATTTTGAAGGACAACTGCTGCTAAGGAGTCTATTTGTGATTGGAGGGTTGAAACAGTGTTAGCTAAGTCTTCTAAACTGTCTGTAAGATCTTGTGGGAAGGAGCGATAGTAAGTGAGGGAAGTAGAAAGCCCGGCCACTCCGGTTCCAACTGCAGTAGTAATTCCTAGCCCTGTTAGGAGGGGTATTAACTGAATGGCCCTGCGTTGGCACACTTGAGTTTTTACAGGGATTGGTAGGCTTTGGTTTCCAGGGACAATGTCGATTTTGGGGCTTAGAAAAACTAGAGTACAGTTACCAGTCCAGTTGGTAGAGAAGTAGAGATAGAGAGAGGTACTGCACAGGAAGAATATGCCTTGGCTGGGTAAGCAGAATTGGCTGTGTATATTAAAAAGGTGTGTAAGCTTGTGGTCTTTGTATATCCATGCTCCTAGGGTGCTTGCCAAGGCAGCTGCGATGAGTGGCTGTAAGGGGGTATTAGGAGACAGTTGAGTTGAATCTGGATTTGTGTTTTCCCAGTGGAGGAGAAATTGTTTTGTATCTACCAGGAGTCTTTTGTTACCATTTAATAAAGGGATTAGAAGACATTCATTTATGGTTGGGGGATGGGCCTCAGAGGGGGATGGAGTCCAGGGTTGAAGGGATAAGCAGGGTAAGTGCCTTCCATTGTAGTATCCTGAGTTGAAGTTTTGTAGTAGAGTGGTGTTAATTTTGGGGGGACCAGAAAAGCACATGGTAACCCGGAAAATGGGAAGGTTAGTATGGTCAATTGGGCCTTGGAGTTGCAGAGTGAAATTGCAGTGGTTTGAAGGTAGGTGTCCTAGGAGGTGACCTGAGAGTAGGTGGCGTTGGATGCATAGAGGAGCTTGGGAAGTTAAGAAGGTGTTGGTGGTTTATAGGACTGAGGATAGGCTTTGTATGGTTGGTATTAGGGCTAGATTATCAAAATAGGGGCACATTAGCAGAACTGCTTGCCCTGTTGTGGTGAGGGGTTTGTTTGTTTCGGAATAGGAATAGGAGAGACTTATTAAGGACTGTAAATCTGGGTATTGGTAGGGTCTGCTTAGCTCATAATGGTGGTGGAAAGTTATTTGAGTAAAAACCCAGTCACGGGTTGAAGCAGGAATTGTGGTGTAGGCTGTGTAGTTGATAGGTAAAAGCAAAGCCAGTAGTTGTCAGCTAGGGTGGGCTTGGACTATTGTAATAAGGCATGGGTAAGATTTAGGATTTTGTGAAGGTAATTAGGCATTGATGGAGGAAGGAGAGCTAGAGTGTGGGGGAGTAGGAGGGGTAGACAAAGAGTAAGTAGAAAAGTAAATAAGTGCATTTCATCTGGGGAGAAATCACACAAGACACCTTGGAAGAGAAGGTCATTTATCCACTCTAAAAGAGAGTCAAAAGTGGGAGCTTGGGGATAAACCAAGAGCTATCTTGGCAAACGGAGGTGAGGAAGAGGGTAAAACGGCAATATAGGCATGGGCAGGGCGTTTAGAGGTGGTAGTTATTTGTTATAGACTGTGATTCCAATTATGAGGATAATTAACAGGCAAAGGGTTAGAGTGACTGCGATTTTTTGCCTGATACTCCACTTGGAAGGTGCTACAGCGTATAATCCTACTGCAAAGAGTATGGTTAGTATGCCCCTTATTGCAATGGTGGTATAGTGAAAGACTTCCATTAGAGAAGGTAGGGGTAGAAGTAGGGAAGATGTTAAACATTAAATTTGGTGTTACTTATCTTTCATATCTTTAGGTAGAGAGGGGTTCTTCTGAAACAGGAGTGAGGCAAAGTCAGGTTGGTCCCAGAGGAGCACTGAGGTATTTGCGAAGGACGATTGGCGGATCAGTTGTGAGTGGGTCAGCTGTAGGAGCCCTTTTTAATCTGGAAAGATGGTACCAAGAGTATGTCCTGAGAGTTTGGCTGCACTGGGGGTTGTGAGAATAACCTGGAAAGGGCCTTCCCACTTGGGCTTGAGACTTGTCAGGTTGAAGGTTTTTAGGAAAACATGTTCTCCTGTTAGGAGAGTCTGGTCGGTGGGGCCTTCGTGGGGTTTTGGGAGAGCTTGGTCTGCTTGTTCACGGAGGAGATGGCAGATAAGGGAGAGCGTGGGGAGGTATTCTCCTGAGAATCAGATGGGGATCTGTTTTGTAGGAGAGGCGTCCATACATTAATTCTAATGGGCTGAGGAAGGAGGGTGCCCTTGAACTGGCTCTAATGCAGACTAGAACTATGGGCAGAAGAGAAGACCAGGGTTTCTGGACTTCAAGAGTGAGTTTGGTTAACTACGCTTTGATAATTCCATTTGCCCTTTCAACTTTTCCTGGTGGCTGGGGTCAGTATGGGATATGGAGGCACCACTGGACACTTAGGGACTGAGAAATCTGTTGGGTAATTTGGGAGATGAAGCAAGGGCCATAGTCTGATTGTATGGAGTGAGGGAGACCAAATCTAGGGATAATTTCTGCTATAAGAATTTGGGTGACTACTGCAGCCTTTTCTGAAGAGGTTGGAAATGCTTCTACCCACCCAGAGAAGGTGTCTATAAGAGTAAGAAGAAATTTTGTTCTTTTGATGGGAGGCATGTGGGTGAAGTCTACCTGCCAGTCTTCCCCTGGGCTTCTTCCTCTGAGCTGAAGTGTAGGGATGGAGGGAGAGTGGAGGGCCCCTTGGGAGGAAGTAACAGAGCATATACGACAGTTGGAGGTTATGTCTTTTAGTGAGGTGAATAAGTGGGGAGAGGAGAAATAAGGGCAAGGAGTAGGTACAGGAAGTGTGCACTGATATGAAAAGATTGGTGCAAAATGTTATAATTTCTTTGGTTTGCTCTTGGGGGAGGACAAGCTTTTGATTTTTGACTATCCAATCCCCTTGGAGGGAGGCTCCTTGCTGTAGTAGCAAAGCTTTTTCAGTGGGAGAGTACTTGGGTTGGATTGCCAGGGTAATGAGGAGAGGGGCAGGGACAGAAGAAAAGGAGACTTCTTTTGCTGCCTCATCAGCCTTTCTGTTTCCTCTGGAGACCTCATCTGACCCTGTGTGATGCCCTCTACAGTGTATAACTCCTGTTTTAGCGGGGAGGTGGGCAGCCTGAAGGAGTTGGTAAATAAGGGGGCCGTTAGTGATGAGGGTTCCTTTGGCAGTAAGGAATCATCTCTCTTGCCAGATGGCAGCATGGGAATGAAGAATTTGGTAGGTATATTTGCAGTCTGTGTAAGTGTTGACTCATTTGCCTTTGGAAAGGGTTAGGGCCCTGGTGAGAGCTATGAGTTCTGCTTTTTTGAGGAGGTTCCTGGGGGTAGGGGTTTGGCTTCAATTACTCAGTCAAGAGAAAGAACTGCATATCCAGCAATTTTTGGGGAGCCAGTGGGCCCAGAAGAGGAGCCATCTATGAATAGTTTGTCACTAGGGTTGGTGAGAGGCTTGGAGGAAATGTTTGGGAAATGTGGCTGTATGTGGTCCAGGATGTCAGTGCAAGAAAGAGTAGGGGGAAGAGGATATGGGAAGTAAGGATGCTGGGTTGAGGGGAGCACTTTTGGCAAGGCTGAATTCTGGATTTTTAATAAAGAGGGCATGGAGTGATTGAATTTGGGAAGGAGAGAGGGAGCTTAACACCCAAGAGGAGAGGAGATCCTGTAAGTGCTGAGGACTGTGGACAGCGGCGTTTTGGCTGAATGTCAGTTTTTTGCTTTCCAGAGCTAAAACGGCCACTGCTGCCAATGCTCTAAGACAGGTTGACCACTCTTTGATGGTATTGTCTTATTGTTTAGAGAGATGCGCTATAGGGGCAAAGAAAGGAGCATCTCCTTTCTGTTGTCCTAAGACACTGAGGGCTATCCTCCAGCTTTCAGCGATATAGAGAATGAAAGGTTGGGAGATATCAGGTAAGGACAGGGCTGGTGTGGTGACAAGAGCAGTTTGGAGTTTATGGAAACTGAGAAGTATGTTATGTAAGGGGCTTAGGGGTTCATTGAGGTGGCTTAGGGGTTCATTGAGGGCTGCTTCATAGAGGGGGTGAGCTAGGAGGGCAAAGTTGGGAATCCATATCCTAAAGAAACCTGCCAGTCCTAAGGAAGAGAGAATTTCATTTTTTGAGGAAGGTGGAGGCAGGCTGTCTATTAAGGCTGCCGGTGCTGGGGTCATGGCTCATGCCCTGAGGGAGAGTTGGACTCCCACGTGTGTTACTGTTCGGTTGGATAGTTGTGATTTGAAGAGGGAGACCCTATATCCTTTGCTAGCAAGAAAGTTTAGAAGGCTAATAGTGTGAGTTTGAGCATCTTCTAGGGACGGGCTGCAAAGAAGGAGATCATCTACGTATTGAAGGAGACCACTGGGGGCAAGGTCCAAGGAGGTGAGGTCTTGGGCTAGAGCTTGTCTGAGGAAGTGAGGGCTGTCCCTGAAGCCCTGAGGGAGAACAGTCCATGTGAGTTGTTGTGATTGAAGGGTCTCAGGATCAGTCCAGGTGAAAGCAAAGAGGTTTTGGGAGTCAGGGTACAGGGGAATAGAGAAGAAGGCATCCTTTAGGTCAATGGTGGTGTAGTTGGTGGTATTGGAGGGAATAAGGGAGAGGAGTGTATAAGGATTGGAAACTACTGGGTGAATGGGAAGGACTGCCTGATTGATAGCCCAGAGGTCTTGGACTAGTCGGTAAGAGCCATCTGACTTTTTAACAGGAAGGATGGGGGTGTTATATGGAGAGTGAGTTGGTCTAAGAAGACTGCATGAGCAGAGCTTGTTTATAATGGGTTGTAGGCCTTTTTGGTGGGTGAGAGAGATGGGGTATTGGGGTACATTGGGAAACTTGGAGGGGTCTTGGATTATGATGGGGTCATGGTGAGCAGCTAGGGATGGGGTGGTGGAGTCCCACACCACTGGGTTAATGAGCGAGGTGGAAAGCGGGTACTGGGGAGAGGGGTCGGGTTTGGACTGGTGGAAAGGAGCAGGAGGGACTCTGGTTGAGGGAGGCAGGAAAAGGTGATAGAAGCCTTAAATTTGGCTAAAAGATCTTGGCCTAGAATGGGGGTAAGGCAGCGAGGCATGATAAGCGTGATAAGGAAAGAGTGTGAGAAAATGGTATTAAACAGGGAAAAAGACAGGGGTCCGGTGGCACACGGATTGGAGACAAGTCCATCAGCTCCCACAACTGAGACCTGAGAGGGATGAGTTGGTCCTGCAAATTCAGGTAAAGCTAAATAGGTGGCCCCAGTATTGATTAAGAAAGAGATAGGCTTACCTGCTACTAGTAGGATTACCCTGGGCTCTGATGCCATGATGGAGGAGGGGTTTGGTGTCCCTGGGCCCTGTCAGTCTTCAGTGGCCAGGCCGAGGAGCTGTGGGAGTGTGAGGGATTCTTCACTCTTCGGTTTGATGAGGGGACAGCGGGTCGGGGGTGGGGGCAGGCTTTTCTGTTCACCTGTTAAGAGAGCAGTCAGAGTTCCAGTGGCCTGTCTGTTGGCAGACTGGGCAGGGGCTCTTCAGTACTCATGGGTTAGGACACACCTGTGACCAATGGCCTTCTTTGCCACACTTAAAGCAGACCCCAGGAGGAAGACTGCTTTTGGGTCTTTTGTGCCCTTGGGTGCTATTGCCAGGTTGGCAAATAGCTGTGGCTAGTAGCTGGTATTTGGCATGATCTCGTTGGGCCTTTTATTTTTTCCTGCTCATCTCTATTATTAAAGACTTTCAAAGCCAGGTTGAGAAAGTCTTGTTGTGGGGTTTGAGGGCCTTCTTCAGCCTTTTTGAGTTTTCACCAGATGTTGGGAGCTGATTGGGAGATAAAATGGGTATAAAGAACTATAGTGCCTTCTCAGGAAGCAGGATCGACATGGGTGTATTTTTGGAGAGCCTCTACAAGGTGGGAGAGAAATTCAGTGGGATTTTCATCTGCCCTCTGGGAAATCTCTTTGAGTTTTTCAAAATTTATAGCTTTATGGGCAGCTTTGTTAAGGACTGCAATGAGGCAAGTGACCATATGGTTATGGGGTGCTCACCCTGGGACCTGTCGGTTGGTATTCCCAGGAAGGCTCTTTTCAGGGAACTGCCACGGCCCCTACTGTAGCAGGATTGGCAGAGAGAAGGGTGATTGTGGAGGGTGAAGAAAGCCTAAACATAAGGAATTTCAGACCATTTCTCATGGCAATAACAAAAATTAGTCTAAGTCCCTGAGTATATTGAAATTGAAGGTACCATTTTCAGGCAACTGGGAGTCATTGTCTAATTTATATTCTGGCCAAGCTGTATTACAGTAGAAAATAAGTCTTTTGGGATGAACCTCTGAACAGAGGCCGAGAGTGTTAAGATTGCGAAGGAGGCACCCCAGGGGTAATCTTAGACGGAGTAGATTGAGAGGCTCCCATACTGAATGGAATGGGGGGCGGTAGAGGAAGAAGAGACGTCCAATGACAAGGACGGTGGGAGACGGCGTCCGCTGTCCCACGGGCCTTGCCTAGGAGGAGGGAGGTAACCACTGAGTCAGGTGTCCCTGAAATGGAGGAACCGGAGGCCCAGATGCTGGGAGGAAGCCCTTGGCCCAGGGCTGGGTCTTTTGGGCAAATAGGGATGTTCAAGCATTCTGGATAAATGGCAAGAGTCTCTCTTATCCCTGTGCAGGCTTTGATGATAAATGGAGTCACCTACAATGGGAGGGTCTGAGAAATCTTCCAGGTCTTCAGCAGGTTCGGGAAGGGGGGATGGCCAGGAGAGGGGGAAAGGCACTGAGACTCTAATGCACCATGATGAGTAAGCCTGGGAGGAGGGAGGGAGGAAGAGGGAGGGAGAGAGAGAGAGAGAGGTGAGCCCGGGAGGATAGAGGGAGCAAGAGGGAGAGAAAGAGAGACAGAGAGAGAGAGAGAGAGAATGAGTCGTCTAGGGACACCTGGCCAGAGCCTACCCCCTCCCGGGTTTCAGCACCAAAATGTAAGGTTAGCTGAGAGTAAGGATGAGTAGACCCAAAGTCAGGCAAGCAAGTTTTATTAACCTGTCAGGCTGCTCCACAGTAGGCAGAGGAGGCAGCCCCACTTACAGGCTGTTGTGGGGTTTTATAGGGGCTAGGTTGAGGTGGGGGAAACTAAGTAGGATTGCAGATGTTTCAACCATTTCCTGGAAATGTTTTTGCCTGCTCATTTATGCAAGGTGGGCAGATGTCTTAAACACTTCCTGGAACTGTTTACTAGTTCTACTGAAAGTCTTTCACAAGCGGCTGTAAAAAAGCGCTGAGGGGTAGTTTGTAGGTGGTCACAAAGGACTGTATTGTGGGGATCATGGAGTGAGGAGGAGGCGTAGTTTGGATCTGCAGCAGTCTCCACCCTCAGCAAAACCATGCCACACCCTCCACAAACAACTGCACTATAAGACCCTGAGGTACTTGCAGACACTATTGACTTTTATTGCAGCCAAAGAAATCACTTAGAGACTACATTGTTATGTTTACACCAAACCAATGCCAAAGCAATCTATACAGCCAACATTATAGGACATGTCCACAGGGAAAAGTCTTTTTTCTAAAAAAGCTACTTCGTAAGAATAGAAGATGGGGCTATGCAATGAGATGCACAGATGTCAATGTAGGGACAAAAGCAACATGAAAAAGCAAGAGGAAATAATTCTTCCATAGGAACACAATAATTCTTCAGTAACAGAATACAAAGAAAAGGAAATCTATCAAATGCCTGCAAACAAATTAAATGATTTTTAAGGAAACTCAGTCAGCTACAAAAGAATACAGATAGATAATTCAACAAAATCTGGAAAATAATTCATAATCTGAATCAAAAATTTAACCAAGAGATAGATATCATTAAAAAGAACCCAGCACAAATCTTGGAACTGAAGAATTCAATGAATAATTTAAAAAATGCACTTCAGAGCTTTAACAATTGACTAGATCAAAGAATAAAGAATTTTTGATTCTGAAGACAGGTATTATGAAATGACCCACTTAGGTAAAAAGAAAAAAAGAAAAGATTAAACAATATAAAATGAGACTTATAGAACAACATTAAGCAGACAAGAATTCACATTATGAGCATTTTAGAAGGAAAGGAGATGGAAAAAAAGGCATAGAAAACCTATTTAATTAAATTATAGCTGAAAAATTCCCAAGGCTTAGAGGAGATATGGACACTCAGATCCAGGGAGCTCAAAAATCCCCAAGTAAATTCAATCCTACAAGGTCTCTGCTAAGCCACATTAAAGTCAAACCATCAAAAGTCAAAGACAAAAACAGGGTTTTAGCAAGAGAAAAGCATCAGGTCACAGAAAGGGGGATCCTCATCAAAAAAACAAAAAAAATTCTCAGTTGAAACCTTACAGACCAGGAGAGAATGGCTTGATATATTTAAGGTGCTGAAAAAAAAATATCGTTGGCCAAGAATGCTATACTCAGCAAAGCTATCCTTAAGAAATGAAGGAGAAATAAAGTCTTTCTCACACAAGCAAATACTAGGCAAATTCATCACCACAAGACTGCCCCTACAAGAAATACTCAAGAGAATTGTACATCTGGAAACAGAAGGATGATAACTACCATAAGAAAGCACACAAGAAAAATATTCACTGGTAGATCAGATACATGAATGAGAAAGAGGAAAAAATCAAATATCATCACTACAGAAAATCACTAAACCACACAAATAAACAATGAGAGAGAGAGAGAGAAGAAAGAAAGAAAGAAAAGAAAAGAAAAGAAAGAGTGAGTAAGTGTGGAAGGGAGGAAGGGAATACAAATCTACCAAAAAACAATTAGTAAAATGGCAAGAGTTAGTTCACATCTGTCAAAACACCTAGAATGTAAACAGTTTACACCCCCAATTAAAAGATATAAACTGGCTGAATGAAAACATCCAACTATATGCTGTCTTCAATAAACTCACTTCATCTATAAACACATGGCCTGAATGTGAACAGATGGGAAAAGATGTTCTACACAAATAGAAATAAAAAATGAGCATGAGTAGTTATATTTATATCAGATAAAACAGACTTTAATAATTTATTAAAGAGACAAAGAAGGTAATTATATGGTGATAAAGGAATCAATTCAGTGAGAAGATATAATAATTGTAAATAGATTTATACCCAACACCAGATATATAAAACAATTACCATTAGAGCGAAAGGGAGAGATACTTCCCAATGCAATAATAGTTAGGAACTTAAACACCTTACTCTCAGCATTGAAGAGGTTGCCTAGATTTAAAAAATCAGCAAAGACACATTGGCATTTAAACTGCATAGCCCAAATGGATTTAACAGACATTTATAGAGCATTTCACTGAAAAGCTGCACAGAGTACACAGTTTTCTTACCAGTACATGGAACATTCTCCAGGATAGACCATATTTTAGGACACAAAACAAGTCTCAACAAATTTTTAAAAATCAAAATCTCATCAAGTATCTTCTCAGACCACAATGGGGTAAAACTAGAAATCAATAGAGAAATTTTGAAAACTGTACAAATACATTATTTATTTATTTATTTATTTATTTTTGAGATGGATACTCGCTCTGTCACCAGGCTGGAGTGCAGTGGTGCGATCTCGGCTCACTGCAACCTTCACCTCCCAGGTTCAAGCGATTTTCCTGCCTCAGCCTCCTGAGTATCTGGGACTATAGATGCGCACCACCATGGCCAGCTAATTTTTGTACTTTTAGGAGAGATGGGATTTCACCATGTTGGCCAGGATGGTCTCGATCTCTTAACCTTGTGATCCGCCCACCTCAGCCTCCCAAAGTGCTGGTATTATAGGCATGTGCCACTGCTCTCGGCCAATTAATTTTTTTTTTATGGAGATATGGGGTCCCTTTCTTTGTCCTAGACTACTGGCCTCAAGCCATCTTCCCACCTTGACCTCCTAAAATACTGAGATTACAGGTATGAGTCACTGTGTCTGACCATCATGGAAATTAAACGACATGCTTCTGAATGACCAAAGAGTTTATGAAGAAATTAAGAAGAAAATAAAACAAATTTCTCAAGACATGAAAATAGAAACACAACATACCAAATCCCACGTAATACTGAAAAAGCAATGCTAAGGGGGAAGTTCATAAGATTAAATGCCTACATCAAAATTAGAAATATTTCAAATAAGCTATCATTACATGTCAAGAAACTAGAATAAAAAGAAGAAACAAAAATCAAAATTATTAATAGGAAAGAAAGAATTGAGATCAAACAGAAACAAAATAAAGACTTAAAAAATACAACAGATCAATGAAACAGAAAGTTGGTTTTTGTAAAGACAAGAAAAGTTGAAAACCATTTGTTACACTAAGGAAAAAAGAGGGAAGACCCAAATAAATAAAATTAGAAGAAGAAAGGAGACATTAGAACTGATGCCTCAGAAATACAAAAGATCATGAGAAACTATTATAAACAACCGTACACCAACAAATTGGGAAACCTAGAGAAAATAGATAAATTTTTAGACACGTATATCCTATCAAGGTTGAATGAAGATGAAATAGAAAACCTAACCATACTGATAAGGAGTCACAAGATTAAATCAGAAATAAAGTCTTCCAACAAAAAGAAGCCCATGAGCAGAAGGCTTTACTGCAGAATTGTAGGAAACTTTTAAAGAATAACTAATACCAATTCTGAAACTACTCCCAAAATTTGAAGAGGAGGGAATTCTTTCTTACTTATTTGATGAAGCCAGAATTCCTTTGATACCAAAATCACACAAGGACACAGCAGCAGCAGAAACAACAACAACAACAAAAACTACAGGCCAATATTCCTGATGAGCATAGGTGCAAAATTCTCAACAAAATACTAGCTAACTGAATTCAATAATTCATCAAAAAGATTATACACAATGATCAACTGGGATTTATCCTAAGGATGCAAGGATGGTTCAACATACATAAATCAATAGATGTAATACATCACATCAATAGAATGAAGTGCAAAGACCACATAATCATTTCAATAGATGCAGAAAAAGCATCTATTTGACAAAATTTAACATTAACATCCTCTCATGATAAAAATTCTCAATAAATTAGGTAGGAATACTAGAAGGAACATACCCCAACACAATATAGGCCATATATGACAAACATCATAGTGAATGGGGAAAAGTAGAAAACTTTTCTTTAAGAACTATTATATAACAAGACAAGAATGCCTACTTTTACTGCTCTTATTCAACATGTCTTTGGAAGTTCCAGCCAGAGTAATTAGACAAGAAAAAAAAATAAAAGGCATCCAAATTGGAAAAGAGAAAGTCAAATTTTCCCTGTTTGCAGATAACATGATCTGTATATATTTAAAAAAACCCTGAAGACTCCACCAAAAACCTCTTAGAGCTGATAAACAAATTCAATAAAATCAAAATATAAAAATTATAATATTTCTATATACCAGTAATAGACTACCTGAAAAAAAATCAAGAAAGCATTTTTATTTAAAATAGCTACCAAAAAAAAGCCTGGAAATAAAATTAACCAAGGAGGTAAAAGATCTCTACAATGAAAAATATAAAACACTGGTGAAAGAAACTGAAGAGGACACCAAAAAATGAGAAAACATGTTATATTCATTAATTGAAAGAATTAATATTGCCAAAGTGATCACACTACCCAAAGTTATATACAGAGTCAGTGCAATCTCTACCATGATGCCAATTGCATTCTTCAGAGAAGTAGAAAAAAACACAAAATCAAAAAACAAAAAAATTGTGTTTAGAATCACAAAAGACCATGAATAGTCAAAGCAATCCTCACTAAGAACAGTCAGAGGCATCACACTACCTGACTCCAAAATATACTAAAAAACCATAGTAATCAAAACAGCATGGTACTGGTATAAAAACAGACAAACAGACCAATAGAACAGAATAGAAAACCCAGAAATAAAGCTACATATTTACAGCAACTGATTTTTAACAAAGGCATTAAGAATATACATGGGGGACAGGACAGCCTCTTCAGTTGATGTGCTGGGAAAAGTAGATTTCCATATATACGGAAATGAAACTAGACTCCAATCTCTCACTATATCCCAAAATCATTCAAAATGGATTAAGAACTTAAATGTAAGACCTGAAACTATAAAATTACTAGAATAAAGCATAGAAGAAATGCTTCAGGACACATATCTGGGAAAGGATTTTATAGATAAAACTTCAAAAGCACAGGCAGCAAAACTAAAAATAGATCGATGGGATTATATAAAACTAAAAAAGCTTCTGTGCAGCAAACAAAACAACAGAGTGAAGAGACAACCCGTAGAATGGAAGAAAATATTTGTAAACTATTCCTCTGACAAAAGATTAATGTTCAGAATATACATGGAGATCAAACAACTAAACAGTAAAAGAGCAAATAACCCAATTTTAAAATGGGCAAAGGATCTGAATAGACATTTTTCAAAGGAAGACATACAAATGACCAACAATTATATGAAAAATTCTCAACATCACTAATCATCAGGGAAATTCAAATTAAAACCACAGTGAGATATCTTGTCACCCTAGTTAGAATGGCTATTATCAAAGAGACAGAAATAACAAATGTTGGCAAGGATGCAGAGAAAGAGGAACTCTTATACACTGTTGGTGGGAATATAAATTAGTACGGCCATTATGGAAAACAGTATAGAGGTTTCACAATAAAACTAAAAATAGAATTACCATACTATCCAGTAATCCTACTGTTTGGTATTTATGTAAAGGAAAGGAAATTTGTATATATAAGAGATATGTGCACATGCTTATTGCAACACTACTCATAATAGCCTAGGTATGGAATCAATCTAAATGTCCATCAACAGATGAATGAATAAAGAAAATGTGGTATATATATACACAATGAAATACTATTCTTTCATTAAAAAACAATGAAATTCTATCATTTACAGAGACATGGATGAACCTGGAGGACATTATGTTAAATGAAATACCCCAGACAGAAAAATAAATAATACATGTTCTCACTCAAATGTGGGGACTAAAAAAGTTGAGCTCATAGAACTACAGAGTAGAATTTTGTTTACTAGAGGCCGGGAAATGTAGGAAGGATGCGGGGTAGAGAGAATTGTGTTAATGGATACAAAATTACAACTAAATAGCAAGAATAACTTCCAGTGTTCTATAGCACTGTAGGGTAACTATAGTTAACGTTAATTTATTATGTATTTTCAAACGGCTAAAAGAGAAGATTTTGAATGTCCCCAACACAAAGAAATAATAAATATTTGAGGTGATGCTTATGCCAATTATCTTGATTTGGTCATTACACGTCATATATGTAACAAAATATTATACTCTATCTCATAAATATGTCCAACCATGTCATGTCAGTTAAAAAATTTTTAGGAAGTAATGAAGACCTGCTCCCTCAACATCTATGAAAGCCATTCAAAACATATCTTTAAGATAAATATGACCAATAGATCTTAAAACTGTGTACCTGATTTCAGTACCTACTCATTTTGAGGGTAAGACTAAAGAAAAGAATCCGAGCTTTTATTGTTTTTTTTTGTTTTTGTTTTTGTTTTTGTTTTTCTTAGAGATCTTCTTGACTGTTACACAAATTGCTGTACCTCTTCCCTAATAGCCTTACTACCCTAGTGTGGTTATGAATAGGGGAGTGCATTGTTAAATATTGTCACATTCTTCCCTTAGAATAATTGATTTCTATTCAACTGGCATTTTACAGAACAATTTCTCTAGCTTTACTTACAAAAGTAACTGTCAAATTCCACCTCACAGAATTCAGTTACAATAACTTTATTAGAAACATGCATTAATCAAACATAAAATCAAAGATAACTCATACTTGAGACAGCAAGGTTTTCATAAAATCACTTTCTGTCCTAGAAGCAGATGTCTGAGACATTTTTGTTAATAAAGATCACTAGATATATACATCCTTACCAAAATAGAACATGTCCTATCATGCAATTTGAAAATAGATATAATCATTGTACTGTATTCCTCCTTTATATATCTTTCTCAAATTGTAAATTCTGAATTATTTCCTAGGGAAAAGAAAATGGGGAAATAGTAGGTTCATATTAGCAAAAAAAAGTAAAATTATTTAAAAAATTTAAATAGGTAGTAAAATTTCAAAATATACAATTGTGTTTCTGTCAACCAAAAAATATATGTATGTAAAAAAGGGGGAATTTAAATTAAAGCAGTTTTTTTTGTTTTTTTTTTTTTTGAGATAGTTTTGCTCTTGTCGCCCAGGCTGGAGTGCAGTGGTGAGATGTCAGCTCACTGCAACCTCTGCCTCCCAGGTTCAAGCAATTCTCTGGCCTCAGCCTCCTGAGTAGCTGGGATTACAGGTGCTATTGACTTCGTTCTTAGAATGGTTTAATTTCATGTAGAGTATGTGAAAAAAGAATTTAGAAAATCCTTTATTTTAACTTTATTGTTGAGAGACAAGTGAAGACTTGCCTTAGAAGTATTCTTTGATTTATAAAAGACAATATAAATGATTGTTTAAAAGCCATTCAGTTTTTAGGAGAAATTTGATTGCACGAATCCCCCTCTTTATCTCCTTCATTCACTCAACAGATATTTATCAAATGTTTTCTATATTCCAAACACTATAGTAGGTCCTGTTGAACAAATATAGATCTGGAGCCTATGAAGGAATTAGACCTGAACTCTAATGAAACTTGCAGTCTAATGAAAGAGACAGATATTAAACAAATAATTATATTAATGATGGGGCAAATGTTATGAAGATAAATGTATTAGTCTGTTTTCATACTGCTACAAAGAACTGCCTGAGGCTGGGTAATTTATAAAGGAAAGAGGTTTAATTGGGTCACAGTTCCACATGGCAGGGTAGGCCTCAGGAAACTTAAAATCATGGCAGAAGACAAAGGGGAAGCAAGCCACAATCTTCACAAGGCAGTAGGAAGGAGGAGTGCCCAGCAAAGGAAGAAGAGCCCCTTATGAAACCATCAGATCTTGTGAGAACTCATTCACTATCATGAGAACAGTATGGGGGAAACCACCCCCATGATTCAATTACTTCATCTGGTCTCTCCCTTGACACGTGGGGGATTATGGGGACTACAACTCAGGATGAGATTTTGGGTGGAGGACACAGTGAAATCATATCAATAAATATGTCATGTTAAAGACACATAATGGAGGCTTGACTTTGTGGTGTTAAATAGGCTTGACTAAATGAGGAAGTGACAACTGAGCAGACATGTAAAAGATGAGTAGGTTGGGGCAGAATGGAATAGTAGTCTAGACTAACAGCACATGGAAAATCTTTCTGACAGGAGGGAGCATAACCACCACGGAGAACTGAAAAACAGCTAGTGAGACTTAAGCAGAGAGCAAGGGATAGAAAGTATGACTGGAAATGCATCAGAGAGGTTCATCAGAATACATTTAAAGCTGTTGAAGATGGGATCATTTAGGGCGACTGTATATAAAAAAAAGAAAGATGTCCCAGAATTGCCCTAAGACATGCCAGTCTGGGTAGAGGAGATTAATATTGCAAATGATAAAGAGCAACCAGACATAAAATCAAAGCATGAAAATGTAACGTCTAAGAGAATATAGAATCCAAGAGAGTTCAGTGTTTCTAAAAAGAGGAATTGATCAACAGTGCTGAATGCTGTTGAGGCAAAAAAAAAAAGGAGGACTGAAATAAGAGAAAACTGGAAATTGTCAGTGATTAGTTTGATCCAGAATGGAGACAGAAAACAAATTAGAATGAGTTGAGGAAAAAGTAAAAAGTGAATAAATGGAGGCAGAAAATATAGACAGCTCTCCTTCGAAGTTGGTTTTAAAGCATTTGACTGGTTGAGTAATGGGAGTGACTTGATTGTGTATTTAAAAAAAATAAGTTATTGTCTTAGTACATTCAAGCTGTTATAACAAAATGCCGTAAGTTGAGTAGCTAATGAATAGAAATATTTTCTTAGGGTTCTAGAGGCTGAAATATCCAAGATCAAGGATGCTAGCAATTTTATGTCTACTGAGTTCCTGCTTTTATTTATTTTTTTTTTGTTTTTATTTTTGTTTGGTTTAACATAGACGGTTCCTTCTCACTGTGTTCTTATATGGTGAAAGGGCACACAAGCTCCCTCTTTTATAAGGGTACTAATCTCGTTCATGAGAGCTCTGCCGTCATGATCTAATCATCCCCCAAAAGTCCCACCTCTTAATACTATTGCATTGGGAATTAGGTTTCAACATGTGAATTTGGTGGGGGAAGGACACAAACATCCCAATAAAAACATATTCAAAAGAAGTGAAAATTGGTACTCAATAAATATGTACATACATGTTCATAATAGCACTATTCACAATAGCTAACAGGAAGAAATAGCCCAAATGTCCATCAGGGGATAATGAATAAAGAAATGGTTGTAAAAAATACAATGTAGTTTTTATTTTATTTTATTTTGAGTTGGGTCTTACTCTGTCACCCAGACTGGAGTTCAGTGGTGCTATCTCGGCTCACTGCAACCTCTGCCTCCCAGGTTCAAGCGATTCTCCTGCCTCAGCCTCCTGAGTAGCTGGGATTACAGGCTGACACCACCACGCCCAGCTAATTTTTGTATTTTTAGCACAGATGGGATTTCACTATTGGCCAGGCTGGTCTCGAACTCCTGACATTAGGTGATCCACCCACCTCAGCCTCCCAAATTGCTGGGATTACAGGCATGAGCCACAGAGCCCAGTGGGAATTTTTTCTTCTGTTAAAAAGGAATGAAATATTGATACATGCTATAACATGAATGAATCTCTAAAACATTATGCTAATGAATATAAACCAGACGTAAAATGTTGCAATTGTGATTCTTTCTATATAAAATATTCAGAATAGGTAAACTCATAGAAACAGAAGACAAATTGGCCAGAGGCTGTGGATGGAGGAATAGGGAACAACCATTTAATAGGTCCAGATTCTTTTTTCTTTTGGGGTGAAGAAAATGTTTTGAAACTAGATACAGACAGTGGTTGTGCAATATTGTGAATGCACTAAATGGCACTGAATTGTTCAACTTCAAATAGCTAATTTTACATCAGGTGAATTTTATCTCTAAAATATTTTAAAACTTAGAGCTATTGAGGAAACCAGGTGGTGTTGCTAGGCTTCCATGTTATAACTCAGTTTAAAAGAAAATCAAAACATACCACAAAAGTTTCAAACATCTACAATTCCACTTTGAGAATTGTTTTAAATAGCTTAAAACATAAGTGGTTTGATCTTTATAAAAATATATTGGACTTGAACTGCCTTGATTATTAATCAGTGGAATATAATAAATTTGAACTGATGTCTAAACTGAATTTGAAACAAAAAAATCAATTCCAGTTATCACTATTTTTTTAATTTACTTAGAGATTAGGGATTCTACTTAATAGCATGCTCAATTGGTTATTTATAAGTAAATATTTTATCTTGCAATCTTACTGTAAATAATTTGCCAATATACACAAAAAGTTGATATTTACACCCATGTACATACACACACTCTCACAGGATGTTCAATTTATAATTTTTGATAACAAATGCTGGAAATGACTTTAATGTCTATCAATTGATATTAGCGAAATTAATTCTGGTACTTTTGTCCAATAGAAGACTACTTACTTATGAAAGTAAATGTGATAGACCGTAATGTATTATCATAGAGATTGCCACAAGGTACTTTATTTTAAAAAGTGTAAGATGCAGAAATATCTATGGAATAATCCATTAAGTTAAACACAAGTATATGTATGCATATACGTACACAGGAAGCTTTTAACAAAATAGCTTTATGGGCGTAGTTTTATAGTTTAGCTATTTGGTTAGAGGGGTTTTTTTACCTTATATGCAGGACTTATTGATGGTGCTGGTAATTTCTAACGTCAACAATATCTGGTTGATGTCATCCTAGGCCATTTACTTTTATGTTTTTTGTATGTAAAAATAGTGACAAAATATATTTTAAGCTAACATGTCATACTGCACATTCTGATAAAATAATACATTTTCCTTAGTTCATCTATATTTATTATTTTTTCCTCTTAATTTCCATTTCTCTTCTATTATAACCATTTACTCATCAATTTGTATTTCCCCTTTAACTGTGAACTCTTTAGGGCTCTAAAAATTTAGCCTAACACCTAATAGGAATGGTAGATATTTAATAAATGTTTGTATGATCCAAGGTAATATACTATAAGAACATAAGCTTTGAAATAAAATAGACATGAATTTAAATTTTGATTTTGAAAATATCTATCGGATTATCATGGCCATGTTACTTGACTTTACTAAATATCCAGAAAAAAAAAAAATAAGATCACACAGTTCCTATCTTATGGGAATTTAGTAGTGATTACATGATACCACATTTCTAAGGAGCAAGCGCCTGTGATTGTCACGCAGTACGTCTTCAATAAATTAAGATTGTTTCCTCATTTTTCTTTCTTTCTTTCTTTCTTTTTTTTTTCTTTTTTTGTCAGACAAAGTCTCACTCTGTCACCCAGGCTGGAGTGCAGTGGTGTGATCTCAGCTCACTGCAACTTCCACCTCCCGGGTTCAAGCAATTTTCCTGCCTCAGCCTCCCGAGTAGCTGGGATTACAGGCACCTGCCACCACTCCTGGCTAATTTTTGTATTTTAGTAGAGACAGGGTTTCACCATGTTGTCTAGGCTGGTCTCAAACTCCTGACCTCAGGTGATCCACCCACCTCGGCCTCCCAAAGTGCCTTGGATTACATGTGTGAGCCACTATGCCCAGCCTCATTTTCCTTTTTCTACTCATCACTTAATAGTCCTCTGTAGGCTACGATGTCCTCCTCACAAATACTTTTTTTTTTTTTTTTTTTTGAGACGGAGTTTCGCTCTTGTTGCCCAGGCTGGAGTGCAGTGCCACGATCTTGGCTCACTGCAACCTCTGCCTCCCAGGTTCAAGCGATTCTCCTGCCTCAGCCTCCTGAGTAGCTAAGATTACAGGCATGCACCACCACACTTGGTTAATTTTGTATTTTTAGTAGAGAATAGGTTTCACCATGTTGGCCAGGCTGGTTTTGAACTCCTGACCGTAGGTGATCCACCCGCCTTGGCCTCCCAAACTGCTGCGATTACAAGCATGAGCCACCGCACCCGACCCTTCACAAATACTTTATCACATACTTTTTGTATATCTAACTAAGGAAATTTAGATTGGGAAAGGAGTGGACAAACCTAAAAACAAATTGACACAGGATGTGGAAACTTCCCTCCCATTCAGAGGGAGTAGGGAGTCGGCTAAGAGAAATTAACTTTAAAATGGCATTTTTAATAGAATGTTTTTATAATGTATTACATGTATAAATATGTACTTAAGCATAAAAAAAATGTTATACTAACTTTGCTTTCAAAGGAGATGTAAGCCGTGGCAGGCAGTATCAGTAACTTAAGAGACCGGTGTGAAAAGCTTTATGTAAGATAATATATAATCTAATTATGGAGATGCAAGTCATCACTGTATGTTAGTCTCAAAGAATTAGTCATTTCACTACCACCATATTATTTATTACTTTGAATTCCTCAAGGTGAAGGGTTAAGGGAAGTGCCCTTCCAGATATTTTTTATTGTTGCTTTTCTTGGAGGTGGGTGTCAGCTGATTTTTTTTCATTTTCATTTTTTTCATTTTTTCATTTTTCACTTGTTCATTTTAAGTTGGGCTCTAGAATTTAAGCTTTAGCTGTCAGTTGAGAGGGTTTTAAAAATTGCAGAATTAAATCATGAATTTAGATTAATAGCCTTTCAATAGTCCATGCCCAGTCAACTAATTACAAAACCACAAGCAGTAGAAAAGATCAGAAAATGCAGTTACCCATAGATTTGAAATGTTGACATTTGGCATCTGGCTCCAAAGTGGATGTTTACACAGTAGCTGTCTTTAATAACTTTTTCCAATAAGTTATATATTATTTTTGACTTGATTATTTTATCCTATATACAGTACACCAAGCAAACAGCTGTTAGCCTGTGCAGAATTAAACATATTTCTTGAGGCATTTTAGATGTTGTAAACATGTCTATTCACTCATTTGCAGAGAATTGTGCCATTGCCTGTCATTGGATTTGAGGAGGTCATCCAATCACAATGAAGTTCAATGAAATCTGAAGACTGGTTAGCAAAGTCTTAACCATAACCGCTTGCTATCTATTGAAATATATTGGGAAGCACAGATTGTATCATCATGAAATTTTCACACATGGTGGAACTCCATTTGTTAACAGTCACAGAGGGTGATGCTTGGCATTTTAAACTGTACCACAGTCTTAAATTCATTATCATGTGAACTGATAAGATCTAGTACAGAATTTAAAAATGAGTCATTGTTGGTTGTGATTTTTATTAAAGTCATCTGATTTTGATTTTTCAGTTTAATAGTCCATTTCCTCTTTTTAAGTGTGTGTTCTATGGAATCACAAATAATCATTTTAATCACTAGTATTTCTGAGATGAGATCATATGATACCCATATGTCTCGAGTTACCTTCATACAAGGTCACACACAGTTTGTAGCTGGGAAGAGCTAAAATGAAGCCAACAGGACAGAGGAACTTTTCAGGCAGGTGTGGTCTAATAGGCCCAAAAGGTTTGGAATTGCCTTCAAAATCAGGGAGATCCAAGTAAAACATCCTTTTTCCACTACTTCTGAGCTAAATTGCTTTGGGAATGGTAATTCGTTATTCATTCATTCAGTTGGTAAGTTGATAACATTTATAACATGGTGGGAGCTTGCAGCCCAGCACTGTTGAGCACTGGGGAAATAGCAGTGGACTAAAAAGTTCCTTAATTCTGAGAGTGCAGGGGCACATGGAGGAAATAGATAGAGACAATAGCAAATGTCAAGTACAGTGAGTCTCCAAAGGAGGACCTAATCATGGGGGCTAGAGGAGGCATGTCTAATAGAACCCAGGTCAAAGCTGAAGCCAGAGAATGAAAAGCCACGTTAGTGAGTAGGGGAATTCAGGGAACCAGGTCTGCCAGAGCAGGGGCAGCACATGTGGATTCCCACAGACTGACTAGCTTGTTTGGGGGACTGAAATGAAGCCTAGCTGATCCAGACAGTAAGGGGTGAGTCTGCAGAGGACAGTGGTGGCCAGATACGGAAAGGCCTTGAAAGAGATGTCAGAATTTTAGATTGTTTTCCCCCCTAAGAACGTTGTTTAGTATTTCTAAATGCCAATTGATTTAGCTATAAATTAAGATATCATCTATCTCATAGGTTTTTGTTTAAAGATTATGTGAGATAAAGATATCTCATAGAGTCCAAAATTATATATATAACTCCACTTCCAAATATGTATTAATATAAAATTTTCTTAGAAAACAAGGCCTGGCACATTTTAACCATTTTATAACATTGGTTATTCATTTTGTTGATTTTGTTATTGATAGCATTCTTATTAAATAAGCAGATTTGGGGAGAAGAGTCAGGACAGCATAACGGCTGAGAGGTCAGAACTAATTGTAAGCATATTTGCTAGTAAGGAGTCTCACAACTAGATACTTTCCAGGAGATCTTACCAACTTCAGGAGGAAAGTGAGTGACAAGCAGATTATCTTTGTTCTAAACTCGGAGGGCCTGGAGCAGTGGTTCTTAATCAACAGCAATTTTGCTTCCACAGGAAATATTACTGCTTGTCACAACTGGTGGGAAGGAGTGGTTTATAGAGACCAGAGATGCTGCTAACATCCTACATTGCACAGGACTACCGCCTACAACAAAGTATTGTCAATAGTGCTGAGTGTGGGGACCCCTTACTCAGGGCATGCTGGCCAAAGTTGGAATGGGGCCACAGTTGGCATGAGGTGCCCACTGCGGGTTCATGTCTTTCACGCTATCCCTTGGTTGTCTATACCTTCCTTTCCCTCTGTTATATTTTTTCTCTACCTTGTTTCTCCTCTGTTGTAATGGAATACAAAGTATCATATGGTGAATTACATACATAGTTTTCTCTGTCTCAAAGCTGCTGAAATGTGTATACCTTCTCTAACTAATCAGCTTAAGCGAACCTCTGCAGTGGGTGGTAATTGTAGCTGACAATAGCAATCATGTGTTCCTAAAGTGGCAGTGGAGAAACATGAAGATTATGTGGGAGTGTCGAATCTGTGATTTAGGCGGGGCAGTGTCAAACATCTGCAAACAATATTGCTGGAACATCCAAACTAAACAAAACAATTTTTAAAAGAATATAAAGTTAGCATAATAACTAGAATCTAGGGGGAAAATGTAACAAACGACTTTCTACTTCTCTGGAATAAACTGAAGAATTCTGTAGTCAAAGCACATTATTGATTGTGCCAAGAGGTTTTGTATACAATCTCTCCAATTTCCTTAGGGATTTCTATATTTCTTTTTAGTGCAACATTACTTTAATTGGATGCCAAGTAAAAGAAGTGGCTGGAAGCACCCATGTTTTATAATTTCTAATTTCAAAATTGGTAAGAACACATGCTTCTGTGGTGTTTATGTATATGATTTGCCAAAGTTATTATTTAAAAAATAATTTTGTAAATGTTAATTTTCCTTAGGCAGTCCACATTTATTTTAAATATTAAAAAATGAAGTTAGTAAATACATTATAATGCATGCAACAATCAGATATGTGTATATTAATTTTTGTGTGCACAATTTAATTTTGTGTGAGGCACTTTCTTAAATAATGGTTATTAGAATCTATTAAATTCAAACTTTATTTTTCATAATGCACAGGTAACAGGAATCTCTCCCAAACCTAAAAGCATTTAACAAATTTCACAGCTCAAGTAAAAGGAAAAATAAAATAAGTGCAACTTTTAAAAGGTTGCAAACACTTATGGCATTTTTAACCTTACAATTCTGAAGTAATGAAAACTATAAAATATCAGAGTGGGGTCTGGGCTAACTGAGTAAAAGCCACAAGATCCAGGCTGGTATTTCAAAACAGCAATCTGATTATGTCATTCCTCCCTTAACATATTTTCATGGTTTCTCATTACTCTTGGAATAAAAACCACTCTCTAACCTAGCCTAGCACCCTGTACAACTTCTGGCTACCTCTCCAGCACCCCTCACACCAGGTACCTGCTGCCGCAGGGCCTTTACACCTATCATTTCCTTTGCGTAAAAGCCTCATCTCAGTTGCTGCTTGTGCCACTCTCGTGCTTAATCACTCGGACTAAGTCAAATCTCTATGTAATGCATAATCGAACACCACAACCTGTCCTTTATATTTTTATTGCAATGGTTAATTTTTTTGATTTGTGTGCTGATTTCATGCAAGAAACAGCAAAGAATTGCTGTTATTTTTGTAATTAATTTGTTACAGATATACAGGGTTTATCAGTCTTATTTCCCAGTCATTTCTTATGATGGCCCAATTGTGGAAAAGACGAGCCCACGAGAGAAGAGGTTAATAATTATAAATATGACTCATGTTTGTATAGAGCTTTATATTTTGCTAAGTCTATTCTATGTCTTATTCTCATTTGATCCTTGTAATACTCTCATTGGTGATGTAGGAAAGTTATCTATTCAGCAAACATATTTTTAAGCAACTGCTATGATGCGGAGAACTAGGGAGATATGTATATATATGTTGCTTTGGTATATATATAACATTTATATATAAAAATAGTATATAAATGTGTATAATTGTGTGTGTGTGTATATATGTAATGGGGAGGAGAGTAACATATAGGTATGAATTACATAGGTAACATTATACAGGTAACATTATATAGGTAAAATTATATAGGTATATAGTAACATATAGGTAACATTATAATACAGTAATATTATATAGGTAACATTATGTAGTAACATTATATAGGTATAAATTATATAGGTATCATATATAGGTATAATAATTTATACCTATATAATAGAAATTATATACTTTATTTATAAATTATATAATAAATATATTTTAAGATATAAATATATAAATTATACCTATAAAATTTATACCTATATAATTTATATAGGTATAATTTATAATTTATATAGGTAATAATTTATAATTTATATAGGTATAAATTTTATAGGTATATTATATAGGTATATGATAGGTAAATTATATAGGTATAAAAAATTATATAGGTAACATTATATAGGTATAAATTATATGGGTATAAATTATATAGTAATATTATGTAGGTAACATATTATACTAATATTATATAGGTAACATACAGTAACATGATATAGGTATAAATTATAAAGGTATATATACACACACCTATATATAACATTATATATACATAAATATATATTAAGCATATATTTATATTTATAACATGTATTTATACTTATGGTATTATATATAGGAATAAATGTGTGTGTGTGTATATATATATATGCGCACACACACACACACACACACACACACACATACATAAATGTTTCTCTCCTACCTTCAAGGAGGTTGTTTTTTCACTGGATGTGGGAGAGGTATGGAAAAACAAAAATAACTACCTACCGTGGAATGTCTTTAGGGTTGTGTTCAACGTAAGACAAAGCCGGTGCATGAATGAGAACAGTAAATGGTTAATTCAGCCTGAGGAAGGCAAAGTAGTGGGAATAACATTCTGGGCAGAAGCAGCAACATAAATAAATGGATACATGACCGTACGTGGTTTGTGTTGATGTGTCTCTGAGATGCCGAAGATATTGATAGAAGATGGCACACAGTTCCACCCACCTTGGTCTCCTTTGCATTTCTCTGTGTTGGTGCCATTCCCAAAGCAGCCTCTCCCTTAGCAATGATAATAAAATCCAGTCTCATATGATTTCCTCTCAACATTTCCAATAAGATTCTCAAAACTGTGTCTCATGGGCTCCACATGGGTGAATCAGCCACTTTTTTAAGCCTGATTGGCCACATCTAATTTAAAAGCCCACTTCAAAACTCAGATCCAGATTAGATGTATCCAAGCCACGTGTCTTAAAACAGTAATTCTAAAGCTGTAGCACATATTAGCCTTCCCACAAGAGCTTATTAACATGGCCCAGAACATCTGATTCAGCATGTCAGGGTTGTGGCCTGATCATTTGCATTTATAACAAGTTTTTAGGTGATGCTTATGCTGCTGATACAGGGGCCACACTGTGAGAACCACTGCCTTTGAGAACTGGAAGGGTGGTTTCCCCTGAAAAATCTGAGGGCTGCTGCCTACAGATGTGACTGGATTCCAGGTTACCTGATGGCACACAATTAAACTATGACTGCTTGTGCAAACTGTGAAACCTATGACAATTGTTTGCATATTGGTCTTTTTTTCCTTCTTGATCTTTCTACTCTAGTTATTCAGTAGCCTCACAATACTTTTCTGGCTATACAAGGTTGCTCACCTTTAAGCACTGGATCATTTTCCATTGAAATGTATATTCTCTGTTTGCTCTTCTCAGGATAACTTGACCCAAAGATCTAATGGTTGCATTGCCACTACAAGCACAAAATGTACCAGAGTTTTTGGATTAAGGACCCTGTTTTGCCATTTATGTGACCTTTGGTTGCTTAATAGCTGTGTGCCTTGGTTTTCTTATGTGTAAAGTATTGGTAATAATATCTAGTAGTTATAACTATGCCATAGAATTGTCAGGATTCCATGAGATAATATATATAAAGAGTTTAGAATAATTCCTGACACATACTTAAAGACAATATAAGCCTTAGTCATTCTTATAAAGTGTTTACTGTCCGTGGCTTTAAATAATTAGATTTGACAGGTTTTAGAAAAGAAGGGGTCCTGAAATGCTATTAGAGTGTAATTCCATCCTTTAATAGTTGATATAACTACAGAGAACTACATTATCTCACCAAGGATAAAGAGAGATGGTCAGTGGTCCCAGAACTCAGGTTTTCTGTGCTCATGCTACAATACCACGTTAAGTCTGACTTCTTTCCAACAAAACATGACTCCTCACGGAAAGACCATGGATTTGGAAAGCACAGAGATAGATTGGGATTCCATTTTTTTCCCATATTCTAACCAAATAGCTTTAAGCAAATCAAGTGCTCCCTTGGAGCCTGTGTTTACCTGTCTTTGAAATGGGATTAAAAATGGGCTGGGCATGGTGGCGTGTATCTGTAATCCCAGCACTTTGAGAGGCCAAGGCAGGGACATGACTTTAGCCCAGGAATCTGAGACCAGCCTGGGCAACAAAGCCAGATCCAACTCTACAAAAAATAAAAAAAAAAATAGCTGGGCATGGTAGTGCATGCCTGAAGCCCCAGCTACTAGGGAGGGTGAGGCAAGAGGATCACTTGAGCCCAGGAAGTTGAGGCTGCAGTAAGCTGTGATCTCACTACTGTACTCCAGCCTGGGTGACAGAGTGAGACTTTGTTTCTAAAGGAAACAAACAAACAAACACAGAAACCAGAAACATTTTAAGTGATATGTGAGGCCTAAATACAGAAATATGTATAAAGTGCCTGGAGAAATAGCAGTTTGTTAGTACATGTTAAATTCCTTTCCTTTTCTCTGTTGCTTTGCATAAGCCTATTGCATCTAAGCAAAAGCCTTTTCCTGTTATGCCAGTGGAATGACTAATGGTAGAAATTGTAGAGTGTATGTAGATTATATGGCAACATGAAGAGGCAAAGTGTGATGTGACTTCAAAGTGTGATGTGATGCCTATCTACTTTAGCGGGACCTTTGTGCCATGTAAGGGTGAAAAAGGAACAGCAAAGATAGTGGACCACGACTAACATGGCTGACATGCTGTTTCGAAAATGAATTGAATATTAGTTTTTAGTTGAGGGTTTACATATTTCCAGACTTCTTTATGGGAATGGTAGGGGAAAGGCTGAATATACTCATCCTGAATACTGTGAAATAGGGGATACCTCTCTACTTATGATCCTCCCCCACTTTTTTTAAAATATGCTGGCCACCATCTGGTGTGGAAAATTGGCCTGTGCTTGTCTTTAGAACATGCTCCAAAGCATGCCTCTGACTTTGCTGGAAAGGCGTTCTCCTGTCTGTTGATATCTTTTTCTACATTCTCCATTTGTGTAAATCTGATGGAATCTTTTAGACTAGCTCAATTGCCTTCCTTCGTGAAGTCCTGCTCGGGTTGGACTGCATCAGTTGCTGATCTCAGAGTTCTAGTTTGCTAGATGTCTTTAAAAATATTTATTACCAATATGGCACATGTATGCATATGTAACAAACCTGCACGTTGTGCACATGTACCCTAGAACTTAAAGTATAATAATAAAAAATATATATAATATTTATTATACAATTAATACATATACAAATTTGAAACTAACAGACATAAGCATAAAGCATAAAACAATCACTTGCAATTTCACTAGCCAGAAGAAAGTGCGCTCACATTTTTCAAGCATGAATGTGTGTATGTGTAAAGAAATACTTGTATGTATGTGTGTATATACTTATGCATATACAATTATATAACATCTAGTATCCTGTATCTTGCTCATTTACTTAACATTATACTATAAAATGTGAAAAATATGACTAGTACTTTTTCATCTGTACATTTACGTGAATCTTATTAGTCAGATATAAGTTCTTCATAAGACATTTTGAAGTTATAAATAAGTAGCAAGACATGACTGGTTTCCTGGCTACTTATTTACTATGGGATCTTAGGCAATTACTTATCCTGTTAATTTTTATGAAAAAATATTTAACTTGGTTGTTCTGAAAATCAGATGAAATAATGCAAATAAAATACGTAATATATGCCTGACACACTCAAAAACATTTTCATCACTATTGTTCACATTGTCAGTATTTATTTGTTAATTCAATATATGACAACTATGTGTCCAGAAATATGTTAGCTCTAACTTACCTTCTAGGAGCTTAAAACCTATTTAAGGAATTTTTACTACATAACAGTATTTCCACAATTGACAATAGGAAGTGATGGATAAGTTTGTACTAAGTTAGAACAGCCAAGACTTTAGTTTTAAAAATTAGGTAGTGATACAAAAAAATTGCAGAGAACAAGATTTTCTATATCTCGAAAGAGATTTTATAATGAGCTATCCAAACTTGTAACCAGAAACCTCAGTAATTTTCTTTTATCTTTTAGATTCTATAGTAAAAAAGGAAAGCCAAAATAGCCCTGTCACATCCAGCCACTGTCAATTAATGCCTGAAACTGGATTAACTACTAGTAAACCAATTCAAGTAGCACGAGACTCACCAGCTGTCAGGCACGGTTAGTCTCCTTGGAGGGACCACATACATATCCTGTTGCCAAGGAAAACGGCCTATAACATCATCTTTTTTCAGGGCATGTGTAAATTCCTGTCTCATTCGTACAAAACCTTCAGAACTCTAGGAGACCACGGGGTATAGATTAAAATTCATGCCTAGCAGAAACAGCTTCCATACTCCTCACTACACTCTCCTACACAATATTCAAAAGAGAATCCCAGGGACTTAGCTGTGTCTCAGCTCTGCATTTGAACTCCATTCATGTACATGTGGAGAACAGCTAGTGTTTTACAAAGGGCAGAGGTGGTTACATTGAAAGTACTTGGCATTATCACAAATCCCTATGTTTGTATTCTTTTTTATGGGAGCCACAAGATTTTATCTACTGCATTCTTTTTTACCTAATGCCTTTGTTGTCAGGGTTGGAACATTGTTGAATTCCGGCAAACAATGGGAATGAATTGGTTTTATACAAACAACTTTGTGTGTGTGTGTGTGTGTGTGTGTGTGTGTGTGTGTGTGTGTGTGTGTATGCGCATGCATGCATGTTTCCCAAAGACCAGAAAAGCAAAGGAGACTATTAAAATCTTAAAGCAAATCTGTGGGTTACTAGGCCTACCTAGGTCTTTATTTACTGTGTTCCACTGGATTACTGACTAGAAACACCTGTTGTTTTCCCTGCAGAGCCATTGGGAAGAGGAGGTGTATACGTGGCTGGTGCATGAACCTTGGTAAGTCATAGTAAAGCAAGAGTGTAAATACTGGAGTATGCATTCTCTGTCAATTCCATGCTACTTTTGGAGAAGTTTTGGCATTTGCTTCCTTGCATTTGGCACTATAGATTATTTTAATAATGTTTACACTCTTGCTCTGCTCCCTAGCTCTACAAGCTGTTAAGAGAAGCCACGTTTAAACAAGCATCCCTGCATCTTTTGCGTCTACATGAAGAGGGTAGCAGGCTGTTCCCCAGAATAGTCTGTAAAGAATCTTAAATAAACTACTTTAATGCTAAGCAAAATGCCACATATGTAAAATAGGTAATGCCGGATTATGTAAAATGCTTTTTAAAAGATGAGGGAAAAGGACTTAGCCTCAAATAAATCTGTCAGCATGGGGAGTTCCAGAAATAGTTGTAACAGTGGTTTGAATTGCTTAATATTGCAATTACTATTTACTTCTTCAAATTAGCCTCCATTATCTTATGAAAGAATCTTAGAATAATTTATTTGACTCTCCAGGGGCTTGTGGCCATATCATGAATAGATGTTTGGAGAACCTTCTAACAGTCTGCTAAGACCTAAATTAATCTTTGTATCAAACACTTTTACTTATTGCTTTCCCCCTTCCAAACACCCCCACAATCCAAATTTCTCAAGGAGGTTTTTTTCCTACATCAGTGTTAATGCATTGACATGCAGTAGGGAAATTAGCCTTGAGTTATATGTATCAAGAGAAACAACAAAGCAAATGTGCTTTGTTCTTGGCAAGCTTACTTAATCTCTCAGATATGTAAAGATGAATCAGAAAACAATATGATCCAGCTCATCTTCTTAATCGGAATCCTAGAATGAATGTTAGAGTAAAAAAGTACCGTAGAGAATACCCAATCTAGATCCTTCGTTTCCTGTTTGAGAAAAAGGAGGTTTCAAATGCTAAAATAACTGACCCAAGACCTACAGGCAGGTGTCTGTCAGTATCCAAACAATGCAAACAAGAAACCAGTGCTTGATGTTTCCAATTTCATTTTACCATTTTACTATTCCAGCACCATTGCCTAATCAATAAGAATCAACCGAGAGGGTTTTTAGAAACAGAGATATCTAAGATTCTCTCTTAGAAGATCTGTATTAATAGTTGGAGTGGAGTCTGAGATTCTGCTTTTGACAAGTGCCCTGGGAAATAATTAGGATACAGAAATTATAGAAAACTCCACATTCTATCATTCTGTCTTCAGAGATAAAAGATCACTACTAATCAAATAAACTGATATAGGAATTTCTAAAACATATGGTTATGAACTTATTTTAAAACATAAACTTATTGTCTGTGCTTATATATTAGACCTTAGAGAAGCCGTGCATTTAGACATGTATGATACATCCATTTATAAGTCAATTGCCCTGGGATCTGATTTTATGTTTATGGTGTTTACATGTCTGTTATCTATAATATTGGTATTTTTTAGAGTTCATCTAGATCTTTGACCATTCAGTCAGCACTCTGTTTAGTAAGATACGGAATCCAAAGATGCACTAAAACTATCCCAACTGTGCTATAGGAGATGTGCAATAGGAACTAATGTCAGGCAGAAGCAGTTAAAACACTTGGCAACTGTCTGAACTGCTATGCTTGCCGTTTCCTAGAGATAATGCAAATTGTGCTTTGGCAAGAGATTACCTGTCGATTTTTTTTCTTACTTTGTAATTGCTCCCTCACAAAAAACACAGGTTAGACTGTACCGTCTGCTGTCCATGGTGCTAATTGTGGTCTTTGCTGGGAAATGGTACCTTTCACAGAGCCAGCTTGTGAAATCCTTTAACAGATTGTTTGTGATCCCTGTAATTCTGGCAGTGCCAAGCATATTTGAGTACTAGATTCTACACTCAGTTAGTTTTCCCCCAAGTCACATGAGCTAAGCTTACCTGCAATCATTTAGATATGCATGGTTGACTTTCAGGTAATTTTCAGAGAAAAAGAATGGCAAATGAACAAAAGTTGAAAGTTACACTTTAAAAAGATAGCCTTAACCTCTAAAGCTCACATGGCTTATTTTAGCCATTTCAGAGGCTGTATACTCAACTTCTTGTGTGAATTGTGCTTTTAAACCATCCCATTTGACAATTAAAATGGAAACGTGTAAAAAGCTATTGTTTGTTTTTTCTATAGTCCCATCAATGTGCACTGTGCTGAACAATAGTCAGGGCATGGCAAACAAAGGCTCTGCCCCGTGGAGCTTACAATCAAGCTGCATGATGCAACGCAGAACAATACAATTCAGAACAAGCATGTGGTGATTAACAACCTTTCTAACTGGCATTCTTTGAAGAATAGGAGTTTATATATATACATATAAATCAGTGGGGTTGGGGGGTGGACATATAGTTTCATCTGTAGGGACTTTGACAGAAGACGCAAATCAGCCGTGGGTGCATAGACCAAGGAGAAAAGAAGATTAGGAGGATAGCATGATCAGTAATTAAATATTTCAGGGAGCTGTCTATGCACTGAATGGAGAACTGGAGAGCTCCTAAAAATAATGAGTATAGCCACCTTATGAAACAAAATGGGAACCAACATATTTAATAAAGAAGAGTCCCTTTCTTTCCAGTATTTCAGAAAAGGGGATGGGTTTAAAAGCAACCATGGAGAGCAATCAGGGATGATTGTGTACGGTGTGTGCTTAAAAATTTGAAATTTTACTTGAGCCATGAGGCCTTTGATAAATAAATTATCCATTGATTAATGGAAGAAGTAATGCAGTTTAGCTACAATTCTGTGTTGAGGAGTCTTTAATCCAGAGCCATGGCTGTGTGGATTCAAACATATCTTAGAACTTAATCCAGTGTTGTGTTTGTGTGTCGGTATGGGTGTGTACAACAATTTGGTTAAGTAGAGCAGCTGCTGGAAGTAAGAAGTCATTTATCTTCACTCCAGTAATAATGGCTAATATTTATTGAGTACCTACAATGGCAAAGTAGTATTCTCAGCAGTACTTACCTTATTTATTCCTCACAGAAGCTCTGTGAGGTAGCTGTTGCTACTGTTTTAAATCCCATTGCACAGGGCTGGGCACAGTGGCTCATATCTGCAGTCCCAGCCCTTTGGGAGATCGAGGTGATCAGATCGCTTGAGCCCTGGAGTTCAAGAACAGCCTGGGCAACATGATAAGACCTTGTCTCTACCAAAAATACAACAATTAGCGGGGAGTGGTGGCAGATGACTGTAATCCTAGATACTTGGGAGACTGAGATGGGAGGATTACCTGAGCCCTGGGAGGTTGAGGGTTCAGTGAGCCATGATCGTGCCACTGCACTCCAGCCTGGGCAACAGAGTGAGACCCTGTCTCAAAAAAAAAAAAAAATTCCATTGCATGGATGAATAATTTGAGACACACATAGGCAAAGCAACTTCTAAACCCCATTAATCTGGCCCCAAAACCAGTATTCTAATCACTGTGTTATAAATTCTTTTCAAAATTTCGGGTTCTCATTCTCGGAAAAAACTACCTTGATGGAAACCTCCTATATTTTCCTGAAGGATAGGGAACATTAATTTATTTGTGTTTGTGTAATATCATGTAGTATTCTCCCTATAGGCTTGCATTCTACTCAAATCCCCTATATAAATTGACAAATTAGTATGAATAAGATAATATTGTTTGTGTTAAGTACAATGGATTCAATATCTAAAAGACTACATAAAATAACAGAGAGGAACACCATGTAAATCCTCTCAGTCCCCTAAAGAATAATATAAAACTAGGAAATAAAATATTTAATAGACTAAAGTCTGAGCCCCTGAAAAATATTAGCAAGGGGTCACTTGCTATATCTGTTCACTGCAGAAGTTCCCAGGGTGGTTTATGGTAGCCTGGGTTCAACAGTATCACATTCAAATAGATTATAACTAAATGTGAAACTTAAATAGTTTTCTTACTGTTTATCTCAGATACAGCAATATAAAAGGTGTTTCTTGCTATGCAGGGATCCCCAACCTTGCTTTTTTTGTTGTTGTTGTTTCTGTTTTTGTTGCACCCAGGCTATTTCTTTATCCTGGAAGCTTTCATAAAATTCTTACATGTGAATTATTTTAGGTAATGTTTTATTTTAAAATACAGTAGGCCCCAAAGCACCTTTTGCTTCAGATAGGGGGACATGAAAACCAACTGCCATTGGGACCTTTGCTTTCAGAATTATTATGACAATCCTAAAGGAGTTGAGACCACTATGAGTAAAATGCCAAGGGCATTGAAGTATTCTATCTTCCTTTCTTGTGAAGTTTAAGCTTGCATAATATCTGTGTTCCTTGAGCTTGAATAACAATTTTCTCATCTTCTCAACACCAAACAAGTGGTTCACCAAATAAAAAAACAGGAAAGGAGAACACAATAAATTTTGTTAAATACTACATTTGCAAAAGAATTTCTAAAACTCCTAAAGTGATTTTAAGTAGATATGCATTTGGCTTTTAACTGTAATAACGTAGGTTGGAGTTATAGGCAAATGACAACAACAGAAACTATAAACAGAATTTAAGGGCACAAAGCACCTTTTGCCTTAACTGATGTGGATTCAAGTGTGCAAAGCTTAGGGATGATTTTACCTCGTTCTCAAGCACTATCATCAATTCCCGGGTCTTCTTCGATACCACTTTTTTTAAAAAAATTTCATCCTTTTTCTCATTTTTTTATTATTCTAAAAATTTTATCAGACCTTTCCTATATTAAACAACAACAAAACTACCATGTTTCAAGTCAAACAAGTAGGACGATTTACTCCCTTTGAGGATAAAATTCCCAAAAGTACGGTCTAGATTTTCTATTTTGCAAGATACAGGGTCTGCTCCACAACTTCACTGAAATATCTCTTTTAAATATAATTAATAACTCTATTTGTACTTCTTACCTCTTCCTAAATTAAGATATAATTTATATATAGTAAGAAGCACAGATCTTAAGTAGTTATATAATTTATATATTTTGTAAACCACATACCTATGCATATACAGTACATGTGTATCATTCCAGAATATTCCCTTATATCATCTTCTAGGTGTGATGAAAGAAATTAGAACACTTGCTACTACAGAGGACAGGGTGGTTTCTTTCATCATAGATTATTTTTTCCTGTTGTAGAACTTCAAATAAATGGAATCATACAATGCATACTTTCCTGTCTAGTTTCTTTCACTAAGTACAACATCTTTAAGTTTCATGCAAGTTGTTCTGTGTAGCAAGTTTATTCCTTTTTTTTTACCAAGTGCTTTTCATGTTGTGAACATACTACAATTTATTAATCCATTCCCTTGTTTATGCACATTTGGATTTTTTACAATTTGGAACGATTCTGTAAAGCTGCTATGAGCATTCTTTCACAAGTCTCCTTGTGAACACATTTCCATTTCTCTTGGGTAAATGCCTAGGAATAGAATTGCTGAATCATAGAATAGATGTATGCTTAACTCTATAAGAAGCTTTCAAACCATCTTCCTAAGTGGATGTACAACTGTGTATTCTCATTAGCAACATATAAGGTTCTAGTTACTATATCCTCCTGCCAATCATTGGTGTTTTCAGTTTTTTAAATTTTGATCATTCTAGCAGGTAGATAATAGTATCTCTGTGGTTTCGATTTGCATGTTCCTGATGATTAAGGATGTGAACTACCTTTTCTTGATTTTACTGTCCCTTTGTGAAGTATTTGCTTAAGTATTTTGTCCATTTTTATTCTGTTTAAAAAATTACTTAGTTGCAGGAAACCCCTCCCTCCTACCATATATACAAATTAATTAAAAATGGAATATGGACTGAAACATAAAAGATATCAAGACCATAAAACTTTGAGAAGAAAGTATTTTTAAAAGTTTTTTACAACATTGCAGTAGGCAGACATTTCTTAGATGGGACTGAGAAACACTATCCATATAATAAAATATTGCAATATCAGGTTTTACGAAAATTAAAAATCTCTGCTCAACAATTGTCACTATTAAAAAAATCAATAGGGAAGACACAGACTGTGAGAAAAAGTCCACAATACATGCTTCTGACAATGATTTGTAGGCAGAATATATGACAAATGATCTTTTAATTATTAAATATATGGGCTTTTCATTTCTTCCTTCTCTAGTTTGGTTTTTCATATCCTTTGGCCCTGTTTGGCCACCCACTTCTTCTTGAAGATTACTTCTCTTTTGGCCGGGCGCTGTGGCTCACGCCTTAATCCCAGCACTTTGGGAGGCCGAGGTGGGCGGATCACGAGGTCAGGAGATCAAGACCATCCTGGCTAACACGGTAAAACCCCGTCTCTACTAAAAATACAAAAAATTAGCCGAACGTGGTGGCAGGCGCCTGTAGTCCCAGCTACTCAGGAGGCTGAGGCAGGAGAATGGCGTGAACCCGGGAGGCGGAGCTTGCACTGAGCGGAGATCATGCCACTGCACTCCAACCTGGGCAACAGAGCGAGACTCCGTCTCATTTAAAAACAAAACAAAACAAACAAAAAAAACCCTTCTCTTTTAGCTGTTATTTTCCTTATTTGCACATTTTAAACTCTCTTTAATTCATCTGTTTTAAGCTTTTTCACGGCTCCTCTTTGAATAATGTTCTGATGTCTTGTCCTACTTATCTACTCTTTTTAGTCTACACTCTTCCCTGGATGATCTAAATTCTTGCCACTTACAATGTGATCTGCCACCCAACAGCGTCAGCATCACCTGTGAGCTCTTTCGAATTGCAGAACGTCTATACCAGGCCTATGCATCAAATCTGCCTTTTAACAAGATCCCCAGGTGACTCCTATAGGTGCACATTAAAGCTCAGGAAGAAGCATTGTTGTAATTTATATCTACGGTTTCAACTGTCTCCTCTGGTGACAGTTTCTACATATTTAGTTCATGCTATTCTCCTGTGGTCCAGATTTATACCTCAGTGTGCTAAGCATCTCCAGATGGCTGATATTTAAGTAGGTATGTAAAACACAATATGTTCAAAACAAACTTATTATCTTTCTCTTCTTTTATTTCCCTATCTCAGTTAATGAAGAGGCAAAGCCAAATAATGATTTCTCTTATAAAATAAATGACTAAATATTTTTTAAAATAAAAAGATTCTACTTAAAATAAAATGATTTTGCAATACCCAATTCTGTGACTTACAGGGCACAGCCTGAGTTGGTATGGAAAGACAAAAAATTAAATAAAATTTGTTGTAGTGAATAATAAATTGGGATAATGTACATTAACTCCCTAAAAGAAAGATGATCATTTAGTATCTTTCATCCTCAATAATCTCAAAGTTTGAAATTAAAACAACTTTTTATACGTGCAAGCAGTTCAGCACCTCACAGGGAAAAGAACATAAAATGCTATATATTTTGCATATACCTGTTATATGATGTCAGAATATCATCAAGTTTTTATCCCATCAACAAATATCTATCAACAAAAACTAAAAATAAAAGCAGCATTTCTACTCAGTTATTCCTAGTCACAAAAAAAGCAATTCATTCCACTGGAATGAGAAAAGACAATGCAAAAGATTTGATTTCTATTATATAAAGACTGGAAATTACTGTTGAATTGCTGGACTGAATTATACACATCCCACAGGTACTGAGTTCAATGACAGTTACATTTTTAGTGAAAAATATTTCATTCTCATTCCAAATGTCAGAGTGTCTTCACAGTTATGTCACAGAAGGTACTTTTTCTTACCATTTCTCTAAGGTGAAGATACAAATTCATGCATCCCATTTTACTGAGGAAGAAATTTCAGATGAACTTCTATGCCACCCCTAGCTCCTTTTTTTTTTTAATAGGCATTTTTGGTTGTGATACTTTAGCCTTGTCTTCTGCTAAGTACATAAAATAAAATATCAGTAAGCATGACTGAAAGATGGTGGTGGTTTTCCCATTGTGTTTGTAAGTAATAATCATGTCATTAATTAACATTTATAGCGAGCTTTTTTTGTGCCTCACTTTATGTTCATTATTGCACTAAATCCATACAATAGCCAATGATGTTTAGAGCTATTGGTGGCTTTCTTACCTTCTCACAGCAAGAGAAATTCTCCTTAGTATTGTTTAATTGCAAAGTCAATGTTATTCACCATTCCAACATGAGGGTGTAGAAATTTGTCTACACAATTTTCGTTCACATCTCTTATTTGAAGAAATAATTTAAAAAGAGGAAAATCTATCCCCTCTACACCTCTGGAGTGTAAATTTTCTGCTCTGTGGAGTCAGAAGGAAGGAATCAGTCAGAGAAACAATGAAAATGATGATAACTGTGTCTGTTCTATGGAAGAGAGGAAAATGAATTACTTCATGGCATCAGGGTGCATTTGGAAAGTAAGGGCTGCAAGAATTCCAGAAAGAAATTTTATTTTTGAGCAATGTGTGGATCCTCCCCCATGCCCTACGATTAGGCCAAGAAGTACCTGCTCATTTGTAGTAGGGATAGACACACACACACACACACACACACACACACACCTATTTCTGTCTAAGCTTCAACATTAGCGTGGACCCCCAAGTTACCACTTGTACAACTAGAAGCATGAGTGTTTGCAGCTGGGAAAATGAATTTTTCACACATTGCTGGAGTCCTAACCCTGAGCAGACACAGCATCCTCCCAGTATACAAGTTTTCTGAGTGAAATCAGTGCTGCTGACAGGATCCAAGTTTTCAATCTATATTCATCTACACAGCATCATATCTTCTTGGGAAGGGCATTGTCATACAGTTGAAGCTAATGTTCTGGCAGGCTTTTATCTTGCTAGTCTATCATTACAATCCCAACTGAACCGGAAGGCCTCAGGGGTTTTCTGTTGCTCTCAGTCAATCAGAATGGCAGGTACCTACTTTTCATAACATGCTGATCCAAAGGAGGCAGTCACTGCATGGGGTTTCCATGTTTGGCCTCTTTTCCTCCTTGTACATGAGAAACCTGGAATAATTAATTGGAAAAAATTGAGAAGCATTAGGTCTGCAGTATTTGACCAGGCTATGAGTTTCAATTAATGTTCGTAAATTTCCAGTTTCCTTTCTCGCTGTTACCTAGCAAGCTGCTGCTAAAATTTAAAGTTCAAGAAGAACTTTCTCAGCTGTGTAGCTGTTAACTGCATCTTCTTAAGGAGTCAATATTTAGATTTTGAGAGGGAAAAAGTGACTCTAATAATGCAAAATGCACATGGAACTGGTTAGATATATAAGACATTTTACAATGTGTACATTTTCCCCATAGCTGAGGCCTTCCTTTTAAAAGCTATTGCAAAAATTTTTATGAAAATTTTTATTATAGATTTAAACAAATATTTCCTGCTTTCTTAAACAGAATATGTTGAACATAGTTTAGCTTTATTCCACAGGGCTCAGGAACATTATTATGAATATCCATTATTGTGTTATGGTATAGTGATGCTCTGCTAGGTTCTATGTAACGTAGTAAGTCAGATTTTCCTGTAGCCTGTTGAGTTTCATTCATTCATTTACTCACTGATTCATTCTCTCTGTATTTATTGAGTTCCAACTATGTGCCAAACATTTCTCAATACCCATCAGTAAATCAGAAGAGAAAATGTCCTTGTTTTCTTAGATTTAGTCTAGTCTGAGAGCTGGGTGTAGATAGAATAAATACATACAAAAATACATAATGCAAATCTAATACATGACAAGAAGATGAAGAATTGGATGCCATCAAAGAAAAAGAGAAGACTTATCTAATTCAGATGAAAAGGGCAGGGAAAGATTCTGAGGAGTAAATTTTTTTTCCAATGAGATTTTCAAAATTAGGAATTAGCTAGAGTAATGATATGCATGTGCACAGGACAAGGATTGAACAAATGGCTCATCTGGCTGAAGCATAATGAGGAGAAAGAGTTTAAGAGAATACTCATGAGGTTTAAAAGTTTCAAAAAAAATTGCCAACTACTTCCTCATGAGTGGTTTAAAAATTTCAGAAAAAAAGTCACAAAATTATGAAAACATTGATACCAAAAAAGTTGACGTTTTAAGTATTAATGAGGATTTAGGTCAAATGCAAATATATTTTAAAAGTTACCTTTATGTTTGTTATTTTTTATTAAGTTTTTTCTTAAGTTATTTGAGAATTCTCCATGGAAATTTAAATGAGTATGATGTGGGATAAAACAAACAAAATTATTTATGACAATTGAAACCCTGATGTCATTGTTTCCCAGATTAACACTTCATTAAAACCTGGGATGTCTATAAAAGGGACCTTTAAACAAATAAAATATTATTTTACTTACTACAGCATGTTGCTGGTGTGAGAACAGTTTGTATGTAAAGCAAATGGAATTATGGTTAATTAGCATAAAGTTTCATTCAATGAATAGTGAGTGAAACTCAAAATAGTGGAAGTATCTATTTGGATTATTACTAAAATCAAGAACAAGATGATTTTCCCAAATGAACTCCCTGCTTTATTTTATTCCATGGACACAATTTTCTTTTGAAAAAAAATCAAAATTAAAATATCCTTAAATTGTACTGATAATTCCCTTGAATTATTGATTACTTAAATTAGCATGTAGAAAATATTTTACTTCCCTGAAATTGATTTTCTGTTGATTTTTTAAAAGGATGCATAAGATATGTGGATTGATGTTTAAATTCATCCTGAGCATTGAAATTCAGTAGCCAATTAATGATACTCAGTATGTGTTATTCATAAAATACCCATAAAATTGATTATTAAAACCCAGAGCAACAGATTTTCATACTGGAATGTATGTGTACTCAAGACAAAACTAATTCTAGTGCCTGCTAATACCAGCATTATTAGAAAACCTTTTCCTTGTTTTACTTTTTGAATGTAATTAGAAATTTGCTTAAAAATCCCCACTGATGTGAAATGTTAATATTAGTGCAATTAATGAAATGCTAATATTTATGAATTAATTTGTGAAAATCTTGATGAAAGGAAGCTAACCAAAATCATTTATGCAGAATCTACCAGAGGACACAGTTTGTCCTTGGTGACTTTCTCATTTTGCCTTCAGAATGTTATTTAGTAAAATAGTCAGGGATATTTCAGTAAATGTTTGGTTGAAAGGGCTCTCTAAGACAAAGTTAACACCAGCTTCTAACATAGATATATTAATTGGAAATATTAGAGATGATATTTCTCAGCCACTAACTCAGATGTGTAGGGGAAGAATGTAGTTTTTGTTTTCCACAATTTAACTTTGTCTTTATCTTGAGCTTCCATTCTTCCTGGTGACCAAATACGTAGTTTTAGTCTGACCCATGTGGACTCCTTTATTTCAGGATTAAATGCAATTAATCCAGTATCTGTTCCTTCCACTCCATGCCGACCAGCATCTCCAGGTGCATCTGATTTCCTGAACATCCTACTGGTATTTGCTCAAGCTTCCTTGTTCAGACCCATACTCTAACCACCAGGGAAAACTCTTTTCTTCTTTGGCGTCTTTGCATCATGTCTGAAATTTCTCCATGTCTGCCAGTTCTTAGCATCACAGTGTCATCACCTTTTATTATGCAAGAAAACAAATAGCATCCCCCCATGCCATGTAACATGGGTTGGGGCTGATTTGTTTAGGCATGCTCTATTCTTCCCAAGATGTTGGTTCTAGAAACACAGTGGGGTTTGTTGTCTACTAGGGCATATGGCAGACCATGTTTAACTTCAGCTCTCCTATTGCCTCACAGAGATCATAGCTGAATTAACTGACTTGGCAAATATTCTTCACATTTTTTTCTTAGTTTTGTCTGGATTTTGACTTTTTAAACTTACATCCACAAATTTGATATCCATGGCAACTTCTCTTTGGGGCAATAGTGGCCTCTTGATGGATGGTTCAGGCAACCAATGAAAAAAATTGCTGATGCCAAAAAAGCAAATAGCTCCTTGGTCAATGCTTCACATTGACTAAAAATTTGCAGAAGAAAAACGAAAGAAAAGAAAGTAGGAAGGAAATTATGCATATTAGCATAGGACTTAGAAAGCAAGCCTTTGCAAAGCCTTTGTGATAAGACCCCAGAATATCATTATAATTAAGGGTAGCCAAGGAAAAATAGCAAATTCAGGAGGATGCCTTCCATTTCCTCTTCCTCCTATCTTGACACTACTCTTCTTTTCTTGCACAGTCTTCTAACATATCCAAGTCCCAGCTTCAGAGAGTTCCCATGGATCTTTTTAAGCTATGTTGTATTAACATTTCGTTGTTCAGAAACGTTTCCTCCATTGACAGATGGATGATTCAAAAAGTTATATATATATATATATATATATATATATATATATATATATACACATTCACACACACATACACAAACATATGGAACATAATTCAACCATTAGAAAAGAAATAAATCTTGCCAATTACAACAACATGGATGAACCTGAAGGTTATTATGTTAAGTAAAATAAATCAGACAAAGAAAGACAAATCCTGTATGATCTCACTTATACGTGGAATCTAAAAAAGTCAAACTCACAGAAACACAGGGTAGAATGGCGATTGCCATTTCTACAGGGCTGGGGGATGAGGGAACGGGGAGATGTTGCACCATACTCATAATGTGAAAGGTAACTGTGAGGTGATGGATGTGTTACTTAACTTGATTATGGTAATCATTTCACAATATATGCATCTATTAGATATTCACAGTGTACACCTTAAATTTAAGTAATTTTATTTCTTAATTATATCTCACTAAAGCTGAAAAAATTTAAAAAATAAAATCTTTTTCTTTAAAATCTCTCTCTGAAGATTCAACCAATATGCAATGCTGCGTCAAATATACATTTTGACAAGGGTCATCTAGAGATAAACTCTTATCTCAAACATAGCTGAATTATTCTGAGGTACAAAACAAGATAATGATGGAGAGAATTCTATCGGGCTACTTTGTGGACACCCCATGGCGTAAGATAGATTGCCTCACAATTAATAGTTAAGATGTAGAGAATTTTAGGAAATTTGAAAGCAAGTTTATTATTCTTACAAGGGATACCTGGGGAGAGCAGGGTGGGCACAAACAGATCCAGGCTGGCTTGGTCAAGGCAGAAGGAGGGTATTGAACCTTCAAAGAGGTTAGGGGATAAGGCTGGGGTTGGCTAGATTTGAATTTCCCACCGGGGCCAAAGGAAGGGGCATGTATGGGCTTTTTGATCAGCCTGTCCAGATGTGGGGCTAGCAGAAAAGGGAAAAGTGAGGCTTCAGAGTAAGTGGTCAAATGTCAAAAAATGAGGGTAGGTCTCTTTTTCACACTGATTTTTCCCTGCTATGTGGGAATGACTGGTCATTGCCCAGGGGTTCCTTACTCCAGAGACCAAAGGCAGCTTCCCTACAGAATACATGAAACTGCAGTGAGCGGTGGTAAGAGACCATGATGATTACACAAATTTGGGGAATATGAAGAAAGCCAGGGTCTGGTTCCTTCTTTCCTTTTGTACATATTTCCTGAGGTAGATCTGGAATTACATACAGGACCCCATGATCCATAGATCCATCTTCTCTAAAGCTAAAATAGTAGAAAAGTATAAAAAATACTTTCATGCTTCAAACATGATGTGCTAATAGAGTAATATTTGTAGGGCAGGAGCAAATGTGTGACATTCACAATCAATTTTAAAATGAGACCTCAGTGTATATTCATTTATTCATTCATTCTTTTTTTAATGAATA
This sequence comes from Gorilla gorilla gorilla, assembly GCF_029281585.2. NCBI lineage: Eukaryota > Metazoa > Chordata > Mammalia > Primates > Hominidae > Gorilla > Gorilla gorilla. Next base: position 169,996,904 of record NC_073228.2, read on the forward strand.
AGACCATATCTACTTATTTAGCCAGGCAGTTTTCTAGGTGTTGAGATACATGAGCAAGAAAGATAACTAACCTGACCTTATGGAGTTTGCTTTTTTTTTGAGATGGAGTCTTGCTCTGTCACCCAGGCTAGAGTGCAGTGGCACCATCTCAGTTCACTGCAACCTCCGCCTCCTGGGTTCAAGCAATTCTTCTGCCTCAGCCTCCTGAGTAGTTGGTTGCAAGCCACCAAGCCTGGCTAATTTTTGTATTTTTAGTAGAGAGGGGGTGTCACCATATTGGCCAGGCTGGTATCGAACTCCTAGACCTTGTGATCCGCCCGCCTCGGCCTCCCAAAGAGCTGGGATTGCAGGCGTGAGCCACCGTGCCCGGCCAGAGTTAGCTTTTTTATAGATGACAGTTAAAAGAAAAAAGTACAACTTCAATTCTGTTAAGTACTATAAAGGAAGGCCTAACCTAGTCTTGGGTACAAGGAAGGCAGCCCTTGGGATCGACGGTTTGCCTGAAACCTGAGGCATCAGCCCAGAAAGTCTTTAAAGAAGTCGATTCTGGGCACAGGAGTTCCCATTTTCTAATTTTAGTGTTTAGCCAGCACTATATTTAATTGGCCAGATAGAAATAGGGCAAAAATTGAAATGGGCCTCTCTGCCTCTGTAATGAATTAAATAGTTTTCCATAGCATTAGCTGTAAATGACACTACTGAACTGACAATTTCTTTCTTGTTTGGGCTTCATTTAAACTTCTGAATGGTATTAAGAGGTTATTAGAGATTAATCTCCAATTAGGTATTCTGATAGCCCAAGAAATTGTCAAAGGGTCCCCATGGCCATACTTTTTTAGCATTAAAGAGATATTGAATTAATAATATTTTGCCATCTCTTCAGACCTTTAAACTCCTGTGACTGATGTCCAATCATTTAGCCCACTTAAACAGAATGTCACACTGTGAGCCTTCCATTCTGAATAGGTCACTGTAGGCTAGTGCTCATTAGTGTTGAGTGTGCGTTTCAGAAGCTGCAGCAGTCACTCAGCCCCCATGTTTTAAGATAATAAGTAGGAAATTGTTTTCTCCCAAATGGAAGGGTTATGAAGACAGTGCCATATGTCATTATTATTATGACTAAAAAATGCCATCGAGGCTCTATAGTGCTGTATAATGCTTCACCATAAGGCCGTAAAATCATGTTGGGATAGTGAGTGAGGCTCATGGCATGCTTCCCAGACGCATCTGGAGTGCTGTGGACTGCACAGGACAGAGGCCAAGAGCCCAGCATCGAGAGCAGGAGGGGCTGGGCAAGGCAGCTGTGAGTTATGTGGGATTCTCACCCACCAAAGCAAGACGTGAATAAATTAACCAAGTACTGGCAGTGAAAATTTAAAGCGAAAGGTCAGGAAGGCATTATCTGCAAAGAATCTCCCTTACTTTGTTCCGTTGAAAAGTTATTTTCTTTCTCTTTTACATGTTTCTTTTTTAAAGCTTACCTCTTTACTAGACTATGAAAAGATATGTCATCACTTTGAAATTTATTTTTTAATTAACTTTTTCTTTTCCTCATCTGGTTTCTTTAATTACATTTTATGCACCACCTATGTGTATTCTAGTAATAATAAGACTTTCAAAGGTGTAGACTATAAGACTTAACTAGTAATTCTAAACTGGGAATTTCTAAGGCACACATGGTAGAAAGGATTCATATATTGATTAGAATTAGATGAGTTTTGTAAACATCTGTTATTTTTGCCTTCTAACGTTTCTCCCCCTTCTGGCAGGAGCTCCTAGATTTTATTTTCCTTCAGGGAACTAATTTCACCCCTTACCTCGACTTTATGGTTTTGATGGGACTGTCAGTAAAGATACATCACTTTCCTGAGCCAAGGGAGGATGGACATGTGACCTAAGTTACACCAATAAGACTATGTTCTTCTATATTTGAATTTTAAACAGAGAGACACAAAGATGGAAAATGGTTTGCCCTGACACATTCCTGTGAGGAAAATGTAAGAGAGTGCCTTTAAATTTTTTTTTTTTTAATTTTAAGTTCTGGGGTACACGTGCAGGATATGCAGGTCTGTTACATAGGTAACCATGTGCCACGGTGGTTTGCTGCCTTTTAATTTTTCTGCCTTAGCTTGCCAAAGCAGCCCTGAGTCATGTTCTTACCAAGATCTGGTTGTAAAAGAGATAGTCCTTTTACTTGGGGAGCTATTCTATGTCCTTCCAATATATTCAATTTTAGGCAAAATTAGTTCTTTGGGCTGTAGTCTAGGAAAATTACCTGATTCTGTCATAACCAAACCTTCATCCAACCTGATAAACCAAAGAAATAATTAGCAAAAAAAATAGTAATATAGTAGATATATTTGATTGTGTTGTTAGGGACTAATATGTGTTGGGAGGAGGGGGCCACTGAAAAATCAATGGGGGGGTTTGAATTTGGAAGGTCGTAAATTATGGGCTTTGAAATTTGCTGTTTGATACAGTGTAACATAACAGACTAGGAGGAAAAAGAAAAAGGTAACCCATTTTCTTATCTACTCCCATGATGTCTGCGGCCTTGCCCAATGACATCTGTGGTGGGTTTCGGTTGCCTTATTTACAAAGTAATGAGTGAGCTGGATGATCTGAAGATCTTGTTTGGTTCTATGATCTGGTAATTACATATTTTTATTCTTTAAGCTCTAGTGAAATGTTGAAAGTTTTTGAGCAGAGGGATGACAGTATAAAAGCCATGTTTTATGATAGATTAAAAAAAGAGACATTTCGGTAGTTAAAAATGACATAGAATATCTAAATTCTTCTTTACTCATCATCATTTTTAAGACAGGTTTGTGAAATATGTACGCCTTTAGAGCAGCAAACTACTTGGGATTGCTCAATGAAGTCAAAGGCAAGTTACTAGAGGAAATTCAGATCTAACATTTGAGGTTCAAATATTATTTGAGGTAAAGAAAATTTAGGAAAAGAAATCCTAATGAATATGAAACAATATCAACAATAAAACGTGAACAAATTCCTTAAGAGAATATTCATGATTTACATGGTGATTGTCTAATAAGCAAATGTAAATTAATTTTGATTTAATTGAAATTATCTTAAAGTTAGATTGTATATGACAGTGTTGAAAAGTTGTTGGAGTCTCACTCTGTCACCCAGGCGGGAGTACAGTGGTGTGATCTTGGCTCACTGCAACCTCCGCTTCCCCAGGTTCAAGCGATTCTCCTGGCTTAGCCTCGTGAGTAGCTGGGACTATAGGCATCTGCCACCAAGACCGGGTAATTTTTTTTTTTTTTTTGTATTTTTAGTAGAGATGGGGTTTTGCCATGTTGGTCAGGCTGGTCTCGAACTCTTGACCTCAAGAGATCCACCTGCCTTGGCCTCCCAAAGTTCTGGGATCACAGGCATGAGCACTTCTCCTAGCCGAGATTTTTTTTTTTCTTTTTAACGCACCTGACGGGTCTCCCAGCCTCTAAACTACCCTGTCACCAATATACTTTTTTAAAATATTTGTGTGTATCAAATATAATACAGAGAACAGGCATAAAACAAAAATCAAGACTAAATTATCATAAAATCAACATTTATGTGTCTACTACTCATAGCAATAAATAGATCATGACCTATAACCTGAAATATCCTTTCTAGCCTCTTCCCATCACTACTTCTTTCTTACATCCTAACCATTGTCCTGACAAGTATTGTAATCACTTCCTTGGTGTTACTGTCTAATCACTGCTTAGTTTTACCTCTTGTTTTAATTTCATACAAACAGAAACGCATTACTTGGATTTTATTGTGCCTGGATTCTTTAACTTACATTGTGCTTGTGAGATTCAGCTGTTATTGTGGGGAGCTATGGCTAAATCATTTTGGGTGCAATATAGTATTTCACATATGGATATGCTATCCATTGATATTATAATAGATACATAAATTGTAGCATATGTTTGTGTGGAATACTACACAGCACCCAAAATGACTGCTATTATAATTGTCATTTTACAAGTGACCTCTGATGATGTTTCTCCCCTTATTAAATATTTTTATTTCATTCATTCATTTCATTTCATTCCATTCCATTTAGAATAGCATCTAATCTTCCTAGTTTATAATTTGCAGCTTTTTATAATCTAATCTTCCAACTTTATATAATATCATTCCCCACCACATGTATTATATATTCTAAGGCTGTAAAGCAACACTGTTCCCTAGTGATAGGGACACTCTAATGCTCCTGTGCATTTAGCTTATGTTATCTCTGCTGTCAGAGTATGCTTTCATTGTTTGGTGATAAAATCTTATTTGTCTTTCTAGACAGCTTTAATGTCAACTCTTCTGTGAACATATGTCCTAAACCCATCTCAAACATACAAACAAAAACACTCTTCAGAACTGATTATTTTGTCCTCACTTTCTGATACAAATCCCCATATAAGGGAGCCCCGGTAACCTGTTTCCTCAATACACCCTACCTCCATACCTTCATGCATTTGATCATAATTATTTCTTTGCCTAAAGAGGGCACAGCTCATGCCCTGGAGACTTTATTGGTTCATTTTTTTTTATTTACCATAAGAGCTGAGTTACTGAGTTAATACATCACTCTACTGTGCTCCTACAGCACTTTGTTCATATGTCAATTATGGTGGACTACAGTCATATTCATTTTCCAAATTGTTGGTCACATGTGTTTTCTTCCTGGAAGCAGAGATCCTTCTTATTTGTTGTTATTTCTTTTTTTAGCAACAGATTTAATATAATAATTGTCACATACAATACGTGGCAATTAATATGTGATTGGTGAAAGAGTAAGTGCACAGATGCATGCATGAATGCATATGTCTCTATTCCACTAGTTGTGATACAGTTTTCCACAAATGGGTTCAGAAAGTCAGTTTATTACAATGGACCTAAAGTTCATTTTTACTTATCATGATAGTAGGGGGAAAATGGGAAGAATTAATTAAAGCTAGACACAATTCCAAAAGCTGGTTTAACCAGTATTTTCTCTGGCTTCCACCAAAGTGTGACTAACAAGTAGAATGATACTTTATTCTGTCTATTTAGGTTTTGATCGTTAATGTACGGTGGAGGTTTTATTAAGCTGTGAAATTATTGAAAGCACTCATCACCAAACGTTAGTGGACATAAGAATCAATGGAGAAAATTGTTAATATTGTACATTTATGACCCTAAGTATCTGGTTCATTAGGGCAGTGTTGGAGCCCAGAGATACGCATTTTTTGAAGTCCCTTAAATAATTCTACTTCAAGAGATTCTGCTACCACCATTAAAAACAATCCAGTTTCCATGTAGTTATTGGCCTGGAAACAGAGCAAACTATTGGGTACACAAGTAAAGCCTAAATAATCAGATGCTGAATTCCAGAATGTTGGATAGAAACCATCTTATGTATGCAGCTGAACAACTTGGGCTTGAACTGCATGAGTGCACTTATAGATTGATCTTTGTCAACCAAACACAGATTAAAAATATAGTAATGGAGTAATGGTGGGATGTGAAACCCACGTATACAGATGGCTGACTTTTTGTATACACAGATTCCTCCGGGCCCACTGTGGGACGTTAGTATGCATAAATTTGGGTATGTATGGGGCAGAGAGTGGTCTGGGAACACAGTTCCTGAGTGTACCGAAGGACAACTGTGTACATTTGACATGGTGAGAAAGCAAAGTGAAACTCTTTATTTCAATATCAGCAGCAAACCAAAGTGGCATAAATACCAGAAAACAATGGAAGTGGGAAGGAATTTGTCCATTGCCTTAGAAACCACTTAAATATTGTTTAAGAAAAACAGTAAGTCAAAGGTAGAAACAAAAGTAAATTAAGAACACAATGGTACCCTGAAAGATATTTCTCTGGGCTAAAATCTACCCCAGTACTCACAAATACTTGACTTTTAATATTTCCTCTCTCCTTTTTGTCTTCCTGCTGTTCTAGAAGGAGATATACCTAAGATGATAATCTGGCAACTGTACCTTGACATACCATGAATTTCAATTGTTTGTGAAATAGACGGATGAACTACAGAGAGATTTTGATAGAGTCAGATGAATTTATTAATTTATTTCGGAAACATTGTTTAACTAAATAAATAAATAACTGTATTTAGCACTTTGAAAATGCCTTGTTATTCATTTGTAATGCGGTGTGTCCACACTTTTTAAGAGATAACCCCTCAAGGTCATGACCTTGATGGGCTCATTTGGCCAGAACAGAAAACTCACATGCATTTGCAAATACGAGCTGACCCATACAACCCTTCTACCTAAAACAGAGAAATGCATCATGTTTTTGCAATTTCAGGCACTAATAGGTAATAGCATTTTGTTATCTTTTTAAAGCTTTTTATGCTATTACTTTTGAACTATACCATTTTGCATTAGGAGCATGTGTGGTATTTGGAAAAAGTAGCATGTTAAAGTATGGGCCTGACTCTCATGCTGTATTTGTGAAGTTGTTAGAACATTCTGGCTTTCTGAATCCACCAAGCAAGTCAGCCAAGATGGAAACATTAATTGGAATATGTGGGTGCATTCGCATTTTTATGGTATACCCTTAGAGATTACATGATTGGCCAAGAAAGCATATTTAGGATTCATATGTTTTAATTATGAAATATAACTCTCCATGAATCTCATTTTTGGCTCAGTTTATTATTTTAGTTCTTTAAAACTCTAATAATTAGCATACATAGATGTTAAGTGTTTTAATCTGAGGCATTTATTATTGACTTTTAATGGTTCATCATAAATTATATGCAAAAGGGGACCAAGAAAACAAAAAAGGTTTATGGTTGTGTTATAAATTATCAATATAAATTATGAGCTCTTAATTTTCAATGGAAAAAATGCTGTGTTTATTTTATTTGCACCATTAATTATTTAACCAGTAAGGGACACAGACACTGTTGGGATTGTCATTCTCTTTCCTCCAAATTCTGAGGAAATATGATTCTAAAAATGAATGCTAGGGCATGGTTTTTATTTGTCTATTTTTTTAAGTTGTAGTTTGGGACGAAATTTATTTTCACCAACACCAATGGAAAGCAAAGTGCTAGGAGGTTGAGAGAAGGAGAGAGACCGAATGCAGAACTGGTGATCTAACAGAAATAGTCACTTGAAAACTTTAGACAACTGTCAAAAATTGTGGATAGTTCTTAGAATTTGGTTTAAATATTACTATAATACCAAATATATGAATATATTTTCAGCTGGAAAGTGTATGAATATTTTAAATCAGAGGCACTGTTAAAAGCCATGTTCGTACAGATCTTAACTTAGTTTTTATGTCTGATACAGCATAAAAAGAATGGTGTTTATTATTCCCTACCATGTATCATGAAAAGTCATCTTTATAATTGTGACAAGAAGCACAATCACATTTTACACAGGGCAGCCTGGAGTGTGCATGATCCCTATCTAGAAGTGTAATGTTCAATTTTTTCTTTTTTTAAATGCAAGATATTCTGAAGGAGGAGACTTATTTTTGTAATGTGTCTGTCAACTCGTTTCTGCACACAAATGCTCTTTCTCTTTCCCTTTATGTGTCTGCCCTACTAAATAAAAGGACTGATGTAGGTGATAAATCTGACCTACTTCCTAGATTTAACGCTGCGTCTGTCGGTACCTTGCTAAAGAGTTTGATCTCTGATGAGCTAATCAAGGCTTACACCGTCACCCCAATAGGGCATGCGTGGAGTCATAAAATTGTTTTACGCTGTTATGTGTAAATTGGAATAAAAAGGTAGTAGCGCACTGTCAGCACAAATGCTTCTGAGCTCTTTTTCTTGAAGAAACTCATCTCTTCCTAAGACACAAGACCGAAGTGAGAAACGGGACACCTATAATGTACAAAACACCATTATCCACTACTTTTTTTTTTTGGTAGGAAAAAAACTCAGATATTTCCCAGCCCCCATGGATAAGAATAACAGGAAAGCATATATGAGTTCTTTGTTTTAAAACAGGCATATGTTAGTACACAGTCAGCAGTTTTAAGAAAGGAAAGAAAGCCTTTAATTGGCCTTTTTGGAGGCACGACACACATCACTTCTTAAACAGAATGAAGCTCTACATGCAAGTGTTTTTTTTATTTAAAAAATTACTTATTAGACGAAATACCAGTGGAATAACTAGGATGCCGGCTAGGCTAGATTCTGAAGCATGATCAAAATGAATAACACTGTCTGGAATTTAGTGACAAGCATTCGAATGCCACATTGAAAATGGCAGCATCTGCTTAATAGCATGTGCCCATTCAACATTGATGTGTAAGAGCACTAAGATAGGAAATGTTTCTGCCTGGAAGTGAAGTAAGTGTTTGTGTAATTAAATGCTGGGAGAAATGAGTTTTCAGCTCGAGTAGATTGAAAAATGTTACATTGAAATATTAAAAATAAATTCTAAAATTACTGTTGTGTTTGAGAGTAGTGCAATCGTTACCTATGAGTTTAATGGTTATAAATACTTACCTATATTTGACTCAACTTCCTAAGTATTCATAGAGACAGACAGCAAGCTACTGTTCACATTAGGCAAGATTTACCTTATTAAGAAGAGATAGCAAACTATTAGCAGGAAAAGGAATGAACACTAACCTTCTCTTCTACCCTTCTATCCTCTAATCTTGAATAAATGTCCAAGTTATATACTAAACAATGAATTAAATGCTTATACTACGGATGAATTAAACTTCAGAAACAAAAGAGATTCAAAATTTGAAATTTATAAACTTAATTCACAGTTGGGAAATTTGTACCTTCATTATACAGGGAGTTTTCCTGTAATGCAACATATTCCTTTCTAAAAGTCACCGTGCTATGCCAAATCACAGCATTCAAAACCAGGGGCTTGTGGGGAAGATGAGGTTGGAGTACAACACTCAAAAATTTTATTATTGACATTATTTAATATTAGTGACATGTACTATTAACATTATTGGCAACAATAGAAACTAATAAAACGGTAGCACAGTTTTACATGTTAAATGGTTAAGAAATTCGTAAATATGACATAAGTGTGGCACTTTCTCAAAAACACCAACATTTGCTTGTGGAAGTGAGTTTCAAAAGAGTTGTAGCTTGTTACTCTAAGTTGGTAGAAGGATGATTGTCTAATATCAAAAAGAAAGCTGTAACGCCTGTAATCTCAGCACTTTGGGAGGCCGAGGCGGGTAGATCATGAGATCCACAGATCGAGACCATCCTGGCTAACACGGTGAAACCCCGTCTCTACTAAAAATACAAAAAATTAGCTGAATGTGGTGGCACATGCCTGTAGTCCCAGCTACTCGGGAGGCTGAGGCAGGAGGATCCCTTGAACCCAGAAGGCAGAGGTTGCAGTGAGCCAAGATCACGCCACTGAACTCCAGCCTGGGCGACAGAGCGAGACTCTGTCTCAAAACAAACAAATAAACAAAACAAAAAAAGAATAGGTGTGGCTCATCACAGAGGTGGGGAACTTTTGGTAGTTGATAGATGTTTAAGGTATGTGAGTTTTGTCCTTTCCTATGAAACATGGGTCAGCTGGATACAGTTTTCTGTGTTCACCTACCAATTCACTCAGATGAAATCATGTGTAAATGAACATGAATTGCATTACGTCGAAATTATTCCCTGCTATACTAATTGCGTTGGACCAAATTTGCATTTTCACAAGAAGCATTATAGCAGAACTGACTCAACTGAAATCTGTGAAAATTTGTGTTATAAAGTGTATATCCCTTATGACATAAAACTGTCATGTCAAAATTCTAATATTCATAGAATATGCTTTTATTAACATGCTTTTCCTTATGCCGAAAAATTTTACTAGGCAACAGTTGGTTGAAATGTTGTACTTTGGGCTTTCTCAAGTCCACTTCCACGTTGTCCTATTTGAGAAATAAAAATATTAGTGAAAATCTTTGCAGTCCACCTTAAGCCTCCATGGTTGTTCTGTTAATATACCCATTTTATAGAACTTGAAACTACAACTTGAAATGCGTAAGTAATTTCTCCAAGGTCATGTAGCTAATAAGGCTGATTATTGTAGTATTTTGACCCAGGCTCTTTACCAGCATTCACTTACAAATAATTTTCTATTCTTGATGTAAGAATTGGAAAGGGAAAGCCCCTAAAACCTTTTCTCCCTTGACTCATAACTTCTATAAAGGAGAACGTTATGCCTATTACCAAATAGCCTGTATATCTTTTTGCGACATTTTAGTCTTATCAGAAGACATAAGAGACCACATATAGAGATACTTAATGTTTGTTTATTTATTTATTTATTTATTTATTTAGAGACAGAGTCTCACTGTTGTCACAGGCAGAAGTGCAGCGGTGCGATAGCTCACTGCAACTTCCACCTCCCAGGTTCAAGCAATGCCCGTGTCCCAACCTCCCAAGTAACTGGAGTTACAGGCGTGTGCCATCATACCCAGCTAACTTTTATTTTTAGTAGAGAAAAGGTTTCACCATATTGGCCATGCTGGTCTTGAACTCCTGGCCTCAAGTGATCTGAAGATACTTAATCTTTACCTTTCCTTTAATTCATAGGAAATGATGTCCCATGAGTGAATTATCCAAATAGGATAGAAGAGAGGAGAGGAAGGTCACTGCAAAACATATGAACTACTTCAGATTGGTAAAGTGGTGGTCAACTAGGAGATCTTTAGTTATTATTCAACGCTTTGATAAGCTGATAAAAATTATAAACCGTTTTCTGATAAGTGGAATAGAGTTCTCGTTAAAGCCATTTAAAGTTATGGATCACCCATCTCCCTCCTCCCATCCACAGCATCATTTTCAAGTGCTGTCTACTTGAAAACTGAGGGGCAGCAGGAGGGAGGAAAGAAGATGTAGGTTTGAACTGAGGAGAGGTTGTTTCCCTGCTCAGGGAACTTACCTGGCTACGACTTCGGTGGCTAACTCCCAGCCATCAGGCCTTACTTCACTTTTTACAAGACTTACTTCTGCTATTATTCTAACCTTTGATCTTCCCCATCAAGTATTACTTAGAAAAACACAGCGGGTGCCCTGAAGCCTAGTTATCAGAAAGTGCAGGCACACCTCGTTATATTGCACTTCACAGATACTGAAAATATGAGTTTTTTTACAAATAGAAGGTTTGTGACAACCCTGTGTCTAGCAAGCCTACCAGCGCCGTTTTTCCAAAAACATGTGCTCACTTCATGTCTCTGTGTCACACTTTGGTAATTCTTACAACATTGCAAAATTTTTATTATTGTTATATCTGTTATGTTCTGTGTTCAGTAATCTTTGAGGTTAGTATTATAATGGTTTTAGGGGTGCTATGAACCACACCCATATAAGAGTGCAAATTTAATCAATACATGTGTGTGTGTTTTGACTGCTCCACTGAATGGCCCTTTCACCACCCCTTACCTTCTCTTTGGGCCTCTCTATTATCTGAGACACAACAACACTGAAACTGGGCCAATTAATAACCCTACAATGACTTCTAAGTAAAAGAGAGTGTCGCATGTCTCTCAGTTTAAATCAAAAGCTAGAAATGATAAAGCTTAGTGAAGAAGACAGGTCGAAAGCTGAGACAGGTCGAAAGGCAGGCCTCTTGTGCCAGTTAGCCAAGTTGTTAATGCGAAGGAAAAGTTCTTGAAGGAAATTAAAAGTGCTGTTCTAGTGAACAAATGAACAATAAGAAAGTGAAACAGCCTGATTGCTGAAATGGAGAAAGTTTGAGTGGTCAAGATAGAAGATCAAACCAGCCACAACATTCCCTTTAGCCAAAGCCTCATTCAGAACAAGGCCCTAACTCTCTTCAATTCTATGAAGGCTGAGAGAGGTAAGGAAGCCACAGAAGAAAAGTTGGAAGGTAGAAGAGGTTGGTTTGTGAGGTTTAAGGGAAAACGCCATCTCCATAACGTAAAGTGCAAGATGAAGCAGCAAATGCTGATGTAGTAATAGAAGCTGCGGCAAGTTATCTGGAAGATGTAGCTAAGATCACTGATTGAAGGTGGCTACACTAAACAATCTATTTTCAGTTTACACGAACTGCCTCATATTGGAAGAAGATGCCATCTAGGAGTTTCACAGGTAGAAAAGACAACTCAATGTCTGGATTCAATGCTTCAAAGGATAGGCTGACTCTTATTTAGTGGCTAACATAGCTGGTGACTTTAAGCTAAAGCCAATGTTGATTTACTATTCTGAAAATCTTTAAGATTTTTTTTTTTTTTAAAGTGCCTTTAAGAATTATGCTAAATCTACTCTGCCTATGCTCTGTAAATGGAACAAGAAAGCCTGGACGACAGCATATCTGTTTACACTGTGGTTTACTGAATATTTTGAGGCCTAACACTCAGAAAAAAGATTCTTTTCAAAATATAACTGCTCATTGACAATGCACCTAGTCACCCAAGGGCTCTGATGGAGATGCCCAAGGATATGAATGTGGTTTTCATGCCTGCTAACACGACATCTTTTCTACAGCCCATGGACCAAGGAGTCATTTTGACTTTCAAGTCTTATTATTTAAGAAATACATTTTCCAAGGCTACAGCTATCATATATAGTAGTGTTTTTTTGTTTGTTTGTTTTTTGTTTTGAGATGAAGTTTTGCTCTGTCGCCCAGGCTGGAGTGCAGTCAGTGGCGGGATCTCGGCTCACTGCTACATCCGCCTCCCAGGTTCAAGCAATTCTCCTGCCTCAGCCTCCCCAAGCAGCTGAGACTACAGGTGTGTGCCACTGTGCCAAGCTATTTTTTTTTTTTTTTGGTTTTAGTAGAGATGGGGCAAAGAAAATTGAAAGCCTCCTGGAAAAGATTCACCATTCTAGATGCCATTAAGAACATTTGTGATTTCATTTGAGGAGGTCAAAATAGCAACATTAGCAGGAATTAGGGAGAGGTTGAGTCCCACACTCATGAATGACTTTGAGGGGCTCAAGACTTCAGAGGAGTAAGTAACTGCAGATGTGGTGGAAGCAAGAAAACTAGAATTAGAAGTGGAACTTGAAGACGTGGCTAAATTGCTGCAATCTCATGATAGAACTTGAACAGATGAGGAATTGCCTCTTTTGGATGAGCAAAGAAAGTGATTTCTTGAGATGGAATCTACTTCAGGTGAAATGCTGTGAACATTGTTGAAATGACGACAAAGGATTTAGAATATTACATAAAGTTAGTTGCTAAGCAGTAGTAGGATTTGAGAGGATTGACTGCAATTTTGAAAGAAGTTCTACTGTGGATAAAATGCTGTCAAACAGCATGGCCTGCTATAGAGAAAACTTTCTTAAAAAGAAGAGTCAATTGGTGCAGCAAACTTCATTGTTGTCTTATTTTACGAAATTGCCACAGCCACCCCAGCCTTCAGCAACCACCACCCTGATCAGTCAGCAGCGATCAACATGGAATCAAGACCTCCACCAGTGAAAAGATTACTGCTCCCGGAGGGCTCAGATGATCATTAGCATTTTTAGCAATTAAGAATTTTTAAATTAAGACATGAACCTTGTTTTTAGAAATAATGCTATTGTACGCTTAATAGAATACAGTAGAGTGTAAACATACTTTTTATATGCACTAGGAAACCAAAAACTTCACATGACTCACCTTATCATGATACTCACTTTATTGTGATGGTCTAGAACTGAACCAGTAATATCTCTGAGTTATACCTGTATAGATGTTTATATAGGGTTGGCAGATTTAGCAAATGCAAATACAAGAAATAAAATTAAACCTGAATTTTAGAGAGTGATTTTTCTTACATCTGAAACTTAAATTTAATTGAGTGTCCTATACTTACCATGGCATTCCTACACTTACAAGCAATGCATTCCTGAAGGCAGATGTTATAAGTTGGGCTCCCTGCTGGCCTTGCCTTAAGAATTGCTTTTTGTGACAAGTCATTGCCTTCACTTTCAATTAATTGACAAAAACATAATTAATTAAATTTTTTCCTTCAGTTTTAGTCCTAGGGGGAATAATGTCCTGTGAGAGGGGCTGTCTGCATCCCAAGTTGTCAGCTGGTTTCCATAGAGTAGATAAAGGCAAAGTTTCACAGACTTCTAGTTCCTCTTCTCAAATGGAAGATGGATTCAAAGATTCTTTATATGTACATTTATCAATGCCTGTTTGTGTGTGAAATATAACATTCCATATTGCTTGATTCTTTTCTGTTTCTGTCTTGTGAACAGCACACTCTTGCTGGTATTTTTCTGAACAAATAAAGAACAAAGTCATAACGTGTGGCAACCAAGATAAGTGAAAATTTTTAAATTAGCTCAAACTTAGCTATGCCTGTTGCACCAAAATGTCTCTTTTTAAGACTTTTCAAACTTGGCCTTCCAAAAATATGCTTTGCTGAGGAACTTTAGAGAACCAATTCCTCTTCTGTGGCATTTATTCATGTGATAAAGCTCACAAAGCTATCTTTAATTATTACTGTATAGGATATCCCGTTATCTTTAATTATCACCACCGAATGGTTGCAAAATCAAATACTGCTGGCAATCAAGAGTCATTATACAATAGCATGATTGCATCTGTTCATATTAACAGATAAGCACAGAAAATCAAAACAGTGTCTGATTTAGCCACTAAAACTGTCTGAACAAAATATTGTATCTAGCGCTCTTAATATCTTGCAGTGACTTTGATCTGATTAAAGTCCGAAGAAACATAACCACGGATGCAAATGTTGTGGTGTTTCTGAAATTAATATTGCTGAATTTCACTGGACTGAATTGCTGGAATCCTAGTGAAGCAGAAGTGATTATAGGCACAGTACAAACTTATGATAGGAGGATATCTAAATCTCTGAGGCCGCAGGTGCAGGATTATAGTAAAACCCCACTGAAACATTCAGTGTTCTGTCTAAATACCCCAGTACAAAATTAATTAGGCAGTTGATCACATAATAAAGCTATGATGGATGATCTAATAGAAACCAGCATCTCAGAGTCAATAACAAACTTGATTCTCTTAGTAGATGCAGCTGATTTTCAGTTTTGCCATTGACAAGATTGTGTGCATAATAAAAGATGAAAAAAAGAAGGGGTTCTATTTTGAAAATGAGAACTCAGTTACAGTATTTATCTCTGTTGGAAACTATAATATGTAAGCAATGTACAATTTGTAGATAGACGTATCTGCAAGCAATTCTCTAAGATACTTGGCTGAAAAGCACATCAAAGAACGGGGAAATAATGAGACAGGCTCCAGCTGTTGGATTCCTACAGCTTTTGATTTGTGCTCTACCAGAAACTCCAGGTTTTGATCCTGTGTTGATTATTTCCATGGTACCAAAGTTGATTTGTGCATTATTTAAAAACAGACAGTAGGCAGCAAACAAGGAAGAGTTTGCAAACTATATCTTAAAGGACATTTTGTTTCTGGCTCGTCATTTCTTGCTTTCTATTTGGGGGGCTCTGTTGATTGTACATGGCTACCTTGCAGGGGAATGCAGATTAAGAATGGGGAAGGTGCAGAACAGAGCTAATCAGAGGTTTTGAAAATAAGTCAGAATGAGATTGCAACTAAGGTGATCATAGGATTCTGGGACTATAAGATATATGAATGCCATATGTTCCATGTTGATTTTCAACTTTGTGGAACCATGGGAATGATTATAAGAGGGTAAGGACCAATGCCCAATTTGAAACAAGAACTGTTTTCTCAAGACAGAAATCTTGTAGTTAAAAATCACTAAAAACTAAACCAGCTCTGGACCACCCCTCCCTGACTCATGACTTCAGGAAGTCCTTACTTAAAAGGCAGCCTATTTTTTTAAAGCGTATTATTACATGTTTTCTTAAAACATGTTTCATTTCTTATTTATAAAATAATAAGAGAATTTGCAGATTCAGTAATATAACTTTCTGGAGAACTTTGTCCCCAAACTTTTTGTGTGTTCTGATGATCATAAAGTAATGCAGGTCAAGCAAGGGCCCAGAGGTTTTGATGCTATTTGAGTTCGTGATGAACTCTTATTACTCCTCAATCTCCTGGAAGCCAAACGATGCCAAGAAACCATTTTTTAAAGTCTGATGTTTCTTTTGGTTGAGTCCAGAATTATACAAGGCGAGCTGTTGTTTCATATCACTGATCATGAGAAAAGAAATCCAGCTGGCAAATGGACTTTTCTTTTTCTCATTGTTTGTGAACTTCTCTCATTCTTTCTTCATTTCTTTCTTCTTTCTTCCTAATCTTGTCACTTTCTATGTGTACAGATACATAAACAAAGCACACATCTGTATGCCCATATGTGCACAAAGGCAATAGGAACCGCTGCCTACTGGATCAATGAGAGAAATTACTTAAGGTCTCTTTATAGAAAAGTACTCACAACCGATCAGCTTATTGATTCAGAAAGATATCAATAATCAATATACAGTTCTCAGAGTCTCTTGAAGGCCATTGTTTGATATTATATTGACCCAACCTTCTCCTTATCAATAATCCCTTCCTCCCTCCTCATTTGTTCCTTTATGCTTAGATTGTCAATACATAGTACTTGGCTGTTTCCTTAATAATATGTAATGTGAGGATTATAATAGACGTTTCCATGTTTATGGGCAAAAGTAATGAATATGTTGGGGGTTATATCTATACTTGGGCTTATATAAAACATTAAAAATTAAATGACAAGTTTCTTGCATTTAAAAAAGCCTATATAGAGCTAATGCCAGTAAAACAATACAGACTGAATTTTCCAACAAAATTTGAAATCGATTAAGCAAATTCTGGAACATTAAAAAAATAAATAGCATGGGAATTAATGGAAACTATTTGTTACAAGAAGATAGATAAAAATGCAAATTCATGGTTATTTAAAAGACTTCAAATAATAGGACAGATGAGCTGAGATTGAAACCTATGTGAAGCTGAGAAAAGGAAATAAATTTGAACATTTTTTGAAAAAGCAGTAGAGAAACTCTTTCTGAATTATTGTCTGTCCTAATAATTACAAAAAATATCTGGACAATTCAAAATTTAAACAATTGCATAAGATGTAGGTATTTTTACAGGAAAATGTTTAAATGCAGAGAAGAAAATAAAAAATAAGAAACGATCTCAAAATTAAAACAGGAAATTTATTATTATTTTAGTACATATTTTCTTGGGATGTATTCGTGCATGTGTTTGTATTTGTAAACATAGGGAGAAAGTATTGGTGAGGATGGGCTGGTTATGATACAATGACAGATTCCTAAATTTTAGGAGTTTTATAGCACAAAGGTTGGTTACTAATTCCATCATATACTTAACGTAGGTTAACAGGGGTTCTGCTTCCCATAGTTCTTCAGAGTTCCAGTCTGTTGTAGGCTCCACTATACTATAGGTAAATGATTTGAAACACATGGCCTCCAAGTTTCCTATGATAGAATAAGACAGGAGGCCCATAAAGGATATTTATAAGAAGCAAGCAACTTTTGCCACAGGGTCTCAAATTTATTGTAAAATAAATGGACAGATAGAGCCTTACTAAATGCCCATGAAGAGTAAAATGAAGGAACAAAAAATTTGAGCCGGGTGCGGTGGCTCACACCTGTAATCCCAGCACTTTGGGAGGCCGAGGCAGGGTGGATCACGAGGTCAAGAGATCGAGACCATCCTGGCCAACATGATGAAACCTCATCTCTACTAAAAATACAAAAAAATTAGCTGGGTATGGTGGTGTGTGCCTGTAGTCCCAGCTACTTGGGAGGCTGAGGCAGGAGAATTGCTTGAACCTGGGAGATGGAGGTTACAGTGAGCCAAGATCACGCTCCAGCCTGTCAATGGAGTGAGACTCTGTCTCAAAAAAAAAAAAAAAAAGAAAGAAAAAAAATGGAGCAATCTAGACATGTCTCTGTCCCCTCCTACACTCTCAGTTTTGAATAAGATTTTAATCATTATGTTTTACAGCTTAGTTTTATTTGAATTAATTTTGAATGTATGTTTCAAATGTATGCAGAATATTTCATCATGTAAATATTCCATTCTTTATACAATGCATTTCTTGTTGTTGGACATTGAAATTCCAGATGATTTTTTACGGTTAAATATAGCAGTAAGGCAGTTGCTAAGAGTGTGGCTTTTCTGCCAGAAAGATCTGTATTTGAATCTTTGATCCCTTTCTTCACCAGCTGGATGACTGTGAGAAAGTTCCTTAAATGACTTGCATCCAGATTTACTTATCTATGAATCAGAGACAATACTATCTACCTCCTTTACTACCTTGAAGAGTAAATAAGATAATAGGAAGTATTTCATGTACAGCTTGCTACTAAGAGTGTAAGCCCAGAATAAATGACAGCTCTGGTAGTATTTATGAGAGTATTGGTGGTGATCTGTTTTGTTGCTGTTGTTGTTGTTGTTGTTTTACCTCAGTGTCCTTGGTATGAAAGTTCCTGCTATTGCAGGAGGCTCCTATATGAACACAAGTGTAGAAGTTGAGGCTGAGAACTTTTCTCATAATACAACCAGTATGAGGCTTACATGAAATTTTGCCACAATTTAATCCTGAACAGAAGGACCATCCATATTGCCAGTGCATCCCAAGTAGTTTTTTGGATTAGCTCATATTTGGAAGGAACCTGAGTGATTTTTAAAGTATGCAAAAGTACCATGATTATATATTGTGTTCACACTGTGGTGTTCCTTCGTAACTACCCACTGTGTGTGAAGAAAATGTACTACCAGCTGGTACTTTAAAACAAACAGATAAACCAGCCCTGATTTGCAAAGGTATATCTGTAAGGATGTTTTTTGTTTTAATAATAAAGACATGGGGCCGGGTGCGGTGGCTCATGCCTGTAATCCCAGCACTCTGGGAGGCCGAGGCAGGTGGATCACAAAGTCAGGAGATCGAGACAACCCTGGCTAACACGGTGAAAACATGTCTGTACTAAAAATACGAAAAATTAGCCGGGCATGGTGGTGGGCGCCTGTAGTCCCAGCTTCTCGGGACGCTGAGGTAGGAGAATGGCGTGAACCCGGGAGGCGGAGCTTGCAGTGAGCCGAGATCGAGCCACTGCACTCCAGCCTGGGCGACAGAGAGAGACTCCATCTCAAATAAATAAATAAATTAATAATAATAATAATAATAATAATAATAATAAAGACATGGATTCACTATATACAATCATCATTGGTAATAGATAAATTATAGAACATTGCACTAAGTAGAATGTGATACAGCCATTTAAAAGAAAAGGTTGGCTTGTAGCTCAGTTATTAATTTAGAAAGATTTCCACAGTACATTGTATTGTTTTTCATATGTGTCAGGTGTTGTGGGTTCTTCTATTCTTCCTTTACTGCCTTCCTTTGCATTAAGTAAATATCTTCTGGGGTACTTCCTACACATCCTTCCCAACACTTGATCTGGTCAGACTTTGTTCATTTTAGCCATTCTGACAGGTGTGGAGTGGTTTCTCATTGTATTATAATTTTGCATTTCCCTAATGAAGAATTACATTACACATATTTTCATATGTCTCTTGGTATATATCTGTCTTCCTTAGTGAGGTATCGGCTGAAATCTTTTTTCTGTTTTTGTGGTATGCAGTCTGGTTTTAATTATTGAGTTTTGAAAGTTCTTTATATATTTCTGGATACAAGTCATTTATCAAATATACAATTTGCAAATATCTCCCAGGATGAAATTTGTCTTTGTGTTCTCCTAATAAGTGTTTTATCATTATTATTATTATTATTATTATTAATAGAGGCGGAGTTTTGTTCTTGTCACCCAGGCTGGAGTGCAATGACATGATCTTGGCTCACTGCAACTTCTGCCTACTGGGTTCAAGAGATTCTCCTGCCTCAGCCTCCCGAGTAGCTGGGATTACAGGTGCCCGCCACCACCCCCAGCTAATTTGTTGTATTTTTAGTAGAGACAGGGTTTCACCATGCAGGTCAGGCTGGTCTTGAACTCCTGACCTCAGGTGATCCACCTGTCTTGGCCTCCCAATGTGCTGGGATTACAGGCATGAGCCACCATGCCGGCCTTTTTTTTTTGTTTTTTAATTATTATTATTATACTTTAAGTTCTTGGGTACCATGCCCGGCCTTTTTTTTGTTGTTGTTGTTAAATTATTATTATTATACTTTAAGTTCTAGGATACATGTGCAGAACATGCAGGTTTGTTACATAGGTATACACATGCCATGGTGGTTTGCTGCAGTTAGCAGTGTCTTTTAAGAAAGAGTTTTTGTTTTTGAAGTATAATTTACTTATGTATCATTTTAAGAATCATACCTTTGCTATCATATCTAAGAGATATTTGACTAATCTGAGGCCACATTTTCTTCTTTGTAGTTTTGCTAAAACATTGTTATAGTTTCATGTTTTATATTTATGTCTATGATCCTTCTTTAAGTTAATTTTTTACATAGTATGAGGCTTGAATTTACGTTCATTTTTTTACATACAACTTGTTCAAATGATTCAATACTGTTTGTTGAAGACTATGATTTCTCCACTATATTGTCTTTGCACTTTTGTCAAAAGGCAGTCCATAGTGTATGGATCTATTTCTGAAAACTCTAGGCTGTTCTATTTACGTATTTGTTTATTTTTGTAATAATCGCACCCTTAGTTATGTAGCTTTGTATTAAGTCTTGAAATCAGATATTGTTAGCCCTACAATTTTTTTTTCTTTTTAAAAGTTATTTTGGTTATTCTAGGTTATGTACCTTTCCCTGTAAATTATGTTGGTGTCTACAGGAAAAGCCTGATGATATTTTGTTTGAGGGTGTGTTGAATTTACAGATCAATTTGGGAAGAATTGCCATCTTAACAATAATGAGTCATTCAAACCATGAACACAGTGTGTCATTCCAATTATTTAGCTTTTCTTTAGTTCCCTCCAGCAGTATTTTTTTTAGTTTTCTTTGTATAGGTCTTTTATATCTCTTTTCAGATTTATTCCTAAGAATGTCATATTTTGATGCTAATGCAAATGGTATTTTTATTTCAGTTTTCAATTGTTGCTTGTATATAGCAGTGCAATTAATTTTTTAATATTGATCTTGTATCCTGCAACCTTGCCAAACTCAATAATAAATTCTGTAACTTTTCATATAATTCATCATGCTTTTAACATAGACAGTTATATCATCTGAAAATAAAGACAATTTTTAATTTTTTTCTTTCCTGCTTTATTAAAACACTGGCTCAAGTAAAATTATTAAATAGAAGTATTAAAAGCTGACATTCTTATTTTCTTCCTTAGGCAGGAAACATTCAGTCTTTCATTATTACTATCATATTAACTATAGGTTCTTCATAGATATGCTTTCCTGGTAGTAGAAATATTCTGCTATTCCTAGTTTGCTAGAGTTATTATCAGGAATGGAAGTCAGAGTTTGTCAAATATTTTCCCTGTATCTACTGAGATGTTCATATGTTTTTACTTCTTTAATTTGTTAATATTCTGAATTACATTGATTAACATTTAATGCTACATCAACCTTTTATTCATGGAATAAACTCAATTTAATGACATAATCTTTCTTAGGAGTTTTGGGTTTTATTTTCTGAAATTTAGATTGTTTAATCTGTATTGTTGTGATAGGTCTGTAATTTCCTGTAATGTGTTTGTCTAGTTTAGGTATCAAAATAATGATGGCTATATAAAATGAATTGTGAAATATTTCATCCTTAACAATCTTCTGGAATTTCTTGTATGAAATTTGTTATTGTTTTTTCCTTAAATGTTTTGTAGAATTAACCAGTGAAGCTATCTAAGGCTGGAAGAACAGTTTCAGGTTTTTTTTTTTAAAGTGGATATAAGACTATCAGATTATTTATCTCTTCTTGAATATATTTTGTTACATTGTGTCTTTTAAGAAATTTTTTCTATTCATCAAAGTTTTTAACTTATTGGTATTTCCCCGATTATTCTTTCAATATCAGGAATTTGTATTGCTGTCGCCTCTTTCATTCCCTATACTGGTATTTTGAGTCTTATCTCTTTTTATTCTAAGTCTATCCAGAGGTTTATCAGGTTTATTGATTATTTAAAACAACTAGCTTTTGGTTTCATTAATTTTCTCTTTTGTTTGCTGTTTTTTATTTTATTGATTTGTCTCGATTTTTATGATTTTCTTTTTTTCTGCTTTGGGGTTATTTTTCTCTTCTTTTTCTAATTTCTTAGGTAGAATTTGAGGTCACTTATTTAAAACCATACATCTTATTAAATGTGGGCATAGGTTGCTATAAATTGGCATCCCCAGCTGAGTGCGGTGGCTCACACCTGTAATCCCAGCACTTTGGCAGGACAAGGCAGGTGGATCACTTGAGATCAAGAGTTTGAGACCAGCCTGGCCAACATCGTGAAACCCTGTTTCTACTAAAAAAATTACAAAATTAGCCAGACGTGGTGGCAGGTACCTGCAACCCTAGCTACTCGGGTGACTGAGGCAGGAGAATCGCTTGAACCCAGGATGTGGAGGTTGCAGTGAGCCAAGATCGTGCCACTACACTCCAGCCAGGGCAACAGAGTGAGACTTTGTCTCAAAAAAAAAAAAAAAAAAAATTGGCACACCTAAATTCTTTAATATGATTTCTTTTCATTATTATTCAGTTCAAAATATTTTTTAATTTTCCTTTTTATATATGCTTTGACCCATAGATTATTTTAAAGTGTGTTATTTGGTTCCCTAATACTTTGATATTATCTGAAATATTTTTGTTATCTTTACTTAGTTTATGTTAGAATGTTATTTGTGTGATTTGAATACTTTTACATATACTGAGACTTATTTTTATGGTCCAGAGTATAGTCTATTTTGGCAAATGTTCCATGTGCACTGGGAAAAAATGTGTACCTCCTGTTAGTGTTCCATAAACGTCATGTTAGTTCCTAGTGGTTTTCAATTTTTTATATCCTTACTGATTTTTTCTCTATTCATTCTGTCAATTATTGAGAGAAAAGTATTGAAATCCTTAAGTTTGGATTTGTTTATTTGTCCTTGCTTTTTTTGTTCTGTTTGTTCTATGCATTTTTGTTTCATTTATTTTGAAATTATGTTATTAGGGGCATAGAAGTGCGTAATAATTATGTCTTGATGAATTGGCAGTTTGCCAGTATCAGAAAAAAACATTTTTATTACTGGTAATATTCTTTGCTCTGAAGTATAATTTGTCTGATATTTAACAGCCACTTCAGCTTTCTTTTCAAAGTGTTATCGTTGTACATAGATACCACTCTTTTACATCTTAATCTTTTTATAGCTGTATCTTTATATTTGAAGAGACAATATTAAATATTAGTGTGATTAATGAAATGGTTAGGCTTCAGTTTGTCATCAATAAACTCACTATTTGAACCATCTTTTCTTTGTTCTTTGATTTTTTTTTTTTTTTACTGTCAACTATTGGATTAGTAGATTTTATAATTTGAATTTGTCTTCTTTGTTAGCCTGTTAGCTAAAACTCTGTTGTGTTATTTTTGCAGTTGCTTCAGGGTGCATAGTTTACATCTTAACTCATCACAGTCTATCAGTATCATTTACTTTCTGCCTAAAAGACTGGCTTTAATATTTTTTAGTGTGTATCAATTAATAATGAATTCTTTCAGCTTTTGTGTTCTGGAAATGTCATTTTACCTGTTTTTGAATGATATTTTCCCTCGATATAGAATTCTAGACTATAAGGATTCTTTTATTTTGCAGTAGTTTAAAGATGTTGCTCAATTCTTTTTTGGATATATTTCTTTCTAACAAGAAATCTTCTGTCCTCTTTACCTTTGTTCCTCTGTACGTAAGATTATCTTTTAAGATTTTTAAAAAATTACTGGTTTTCAGCAATTTGATTATGATATGCCTTAGTATAGTTTTAAATTTTTTTCTGGCCCTGTGTGGTGGCTCATGCCTGTAATCCTAGCACTTTGGGAGGCCAAGATGGGAGGATTGCTTGACCCTAGGATCTCACAATCAGCCTGGGCAACATAGAAAGGCCTTTTCTCTACCAAAAAATAAAAATGAAAGTGAAAATAATGTTTTCTGGTTGCTTGGGGATTTATTTTGCCTCTTGGATCTGGATATTAGAGTTTTCATCAAATTTGGAAAAAATTTGGATCATTTTGTTTCATTTATTTTTTCTCTCTCATGCCCTTTTACCTGTTTTAGGCCACTTGCAGTTGTCTCGCAGAATGCTGATATTCTTTTTCTTTCTAGAAAATTTCTCCCTTCTCTCTCTGCTTCATTTTAGCTTTTATTGCTGTGCCTTCAAGTTCTTCTGCATTTCCTTTGTAATGTATAATTGGTTGTTAAACCCATCCAATGTAATTTTTATCTTACACATTGTAGTGTTCACCTCTGGGATTTAAGTTGGTATATAGATGTGTGTGTTGGTGTATATAGATATAGATAGATAGCTATAGATAGATAGATAATATATGTGTGTGTATATATATGTGTGTATATACACACACACACACACACATATCTCAAAATAAGAGCCATCTATGACAAACCCATAGCCAACATCATATTGAATGGGGAAAAGTTGAAAGCATTCACCCCAAGAAGTAGAAAAAGACAGAGATTTCCACTCTCACCACTTCTATTCAATACTGTACTAGAAGTCCTATACAGAGCAATTAAGCAGGAGAAAGAAATAAAATGTATCCAAATTGGAAAAAAAGAAGTCAAGTACTCTCTCTTCATTAATGACATTACTGTATACTTAGAAAACCCTAAAGACTCCTCCAAAAGATACCTAGACTTGATTAACAACTTCAGCAAAATTTCAGGATAAAAAAATCAGCAGATAACAATCAGTAACATTTCCATACACCAATAGCGTTCAAGCTGAGAACCAAAGCTTGCCATTATATAATTACTAAAAATTTAAATTATAAGATAAGTGTAAAATGTTTTTATATTGTTTTAACTTTAATTTCTCTAGTTACTGATAAGGTCAAACATTTTCATCTGATAGCCATTTATATTTGCTTTCCTGTGAGTTACCTCTTTATAACGTTTGCCAATTTTTACTTTATTTGTTGGTGTGTGTGTTTGTGTGTGTGTGTGTGTTGTAGATGTTTATAAGCTTTTGTAATTAGCCAAATGTACAATTTTTGAGGGGAAAATATCTGAAGATTATGTATACTTTTTTTTTTTTTGAGATGGAGTTTTGCTTTTGTTGCCTAGGCTGGAGTGCAATGGTGTGATCTTGGCTCACTGTAACCTCTGCCTCCCAGGTTCAAGTGATTCTTCTGTCTCAGCCTCCCAAGTAGCTTGGATTACAGGAGCCTGCTACTGGGCCTGGCTAATTTTTTGTATTTAGTAGAAAAAGTGTTTCACCATGTTAATCAGGCTGGTTTCGAACTCCTGATCTCAGGTAATCCACCTGCCTCAGCCTCCAAAAGGGCTGGGATTACAGGTGTGTGCCACTATGCCCTGGCAATTATGTATACTTCTAATCAGTCCAGTTCCCTTACTCCCCGCATCTTCACCTGAGCCACTCTAATCATCACATCACCTAGACCAAGTCCAGAGAACTGGCCCTTGCCTGGCTTCAGGCACACATACACTTTGGGCTATATATTATTTTATGATTATATTTATCGTTCATATTAAACTTAATAACATGCTTATTCTGGGTCTTTCTGCACATACAATTTGAGTGGAGATTAGATACTGTGGTTCATCTAGTAACTTAGAGTAGTATAAGGGCTGTTCTAGGCACTTAGTCTGGATTTGAAACTTGATTAGTAAGGCAAGCTCCAGAAACCTAATTCAATTATATATTTTTCATTTACAAACGGCAGAAGTATGGCTGTAGACCAGTATATACAATTTGAATAGAATTACACAGAAATTTGTTGCCTGAGACTGAGCTTCTAAGGATGTAGGTGAGACTGAGTCGATTTATCAAGAAAGAAATACAAATCTTTCATTTTAATTTAATTATAACTATCAAGCATGAATTTACATAGTGTCATCTTCAGCAAAATTGAGACAAATGTCACCATACCAGTGAAAACCCCTAACCAATCAAGTCTAGGTGATTATATGTGTATAAAATAATTTCGTTTGAATCGACAAGGTATATAATACACGGTTTCCTTCAGTTACCATCCTTTTCATCATCTATAATTACTGACCTTTTTGTGTGAATATTTCTGGTAAGCCTCTTGAGAATGGAGCCTTGTTTCATTTATTTTCTAAGCCCTCTTAGCATTTAGCACAATAATTTCAATGTCTCTAAATGTGCCATGGTCAAGGAAAGGTTGGCTACTTCATCTTTAATACTGCTGCTGCTGAGGTTGATATTAATAATAATAACAACAGCGATAATAATAGCTGACATTGAGTTTTTACATGTCAGATACCATCCTAAATGTGAATTCTCCAGTTTTTATGAATGAGGGAACTGAGGCAAATAAAAGTGAGAAAGTTGGTTGAGCCAGGGTTCTGGTGCAAACACTTGGACATTGTATGCTGAGCTCCAGATACTGTACTATATACAGTTCAAATACGGTTGCAGTTTGGGAATTTTTTTTTTTTTTTTTTTTTTTTTTAGACGGAGTCTCGCTCTGTCACCCAGGCTGGAGTGCAGTGGCGCTATCTCTGCTGACTGCAAGCTCCGCCTCCCGGGTTCAAGCCATTCTCCTGCCTCAGCCTCCTGAGTAGCTGGGACTACAGGCACCTGCCACCACACCGGGCTAACTGTTTGTTTGTTTGTTTGTATTTTTAGTAAAGACGGGTTTCACCGTGTTAGCCAGGATGGTCTCGATCTCCTGACCTCGTAATCTACCCACCTCGGCCTCCCAAAGTGCTGGGATTACAGGCGTGAGCCACCGCGCCCAGCCGGTTTGGAAATTTTATAAAGCAGCGCTTTGTTTGCAAGTCTGTGTCTCCTACTAGGCCTCATGCTTGTTGAAGTCAGGCCTGACTTGTTTATCTTTGTTCTTCCGGCTGTAGCACAGTGTCTGACACAGAGTATGCTCTCAATAAATGTTATTGAAATAATGAGTCTGATGAGCAGCATACCCTTCTATCAGAATCTTCCAGAGCAGCAGACAAAACTTCTATATCTCTTTTAGGCCTCCTCAGAATGCATATTTCTACCTGCAATGAGTACTCTGGTAATGTTAATTGATGATGTGACTGCAGTTAATAACATATCTTTTCACTCATAGTCATAAATGTGGGTGGTTGTACTAGTCAGCTATTGTTGCACAATAAATAGTCCTAATGCTGGCTTAAAGCAACCATTTATTCTCTCTTACATGTGTGTGAGTAGGCACAGAATTGGCTCTCCAGTCTGCCGTGGATGCCAGGGTGTGAGATGGGTCCAAATATGCTTCTGTGTCTGTCATCTTCCTTGGTGCAAAATCGTAACAGGACAGCTTCTTTTTACAAAGGTGGCAGAGGTGTGAGAGGACAAGCCCATCTATGCATGCACATTTCAAGCCTTCTTGACTAAAGTAAGTCACATGACTGAGACCGAAGGGTCTACTCCGTCTACAGTGAGAGGAACTGCAAAGGTCTGTGGAAAAGGATGTCGATTCCTGCAGTGGTAAATAATGGAGTCAATAATTCAATCTACCACATTTGTACTGACCAAGCAAGTGATCGAGAAAAACATTTAGAAACACCAACAGCAAAATTTTGATTAAGTTCTTAAAGTAATGTGGTAGATGTTGGAAGCAAAATCCAAGCCAATTTTTATTTAATCACAGTCTTCTTCCACTCTTCCAACAAATGGTGGATAATGAGTATTACAGTCATTTCAACAGTAATCAACTATGGTATCCCAAACAGAAGATTATAACTTCAGCTGGAAATTGCGCAGCTGAAGGACAGTTGAAGGCTTAAAAACAAACAACAGGCAAAAAAAATCTCATTTAGTCTCAAGTGATACTTTGCAATAAAGAGAGAGGGTAGGGGCAGGGAAATTAAGAAATGAGCAACATGGGCAGAATTGTGTCCCAACAGAAGACTGGACGTGTCATTAAAGGAAGCACTAGAGAGAATTTGAATATCAGACAATGATACATGAGGTAAATGTGACTGGCACTGACCAGTTAACATTAAAAAATGCGTATGATGAAATGAGAAGGTAGGAAATCTAGGAAATTAAAACAGACAAGATAAAGGTTTCCTTTTGTCCCACACTAGGAGAGTGATACCTTGCATGCTTTTCCTTAAGCTTCTTAAGCCTGTAGCATGAGTGATTCAGGACAATGTAGGAGTAATTGCTCGAGTGTTTCAGTCTTTGAGAATCTGCAATAGGCTGTTTACCTATAGGTTCTGAATTCTTTTGCAGGTATGCAGTTGACTATGTCATCCTCTCTTGACGCTGTCCAAGATCCTCTGAAGGCCGTGTCAATCTCTAGGTCTAAATGAGGATCAGAGAGCAAAGCTGAGGAATAAACTCATACATAAACAGAACACAGGACATTCTACTTAAAGACACAAATAATAAGGAAAAATGCCTCATGAAGTAGCAATCCTTCTGCAATTGCTGAACATTTCCCTGCAACTTTTCTGTGTTTTTCAAGCAATTTTCTTTATTTTCCCTCACATGAAATGACACAGACCTGCAATTTCTCATTCCTTTCATTCAAATTGTGTGTCATTTTCCAGGGGCTCAGGCACTTACTGTTTTATAGCCGTACAAATGTGTGTATGTATATATATGCACACATATAGGGAAAAATAGGAACATTGTCTTGACAAAATATGCTTTATACTATCTTTAACAAAAGAGACAATAGGTAAGTCTAAAAAAATACATTTTGAAAGTGTAAGTATAAAAAGAAGATACAACAGTTGTTTTACAAGAGAAAGTGTTCCTCAGTTTCCCACCCTTTTCCAAAGGTAAAATAGAATGAAACTGATCAAAAGTAATGACTGTGAATAGGACCACAGTCTCAAGTCATTCTTTCTACTTCTTAGGCCAAGAGTGTATTAGAATTGCCATGGCATTCCCAGCAGAAAGCCAGATGCATAGCTAATTACTAGAAACTATAGGATTATAGTAAAAAAAAAAAAAAAAAAAAAAAAACTGTGGCACTTTCCTAAAAATATCTGGTATGATTGTAGGAACCCATGGAAGAAGAATGAATCCCATGACTTGACTTGCTTTTCCAATATTATGTATATGCAATTCTCACATTTCCTTTCTCTACTTATTTTTGCCTATATCAGCCATGGCAATTTCAACGTGTAGGTGTGTACCAAGATCTTGTAGACTGACTCAGGATCTTCTAAACTCAACTGCAGTTTACTACATCCTGTCTAAATCACTCATGTATTACAAAAGGGAAACTTTGACCTTGATCTAATGAAATGCATCTTGCCCTCCTTATCATACTTTCCTCCGTTCATTCATTCATTCATTCACTCACTCATTCATTCACATCTCTGTTTATTTAGTAAATATTTTGCGGGCCAAGTACTCAGATAGATCCCAGGGAGTAGAAGATGAGGTAGAGAAGGGCATGACTGTTGAGAGAGTCACAGTCTAAAGTAACAGTTAGCCACATAAAGTTACAAAATGATGAGAAAAACATCAAAACAGAGGTACGCACAGAGTGCTATGGAAGGAGAAAGAAAGCAATTAGTTCTGCCTACAGTAGCCCAGAAAGGCTCCACAGAGGTGTCACTTTTGATAGATTTTGAGGGATAAGCAGAAATCTGCCAAATACAGATAAAAATGGTGGATGGGCTGAGAGCAGAAAGCCTTTGCATGTGCACTGAGGCCCTCTACCATGATGCCCAGTGACAGGTGACTTATAGCCCCAATAGGATTTAAAACGCTGCTATACGGAGTTACTGTTTTCACTGAGAAACTGAGTCCCCCTTGCTGTGTCTTAAATAAGATTATCGAATGTGTCAAGTAGCATAAAACCAGAATTTTTAAAAATTTATTTTCCTTATGCTAGTGAAGAGACACTTTTAAAAAATATGACCATTTCTATCTTGGTATGGGTCAGTTTGTAATTATATGGAAATTGTTATAATTGATACAGGCAGTGGCATTCCAAAGCCTGTGTAAGTAGATAATATTTGCAAATTTGCCAGTCTGGCTTTGAACTGAATCCTGTGTTATTGTGTAACTTGGAGTGGGGGGATGGTAGAAAAGAGAAACTTATTTTTTGTTATTAAGCAAGGAATTTATTTTGAGATAAACATCATCAGAAGCTTGCTAGGTATTCTTTTTTTTTTTCCTTTTTAAAATTTGTATAAATGTATGGGGTATAAGTGTAATTTTTTTTGTTAGCGATGGGATCTCACTATGTTGCCCAGGCAAGTCTGCAACTCCTGGGCTCAAGGTTGCCTCATGCCTCAGCCTCCCAAAGTGCTGGAATTACAGGCGTGAGCCACCACGCCTGGCCTTCAAGTATGATTTTGTTGCATGCAGAGGTTGCATAGTGGTGAAGTTACGGCTTTTAATGCATCCATCACACAAATAATGTACATTGTGCCCATTAAGCCATTTCTTATCATCTGCCCCCCTCCCACTCCCTACCCTTCTGAGTTTCCAATGTCTATCTTTCCACACTCTATGTCCATGTGTACATATTATTTAGCTCCAATTTATAAGTGAGAACAAGGCCGGTATGATGACCTATGCCTGTAATCCCAGTAATTTGGGAGGCTGAGGAGGAGGATCACTTGAATCCGGGAGTTCAAGGCTGCAGTGATCCATGACTGAACCACTGCACTCCAGCCTGGGCAACAGAGTGAGACATTGTGTCCAAAAAATAAAAAATTTTTAAAAAAGTTAAATTAAATAATGAGAACATGTAGTAATTGTCTTTTCTTTCAGGACATGAGTATCTTTCGGGACCTGAGTTTTCAATTATAGCAGGGTATTCTTTTAAAATTCTCCATATTCCCTGTTTGTCATATTCTGTTAAACTTTCATTAAAAATAATAGAAATACAGAATTATAACCATAATTATTTTCTATCATCTTGATCAATGCCCCCAAAAGGGATGAGAGTCATCTGTAAGCCTCTATGTACCTTCTGGCAATTGTCATCTTCTGTGGCATAAGCACAAAGTTATTATACAGTGCTTTTTTTTTTTTTTTTCGTCTTTTTGAGACAAAGTCTCGCTCTGTCACCAGGCTGGAGTGCAGTGGCGCAATCTCGGCTCACTACAACTTCCACCTCCCATATTCAAGTGATTCTCCTGCCTCAGCCTCCCAAGTAGCTGGGACTACAGTCACACACCACCATGCCCAGCTAATTTTTGTATTTTTAGTAGAGATAGGGGTTTCACCATGTTGGTCAGGATGGTCTCGATCTCTTGACCTCGTGATCCGCCCTCCTCAGCCTCCTAAAGTGCTGGGATTATAGGCGTGAGCCACTGCGCCTGGCCTATACAGTGCTTTTTTAAATGACAGGAAGAAAAGTAACCCTAGATTTTATTGTGCCATTTTTACTAGTTAATTTTGACTTCCTGATCAAATAGGATCTCGTTACCTATTTTTTGAATAAGTACCTCTTTCTTCCCTTGTCTTATCTTCTTATGTCATCTGTATTGCATTTATACAGTATTCGTGTCTTTTCTGCCATTTTAATACACAACATTTTGCTTGTCCAAACCTTGTGAGACCCCTTTTCTAACCAGACTTCCAGTCCTTGCCTTACCTGGCTAACTCTTGTCCCTTTGACACTTGGGCCCAGCGGGTGAATTTAAAAGCACTTCAAATTTCTTCCATTTTTTGGAGTCATTATTAATATCTTAATAGGCAATAATATGTGTGATTCTACTATTTATCAGCAGTGTGACTCTCTTAAAGACCATCATGGCAGAAGCCCATCATGGAAGTCTACCATTTCTACCTTGCCATCCAATCAACCCCTTCCTACCACAACACTTACCTTTACCCACAGACTTCTTACTTTCCTTATGTGGACCTCAAAAACATAGCCAAAGTTTACAGCCTGACAGCCTCCTCAACAAATTTAGCCTACAAGTCTCTCAACCCCAATCTCTTTCTCTCTTTCTCTCAAATTTTATTTTATTTTTTGCACACATGCAATTTTTTGGACTGCAGTGTTAGTTCATAATTAATAATTAAGAGATTTACACATACACACAAATTCAGGTTTCTACTTTTACTTGATTTTTTTTTTTTCTAGAAGGGCTTTGTTATTTCAAGTTTGCTGTGGTTCTCACTACACACTTCTGTCTCCCAACACCTAGTTGTCATTTCTCAACTCACTTAGGCTATTGTGTTCTCATATGCCTGACCATTTTCACTCACTGATGTTGCCAACTTGATATCTACAGTTATTTGAGTTTGTGACTCCTGGCATAGATTTAGCTACAAAACAGGAAAACATGGTTCATTTTTAGAAAACAGAAGCCAAATCATTAAGTAATTTTCCCCAGCTCTCACAACAAATGCCTACAAATGCCTAGTCTTTTAATTCAGTCTAGTATTTTTTTTATACCAATGTTTCTCAAATGTGCATCTGAATCACCTGGAAATCTTGATAAAGAGACTGTGTAGCCCCATCCTAGAGTTTCAAATTTATGACTAGGGCTACAGAATTTGCATTTCTACCAAGTTTCCAGTTGATACTGGTCGTCGGGGGACATACTTTGAGAACCGTGTGCTATGCCGTTGTGCGAATTCCTCTCAGTTTACTTTTAAGATGAGATTGAGTATTTACTCTGCCTTCCAAATGATTGTAAACTTCAAAAAATGTTACACAATAAATATAAAGAGTGTCTCCTTCACTTGAGCATAAGCCCCATAAAAGCTGGAACATGGCTGTCTTCTTCATTTTAGTATTTCCAGTTTCTGACACATAGGAATTACTTTATAATTTTTTTTTCTTTTTTTGAGGTAGAGTCTTGTTCTGTTGCCCAGGCTGGAGTGCGATGGCAAGCTCTCAGCTCACTGCAATCTCTGCCGCCCTGGTGCAAGCGATTCTCCTGTCTCAGCCTCCTGAGTAGCTGAAATTACAAGCACGTACCACCACACCTGGCTAATTTTTGTGTTTTTAGTAGGGACGGGGTTTCACCATGTTGGTCAGGCTGATCTCGAACTCCTGACCTCATGATCTGCCAATTTCGGCCTCCCAAAGTGCTGAGATTACAGGCGTGAGCCACCACGCCCAGCCACTTTATAATTTTTTAAAACAAATTCGTGAATAAGAGGTAAAATGCAGGGCTTGGAAAAATTTAATAAAAATAAAGACTGAAGTAGAGATCTGGTCCCTAACAATCAATTTCAATTTAAGGAAAATAATTTCTAAGGAACGTCTATGCTTCTCTGATTTATTTGGTAGCTTAGTTATGCTTGTGTTAAGAATGCAAAAGGAAGCAGTGTATCACTCGCTGATGGTGCTCATTGTAATAGTTCCTCCTCTGGGTAGAAAGAGTTTCCACATACACATTCGAAGGAGTGTAATCACTATCCAGAGACCGAATCCTCTGCCCTGACAGTTGGAAAATGACTGTGTGTGCTGACAGCCCCACAGGATGGGAAATGCAATAGCTCTGCTACTACTGTGTAATGTTGCCAAGCTTAATTGACTGCACCCATAAATAGTGGGAGAAAGTGAGAGTGGGTAATCCATACTACTCTTAAATTATTATCTGGGATCAACCTTCAGGCCTCCCAGAGAATCTCTGTAGTATAAGTCATTGATTGTTTAGATTTTAGGTTTCTTTGTTGTCTGTACCAACCCCAGCTCAATTTTATTCACTTGCTTTTTTCCTTTTTTTTCTTCATGTTCTTGCTTTCACGTGCTTCCTTTTCCTTTTATTTTCCTTTATAGCTTTACACAGAGCCACTCTTATTCCTCCGTCCTCACCTCTTTTTCTTACTATATATTCCAATCAGCATTCAAACATTAATAATCACTACTCTTGCCTTTTCATCCTTCTCCAGATATTCCACTTTCTATTCTAATTCTCCCTGAGGCTTTTCAAAAAAGTTGTCTATACACGTTGTCACTCCCTTGCTGTTCTGTTACTCTACCACTCACATCATATTTCTATACCCATGACTCTATGAAAGCTTTGGTGAAGGACACCAATGACCTACCTCCATGTTGGAAATCTAAGAACTTTACTCTTACTTGACTTTTTACTTGGCTTCTCACCACATTTCACATGGTTGACCATGCCTCCTTCTTGAAAACTCTCTTCTCTTGGTTTCTATAATACAACTACAATTGCCTGGCTTTGTCTTTTCCTCTCTAACCACAGTTTCTCAGTCTTCTTCACTAGTTACGCTTTCTGCCACGCTCTTACATATCAGGGTTCTTCTCTTCTCTTTCTACAGTCTTTTTCTAAGTGATCTTCCACACCCATGACTTAGGGTAATATTTACTCTTTACTATCACTCATCCACACCTCTCTTTTGAGAGATAGGCTAATGGATCCACCGCCTGTATTTGAATGTCTCTCAGCTATCTCAAACTTAAATTGTTCAAAATCTAATGCTTGAATTCCCACCTCCCCACTCTACCAGCAGAAAACATTTTCTCTCTTTCACCTGTTATATCTAATCCACAGATTCATGTCAACATCTATGTCCAAAGTATCTATCCATCCATCCTCAGCTGTACCATTCGCTCCCTAGCCTTATTCATGAGCAACTCTCTCATGGCCTGTTCTTGCAACATCCTCTTAACCTTTCTCCCCACATACCTCCTTCTTAGATACTTCTTGACTTCTGCCTCCAATCCTGCCAGTTTTCTTTTATTTTGTAATAAAAACCAATATTTGTTTTTACACCATTTAAATCCTTTCCATTTTTGCCCATCAAACCTGGAATATAATCTGAGAAAAATAAATAACCTCTTAAATTCTTAATATGATTAACAAACCCTGTTGGATTATCCCATCTTGCTCTTGTCATTTTTTCCATTTTTCTCCCAACTCACAGCAATATACCATACTGGCATTTCTTAAAGTCCATGTAGTATATCAAATCATTTCCCGTCTCTGAACCTTTGCTCCTGTTAATCATCTGCCTGAAATGCTATTCTCCCTACTCTTCATCCAGATAGTTCTTATTCATCTGCAATTCTCAATTTAAATATCCTTTCCTCAAAGAGTCCTTCAATCCCTAAGTCTAAATTACATTTTTTTTGTTTTTCTTTTTTTTTTTTTTTTTTGAGATGGAGTCTCACTCCGTTGCCCAGGTTGGAGTACAATGGCGCGATCTCGGCTCGCTGCAACCTCTGCCTCCTGGGTCAAACAATTCTCGTGCCTCAGCCTCCCAAGTGGCTGGGGTTACAGGCTCCCCACCACCAGTCCAGGCTACTTTTTGTATTTTAATAGAGACAGGGTTTCACTATGTTGGCCAGGCTGGTCTTGCACTCCTGACCTCAGGTGATCCACCCACCTGGGCCTCCCAAATTGCTGGGATTACAGGCATGAGCCACCACGTGTGACAGGTCTTAATTAAATTTTACTGGTACACTCTCAGAGCATTTATCCATTTTTTTTTTTTTTTGGTTATTGTTGCACTTATCATGATTTGTAATAATACTTTTATAAATGATGTTTATATTGTTTTCTTAATATACTGTAAGCTTTATGAATAAAGCAGCCTTGATTATTTTTCTTTCTTTTTAAAATCAATGTGTTATCAGTGCATAGCTTAGTACCCAATACATTTTAAACCCTTGGTAAATACCTGCTGATTAAAAGGTCTTCCTCACAATTCTCTTCTCACCAGATATCCCTTAGCTCCTATCTCTATTTTCAACTTCTCTCAGATTTTTATCCTTCCTTCCTTTTTCTTCCTTCTTTGCTTCCTGCATTCTTTCATGACAAATGCAGACTTGTGAGTTAAATTCAAAACTTCCCACCTACTTATGCAAAGTTCAGTTTTACTTAAGATAAGACAATGTCTTAGTTTGTTTTCTGTTGTTAGAACAGAACATTACAGACTGCATAGTTAATTAAAAATACACGTTAATTTAGTTTACAGTTCTAGATGCATGCTGGGAAGTCCAAGAGCATGAAGCCAGCAACTGGCAAGGTCATCTCACGGTGAGAGGGCAGAAGGCGGAAGTGAAGTGAGTGCACAAGACAGAGACACCAGAGGCCAGACTTCTTCATAACAGCACACTCTATTTTTTTTTTTTTTTTTTTTTCAGACGGAGTTTCGCTCTGTCGCCCAGGCTGGAGTGCAGTGGCGCAATCTCGGCTCACTGCAAGCTCCGCCTCCCAGGTTCATGCCATTCTCCTGCCTCAGCCTCCCAAGTAGCTGAGAGTAGCTCCCGCCACCACGCCCAGTTAATTTTTTGTATTTTTAGTTGAGACGGGGTTTCACTATGTTAACCAGGATGGTCTTGATCTCCTGACCTCATGATCTGCCCGCCTCGGCCTCCCAAAGTGCTGGGATTACAGGTGTGAACCACCGCGCCTGGCCAACAACACGCTCTTGCAATGACTAATCCACTTGTGCATTATCAGTGTCAACCCATTCATGAGAGCTCTGCCTTTATGACCCAATCACTTCTTATTAGGCCTCACCTCCCAACATTGTTGCATTGGGGATTAAGTTTCCAACACATGAGTCTTTGGACAGCACCTTGAAACCGTACCATACAATTAGTTTATTTAATTGAAATTCAGAAATATATGCTCAATAGCAGATTAACATTTTCCTTCATTTGATTTGCCTCTCCTTTTTTTTTTTTTTTAATTTGCCTCTGGCTGTGTAAACCTAGACCATTTGGAAGAATGATATCTCCTAAATTACCAAGATATATATTTTTTACTCAAAATACCCAGGACTAATTCCCTATACTGATTCATTCAATCATTCATTTATTCATTTGTTTAATTAATCAATTATCGATTGAGATCTTACTGTGTATTATGGATTTTTATTATTTAAATCCCAGATTCCCAACTTACTTGCTGAATTATCTTGACCAATTAATTATTCATTCCTCAGTTCTGTTATCTCCTAAAATGGGTAAAAAATAGTAACTAACTTGCAGGGATATTATGAGAAGAAATGAGTTATTGTGTGCAAAAACAGCCAGCACATAACAAACTCAAAATTAGTATTAGCATTATTTTTAATATCATTAGTTCATCATTGCTTTTTTAGACATCGGATTATATAATATTGAACAAATAAAGTTTATGCCGTTACATAGCTTATACTCGAGTGCAGGGCAAACTGTGACCCTTTGACCTAGCCTGCTGCCCAAATTTTGAAAGGAAAGCTTTATGTGAACACAGCTAGCCTATTCCTTTACATTTTATCTATAGCTGCTTTTTTGCTGCAAAGGCAAAATCGAGTAGTTGCTACATAGATGGTATATCCTGAAAAGTAGAAAATACTTGCGATTTTTCTCTTAACAGAAAGTTAGCTGACTTCTCTTTTTGTGAAAAAAGATATACTTTCTTTAGGAGATAGCCTAGCTATTGGAAATTCTACTGGAGCCAGGGAGATCTGGATTAGATCTAGCTTTCCTATTAAACTAACTTCTTGCATGGTTTTAGCATATGTCTCTTATCTTTCCTAAACATCAGTTTCCTTGATACCAAAATGGGCTTAATGTCTATCTCAATTTTTTTATATGATTAAAGAATAAAATGTATATAAAGTGCCTGAAAATTTTGGTGCTATAAAAAATGTTTCTCTTTCCTTTTGGAGAATAATGGGTTTCTTTTATATTGATAGTATAAGTATTAATATTTATTACAACTGTACAGCTACATAAAACCAATTTAGACTAGAAGTCAAAGTAATCATAGTCTGTAATAAAATAAGATTCAGTAGAAAAATAATAGACTTTGATTGAAGTAAGTACAAAGAAGAGATATAAGTTAAACTTCTCCATTTTCCATGCTAGAGCGATTTGCATTTTACCATCACAGTCTTGGTTTAAATTTGTCATAGTTAAGCTATAGGTTTAAACCCTTTATATGCTAATGATTTTCTATTTCTAATTAGGTTTCCAAGGTGCTTTTAGTACAAAAATCAACTGAAAATACTGTGTAAACTAAATTACTTAGAAAGGAGAATAATCTTGCTCTATAGGAAGGAAATAATTTGTACTGTTTTTTTAAGGTGTCTCTTTAATAATAGCTTAAAACAATAGATCTATGAAAGTTTGTTTTTTCACAGTAGTTAACTAGTCAGTAATGTTGCCGACAAAATTCCAATTTAAAAAATGACCTTTTAAAGATGCCATATAAAATTAAATTTTAATGAGTGATAATAAATGGTGATACTTTTCACAGGAGGAAACACAAAGCTTGCCTGGAGCCCTTGCTACATGCCATCCACTTTAACACTCTATTATTGTGTCTTCCCTTTCATTATTTTCAAGGGAAGATGATGGAAATGCAGCACCTTTGAAGAACCCAAAACAGTTTTAATATTGTGCTTACTAAAGGCGATCTTCATCGCTGGATAATTAGGCAGATGGACCTCCATTGCTTTAGTGATGATTCTTTTGTAGAATGCTGCTCCATCCCTCCACAATGACAGTAAAAGATATTTAAGCATTCCTTTGATTATGTGACTGATTGAAAAATAAATCACCATGATTAGGCTCCAAAAAAAAAAAAAAAAAAGTGTTTGCACCAGATGGAAACTCTGCTACAGTTCTGTGGCAAGAGCAGAAGGTCTTCGCACTGGTCAGCTTTCAGGTGGAAAACATTTGGGAAACAGTCAAATTAATTCTAGGCGGGAGAAAAAGCATAAGAAGAAAGGGTAAAAAAATTGTGATGTGCCATTACACCTGCACGTGGCTTGTTGGCTTCCTTAACAAAATAGGAATGGTCACCAGTGCTTCTTAGGCCAATATTACTGGCCTTTTATTAATCTTCCAGGTCACTCAAGTTCGTTATCCCATTCACTAAATAAGAACAATTTATTATAAAGTGCAGTAATCATGACAAACCTAATTATTAATTTATTTTTTTTCAAGTTTAAATTTCAAAAAATTGTGAAGCTTCTGTTTTTTATGATGACTCTTACTCTACCCTTTTTGCCCTGAGGATCCTATTAGTGGAGAGCTGAGCAATTCAGTTTCATCAGAAATGAATTATGCCTCCGTTTTTAAAATATAAATACTAAAGGACTGTAAAGATTAGAAATTTGTTTGAACCTCCATCACTTGATGTTTTCTTCCTCAGCGTATAGAGCTTTTGGTGTTAACGTAAAACATCACATTCTTCTGAAAGTTCAAAGCCAGGTCTCCTTAAAGGAATGCCAGCCAGAATTGGGAGGGACGCACAAAATGAAATGTGTTACCTTCTGGGGTGAGATGTGGAGGGGATGTTTGGTGCCTCAGAAGCTGTTCCCAAGATGAGCTATTTGTATAATACAAAGTGGGGAGGTGACTATGCTAGTCACCTTCTGTTTCAAAATGATTAGAAAACAGCAATTCTCAAGACACAGGGGGTGAATTTTTACTTCTCTCGCCAAGGGTCTGGGCGTAAATGACACCTTTAATTACTAAGGACTGTTGGTACCACTCTGGTAACAAGCTGCTATAAATGAAAATTCTGATTGCCTCCAAATCAAGTATTTCATATAAATGCATTTTTGTCTTAAGTACAGTTGTTAGTGCAGCTTTCATTATTTTTCTTTGTCAACATATGATAGAAGGAAGTGATGCTGCCAACTTGTTATTTCACTGCTGTTTTATCGTCTGTTTTGCCCAGTGGCTAAAGAGCCAGTGTGTTTTGGCCAGCCATAACTTGTTATTCTAATAGCAGTGAGGCCCCACGAGGGTGCTCAACTTTGACTTCAATAAAATTGCAATTAGAAAAAGAGGTAACTCTCCAGTGCTTAACAAACCTCAATCTTTACTTATTTTTCAGAATTCTATCAAGATGCACTGGATATCAAACCATTCTCTTTTGATTTCTGACTTTTTAAAAGTATTCCAAATAAATAGAATCCATTTCTCAGATGCACATGCTTCGATGCATAAATTAACTCTTTGGGATCTGGGAATTTAATTCCACTATTTCTCTGTTATACCCACCCTCTCCTTTCCCTCATTTCACTAGATGAGCATATATGCCTAACTTGCAAAGTTCCCAGTATCCATTTTGCTTGGTACATATTGAATTTGGCTGCCTGATTGTTTCTCCTAAATTAACGTAGATGTATTTAGGGATGAGACAATTAAAGAAATAAGAGTAAATGGGAGAGGGGGTTGACATAAGTAAATAACAGGAAAGGGAAAATTGGTTCATGTGTTCTTTTCTCCAGTGTATTTAAGGAAATTTTTTTAAATTCCAAAATGAAATATAGATCCAAATACTGTATTTAACTCAAAATCTAAAGACAGATGGATTCTGAAGAAAAAGGGAGCAGTCTAGGTTTCCTGAACAGATGTGTCCCGATCTACTTTGGTCTACAACTGGTAAAGTGGATGGTTAATGATAGCAAACATTAAAACAATTTTCAACAACTCGTCAAAGATTTTTTTTTTTTTAAAGCAAAGCTGCCATTCAGCAGCTAATTTGAATTATATTCTGCATTAAGTTATAACTGGTAGGTACATGAACAATGAACACTTCTTTCTTTTTCTTTCTTTAGAAACGATGAGTGAATGAAGGCGGGAGTTACTGGAAGGAAGGTAAGGGTAAGTCGTATCACATTTATTTCTTCCTTTTGAAGCATGTGGAATACATTGTATAAAACTTGTTCAGGAACTCTCAGGGGGCTTGTGTCACAGGTAAATTAGACAAATTTAGTTTTTCAGGGCAAAATGAAGTGTTTGTTTTAGCTGTGCTGCACAGAAATAAACTACCTGACATGTTGAGACCCGTCTTTTCTGCATGCCAACTACCATACTGTTCAATATTGTTTAAGTAGTTCATGGCCCAAGTGGCAAGAGAAACTCTGGGTGAATTTCTGTTTTAGAATTGTGAGTTTCACCTCTCTATGTAATTAGTATTCTTATTATTTAAATCCAGTACTGCAAAAGCAGTGCTTAAAATTACAGCAGTATCAAGCTAGGCATCTGAATGTGACCCATATTTAAGTTCAGGCATAAAAGATCATAGACTAGAGTTAATTCTACTGTAGTTGTGTTTTTTCATTCTAGCATCATTTTGTTATTGCTTTTCTGTGGAGTTTAAATGTATTTGACTTTATGGAAAAAAATGAAACGCTTGTTAGATTATAACCAATCATGTAATGTTTTAAAAATGCATAGTATTCTGACTGATGATTTTGAGGTTATATAGCACAGTTTACTTCTGAAAGTGTAATAGATAGGCATTCAGATTCATTTTCTAATTGAGCCAAAGAGTTTTCAGAAATTTCCTGAAGCCACTCGAATATAAATAAATAACAAAGTCAGAACACACAATGTTTTCATGTGTAATAAATAAGACCAGTAACTCCTTTAAAAGGAAACAGAAGGAAAAAAGGAAGGAATGGAGGAAGAGAGGGGAAAAGGAGGGAAGGAGGGAGGGAGAGAGAAAGGTGGAAGGAAGAAGTGAAGGCAGGCAGGCAGGCAGGAAGGAAGAAGTGTGCTTGTATTGTAGACTTATTGTTCCTACACGTGTAGAAAATTTACATTTGAGAAATGCCTTAGTCTGTTCAGGTTGCTATAACAAAAATACCATAGAATAGGTGGCTTTAACAAGACACATTTATTTTTCTTTTTTAAAATTTTGTTATTATTATACTTTAAATTCTGGGATACATGTGCAGAACTTGCAGGTTTGTTACATAGGTATACATGTGCCATGGTGGTTTGATGCACCCACCAATCCATCATCTACATTAGCTATTTCTCCTAATATTTTCTCTCCTCTAGTCTTCCACCCCTCAATAGGTCCCAGTGTGTTATGTTCCCCTCCCTGTGTCCATGTATTCTCATTGTTCAGCTCCCACTTATGAGTGAGAACCTGCAGTGTTTGGTTTTCTCTTCCAGTGTTAGTTTGCTGAGAAAGATGGTTTCCAGCTTCATCCATGTCCCTGCAAAGGACATGAACTCATTCTTTTTATGGCTGCATAGTATTCCATGGTGTATATGTGCCACATTTTCTTTATCCAGTCTATCACTGGTGGGTTGGTCCCAAGTCTTTGCTATTGTGGATAGTGCTGTAATAAACGTACGTGTTAATGCGTCTTTATAGTAGAATGATTTATAATCCTTTGAGTATATAACTAGTAATGGGATTGCTGGGTCAAATGGTGTTTCTGGTTCTAGATCCTTGAGGAATCGCCACACCGTCTTCCACAATGGTTGAACTAATTTACACTTCCACCAACAGTGTAAAAGCGTTCCTATTTCTCCACACCCTTGCTAGCATCTGTTGTTTTCTGATTTTTTTAATGATCGCCAGTCTAACTGGTGTAAGATGGTATCTCATTGTGGTTTTGATTTGCTTTTCTCTAATGACCAGCAATGATGAGCTTTTTTAAATATGTTTTTTGGCCACATAGATGCCTTCTTTTGAGAAGTGTCTGTTCATATCCTTTGCCTACTTTTTGATGGGGTTGTTTTTTTCTTGTAAATTTGTTTAAGTTCCTTGTAGACTCTGGATATTAGCCCTTTGTCAGATGGATAGATTGCAAAAACTTTTTCCCATTCTGTAGGTTGCCTGTTCACTCTGATGATAGTTTCCTTTGCAGTGCAGAAGCTCTTTAGTTTAATTAGACCACATTTGTCAATTCTGGTTTTTGTTGCCATTGCTTTTGGTGTTTTAGTAATGAAGTCTTTGCCCGTGCCTATGTCCTGAAAGGTATTGCCTTGGTTTCCTTCTAGAGTTTTTATGGTTTTAGGTCTTACGTTTAAGTCTTTGACCCATCTTGAGTTAATTTTTGTATAAGGTGTAAGGAAGGGGTATAGTTTCAGTTTTCTGCATATGGCTAGCCAGTTTTCCCAACACCATTTGTTAAATAGGGAATCCTTTCCCCGTTGCTTGTTTTTGTCAGGTTTGTCAAAGATCAGATGGTTATAGTTCTAGAGTCTAGGAAGTTCAAGATCAAGGTACCAACAGATTTGGTGTGTGACGAGGGCCTGCTTCCTTGTTCATAGACAATGATCTTGCTGTGTCCTCATATGGCCAAAGGAACAAAGGAGCTATCTGCCGTCGTTTATAAGGGTACTATTTCCCTTCAGGAGGGCTCTGTCATCATGACCAAATCATCTTCCAAGGGCCCATCTTCAAATACCATCACATTTGGCATTAGGTTTTAACAAACAAATTTTTGGAGGATATAAATTCAGCTAGCATAATGTTTAAATTTGAATAAACTTAAAAGTAGTATTTCTTTATCTTTGATTATCAATACCTGATTGACTCTGGCTTGTTCACCACTCAGCAGAACATTGAAGGTTTGGGGGCAATAGCAGTTGCCAATGAGTGAGATTCTGAGCCTTCCTTTATCTGCAAACAATTCAGCTCCACATGAGCTTTGCATACTCGGCTTTTATCTAAAAATTTGTTTCAAGAAATAGAGAACTAATACAGCAATATTTTAACACTTGTTAACTCTAGCTGGTGGGATACATGAGTATCTGTAATACCTATTATTCTGCTTTTCTCTAGTTTTGAAATATTTCTTAATTAAAAATTAATATTTCAAAAACTATTTTTGAAATGGCTCCATATGTTTAAAAAATTCATTTAACTTTATTGCTGTTTCAGGTCACCCACAAATTAATTGAGAATGAGGGAAATTAATAATGCTTCATCTAGTGGATTATTTTAATGATGTTCAGGGTTTTGAATGGATGTGGGAATGGTGGGAAATTGTCATTGTTATAGCCACACTCTAATACCAAACATACCGAAGGATCTATTGTGCTGGTCCTCCCAAGATTTCTGGTCTATTCTTCCTCCAAGATAATAGAATTTTTAGACAGGCAAATGAGCAGTCAGAAAAGGTCTATATTTTCAACGTCCTTTATTTTATTTTTTACAGCAAGTTGTGACCATGTAACTGAGTTTAGCTCAGTGATACATATCTGTAGTAACAGGAGGTGGCTTCTAAGACCCTACCCTAGGAGATAGCTGCTTCACACCTTCGCCCTTTTCAGAGAAGAAAGTTCCATCTAGCAATGCAGAAGACATTCCACTGTTTCTGATACTGTCAAGTTCCTGAATATCCTTTCTGAAATACAGATGTACTGTCTGGGACTCAGTCTTAGAATATTAAATGCGACCCATTCCTTAAGGAAGGGAAAACTGAACATTTTGGGTTTGTGTTATTTGTAAGATGAAAAAGAACTGATTTATGTACTGTTTTAATTGGTTGTATATGAAAGAGTGAAATTTCAGCTAAGATGTACAGGAAAGTTTGCAAACTGGTAGATCTCATGTCTATCTGGCCCACAGATTTTTTTTTAAATGAAGAGATTTTTATCTAAATATTTAGATTTGGAGCTTCTCTTGGAAAAAAAAAATAGTAACTGTAGCAACACTGAGTGCACACACTCACGTGGCTCACACACTGTGAAAGTAAGAAGCAGCAGAGCCATCTAGAAATGGCAGGATACTTCAGGTTCCCACAGTCTCCATCATCCCCACGTCTCTTGCTTGCCTCATTTTACTCGTTTAGTTTACCCGAACTTCTGGATGCAGATAGATGCCAGCTAGACCTCTTTCAGATGCAAGCTGCCCCTTGAATTCCAGAAAAAAAAAAAAACTGTTATGATCTCAACTGCAATTCCACATTCTATGAAGGATCAATGTTTCCAATGAGATTTCTGCAAATCCCTGATGGGATCTAGGTTGGTATGAGATACCTTCCTGCAGTCTCCGCTCTTTACCATGTCAACACAGACAGGAAACTCATTCCCTTTATTCATATCCAGTCACTCACTCATACAAGAGTAGTCATCTGTACAGCAGAGCTGATAATAGCACAGTTAATCACATATTAGGCCTTGCATCTCAAAAGGCTCATTTGTTTTTTAATTAGGCTTTAAAGTTCTCCAAAAGCTTTCTTGCTCTC
Source organism: Gorilla gorilla gorilla (assembly GCF_029281585.2). NCBI lineage: Eukaryota > Metazoa > Chordata > Mammalia > Primates > Hominidae > Gorilla > Gorilla gorilla. The sequence continues at coordinate 170,041,779 of NC_073228.2, forward strand.
CTAAGGTGTATCTCTCTTGGCGCTCCTGCCGTAGAAGTTTTACATTCTTTCCTGTCTTCTCTTTCTGCAACTCCTTCCTCTCCTTTGTGTTTCTTCATCTGCCTTCTCCGTTTTTAATACACACACATGCGTGCCCACACACAGACATGCACACGTACACACATGTACACACACACACACACACACACACACACGCTTCTTCTTTCTTTGGGCCCTTTTCCCACCTAGACCAAGCCTTTTCGCTTCTTACTATCAGCTTCAGAGCTCTCAAAGTCTCACCTTTTATTTCTACCTATTGTTATTATTCTGTGTGCAAGTTTATTTTCTGCAAACAGGATGTGCCAATTCTATAATGAATGCTAGAAGCAGTTTTCTAGATGGCATATGTATTTTTTCTGCTTACCTCATAAAATACAAAGCCTGTGGCCTCCCTTTCCTACACCACTAGTTACATGTACGGATTATGTATGTGAGTAGCCACCAGCACATGTGATGAAATTTAAAGAAAACTTTGAATTTCTGCTAAAGGGACTCACAGAGGAAAGCCTAAGTTTATGCAATAAGTCAGACAGGCCATGGAACAGAGTATGCGGGAAGCCACAAGTGGTTCTCTTCTGCCTGTGGTGTTTGTTGAGAGGAAAACCATAGGACATCTGAGAAAGATGTAGAAACTGTACAAATGTTTTGTAAGAGAGAGTTTGAAACCTGAGGAGATACTGAAGTGAATGCTAGGTATAAATAGCTTCGTTTGTGATACTGTGAAGATGGAATTTCTTATTCTGTTTTTGCAGCAATGATTGAATTTTCTTAATCTCCTCTTAATCTTCTGTCTCTCAAAATGTCCCTTCTTTCCAGCTAAGGAGGTGGCCTCTATATAGGACTATATTCATGTGTAGCCAAGGAATGTTATATTGGAGAATTTTGGCAAGCTCATTTGTCTGATTTAGCTAAAAGCACCTGGGCTCTGTGTTCTTGAAACCTAGCATAATGTGAGGCATGCCAATTTAAACCCATTTCAATCTCCACAGTGTTCTTCTAGGAGCTAAGATAATGAAATATGTTCCATGTGAGTCTCCCTACACAACAAAACAATCTAGTCAGATAGTAAATTAAGTAGTATATTGTAAATTGTGTAACATGGGATGCCAATATGAGACATGGCCACCACGCATAATTAGCCTGGAGTAAACACTAAGAGAGTCTACAACCTCAATTCAGATACTTTAGGGGGCAGAAAGAAGCAGAAGAGTTTTTAAAAGGGTATATTTTGGCTGAAATTAATATGTCAAAGCTGAAAATTCACATCCTATTGTCTAAAGACATTTAAGTAATATTTTGCTGGGATATCAGTTTCTGGGTGATTTCACCCAAGGTCTGAATTTAATAAGAATTTTATAAAATACCTAAATGGTATATATAATAGCTGGTTATTTATGTGCCCCCATGAATTACCAATATAGAGATCATCCCATTAACCTGCAAATATTCCAGAAAATTTGAGAGGGTAACATTAACAAAACCTTAGGGTTTTGTGATGTTCATTATAGCTTGAGTGGATATTCTCTTTCCTTTCTTCTGTCCTACCTTTCTTCCCACTTTCTTCTTCATTCCTTTCAAAATTCCTTGATTAATGCTTACTCTATCTTAAAAAAACACAAGAAAGAACTTGCTGATATGTATTGATATTTTTCTGCTCTTCTAAGATAATTTTTCATGTCCTATAGTCATGTTTTCTTTGCCAGAACAGCTTTTTGCTAACATGTGGACACAAAGTAGTGTGTTTGGGGTTTTTTTGCACGTAGTTGGAATGAATACTTGCTGACATCTAAAATCCCGAAATTAGAAATTGTTTCCAAATATTATAAAGTCTGATGTTGCTTCTAGCATGAAACACCTTCAATAATTTATGCCCTGTTTTTATTATTTTGTAACAGAATATATATAAATTCAGAGTCTGAGAGGTTTTCTGATAATTGATGTTATGACTTGATTAGTTCACCTGGATTCATTACCCTACCTTTTAAGTTCCTATTACCATAGGGATAATTCCCAGGTGCTTTATTAAAAAAAAATAAAATCATTATGTTGGCCACCAATTCTAACATCTCTGTGCCCAGTGGTATCTATCTGGTTTGATTCCCATACATTTTCTTTGTGTTATTCCAGAAGTAATTCAGTAGACCCTCCCCCTTCTATTGTTGACTTTCAGATTATTCATGAACTTGTTTTGTATACATTGAATAAATATTAGAGTGACAGATTCTAAATTCTAGCCAAAACTTTTTTTAAGCTCTACCTCTGGCATCTAATAATTTAAAAAATATACATAAATAAATATCTAATTCTAAACTAATATTTAACTTTGTTAAATGTATTTCTTTGCGTTGATTTTTCTTTTCTCCCTAACTTTTTGAATACATAAGAAATAATGGCCAAAACTTTGCCATAACCAAAACCTGCTTTTGAGGAATTTGGGGAAGAGTAAGAGGAGGAATTTATTGAAATTCTGTCTTAACAATTATTGTGCTGATACACTATCAAGAGGCATATATAATTCATATGCTGGAGCCTTACTAATCCACTGTTCTCAAGATGCATACTACAAGACTGAAATGTATTCATAGCAAGCTCCTTCCAGTATCTTGGATAATAGACCCTACAGACATATTCCAATAGAGACTCCTTCTGCTGAATTTTCTATTTAAAAGATTTTGCAATGCTGGAGCTCCAATGTAGTTTGAACATATTTTTCCTATTAATAAAATATTTCTGCCTTCTCCCAGATAGCTACTAGTCTTTGTTAACTCAAGCTGATAAAATAGATATAGAAAACACATTTTGATATGCTCCACCCAGTTAGAATTCATTAATTAGCAGACTATTTTAATCCAAATATGATGATATAAGAAAGAACTTCAACAATTTACCAATGTCTTTAAACCACATCATAGGCAGTAACTTGTGAATCCTCTGATGTAGGAAACAGTTCAGAATTACGATATATAAAACAATAGATATTTTGTATTTTTTCCAAATCTGCATAATAAAATAACTCCCCTCAAATTCAACATGCCCCCAACTTCGGGCTCTTTAAGTTTAGGAAGCTCTTTAAAGTTGGCAGGTATAAATCTGATCTGTTAAAAGAAGTTATAAGATTGCACCATTTTTCAGGAAAGTGTTATATTATTAAATAGGGTTGTAAAACATCTCTTCCAAAGACTTAAGGATTTCACTAATAACAACAAACATATCCTGAAAAAGATTATGAAGAACCTCTGATGCAATTATAAATCACAATAATAGTTGCATTAAAAAATTAAGAGAACATTGTCTGGAAATGGCACACTCTACAGGAATGCCTTCCCCACTCAATTTCCGAGAAGAGAGTCTCCATTAGTTATGACAGTTAAAGGACACTAAACACCAACAAATATGATGCTGCCTTATGCTATTACAGAACGTGAAGAACAGAGTTACTTATGCTTTGATTTGGTATATGTGCAACATTGATGGATTCAGGCCAAAATAGGGTAAGATACCCATTTTGCAGCAGTTCTGTCATCTAATAGTTATTGGAAACCCAGCATGAGAAGGTAAAACAGAACAACAATAAAAAGATAAACTAATCAATCAATGACGATTTAAAAAACTAAAGGAATATCAATAATAAAAGTATTAACTTGTGTTGGATTGCTGGACATTTTTTAACATAAATTCGACACTTATTCCCAGGTTTTTAAAATAAAGGAGATAATGAAGAGTGCATGAATGTGTGGTTCTGAAGACAAGTATGCATACCTATCTATCTATAATAAATGAACAAACTATTGAGATACCAATGTGATTACTGAATTTGGAATGTTTGCACTTCTTTCTTGCCACACATGGAAAATAAAACATACAAGATAGTGTTAAGCCTAGAAATAACTAAGAATCATGTCAGAAGCATGTAATGCTATCATACTTGATTTATTTAGCCATAGAATGGTCGTCAACACAATTGTCCATTGTAAATTTTTTGCCTTTTCATGTGATGGGTCAGATCTGTGCATTTTTTTTTAAATGTATTTTGCGAGGCTCACTGAAAAATTAACTTTGTTTTATCCAACCTGGCTTAAACAGGTATATAAAACAAAGGCTACTTAAGTTTGTTGTGCTTTCATTTTTGTTATAATACTGAACTGGGATATATTTTAAAGCATTAGTGAAGTGATGTCATGAATCAAAGTTTTCAATTTTTCAGTTTATAAAATATTGATCTATGAATGACATACACCAAAGTTTGTAATCACCAGGGGTGACACTTCAGCAAGGAAGGAACCAATTTTAGAAGAAAATGTAGACGCTAGGAAGAATGGTCTTAGCAAAATAGAAAGCAAGTTGAGCCCTTCGAGAACATTTTTTAAATTATGGTGATAGAACATGAGAAATTAAAGTATAAATCGGCACCTTTATGGGATTTCATTAATTTTGTTGGTAACAAATACAAGCTTAGTACCAATTATGTGTCTAAAACTGTGCAGAGGCTTAGGTGAGTGAGGTCCTTGCCCTCAAAGATGATGAGAAAGAGATAGATCCATTGTTTCAAATAGAAGGCAATTCTGAATATATCCTTGTCTCCCTACGCATTATGGTCCCATTTAAGCAGGAAAGGAAGCTACGCGTTGATGAGTTAGAATATGAATGCATGCAGGGAGCCAAGTGGCAGAAAGAACAATGCTTATAAATTAATCAGAAGTCAAGATGAATGGAGAATTGTAATGTGGCCTTGAGGAGCAGGGTGTGGAACGTCTTTAGGATGAAAGAAATAAAGAGTTTGGAGAAAAGAGATAGTACAGATAGCATGTTATCCAACCGCCTAGTAAAGTGTCACTCCTTCTTTCCCACTGTGATTAGACCGATTTTCCATTGGTCTGACCTGGCTTAAATTGACCTTAAGACACCATTGGTATCGCAATATTGTGTTCAGTTATTATGTATAGACAGATATGCCAAGCTGGTCTTTAAAACCACACTTTATTGATTCTGATAAATGTTAAATTCTAAAGGACATTTTTGATGATGAGGAAATGATTTCAATTAACTGTGCAAAGTCAAGCTATAAATTTAAAATTAGACATGGCAAGCCTAATATAGGGGACATCTACTTCCCTTTTGAACTTAAATGCATATTCAAAGCCATCTCTGTGCAGACAATAGGAGCAGTATTTATTTTAAAAAAGAAAAATAGGGAGCCCAAATATGTTGAATAATCAATGGCTGTACAATAATATAAAGAAATTGAATAGATTTGTCAGCTTGTCAGTCAGAAATGAATTAGAATCGTAGTAAAGAAATAAAGGTAAAAGGAATTTCTCTGAGGAAAAGAAGCATGCAAAATAAAAGCATTAGTGTAACATACAGTTTACAGAAACTCTCCTTTTGGAGAGTAAAGTTTATGTTTGTTGACAGTACAACAGGAACTTGTCACACAATGTAAAAATGATCATGCCATAACCACTTCTTTGCTGATGGCTTGATTTTACAGGCAGTGATCTCCATGAGATGGAATTCAACATGCATTTCTACCTACTGACATTGGCCAGAGTAGGTACTTGGATGAATGGACATAATTATGTGAGACCAAAATAGTTTCTACCATGAGATATTTTATGCCATGATACCACAAGAACCAGTCCTCTTGCTTATACATTGGAATGTCTTTAGGAAAAATGAACAAAAATTGAATTATTTATATTTCATATTATAGATGTCATTTCTACCTACCTATAGCAACTGACATAGGATACTTGGATTCTCAGAAAACTGAGACCTCCTAGAAAAATTAATATTTATGTTAGTAGTAGCAGAATTCATGGGAGCAATTGTTATAGCATGTATTTACTTGGCACTTATGTAATAAGCATTGTCTTTGTTTTCCTTGCTTTAATTCTCTAATATTTATAGTGCAAATTCTCTAATATTTATAGTGCTCCCTTGACAATCTTTATTTTACATATAAAGAAATGAAGCTAGGGCTAAATATACAAATGAGTCAATGCCCTTTGAAAAGCAAAAAAGAAACAACCCAGCCTGGCTTGCCCTAATGAAGGCAGCAAGACAGGTCCAAACCATCTGTACCAAAAACGTCACGAATTCAGATGTAACTTAGGTGGTCATTGCACCTTTAAGTCTCTTCTTTTGGGTAGGTATTGTGTTTTACATGAATTTGCAGAAAGAGATCACAATCTAATAAAAGTCTCAAGTTTAATCCTGAAAAGGAAGCAGATTTATTTGTGACGCTTTCTCTGGGCTCTAATTTCCTAATCACATATATATTAATGCTGATAGAACTTGTCTTTGAGAGGTACAGCTCTTACCAATCTTAGGAAGTGGTAAAAGATTCTGCTACTTCACTCTCTTTTTACATTTTTGGTTCATATCAGTATCCTATCAGAGTTTACATTGCCAGTATGAATACTGCCATTTGCAGGAATTATGACAAATGTTAGTGGTTTGGGCAGCAATGTGCTAAGAAATGTTTAACAAATGACTCTCCAGAAAAAAAAGTATGCACATATATGGATACATAAGTTTAGCATGAATGTTATAATACATAGGACACAAGTTACAAATAGTAACAAAATATGTGATATTCTTTATTGTAAATTTTATACAGCCAGTTGATTTTTGAAGACTGTTCCCTTGATTTTTGTCAAACTCTGGTATTTATTGCCAATGTGCTGGTAATAATTGATCAACTACTATAGCACATTCTGACATGAATATTGGTATTTTAATTTACATTCATAAGACAAAACAATAAATATATTGGAACATCACTAATTCACCAATGGCCAACTTCTTTGCTGATTCAAATAACTGTTTTCAAGCACTAAGATAATATTTCTTCATTTTGTTTGTACTATTAATAATGTTACAGCTACAGACATGAGTTTGAAATGTATCTATATTATTAATATTTTCTCCATTACTTTCTTAACCCTAGACTAAGGGTCACCAACTACAGCCCACAGGGTAAATCTGGCCTACCACCTGTCTTTCTAAATAAAGTTTGATGGAGTACTACTAGCTTATTTGTTTGTGTATTGTCCGTGTCTACTTTTATGTTAGAACCACAGAGTTGAGTAGTTGCTGCAGAAAACATATGGTGCACAAAGTATAAATATTTATTCTCTGGCCCTATAGAGGAGATTTGTATTTTCAGTCAAAATAATAAATCGAGCCCTGATTTGTGGTGTTTGCTGGTTTCCATAGTATAAACATTTCCACTCTGTTTTCAAGTTATCAATGCAATATGACTAACGATAACAACTAAGTATAGAGTTGGGTAGAAATGCTCAGTAGCACATCATTGGATGGAATTTACGCCATACCCATGCAAGCGGGGGGTAAGCAAGTCCAAGAACATAAGATAAGAGTAAAATGTGGTAAATTTTACTTAAGTTATGAAGTTGTAGATTGAATTGTCTCTCTCAAAAAAGACATGTTGAAATTCTAAAACCTTTGGTACCTGTGAATGTGGACTTTATTTGGAAATAGGGTCTTTGCAAATGTAATGAAGTTAAGATGAGGTCATACTGGATAATGGTGGGTCCTAATTTCAATGGAGAGAAAGATTTGATGACAGAGAAGAGACACATGGAAGGCCCTGTGAAGACAGAGGCAGAAATTGAAGCTATACTGGCACAAACCAAGGGATGCCAAGGATTACCAGCAATCATCAGAAATTGGAAAAAGCAAGGAGGAATTTCCTCCCCGTTTCCCCCTTCCTGAGCATTCAGAGGGAGCCTGGGAACAATTTGACTTCAGACTTCCAACCCACAAAACTTGTGGTAACTTTGTGGTAATGTATAGCAGTGGCTTTTGGAAAAGAATACTGAAGCTGTTGACCTTTGAGTATTTACTACTTCTGTTTTTCACATAATTAATTCCATTGTATATTTATATAATTTAATTTTTAATAATGGCTATGTTGAATAAGTTTGCAGAATTCCTGAAGATTTGACAAAATAATGAGCTAGTTTGGGCCTGCTCCAGCACACCATTCTTAAAACAATCAGGAGTGATAAGGCTACATGTTCCCCTGGGGGAGGGAAGAGAGTTAGAGCCCAGCTTTACTTCCAGCTTTCCATGGTTCTAGAAAGCCAGTTTTGTTACGTGGGAAATAACAATGAGAGATATTAGGGAGCAAATAAAACTCAGTCCTTGCTGTTTAAGCTTTAAGTTTTGGATCTGATTTGTCTGAAAGGAACTGAAATGAGAGCCCAAGTCATAGGCATAAGAAATGAAACTTGATTTTGAAACTCACCTGATTGTGTTGCCTCATCTTTTGGTGTGATTCCTGTTTCAGTCAAGACTGGCTCAGGTAGTGCATGGGACTGAATATCAGTTGCCCAATCTTGGACTACAAAATAAAGCAGCAAAATAAATGAAGTGGGATCTGTTTTGAACCTTAATTTAGAAATAAAAAGGTTTCGAATTTTCAAAAGTACATTATTCGTTGCCTAATTTTATTGGTATTTTATTTCCTTTTTTATTTTTAATTTTTTTTTTTTTTTTTGAGACGGAGTCTTGCTCTGTCACCAGGCTGGAGTGCAGTGGTGCAATCTTGGCTCACTACAACCTCCGCCTCCCGGGTTCAAGTGATTCTCCTGCCTCAGCCTCCCAAGTAGCTGGGACTGCAGGCGCTCGCCACCATGCTCAGCTAATTTTTGTATTTTTAGTAGAGTCGGGGGTTTCACCATGTTGGCCAGGACGGTCTCAATCTCTTGACCTCGTGATCTGCCTGCCTTGGCCTCCCAAAGTGCTGGGATTACAGGCGTGAGCCACTATGCCCGGCCTTCTTGTGTATTTTCAAAGAGTATTTTCCCCAAACTTCAGATACGTAGTAAATCCTAGTAGCATATAGCTCTCAAATGCATATGTAAACATTTTAATTTTAGTAGCACTTTGTGTTGAAACTGCTCATCCTCTGCCAAAGGAATACGCATTCTATGTCTCATTATTTTAACCTTGAAGAGCAAACTGCTGAACATTTAGTAATGGGAAGACATGTTTAGGAATAGAATCATGTTAACCATAAATAAGCATTAGATATGAAGGTCAGTTGAGTAAAAACCAAGTTCTTTATTACTAATGAAGGGATAGATGCAAGTCCTTTCTCTCACCTTTTTTATCCCTTTCTATTCAGTGGTGAGAGAAGTTGATATTTGCTGACACTTTACAATCACTTGAAAGTTAGATTTCTGGTTTCCTGTTGACAGACCAGCTTGTAACTCCTCAAGGTCAAAAGTACTATTTTATATTCTGCCAGTAACTACAGGGAATTCTGATCCATAGGTTATCTCTTTAAAGAAAAGTCCTTTGGTATACTAAGTAATTGGACTGTTGTCCTTTTCCTCTATGCCTGTGTTTAACCAATAATACGAGGATTTCATTATCATCATCTCCCAGATTGTTCTCCTGGCTTAGTTTGGACATTTATTGAAACACTCCTTTTGTTGCATAAATGTTGCCTGTAACAGAGGGGCTGCACTCATTTTACAATGAGGGAACCCTGTTTTGCACTACGTATTGTATGTTGCTCTTTAGCTTGTTCACTAGTAATAATACTATAGCCCTGGATACCAAACCCCAGTTAGTCAGAAATTCTAAAGGTGAAATCACATCACTTGGAAATATTTTGATGCATGGAATGATAATGCTTCATCTCGTGGAGTGGAAAAAATTGTATAACTAAATTTGATATTTGACATTTTAAAGGTAACTTGCAACTTAACAAGAAAAGTGATGATTGGGTAAACTAAAATAATATATTCAGCCTCTGAGTTACACAGTCAAACCCCTGACACAGAGGACAAGGCTGAGAAAGGCATTCTTTTCAAAATTTTTAACTCATCATGCCATAGGCTATTTCACAGGTTTCTAAATAAAATGATTAAGGGGAAAGTTGGTTTTTTTTTTTTCCTATTTTTTAACCTATATAGAAATAAGAGTGCTAGTACTGTTTTTATCGTTGATAATTTGTGGTATTGTGTTTTTATAGAAGGAAATTTAATGTGATATTTTTGTAATGCATCAAATTGATTTTTATACTTTAATTTCCATTAATCCATTAAATTTCAGAACCATTAGGAATAAGTAAAAGGAAATTGTCCACAAACACACACACACACACACACACACACACACACACACAATCATTTCTACTCTTGCCCCAAAGATACATTTTAATCAACTCTATCTTCTGCTGTTGTTTGGAGTCTATTACCATTTAATGTTCTAGGCCTGACTTCTAGGCATTTTCTTATGGTTTTCAGTCACACAGAGAGAGCTCAGAGGAAGGAAAGCGGCAACTTGATGAAGATTATACTGATGTTCTTTGGCAACATAGGTCCTCCTTTGGCAGAAGAGGCCATCTTCACTATGGGGTGCAGATTCTTAGAAAATAATATTGGAATTCCTCTAGGTTGAATATTAAAATAGCCATGACACTTGAGGAAATCACTCTTAGGGTCCATGCTTAAATTAGATTCTTGTAAAGTTGCATGATGTTTCTAGGTATGCATCTCAGAGAAACAAAAATATATGTCCACAAAAGCCTTGTACAAGGATATTCACAGCAGCCTTACTAGTAAGAGCTACAACCTAGAAACAATCCTCTCTCTTGTCTAACTAGAAAAGGATAGATTATTGAATAAAGGGTACCTTTATTTATAATGGAATACTACATGGGAGTAAAAAGGGGGACAAAGATCTACATTGGTTAATCTCAGAGACATTATGTTGAAGGACAGAATTCAGGCTCAATAGACCATGTATTCTATACTTCCAGTTCTTCAAAGTTCTAGAACCTGCAAAGCAAATCAATGGTGATGAAAATCAGAAGAGTTCTTGCTTTGAGTGAGGGGAGTGAACTGGGTGTGAAGAAGCATGAGAAATATTTCTAGAAAAAAGGAAATGCCCTATATCTTAACAGGCATGTAGGTTACTGGTGTATATATTTGTTAAAATTGATTGTGTTCTTAAGATTTATGCATTCACTCTGTGTAAATTATACCTCACTATAAAGTCACCAGGTGCTTTGGAGAAAATAATGATTTTTAAGTTACTTTTTTATACATAATAATTTGCCTTCCTCCAATTCTCTTAATTTTTTCACAATACAATCCCATCTACTATATTATTTTATCCTGTGGTTAATAAAGCATGGATGGAAGGCTTCTGACAAGAAGGCTTCTGACGAGAGTAGGGAGCACTAGAAATCTGTCTCCCTACCTACACAAAAATTGCACTGGCAGAATCAGTCTGATGTAAATATTTTGAAACTCTGGAGTCTGTTGAAGGCTTGCAACTTCCAAGGGAAGGCTTAGATGGTACATTTCAGTTAATTTATGACCATTTCACCTCATAGCACAATAAGAGCTACCCATCCCTTGTACCCAGCAGCTCACACACAGATTGCAGGGCCAGGGTTCATGAAAAATAACCCTGCTTTCCAAATGTCAGAGATCTCTGCTGTGATTACTGACTTCTGTTTCTGATCACAGAGGTGCAGACAAAGAGGCAGTGCCCACTTTTGTTGTGACTCCCCCTCCTTATTGTTGCAAGCCAATTCTCCTCTAATTGAAATGATTTCCAGGGAACTTAAAGGACCAGTAAATTTTTCGCCTTCATTTCTCTCTTTTCCCTCCTTTTGGGAGCCAGACATTGAAAACAAGGATATTGAAAAGTAATTGCAGGCCAGGTGTGGTGGCTCTCTCCTGTAATCCTAGTATTTTGGGAGGCTGAGGCAGGTGGATCACCTGAGGTCAGGAGCTCAAGACCAGCCTTGCCAACTTGGTGACACCCCATCTCTACTTAAAATACAAAAATTAGCCAGGCGTGGTGGTGAACACCTGTAATCCCAGCTACACAGGAGGCTGAGGCAGGAGAATCACTTGAACCCAGGAGATGGAAGTTGGAATGAGCTGAGATCATGCCACTCACCACTGCCTTCCAGCCTAGGCAACAGAATGAGATCCTGTCTCAAAAAAAAAAAAAAAGTAATTTCATATATGGAGAAATTAGAAAGTCATTGTCCATGCACAGGGGAAGACACAGGCTCAGAAAACACCAGAGAAGACTTTGAGTTTATACCTCTAACTAATCCTCTATACAGATACAGCCTACAACAATAAAAAACCAAAAGCAAAACCAAACAAAAACACCAGCAAACCTGAGAGAAGGGAGGAAATATAATTTCCAGAGTTATCACATTATTAAAATAAAATGTCCAGGGTACTACACACACAAATCACAAGGCATACAAAAAAATAGAAAAGGATGTCCCATTCAAAGGAGAGAAATGAATGAACAGAAACTCTCCCTGAAAAAGAGCTGATGGTGGATCTACTAGACAAGTACTTTAAAACTACTGTCTTACAAAACAAATTGGGCAAGTTTAAGGCATAGAAAAAGTCAAGAAAACAATGTATGACAAGATGGGAATATCAATTAAAAAATAGAAAACCTAAAAAAATTCTGGAACTGGAAAGTACAATAACTAAAATAAAAATTTACTAGAGTGATTTAAAGACAGATTTAATCAGGCAAAGAAAGAATCTGAACTTGAACATAGGACAGTGGAGATTATCAAGTTTGAGAAACAAAAATAAAAACTTCTTTTAAGTGAATAGGCCTAAGGGACTTGTGGGACACCATCAAGTGAACAACATCACATTGTAGGGTCTCAGAAGGAGAAGAGAGACAAAGGAAAAGGCAGAGAAAATACTAAAAGGAAGAGTCTGAAGTCTTCCCAAATTTGATGAAGGACATAAATATTAACATCCAAATATCTTAACTAACTTCAAATATAATGCATTCAAAAAGGCAGACCCACACCAAGACATATTATAATTAAACTGTGGAAAGACAAAGAATTTTGAAAGCAACAAGGGAAAAGCAACTTGTCATATACAAGGGCTTCTTAGTAAAATTATTAGCAGAATTCTTGTAAGATATATTCAAAGAAAATAACCAAGAATTCTATATCCCACATAATTCTTCTTAAAAACTGAAAGAGAAATTAGGACTTCCCATATAAACAAAACTTTATGACTTTTTTTTTTTTCCCCAAGACCTACTTTGAAAGAAATTATAAAGGTAGTCAATCAGGTTGAAATAAAAGGACATTAGACAGTAAAACTTGAATTCCTATGAAGGAATAAAAATCTCTGTAAAAGTAAATACATGGGAAATTATAAAATTATTGTAACAATGGTGTGTGAGTCCACTTTTTGTTTCCTTTGTGATTTAAGAGACTAATACATATTTTAAAAATCATTAGATTAAAAGGTAGTATTATTATAACTGTGGCTTGTAACTCTAAATTTATTCTCTGGACAGTTTAAAAGACCAATGTTTTTTAAAATTAGTTAGCTTACGTTTTTGGACACACAATGTATAAAGATGTAACTTTGTGACATCAACGACTTAAAGAAGTGGGGACTGAGCTGTTAAAAAAGCAAATTTTTTGTAGGTTGTTTAAGTTAAGCTGTTATAAATTCTAATTAGAGTGTTATAACTTAGGATGTTATAGAAAATCCTCATTGTAACTACAAGGACAATAGCTAAAGAACATAACCCTAAAAAAAAAAAAAAAAGAAGAGAATGTAAACATTTCACTACAAAGAAAATCAACTAAATACAAAATAAGTCAGTAATACAGAATGAGGAACAAAAAAGCTAAAAGGCATATGGAAAACAAATAGTAAAATGATTTAGGTAAGTCCTTCCTTTGCATTCATTGCTTTACATGTAAATTGGCTAAACTCTTAAATAAAAAGACACAGGTAGCAGAATGGATGTTTAAAAATAATTCAACTATAATAGAATAGTCCCTAAGAGTCTGACTTTAGATCCAGACACACATAGGTTGAAACTGAAAGGATGACAAATGATATTCCATCTAAATAGAAACCAAAACAGAGCAGGACTGGCTTATACCATATATGACAATACAGACTAAAGCAAAAAAGTTTTTAGGAGACAAAGATATTACATATTAATAAAAGTTTCAATACAGCAAGATCTAACAATTACAAACATTAATTTACCTGATAACATACCATCAAAATATATAAAGAAAAATGGACAGAAATGGTGAAAGATATAAACAGTTCTACAGTAATTATAGGAGACTTCAATACCCTACTCTCTATATTGAATATAACAGGTAGACAGAAGATAAGTGAAGAAGTAGAGGACTTAGACAACACAATAAACCAGGTAGATCTAACAGGCATATACAGCACACTACCCAATAACAATAGAGTACACATTCTTTTCAAATGCACATGGACATCTTCTAAGATAGACAATATGTTAGGCCTCGAATTAGTCTCAGTACATTTAAAATGATAGATATCATGCAAAGTATCTTCTTCTACCACAATAGGATGAAGTTAAAAATTCATAACAAAAGGAACCAAAAAAGTACTAATTTGTAGAAATTAAATAACACAATTCTAAACAACCAATGGATCAAAAAAGAAATCACAAAGCAACTTTAGAGAAAATGTTTAGAGATAGATGAAGACAAAAACACAGGATGCCAAAAATATAAGATATAGCAAAGCAGGGAACAAAAGGGAAAATTTATAGCTCTACAAGCTTACATTAAAAAAAAAAAGAAAGACCTCAAATTAACAACCCAAGTTTACAACTTAGGAAACTAGAAAAAGAAAACAAAACCCAAAACTAGCAGCAGGAAGGAAAAAATAAAGATTAGAAATGAGAAAAACAAAACAAAGAAATGAAAAAAAAACAAAGAAAATCTATAAAACTAAAAGTTGAGTTTTTGAAAAGAACAATGCAATTGTCAATTCTGTAGCTAGATGTACGAAAGAGATGAGTCCAGTTACTCAAATTAGAAATAAAAGTGGGAATATTCCTAGCAATTCTACAGAAATAAAAAGGATTATAAGAGAAAACTGTGATCAATTGTATGTCAACAAGTTGGATAACTTAGAAGAAATGGACAAATTCGTGTAAATACAAAAGCTACTAAGACTCATCCATGAAGAAATAGAAAATCTGAATAGATCTGTAATACTGAGGACATTGAATCAGTAATCAAAAATCTCCTGACAAAGAAATGCCCTGGATCTCATGGTTTCACAAGTGAACTCTACCAAACATTTCAAGAGAACATCAACATTTCTCAAACTCTTCTGAAACAATTGAAGAGGAGAGCACGTTCTAAACTGATTCTGTAAGGCCATCCTTACCCTGATCCCAAAGCCAGACAAAGACCCTACGAGAAAACTACAGACCAATATTTCTTATAAACATTGATCCAAAAATCTTTGACAAAACACTAGTTAACCAAATTCAACAGCACACTTAAAAGATCATACAACATGACCAAGTGGAATTTATTCCTGTAAAACAAGAATGACTTAACGTGCAAAAATTGACGTGTGTTGTTTATTATACAACAGAATGAAGGAAAAAACCACATACTGATCTGAATAGCCCAAACAATACAGAAAAAGCATTTGACAGAATTCAGCATCCTTTTATGTCTGGAGTTGGTTCCTTCTGGTGGGTTCTTGGTCTCGCTGACTTCAAGAATGGAGCCACAGACCTTCGCGGTGTTACAGCTCTTAAAGGTGGCACAGACCCAAAGAGTGAGCAGCAACAAGATTTATTGTGAAGAGCGAAAGAACAAAGCTTCCACAGCGTGGAAGGGGACCCAAGTGGGTTGTCACTGCTGGCTGGGGTGGCCAGCTTTTAGTCCCTTATTTGTTCCCACCCATGTCCTGCTGATTGGTCCATTTTATAGAGTGCTGATTGGTCCATTTTACAGTGTGTTGATTGGTCATTTTGCAGAGCACTGATTGGTCCATTTTACAAACCTCTAGCTAGCCACAGAGAGCTAATTGGTGCGTTTTTACAGAGTGCTGATTGGTGCATTTTACAAACCTCTAGCTAGCCACAGAGTGCTGATTGGTGCATTTTACAGAGCACTGATTGTGCATTTTACAAACCTCTAGCTAGCTACAGAGTGCTGATTGGTACCTTTTTCAATCCTAGCCACAGAGTGCTGATTGGTGCATTTTACAATCCTCCTGTAAGAAGGAAAAGTTCTCCAAGTCCCCACCCAACCCAGAATCCAGTTGGCTTCACCTCTCACTTTCATAATAAAAATACTTAAACTAGAAATAGAAAGAAAGTATTGTAACATAATAAAAGCCATACATAGGAATCCCACAGCAGGCCAGGCACGGTGGCTTACGCCTGTAATCCCAGCACTCTGGGAGGCTGAGGCGGGCGGATCACAAGGTCAGGAGATCGAGGAATCCCACAGCAAACATTATATTCAATGGTAAAAGACTGAAAGCTTTTCCACAAAGATCAGGAATAAGGCAAGAATGCCCACTTTCACCACTTCTACTCAACATAGTACTAGAACTTATAGCCAGAGAAATTTTGCAAAAAAAAAGGAACAAGGCATCTAAACTAGATAATCTCTTTTCACAGATGATATGATCTTATATTTAGAAAACTTTAAAGATTTCAGAGAAACATTTTTAGAACTAATTAGAAAATTCAGGAAAGTTGCAGGATACAAAATCAACATGCAAAACTCAGTTACATTTCTATACACTAACAATAAACAATTTAAAAGAAAATAAACTATTTCATTTACCATAACACCAAAAACAACAAAATATTTTAAAAGTATCCAAGAAAGTGAAAGATTGGTACGATAAAAATTACAAAACATTGCTAAAAGAAAATAAAGAAGACATAAATTAATGGAAACACATCCCATGTTCATGGATTGGAAGAGTTGATATTGTTATCATGTCAGTACTACCCAAAGCAATCTATAGATTTAATGCAATTCCTACTAAAATCCCAATGGTGGTTTGCAGAAATAGAAAAAAATTCTAAAATTCATATGGCATCTTAATTGACCCTGAATAGCCAAAACAATGCTGTACAAATAAAAAAAAAAAAAGAGAGAGAGAGAGCGAACAAAACCAAAGGACTCATACTTCCTTCCTAATTAGAATACTTACTACAAAGCTACGATAATCAAGAGTGGGATATTGACATAAGTGTATATATATATATATATATATATATATATATATATATATATATAGGCCAATCAAACAGAATAGAAAAACACAAATAAAGCCTCTCATATAAGTCAAATGATTTTTGACAAGGGTACTAAGACCATTCAAGGGGAAAAAGAATGTCTTTTCTACAAATGGTGCAGAGAAAAGTGGATATTCACATGCAAAAGAATGAAGCTGTGTTCTTACCTAATACCATATACAAAAGTTAACTGAAAGTGGATTCATGACCTAAATATAAGACCTAAAACTCTAAAGCTCTTAGAAGAAAACATAGGGCATATTCTTCACAACATTAGATTTTCAGTGATTTCTTAGAGATGACACTGAAGGCACAGGCAGCAAAAGAAAAAATAGACAAATTGAACTTAATAATTAAAAAATAATCTGTGCATCAGAAGACACTATCAACAGGGTAAAAAGGCAACATACAAAATGGGAGAAAATATTTGCAATTCATATATCTGATAAAGAATTGAAATCCAAAATATATAGAGAACACCTAAAACTCAACAGCAAAGAAAAACAGAGTTCAAAAATGGGCAAAGGACTTGAGTAGACATTTCTCCAAAGAAGATACATGAATGGCCAATAAACAGATTAAAAACTACATAACATCATTAATCATTAAGGAAATGCAAACTAAAACTACAATGAAATACCAGCTCATTCCCATTAACATAGCTACTATTTTTTAAATGCAGAAATTTAGTGCTGAGGGGGATGTAGAGAATTGAAACCCTTGTGCACTGTTGGTGGGAATGTAAAATGGTATACTGTGGAAAATAGTATGGCAGTTCCTCAAAAAAAAAAATTAAAAACGGAATTACCATATAATCCAGCAAAGCCACTTCTGAGTATATACCCCAAAGTATTGAAAGCAGAGTCTTGAGAAGATAGTTGTACATCTGTGTTCATAACAGCATTATTCACAATAGCTAAAATTTGAAAGCATCCCAAGGGTCCACCGACAGACGAATGGATAAGCTAAATGTATTGTATACATACAATGGGATATTATTCCGCTTTCAAAAAGAAGAAAATTCTGACATTTGCTACAACATGGATGAACCTTAAGGACATTATGCTAAGGAAAATACATCAGTCACAAAAAGACACTGTATGATTCCACTTATACGAGATACTTAGAATAGTCAAAATCATACAGATAGAAAGTAGAATGGTGGTTTGCAGGGTCTGTGGGAGAATGGATTGAGAAGCTCTTGTTTAATGGGTATAGAGTTTCAGTTTTGCAAGATGAAAAGTGTTCTGTACACAGATGATGCTGATGCTTGCACATTCACGTGAATGTACTTAATGCTATTGAACAGCACACTTAAAAATGGTTGATGGTAAACTTTATGTATATTTTACTACAATTTAAAAAATTTTAAAAAAGGAAAGCACAACTGTTGTATCTATTTTTATAAAAGAAACTAAGTCTTTAAGGAGGCAGAGGAATTACTTATATCATATGGTTCTAGCAGGACTGAAGCTCAAATTATAATTCCTAGATCTCTGACTTTCACTTTAATCCAGACTGAATCAGCTAATGTAAACATACCCTAGTTACAAGCAAAAGGTGGGGATACAGTGGTACTCATTCTTTCTAACTCAATCCACACCTCTTCTTAGTTAAAACCTTGAGAACAAATGTAACAGTTCAAAAAAGGTTAATTTAATTTATATTCTGCTCAAGGTGCATACATTAATTTAATGACTGAAAAGCTTTTGTTGAGTAAAAGCATGCAAAAATTCTTGAGCTAAGCTATTGAATGATGCCAGCAACAAAGTTCAGTGGATTTGTGGCGACTACCAGTTTATTTCCTGCCTTTTGAGTAGAATACCACTCTTTTTAATTATGTGAGTCAAAATTCCAAATATATGCAATTTTTATCTGTTTCTTTTTTAATTGTGGTTTTCTATTTAAAGTCTAAATGGAGAATTCTTCCCAAGTTGGAATGTACTTCTTGGGAAACATTTACAGGAGGTGTCCAAGGTATCCATCCTCAAATAAAATTCTTAAATAAATATTCTAATGCATTGCAGAGGAAGCTCATAAATGTCTCTTTTTGCAACATAAACAATATAATACCCCTATACAAGGTTGAGGATATATAAATGCAGTGTTTTAATGTTAGAAGTTAATTTTTTGGGTGTTAATCAAAGATGTTAGGTCAAAAAATGATAAAGCTCAATAAAGAAAAATATATGCCTACATTTGACTATTTGTTCTTTATACCGTCATTTAAACTGCATTTTAAAGAGCCATTTCCTAGTTGAGATATGTTGACTCAAAACCATTAAAATAATTGTCTTGGTTTTAATACGTCTTTTTTTTTTTTTTTTGGAACTAGATGTTGAGGATTTGATGTGGATTAGGGAGTCTGCTAAATACTTTACACATATTATGTGTCATTTTCTTCTTACAACTGCCCAGTAAGTTTGGTTTTAGATAAGAATATTGAAGATTTTAAAATGTGTCACTTAGAGCAAGTTAAGCAGATGGCAAGCTAAAGGACCAGAATTTATACCTAAGCAGTTTGATCTTACAACCCTCACCTTGAAGTACTATTTTGTACCAACCCCTGGACAGAAACCTTATCCATAAATAGAAAAGTAGGAGACATATCCTGGAGGGTTTGTTCTGTCAATCCTTTTTTAAAAAGGGGGGAAGTCACCAGTTACCATATTTCACTCTTGACTCCTGAAGCACCGCAAAACCTGATATTTTCCTGGCCAGAATTTATTTCAGCATATATCTGTAATAAAACTCAAATGCTAAAAGGAATGAAGAAGGGAAGGGAACGTGCATGAAGAGATGTTGCTGTGGAGATGAGTGGGGTGCACTTGTGTACTCTCCTGTTCTTTCAGGCATAGGCAATAACCACCTAATTAAAAATGGATGAAAAGAACTACTGGCTAGCATAATAGTAAGTTCAGTGGTAATGTGGGATTTTGAATTGACTAATTCTAATGTTTATTCCTCTGTCTCCCTGAAATTCCCCTGGCTCTGTCTTCCTTTGTGTAGGGTTTTATCTTCAAGACAGTAGTAGCAAGATGACTGAAGCAGTTCCAAGCCTCATGATCGTGACCAATAGTATCTAGGAGAAAGGGGAGGGACAGCTTGGGAAGCTTCTCAGAAGATACAGGAGGAAGGAACTTTTCTAGAAGCCCAAGAAAGTATCTCCTAACATCTCATCAGCCCATATTTGGTCATATGTTCGAGGAGGAACACATTTCTGCTAAAAGAGAAAATTCAGAAACTGAAGGGGTCATCTTTCATGGAATCATAAAGGCTACATGAAGTTGTATATCTGAACTGACGTATTTCTGCCAGGAAAAGGAGAGGAAATAAAGGATGCTAGTCACTGGTGTCTTCTACACCCCTGCTTAGCTCTAGCCAATTACCGTTTTTAGGGACTCTGGGGTGAGGTATTTGGGTTTCTTTGATGAGGAAAGTTGAAAATTTTATGAGAATCACTTTTGTGTTTAAAAATAACTGCACATGATTAACGGTTACAAATAGTTTGATAGAATAAGTAAGACCTAGTGTTAGATAGATCGGGAGGGTAACTATAGTAAACAGTCATCTATTGTACATTCCAAAATAGCTAGAAGAGAAGAATTTAAATGTTTCTAGCATAAAGAAAAGACAAATATTTAAGGTAAGAAATATCTCAAATACACTGATTTAGTCTCTACAAATTATATAACTGTATTAAATTATCACATGTATCCTCAAACTCGGTGTATCTATTACGTACCAATAAAAAATGCAGACTGGGCGCCGTGGCTCATGACTGTAATCTCAGCACTTTGAGAGGCCGAGGCGGGCAGATCACTTGAGATCAAGAGGTCAAGACTAGCCTGGCCAACATGGTGGAACCCCTGTCCCCACTAAAAGTACAAAAACTAGACGGCCATGGTGGCATTCAACTGTAATCCCAGCTACTCGGGTGGCTGAGGAGGGAGAATTGCTTGAACCCGGGAGGTGGAGTTTGCAGTTAGCTGAGATCACACCACTGCACTCCAGCCTGGGTGACGGAGCAAGACTCTATCTAAAAAAATAAGAAAACTTGCTTAAAAAATAAAATAAATGCACAGCCAAAGAAAATGCATTTTCACTTATATACTTGATATACTATCAAGTATAGCCCATAGGGTACAGTAGCATCTGCTCTAGGTTGTGGTCTAAAATTGGGTAAGACAAGGGATTATTGAGAACTAGAAAACTAGGAAGAGGCATAGCGTTCTGTGTTTCAGCCATCGTATTGCCAAGGAAGAGATTCTAGGCAATGCCAGAAATGGAGCTGAGATCAATACTTGAGAAAAACAAGCAGAAAGACTAGAAGAAATTATGTCAACTGGAACAAACTGACAATATCACCAACAATACTTTTTTCCCCAGGATACTTTTAAGTAGGCTGCTTTGGCCCCTTCTAAATGTATCATTCTGAACTTAACATAGAACCCATAAAAGTTCTGTAGAAACTGGAATCAATTCTTATGTCATTAGTTGTTACGCCAAATCAGTTTAACAATCCACTGTCCCAGTGACCTGTAAGGTTGCCACTATTCTTACTGTCTTCCTTCCATCTTTGATTGAGCTCTCACTGTCTACCAGGCACTGTCCTATGTTTAACCTATATTAACTTGTAAATCTTGTGAAAAGATTGTTTTGCCCATTTTACGGATGACAACAGACAAATTCGCCAAAGGGCAATGAGTTGCCTAAGGTCAGAGGCCCTAGGAAGTGATAGAGGCAGAATTTAGTTCCAAATCTGCTGGACTTCAACACATGGCTATTTTATTACAAAGTTATTTTGCCTTCACTATCCTTATCCCCACTATCACCACCAGGCAGGAAATAAGTATGATTCTATCACACTACTTGAGACAAACTAATGTTATCAGCATAAGCATGGGGTACACCTTCTGGAGGAAAAAAAAAAGTGTATCTGCTTTTAAATTTTTACAGCTAGATAACCTACATTGTTTTATTTCAACGTAGACACATATACCATTCATGTATATCTGCCTTGTATCTTACCTGTCTTTTTCTTCCACACTTATCTTTGCCTTGATTATCTACTCTAGGGTTGATACGTTAACTGAGTAGTTGAACAGACATTTATTGGGAATCCAGCACTCCCTAGGACTCAGTTATACTTTTCCAATCATTATTTATGTGTTTCCAATATCCCTGCTTCTTGCTTTCCAAATATCGTGGACGTCTTTCTGATTCTTTCCTTCCTACCTTCAAGTGAGTTATAAATAAGATTTTTTTTTTTTTTTTTGAGTATCAAGAGTTTTCAACATTCTCTTAGTTCCAGGAAATTTGGGACTAATGGTGAATGTAGATAAAATGTCTGGACTTTTTTTTTGTTTGGTTTTGTATTGATTCTCATTTAGTATTTTGTTAATATTTTAGTTACAGAGTGTGAAACAGTTTGCCTTCTTTTTTACTTGCTGTGTGTTGTATGTTCTTTCAGGGAAGAATCCCATTCTACTTAGTCCTCCTTGAAATTAGAGCCTGGCTCCCTCAACCTTAACACTTGCCAGCACTCAGCACAGTGTCTTGCTCTTTGTAGACTCTGAGCATACATTTGTAGGATGGATGGGTTTGTTGTATTTCAAAATGTGTCTGTTGATTATTAAAAATTAAAACTATGAGCTGTGTGATACCATTCTTAACCACACGTTGTTTCTTGAAATCTGTTCCAAAACATACAAATTCTCTTTTTCTTCTTATTTTTTTTGGGGGGTGGGGGGTGAGTGGGTGAAATAGTACAACAGAAACTATGAGTTATTTTTGATGTGGAAAGGAAAGCCTCACCCTGTAAGGAAGCCATGTAGAGATTCTGTAATAAGAATAAAAGCAACCACCTCATCCTGGGCTCTCAGCTTCATGGCCCTTGAAGACTTAGGATTCCTTCACAATCAAGTACAAACAAGTCTGTGTCTTTTAAAAATAAAGCTCATTTTTTTTATGGGAGACAGTTTATAGTTTATCAAAAAGCTGGATTAAGGTGCTTAATAAATCATGCTGCATAGAATGCAGGGACAAGAAAGCACAGTTGTCTAAAATAAAATATGTTAGGGATACAAGAAAAACACAGATGCTTAGTGTGATTCACAGAGTCTTTATGAAATAATCAGATAATATTTATTAATTGTCTACCTAGCTAAAGTAGTGAAGAAATAAAAAGACACAGTGAATGTACACAGTCTGGCTGCTAGAGAATTTTGTGCAAATCTTAGCATTTGAGCAAATTTTTTTATGATTTAGAAGAAATGAATTAACACTCCCCATTACAAAAGCTAATTTATTTGTCTTAAGGCAAAGGATATTTTTGTAGCAGAAATATTATAAAATCAGCAGAGATGAATCCCAGCTTGTGGACTCTTCGGCAGATGGTCAGTGTCTCACCTCACATCACTTTGGTTGCACCATTTCCTGCACCATCTTGATTGGACTTCCAGTTCTCAAAAGTATTTCAGAGGCTGAAGTTCTGTTAGTGAGGTGACAAGGGAATTCATACTCCTGACCTGATGACTCTACATGATTTATTGATTAGGTCAGACACAGAATTTCTACAGAACTGGAAAGTTGTCATTCAAATGACCCCTTGCTCTTACTTGGTCTAAATGAATCCAAGCATGTTTTACAATTTCTCTTCCAATCATAAGCAGGGAGATGATGATGAAAAAATCAGCAGCTAGGTGGACTTCAGTTAGCAAGGAAAGAAAAGCATGGTAGTGACTGCTTCATTTAGAACCCTATTGGTGTCACGAAAGGTCAGGAGGGGCAAGGAGTTAAGGTTACCAGGGAATAGGGGAAGTTAGGGTAATATATTTCTGTTTTTATGTTTTGCTGAGAGAATATCTCATCAATTTATTTTTGGACTGAGACACAGCGTCACTTCTTTGATTTGGGAGGTATTTGCAGTGTTATCTATTGGGCAGTGTGTGTGTGTGTGTGTGTGTGTGTGTGTGTGTGTGTGTGTATACATATACATGCATGTGCTGAGCATTTTAAAGTAGGTCTTGTGGATTACTCCTGGGGGGCAAGCATGGGATGGCAGAATTTGTTTTGGCTTTGGAATTAAACAGAGCAGACCCAGCTTATCCTATTAGCTCTGCAATTTTAGACAATTTACCACTAATTAGTTTTCCAAGTGTGTAAAACGGGTATAATAAAATCTATGTCTTGGTATAGTTACCAGTGGCCACAATACCCAGCACAGAAAGAGAAGTGCAGTAAACAGTTGTTCCCTTTCCTCCCTTCCAAAAGCTTCTACTCATGCAATGCCTCACTTAGAGTTCTGCACTGCTCTGACTCTGTGGATGTGTGAGTTGTGTCTATGGGTTTAGCTCTCTGCAGACTTTAGGATACAGCCTGTTTCTAGACAGATAGAAGGAGCCAGGGACAAGAATTTATTAGCTTACCACCAATTCAGCAGTACTACTGAGTCAACTCAGACTTTCTAATCAAAAAGTAGGTTTTGTCTTCTTTCTTGTGACCAAGACACTGCCTTGTACCTTTCTCGTTATCTGTCTTGATTCCTGTCTTTTTGTCTTGAATCCATACTCCAGGGTTAAATAGTTGAACAGATATTTGTGAGGATCTAATACCCCGCAAGACTGAAATAAAATCCCTGAATCTTCCCATATGTATTTCCCACATCCCTGATTCTCGTTACCTAGAAATTTTGGATATCTTCTTATCTGCTTGTTGGATATCTTCTTATCTGCTTCACTGTTCTGTTGCCATCTCCTTTTTTTCGACTATTGCTAGGCCCTGTCCAACTCTAATTTGATACACTTTTAATTTAAACAAGATACTTTTTTAATATAAGGTATTTGAGAAGATAGATCACCTGCACATTACAAATGTTATAGTACGAAACAATTCATGACTAGAATACATAGGCAAACATTAGAATAGTCTTTAATTCTGCCCTGTTTCCCACCATGTCCATCCTTTTCTATACTAAGTCATAATGTTTCCACATAGAATCCTTTGAAATTTACTATCCTGTTTCCATTTTACTTGCTACTTCATTTTTGATTCTTTTTCGATCACTCCTGGACTATCACAAAACCTACTCGCTGGGCTGTCTGGCGACAATCATTGCTCTTGATTTCCACAAGATTTATCTGTCTAAAAGCTAGATATGGTCACATTATTATTCTGGACATCTCTTCTAGAACAAAACAGTTCCTATGCATGGAATTGAATGTCCTTTAAAATCTATCCTAGTCAACCTATTCAGTCTCACTCAGTCCCTCCCTCTGCCATTTGCATTACTCATTTTTCCTTGAAGATATCATATGATGTCATTCTGTTGTGCCTTCTCCCTGCCCCTTCTGAAGTACTTTTCTTCACTATGGAGCATAGGCAAATCCTACTAATTCTCTGCTCTCTTGCCCTGTTTTAAAACCACACATGTGGTTATTTTACCATCCCCCCACCACCCCAGATTACTTTCTTAATGGCTCCACATACCATATAGGATAAAATTTTATAGTCTTTAATAAGAAGGACTATAAAGAATACCATGTTATACTTCCTACCCAAAGACTACTTTGATCTTGTCCTACGTACCCAACTAGACCCAAGAAGCTCCTCACATCCACTAAAGTCCCAGCTTCAATATTCCCATATATATAATGATATTTCAAACCTCCATGCCTTTCCACATGCTGAGCCACAAATGAACTACACTCTGGCCATCTGTCAATTCTATCTTATTTTTCAAGTCTCAGTAGGACTTGTCTTTTCCTTGTGAAGCCATTCCTCACCCACTCAAGCAGGTGCCTGGCTCCCTGTTGCCCTCATTCCATATGTCTCTATTATTGCCCTTATCTCCCTGTCAGTCATTTTTTTAAATGAGGCCATCTTCCCTACTAGTGAGTGAACACTTTAAGGGGAGACATTGTGTCTTATTTTTATGTGTCCTTTTAGCATCTTGCACAGCACCCAGCTCATAATAGGTACTTAATATATATTATAAAATAAATAGAAAAAAATCCTTTCTATGAAATCTTCCTAATCCTCTCATGTGTAACTAATTGGTTCTTTGCCTGAGTCCCATAGCAGCCAAGTACCAAGGATTTAGAGTCAGCCATCCTGGATTCCAATAATTGACCTCCCAACTTACTAAAGAATAAATTTCTAAATTGCTAATCCTCAGTTTCCTCATCTCTAAATAACCTATATCTGTGAAATGAGCAGATAATGCCAAATAATAATCAGTTTATAGGGAAACGAACAGAGTAATGACACATAGTATTCAGTTAGCAAGTCTTAGATCATGTAAATTTGCTATTGGCAGCAGTGGAAGTAGTGGTTATTATGTTATTAATTTATAATCCCATGTACTTTGTTCTGCCAGGTCACGATTATGTGAAGGCTGCTACTATTTATATTCATCTTTATATTCATAGAACCTAGAACATTGCCTCTTAATGGCTTATATATACATACATAAATGAACATATATATATGGAAAGATGCATATATATATCAATTTATTCTTATATTTTATGCCATAATATAATATATTATTTATATATTAATTTTATTCTCATATTCTATCCCTATAGAATATGAGAATAAGAATATAGGTATACAACATAGAATAGAATTAATTCTAAGTATATTTGAAAATACAAAGAGTGCTAAAAGCATACTGAAGACCATTTGAAGACCTAACCAGATCTAGTAGACAAGAAAATTTAACTCATGTGGAAATGTTGAGGCTTTCTATGAAGAGATATAGGGCAGAGTGTAATGAGGGGTTATGAGAGGTGTATAAAGATAAATCAAAGTCTTCAAACTTCAGATACTTCAACCTGTGCTAACTGAGGGAAAGATTTCATCATGTGCCAATTATGATCAAGTAGACAGTCATAAAAATATGCCTACTAGTTTTTGAATTCTGGCAAATATCACCTACTTGAAACTGAACTCTTGGATCAAAATATAAAATTTATTGGTGTGTAACTTTGACTGTGAAAGTGAATCAAAACAGTCTCCCTAGCTCTGCCCCTTGGCTCCAGAAGCACTCTTCTAAGCCCTCAGGAAAGAATTTGTACATCTTTAGTCAGGAGACCTATATCATCTGCCAGAACAAGATTTCCTAGGTTTACTTCTAAATATAGCTTTAGTTTGGGTAATTTGCTATAATCAATTTTGAAGAACATTTAAACCCAATTTAATGTTTATTTTCTTTGCCAATTCTTGGTGCCTGCATATATGATGACTCTCATTCAAACTAGAAGATTACACACCTATTAAATATGTACATGCAAGTAAAATCACTGTACATCATATAAGCACAAATTTAACTCTGGAAGATGTATTGCCTTCACTGATGCATTTATTCATTTGCTGAGAGTTTATTTTAGAGTATGCATGTATTAAATCTAACACTCAGAGAGATTCGCTTTGAAAATTTCTTAATTTCCTAACAAAATGATGCAATTATGAAAATTTCACTAATCTTATATTTACCATTGCTGGTATATTTTATACTCAATTTTGAGCTTTGTGGTGACTTTACAGCAACCATATTTATTTATAAAATTGTGTGTGCCAGTTCTAGGTTTATTTATATAGGACTATACTTATTTTATGTTCCCCAATTGCCTTATATTTAGTAAATTTGACAAAGGTAACTGTCTGCCAAAGAATAGAAGTAAAAGTTTTAAAGGACATCTTTTCAAAGCACCTGATATTGACAATGAGACCTGAAGACCAGGATTACAAAGGTGAGGCTGAAAGAACCTCATTTCCAATGGGCATAGTTAAAAGTCACCGTAAGCAGGAGCCTAGAAGTAGATGGCTAAAGTGGATCTGAGACATGGTAGAAGCAAGTTTATTCTTCAGAGATCAGGTTTAAGGATTGAGATGGGTAGAAGTCATGTTTACATGCACTGCAGTCAAATTAAAAGAC
Organism: Gorilla gorilla gorilla; assembly: GCF_029281585.2. Lineage (NCBI taxonomy): Eukaryota > Metazoa > Chordata > Mammalia > Primates > Hominidae > Gorilla > Gorilla gorilla. The sequence goes on from NC_073228.2 coordinate 170,069,878, forward strand.
TGTCCCAAACAAGGGACAAAAACAGACACACATGGGGAGAAAAAAAGATGATATAACCTATAATGTCAGGTATTAAGGTTGTAAACTAGAGGACAGAAGGTGGAATCCGGCTGACAGGTATAGCTGGGCAGTGGGTTTGGTTGTGTATTTTTAAATTTTAAATATAAATTAATTAAAACCTCATGAAATGTTTTAAAATTAGAGGGTATGCCACGAAATGCACATTCCTGGCTTCTCCTTATGAATCAGGAGTTCTTGAAGATACCATATGAGAAATTTCTAAGCCTGAGAGGTCATTACCTCCTGGGATGATTGTGCACTCAAGTTTGCCCAGGACAGTCCCTTTTTACACCTATTCATATGGCATAATTATTAATAACACTCTTTATTTTCAAAGTGTTCTGCCTTGGAGAATAAATGTGTCACTCTCCTCTAAGGGGAGGTATACACCACTGCACACCTCACAGTCTCTACCTCTCCTTTTATAAGTCTTTTATATCCAGAGAGCTTGAAATATTAGCTTTAAATGCCTTGCTTCTGGAAGTATTTGAGTTTGTCACTCCTATTCTTGGCCAACAATTAGAAGTCATAAATTGGAAGGTTTTTGAGATAGTCAGTCATTTTGATGACCAAAAACTTGCAGGTCAAAATGCACAGGTTGAGGTTTAGATTTAGAAGAGAATAACAAGGCTGGACGCGGTAGCTGATGCCTATAATCCCAGCGCTTTGGGAGGCTGAGACGGGTGGATCACTTGAGGTCAGGAGTTTGAGACCAGCCTGGCCAACATGGCGAAACCCTCTCTCTACTAAAAATACAAAAAGTGGCCAGGCGTGGTGGCGCATGCCTGTAATCCCAGCTACTTGGGGGACTGAGGCAGGGGAATCACTTGAACCTGGGAGGTGGAGGTTTCAGTGAGCGGAGATCGTGCCACTGGACTCCAGCCTGGGCGACAGAGTGAAGCTCTGGTCTCAAAAAAAAAAAGAAAAAGAAAAAAGAAAAAAAGAAAGGAAAAAAAAGCTTAACAAGTGGCAGCATGAACTTCAAGGTAAATGTTACAAGGAAGAACCCTGATAAAACCAATCTAAATCTCACTATTATACAGTTCCCAAAGAATGGATAGAGGAAACTGGGATCCCACAAGCCACATCCGGCTTGCATGTTGTTGTTATTTGACATTGTCTGTTTTCTTTTTATTTAAATGAGGACATTTTACATTTTAAAAAAATAATAATTTCTAGCTTGTCTTGAAAAACTGGAAGATCTGGCAATTCTGGGTTCATATTCTCACAATAGTAACTGAGGATAAGGCTTGCTAGAGCCTGCCCCACTTTAGATGGACACACAGTCTCCCAATCACCACAGTGTAAATAGAATGATTCATTCATTTACTTTACCTGCCTGGCTCTGGAGGCCCGAGTTTTCATCTTCAGAGGGGAGGCAGGCATCAATCCCTAAGCATCACACTCAGACCCACAAGATTGTTTAAAACCTGATTGAGATGGGGGGCCAGTTTGGAGAGAAACGAGGAGCTTTTGAGGTCCACCCTTACACACCACAATGGACTCTATACTACTTTTCATAGTATAAATGACACAATAGCCATAAAGAGGGAGTAACAATAAGAAAATTACTTTAAAAATACTTACTGGCAGGCCAGGTGTGGTGGCTCAATCCTGTAATTCCAGCACTTTGGGAGGCTAGGAGGGTAGATCATTTGAGGTCAGGAGTTAGAGACCAGCCTGGCCAACATGGTAAAACCCCGTCTCTACTAAAAATACAAAAATCAGCTGGGTACGGTGGCAAGTGACTGTAATCCCAGCTACTTGAGAGGCTGAAGCAGGAGAATCACTCAAACCCGGGAGGCAGAGATAGCAGTGAGCCGAGATCACGCCACTGCACTCCAGCCTGGGCAACAGACCAAGACTCCATCTTAAAAAAATTAAAAATTAAAAAAAAAAAAAAAACTATTGCCTCTCTGTATTTCATCTGGTGACATGCTCCAACATGAGTGTTATCTCATTTGTCTCTCACAGCAATGCTCAGGGGTAAATTATATTTTCATCCCTATTCTATAGATAAGGAATTCAGCTGTTCATGCCAGAACCAACTCCAAAACCCAATCCCTTAACCATCATGCTTAAGAAGTTCCTATCTTATATAAAGCACTGCAGTGATTCACACAGCCTAGAATTTCTTCCTTAGGGATTTTTTATTTCTTTTTCTTAAGTAGAACTTAGGTGCAATATCTTCTCCAATCCTCTGAGTAGTTCCTCTGTCCTGTAGTACTGTGTGGTAGTGAATGCCACAAGGAAGTTAAACCTCCCACCTAAAGCACTCAGAGACTTCTCATTGTTCCTTTATTGTCAGAAGGCGAAGGTACTGATTTGAAATTCACTGATTGTTTCTGGAACATTGCTATTCAAATGACTCACCTCTATATGGTTTGTCATCCAATCACACCAGCTTGAATTTTGCCATCATTTCCCTTAACTCAGCATCACATTCTGTGTACATATGTGGTCCACATTTAGCTAAACTCTTTTCTATGCCCTTCATGCTGACTTTTGCAAAATTCATAACATTGTCACCTGCACTCTGGGTTGTAAGACAAGTAGACTTTGATCATGTATGTGCCCTATAAGTAAATGTAATTGCATTTAATATTCACCAGTTCTGCCACTTTCTGATAGCTGTAATGAAATTAAATGACTCACAGCTTCTATGTTGCAGGAGAATGGGAACATCATAATTTTTCTTCCATAGTTAGTGATAATATTCTTTTCAATTCACCCAATTTGAGGAAAAAATATGCCAGAGAAAGAATAGCAACATCTTGGCAAAGGTTAGAGTTAATACTATATTCTAGCTCAAGGAAATGATTTAAATTTCTATCTCGGTATTTTCTTCCATATTGAACACCAGGGTTGCCTCCTCAGAATCTATTTTATCACTGCTCTATCATGTAGCAGCATCAGTATGGAGGGCGTGCCAGAGCCCAGCTTTGGCTCCAGGTAGCCCTGGTTACTATAATTTCAGCAATATAGTTCCGTGTCCCTTGCTCAAACATGGGTTCTGCAATGGGCATATCATCTAAACTGCTCTTATTAGAATGAAGTACAGAAATTTTCATCAATTTGGGGAATAAAAGAAGCCTCGTTTTTTTTTCTTCACAGAGTGGTTTAAGAACAAACATGGGAAATTGGTGTACCCATTGCTTGATGGTATTAAGAAAGCCATTCTGAGCCTGAAGTTGACACATGGAGCAAGGCAGAGTTAAAAAGCAATGTGAGCTTCTAGACTAAACCATAGCTGAAGTCAACTTTATCATGTTATGATGGTAATATAAGCTAATAATTTTTAAATTTTTTTGGAAACCTCACTGATACACCTTCTAAAAGCAAAAATAGTGATCATTAGTGTTAATAAAAATATCGAGCTCCAAAAACTTGATGACCAAAACACCAAAAGCAATTGCAACAAAAGCCAAGATTGACAAATGGGATCTAATCAAACTAAGGAGCCTCTGCACAGCAAAAGAAACTACCATCGGAGTGAACAGGCAACCTCCAGAATAGGAGAAAATTTTTGTAATCTACACATCTGACAAAGGGCTGATATCCAGAATCTACCAAGAACTTAAACAAATTTACAAGAAAAAAACAAACAACCCCATCAAAAAGTGGGTGTTGGATATGAACAGGAAATGTCTTCTTTGGAGAAGAACATAGGTCAACAAACACAGGAAAAAAGCTCATCATCACTGGTCATTGGAGAAATGCAAATCAAAATCACAAAGAGATAGCATCTCATGCCAATTAGAGATGGCGATTATTAAAAAGTCAGGAAACAACAGATGCTGGCGAGGCTGTGGGGAAATGGGAACGCTTTTACACTGTTGGTGGGAGTGTAAATTAGGTCAACCATTGTGGAAGACAGTGTAGCGATTCCTCAAGGATCTAAAACAAGAAACATCATTTGACCCAGCAATCCCATTACTGAGTATATGACAAAAGGATTATAAATCATTCTACTATAAAGACACACACATACGTGTGTTTATTGCAGCACTACTCACAATAGCAAAGACTTGGAACCAACCCAAATGCCCATCAGTGATAGACTGGATAAAGAAAATGTGGCACATATACACCATGGAATACTATGCAGCCATAAAAAGAATGAGTTCATGTCCTTTGCAGGGACATGGATGAAGCTGGAAACCATCATTCTCAGCAAAGTAACACAGAAAGAGAAAACCAAACACCGCATGCTCTCACTCACAAGTGAGAGTTGAACGATGAGAACACATGGACACAGGGAGGGGAACATCACACACTGGGGCCTGTTGGGCTGGGCGCAGTGGCTCACACCTGTAATCCCAGCATTTAGGGAGGACAAGGTGGGTGTATCACCTGAGGTCAGGAGTTCGAAACCAGCCTGGTCAACATGGCGAAACCCAGGCTCTATTAAAAATAGAAAAACTAGCCAAGCACAGTGGTGCACACCTGTCATCCCAGCTACTTGGGAGGCTGAGGCATTGCTTGAACCAAGGAGGCAAAGGTTGCAGTGAGCCGAGATCATGGCACTGCACTCCAGCCTGGGTGGCAGAACAAGACTCCGTCTCAAAAAAAAAAAAAAAAAGAAAAAGCAGTTTGGAAAACTGATTGCTGTTTGTGGCACATTGCTACAACTTCATGAGATAGGATTCATACCTGTTTTTCTCTATTGTATTTATCTAAAGAGCTAGCAAAGTAGGCATTCTGCAAATATATGTTAATTAACATGTACATCAAGTGAAGATGTTCCAGCTTTTACAGTTGACCTGAGAAAAATTGTTTACCAAAATTATATCTTATTTATAGAACGCAGTTGACATGAGTTTGATGACATTGCAATTCATCCACTCTCAGTGATTTTATTTTCTTTTTTGAGAACAAATTTTAATTAGTCAAAACCCTTTAGCAAGGGAATATACAGGCAGAGCTTAGAGATAAAACCTTAAGTATGCAGATGGTCAGTATTCAGCTCTTCTCAAGGTGACTTTTGAATCGTTCCTCATAATCTTTGCTACATTTACAGGAAGACTAAACCAGTTAATCAAAACATGAGTGATTTCTTTAACTAAAGGAGTTTAGATGTGATGATTAAAAGGACAGGTAAGAAAACTAATTAATGATCCTGACCACAGAAATGTATTGCTACTGCCCAGTTGTGAACTAAGTACAGTGTTGCCCACATTTGGGGTATATTTAAACCATTTGATTATATAAAATACCTGGAAGGGTTTCCCTGTGCACATGTATCCATTAGGGGGAAATTAGATAATTTAGGTGTTATGCAAAGATTTGTGCTATTCCATAGGTAAATCCATATATGCAAGGAAGGAATGAGGACCGTGAACTTACAGATGTCCCTCTCTTGAATACATTGTTACGTGACAGATACATTTTGAATAATGTATAACTTTCCAAAAATGATTACATTAGAACCTATGAAAATAATATTTCTTCACACATTCAACATGTAACTCGATATCAGCAAGTTTGAATTATGTACATATAAATATAACCACAAGATAAAGATTTATGATATATTTGTATGTGTTCATGTTTTATATATATATATGCACTTATGTAGATTTACATGTACTTATACAAACACACACATATTTATAATTTTGTATAAAGCAAGAGAGTCATACCTATTCTTGTATTTAAGGAAAAGACTATAAACTGACACCATCACAGGTACGATCTCAAAGTTAGAAACCTTTCATCTTTCTGTAGGGACTTGCACACTGCATCTGAAGGACCCCTTTGTAAACATCCTCCAGGATGAGTTAGGAATAGCAGTTGAGGCTTGTGTACTTCTAGCAAGACCGCATGAGAGAAGGTGGTAATTTATCTCTCCTTCTTTATGCTGCAGAGATAAAGAACTGAAATTAATCCACTCAAGCATATGAGGAAGAGAAAATTTAGTTTCACAAGTAATCAAATTATTATACTGTCTTGTACCAGTACATCACAAGAAACAAATTTCTGTTTACATTATCAAACTGAAATATTGCAAAAGTAAAATTACCGCCCCCCCCCCCCCCCCCCGAGGCTGGGCACGGTGGCTCACGCCTGTAATCCCAGCACTTTGGGAGGCCGAGGAGGGCGGATCACCAGGTCAGGAGATCGAGACCATCCTGGCTAACACGGTGAAACCCCGTCTCTACTAAAAATACAAAAAATTAGCCGGGCGTGGTGGTGGGCGCCTGTAGTCCCAGCTACTCGGGAGGCTGAGGTAGGAGAATGGCCAGAACCCGGGAGGCGGAGCTTGCAGTGAGCCGAGACCGCCACTGCACTCCAGCCTGGGCGACAGAGCGAGACTCCATCTCAAAAAAAAAAAAAAAAAAAAAAAAAAAAAATTCCCCCCCAACCACACACACATAATGTTTTCCCATGATGTTTCTATTGCAGTTACTATACAGATTTACTTTCCACCAGAATTTTGAAAGCAAATGGACCCAGAAAATTGTCAGAAGCTTGAATCTGACTCGTAGCCATGTTTCATGTTTAAGAGGCCCAAGACTCCAAGACTTCTGCCTCGCATTTATGGTGATCTTGAATTACAACTGAGTTGAAATAGTATTTTTCTAGGCATCTTGTAATATATATTCTGAGTGGGAAAGATGGAATAGGTCATTATTCAGAACAATTTACTCCTAGATGATGGATCAAAAGAATCACCGCTGGGCAATCACTCATTCTTAGCCAAGATGGGCAGCATTTGGAATACAGGTTGACAAGAAAGTCTGAAGTGACATTTGTGCCCTGCCAATACCACCATCATCATGCAGTGCTCCTTTCTCATTTTCTTATAGTGGTCATGGAGGCTGAGCACAAAGAATAAACGACTTGAGAGAAATGAAAACATATGTTGTCACAGTACCAAAGCTGGAGCAGGATGCATAAGACCAATATTAATGTATTCATCTTGTTGGTACAATGAAAAAGAGGCCAATTCCAAAGATTTTAGATATCATCCGAATATTAGGAGATGAAAACAAGATCAAAACCAACATTGCTGAGAAACACGCCACGAAAAAGCAAATAATTTTGTAAAAGAAAAGACCTTATCCAACCCAACCTTCAGGCCCCATTCTACACAAAGAACAACTTTTGTGTAAGCAATCAGCTAGAACCCAGGGTTCAGATCCCAACTGGGTTGACGCAGCACTCCCTTACTGCCAAGTTAGATAAGTTGAATTTGGCATGGTATATGGGCCTTTTTGGAAAGACCTTAAAACCCCATCTGTTCTATTTATTTTAAAGATCCCGCTGCAGTTTTTAAAAGAGTAGGCATTTATTCTGAGGGAAATGTGGGACACCATATGAGAACTCAAGGCTGATAGCTATGGGGCTAGTGACACTGACGTTGTAACAATGACGGATGCTTACCACCACTACTGTCATCACTACCACCACTAACACCACCACCACCTTAGCATGCTTAAAATTAAAAAGGAAAAGAAGAGAAAAAAATCAATAAGGAAAAACAAATGGGAGAAAGAGAAAAAATCCCTCTTAGATGTGATAAGACATGACCCAAAATAAAATCAAACCTAAAACTCTTCATACTGCCTTTGTGTCTCATTTTATTATATTTATAAAATCCAACCTGTTAACCAGGCTGCAGTTAAAGGAGGAGGAAGGAAACTTTAAAAGACTAAGTGTTACTGCTTCTTGTGTGGTTTACATCATCCCTCAGTTCCTCTGCTGAGGTGGATAGTGGTGAATACATGTTTTAACCCAAATGGAGCTTCGAGGTGCAATGGCACTTATAGGACACAGCTAATAACGGCTATGGCTTTTCATGACATCTCTTTGGTATGCTTCAGCATGACCTTGTCAAAGTTAAAAGCTCATAAAATTCCTATTTACTTTATATGGCATTACAGTTCTGCATAACAGTGCTTAAAACAAAAACACAGTATAATTATACTGTCAATCAAGCAGCTAAGAAAGGCATTTTCCACCAGCCTCATACCTAGCAAACTGTAAATAATTTATAAAACCAGAAGTCATGACTAAGTGGCAGTGTTTGGGGGCTAGTTAAGCACTTGTCATAGTGCTGTGGTTTAAGAGAGCTGGGCAAAAACACTGCTTGTTTACTTTTATCCTGTGAGGGTGAAAAATTGTCCTTTGTGCTTGCCGTCTTTCCATTCGGGCTCTAATATAAATATCAAATTGTCAATAGAAATTTGAACAGGTGTACAGTGAGAGGAATAATGATGTTTTATTCATATGCATTTCCAGCCCATTTAACTTCATCCAACAAACAACAAAAAATATTTTCTTCATTACCTCCAATTAATGTAAATGTCAAATGTGTTGAATATATTATCACACTGATAATTTGTTGTGTTGATTGATTTGTAGAATGTTTTGGATTAAAGTAACAATTTTTCTTACTTGACTCACAATTGCATGTTGTTATCTGTCACCTCTGGATTATGTAAATAACAAATTTGTTTCCATTAGATCTAGCAGTAATTCTGGTAAACAAGATTTTCAAAGTGTCACTGATTTCTGAGATTTCCAGCTCCTTCATTATTTTCAGTTATTTTATTAATTGTTAACTAGAATTTATTAGCTGTGGAAAGAAATTTACATCTCCTTCATGCTAATGACCTGATAACCCATTGTAAGAGCCTACAGTTTAAAAAGCAGCAGCAGAGTAAAATCCAAATAATTAAATTCTAAGTTTCACATATTTCTTTTGTGTTTTAAATTCTATCTGCAATCCAGAGTCCAGTATTTGCCTCTCAAAATATATTACAAAATAATCAATATGTAGATTAGGAGCCATTTCTGTAATTATTTTCATATTCACTTTTTTTAAAAAAAAAAACTTCTCTGCCCGTTAATCCTCTTATTAAATACATTTAGAATCAAAAAGTTGTAGTCAGTTTTTAAAGGCAAGATTTAATGATCCTTTAAGACATTTCTTAGTATGATAATGGAGAAATTTTTTTTTATTTAGATATCAATATATTTTATGTGCACGTTTAAAGATAAGTGGGAAACCTCAGCAATTTTCTTCATGATAATGGAGAAAAAGCTAGTGGGGTTTTTTTTTAATCTCCTACCATTGTCCGACTATTTCAATTAACCTGTCTTTGTTAAGTGGTAAATAAAAAGGAGCTGAGGGTCTCCAAATATATATGAGCATAACACTAAATCCTAGCTTTCTCGCCCTTTAATCACTCCTTATGCCTTGGTTCTCTATCCTGTGAAATGTGTATAATATGTGTGGTTCATAAGAATACTAAATATTTGTGAGACACCTAGTATGCTATTTTACCCATGGCAGATAGCCAACTTATTTCTATAGATTATTCCTCTCTGTCTCATTGCCCATGTGTAAATATCATCTAAATAATGATACTGTGCATTCTACAGAAATGTGATTATTTAAAAATTAATTCTTATATATGTATCTGATATGGATTGCAACCCAACTCCTCAGATGGGTAGCAAATATAGCATTATTTATTTTTCAAGAGGCTAGCTTAAGTTTTAATCTATGCTCTTATCTAGGTTTAAACTCAGTTGACTCCTCATTTTTCTCCACCTTCCTCCATGGACTAGGTATAAATTCTCAGAAGCTTTTCTAGACCTTTAGGGAAGACTGTGTGATGGTTGTAGGATTTCCAGGGCTGTGAGCAAGGACTTCTTACTCCCAGCGTTGTCACATGTCTCTCATTCATAGAGTTTGCATATCCGTTGTCCATGCTGAGTCAGATTTCAATTCCATCTTTGAGGGTTCTTCTGGATCTGGTCCTTGATAGCCATGTAAATGTTACTCTTTTACCACATTGGCCAAGGGAAGGCCGTGAGGTTCTTTTGGGTTCCCCTTATCTCAGTACTCTGTACTGCCATATTATTTCTGGCATCTCACCAACTCTCCTGGGACTCGATCTAGGAAGCAAAGCAGAGTTTCCCTCCAGTATCAGATTCCACCATCTTCCAAGGGACACTCCTCTCCTCTCTCCTTAACTTGGAGCTCAGTTCACAGATCAAGCCACAGGGCTCCCTTTCTCAGGCACATGTATCCATTCACTCTTAGCATCCTTTACTTCCCCCTGTTTCCCACAAACTCCGGAAAAGGCAAGTCACTGTTTCACATCAAGTACTGTCCAGAATGGGTGGTCCTACCTTGCATTTCATCTCAGTCCTCTAAGGCCTGGACTTTTGAACCTCAAAGGCAGGAATTTCCACCTAGCTTTCTTCTACTTCCTGAGGTGGTGTTATGTCTCTTGAAGCTATGGCGTAAAAGACCTAGCTGATGAAACGGGGAAATGGTCATACAATATAAGAAAATAGAGGGTAAAATATACATGTCAAACATTATCTTGCTACATAAAGTCTTAAAAATACTCCAACAACCACAAACGTATGAAAGAGAATTGTGAGAGTAAAATATGAAGCAACAACATTTGTTTTTAGGAGTTACTCAGTCTAGCATTCATTCCTCATACCACCTTACTTCAGCCTGAGAAGCATGGGGTGATAAGAAGGCTGAAAGTTATAGAAGTGTGCAGACAAAGACCAAGAATCATGACATTATATATCATGATACGACAGGGACAGGTATAGCCACAGTCACCAATTATTGTCCATAAATACCACTCAATTTGAAGAATGGATTCTAAAATTGTAAGAAATCTTTTAGGTTTCATTAAATTTAAAAAAGTAAATTTATTTAGAAACATTCAAGTGCCCACTAGCCTTCACATTTAATGTTGACATGAATATCCCAAGGCATATGTAGTGCAGTCTCTCCTCGAAGACACATCGTGCCCATTAGCTTTCAATTTAAGAGAAGGGCTACAGAAATGGCAAATCCCCGCAGCTGATCTAGCAGGACACTTTCACAGTGTAGGCAGTTGTAGGGATACTGAAATGAACAGTAGCTTTCATGACGGGGCAGCAGCATCAGGATTTCAGTCTAAATGCCTTTTGTCATAAGTGTGACTATAGAAGTCTGGTCTCATTTTGTGTGTCACTGACTTAGTCAACCAGGAAAGCATTCTGAAAACTTAGAACCCTTATGAACAACATTCTCAAGGCAATATTCTTCCAAGGTATTCTAGAAATAGAGATAAGAGCCATACCCCTAGAAAGCAGTATAACACAAGAGCATCAGACAATGAGGTTTGTCTCTGGTCCGTAACCTGAGATAAGGGATGAACCAAGAAACTCAACTGCATGTTAAGAAAAAAAAAAAAAAACCTGCATATGTGCATATATACACACACAAATACACACACTTAATTGTGGGCACACAATTAAGCCTTGGTTCATATTTTGTACATCTTGAAATAGCAGCTTAATAACATTGAATGATATTAAATACTTTATATTTTTGCTATATTGCACACCATCATCTTGTTGCTCTTTAAAGCAGCCTAGCATATAGATTCATCTAAGTAAATGGATGGGCTGCCATACATCATATCTGTCCTCTCCATTCATAAATATTTTTGTGTATAAAAACATGTTTGCCTCAGGAAATCTCAAAACAGTCAAAGATTCTGGAAAAATAAGTGATTCTTTGTGACCCTGAAATGGAAGTGGCATGAGTGTTTGATATAGATTAAAAACAATGACCAAAAGCAATTCATCCTTGAAAATAAATACCGTAAATGGGGTCCAGGTAAACAAATGAGCAATAAATGCCCCCTAGTTATAGTCCAGGTATGAGGAGCAACCAAAGGCTTATATGGAAATTGACTATTACCGTACATTTTCTATTATTGTTAATCAAATAGAAATATGCAAATGCTGACGCTATGATGGCAGCAAGCTAGCCAACAGTTGAAACTTGGCATTATATAGTATTACAGTTGAAGTGCAGTTAGAAGACACTCTGTGGTAATAAATATTATGTTCAAAGCTTTAAGCCAGCACTTCAATAGGCTCTTGAGACCCACTTTAAGATTGGCAGGCCCTGGTGGCTCCTCACTGGAGGGCCATTCTGCCAACTCTAGAAATATTTTACAGCAAATCAGGAACTTCTCTTTGTTTTACCTTCTACCTTCAAATGATAAATAGCCTTAGAGATTTGTGATAAAACAAAATGGTCTTTAGAAGCTGGTACTAGGTCACAACTTATTCATTAGGCCTGGGGTTAAATATTCTCTGAGTGTTTATTATGAACTTTATAGTAGTCAAAATTTCCACTAAAGAAAATCAGTCTAATTAGGAAATTTTCCAACAGGACAACTAAAATAAAACGTATTTTAAAGTGATCAGAAAGTGGATCTAATAAGAAATATGATGATAATCTGCAAAGCCAGCTCCATGCAAATTATATTTACACATGGAAGGATTTGGGAATTATTTTTCCTGACTTGCATACCAGGCTAAATATTTTAATAAAAGAAATTGCATCTAAGTCTGAGAAGTCAACCATGCACTGAAGAGGTTCTGCAGCCTTTTAATAGCACAGTACTATGCTTAATAAAGATGATAATGCTTAATTGCATATTGATCTTTGGATTTTTTATATTCCTCGATCTATCCACCAATAAAAAAACATTAACCACAGACTCTGCTTAGCACTCTGCTAGAGCTTATGGTGGGACTCACGTAAAATAAATAAAAGTTTCACTTCTTTTGAGTTTGTTGCAATAAGCTTTGAAACACAAGAAGTCAATTCATGGGAGAAGAAACATTGATATGTAACATATGACAAGATGGTATGCTAGCTGGTATTTCAGATGAGAAGAGAATTAAAGATTATATTGGGCTAAAAGCAATCAAGAAAATCTTTAGAAAGGTTTGGGTTGAAGGAAATTAAATAATTACAATTTCAAAGAGGTAGTGGAAACAGTTTAATAAAAGAAAAATGCAGGCCAAAACACTTGTTTAAAATCGTATCTTATAGTAAATGTGATAAGGAGACCCTAAGTGCTAGTGAGACTATCACTGTGTTTTTCTACAATCTGTTGCCATTAGAAGAGGGGAGGCCAGTGGTGAAAATCTACAATTTCATACGGTTCAACATGTAAGAGAAGAAGAAACGAAAATGAAGACAAAAGGTCAAGAAATGCTTCCTGCTATAGGTATCAGTAAGATTTGGTGGGGATTTGTTATAAAGCAGAACAAATACAGAAATCATTATAGGGTTCCAAGTTTGGGGAACCAGGTGAAGCACAGTCCCATGGACAGGAAGACAGTGATGATAAGTCAGTGTGAAGCATCACTCAGTGTGAGAAACATTTCCAAGAATCTGGTATGGCAGGAGTTGAGTACTAGTAGAAGCCTTTCTAGGCAACAAGAGTGTGATTAATATTCTTATTTTAAAAATATTTTGTAGCTAACATATGCTATAGTTATAAGTTAACAATTATTCAATGCCTATTCTCTGTTTAACCCTGAGCGAAGCTTTGTATCCGCAATGCCCCCACTTAATCTAATTATACTGTTCTGAAGATTCATAGAGGAGAGGTAGTACAAATAATTTTCTGGTTTAGCCTGGTTTTAGTTTTAGAATAGTCAGCAGTCCCTTAGACCTCAACATTTATGATTTGGTTTTCATTTAGTGGGGATTGGGAGGGTGTACAGGGAGCATGTGAGTCGAAGTTTTTACTTGTGGGTTTCTAGAGACTTAAAAAAAAAAAAAAAAGAAAAGACAATGAAGAGAATGGTATGAAGTTTGTTCCTCAGCTTAGGCCCTGAGAACTAAGTGTGAACCCCATTTAAAGAGAAGCTTTAGGTAGGAACAGAAAGAACTGTTTACGCAATGGTGTTGAAGTAACACAGAACAAAGGCAATTCCACTTAGGTCCAGTTATGATAACTTGTGACCCACAATGGGAGGGATGACTATTTCACTCAATTCAACTGGGCACCTAGAGCACTCAGGCACTATGATAGTTCTAGAGCACCTCTGTCATTACATGACTATGGAGGAATCAGCAGAACATGGTAGAAATGAGATGCCAGGATGAGATGATAAATGCTTGGGGACCCAGTGTCCATGTGGATGAAGTCTACCTTATGGGGGTAGATTTTTTTGTGTGTACGTAAGAAATATCCCTTTAGGACTCCCAGAAGTATTTGAGTAGGCACAAAGAGAAGAGGACTTTGCCGGAGACTGGAAGTTACGTTGTTCAGGTGAGGGCAAGAGCAGGTAAGATTTTATCTCTTCATTTATTAAGCAACTAGTTATTGAATGCTGCGGTGTTTCAGACAATATTCTGGGAAACAAAGTAAACCAAGAAAGACACTGCTAATGGTTAGAATAGTGGAGATACATACTAATTAATAAATGGTGAAAAATCAGCATAATTATTGCTAAAGTGAGGAGCTCAGAAGACAGCCAAAAATCCCAGATAAGGAGTGCCACAGATGGATTCCCAAGAAAAATACCATTTAAACTGAGACCTAGAATGTGAGTAGGACTAAGCTAGGTAAAGCTGGGAAGATGGGAGTTCCATTCCACAGGAACAACTGTGTAGATTCTCAAGGCCAGAGCTGATCCCTTGAAGGAATCAAAAGCTGGATTAAATGGCCAGAGTGTATGAGGTCAATAAAGAAAGACATGAGGCTAGAGAATAGCCCTTGAGTTTAGTCTTGATTTTGAAGACAATGGAAAGTGATTGAAGCACTTCTTCTTTGTTAGATTTACCTTTCAGAAAGATCACTCTGATCATCCTGTGGAGGACAGAATTAAGGGAAAAAAGACTAGCAGGATGTGGGTGCTGGTAAGGCTGGGAGACTCTTTCATTATCGTAGTCCTAGATGATGGTATTCTGAACTAGGATGCTGACAGGGAAATGAAGAAAAGGGAACAAAGTTGAGAAACACTTAAGCAGTTGAATAGAAAGGACAAGGTGATTGAACGTGAATGATTAGGAAGTTAAAGAACGAAGTAGTACTATTGGCTTGGGCAGCTAAGGAATAGGTGGCCCCATTTCCTGGGCTCAGCACCATAAGGGTGGTGACGACTGAGTCAGAAATGCAAACAAAACTTACAAGTCTGTCTTCTTATGGGTTCCAAGGCCCCACGCTTGCCTGGTTTTTCTTTTAATATTTATCATAACTCCTTGTCAGTTTCTTTGTAAGTGTTTTCTCATTTCTCTGACCTCTACCTTTTGAATTGCTCCAAGGCTCAGCCCTGGGAGCTCAATTCTTTTCCATCTACAGTGACTCCCAAGATAATCCACCTACTCTCATGGCTTCAAATTCTGTTTATAAACAGATTATTCCCAGCATAATTTTTCCATTCAAATATCTGCACTAAACTCTGGATGCTTTTAATCATTTGTCAATGTGCATCTCCACCTGGATGTCTGATGGGTATTGAGGACGCTTAGCTGAGCTACATCCAAAGCTGAGCTCCTTATTCCATCTCCTCCTGTTTCTTTATATATTCATTACTTTTCATGACAAAAACTGCAATTACTTTTGCACCAAACTAACAATTTCATCAAGCAGCTTCCCCTATGTTCTGGGTCCTGGCTGGTCTCTGTACTTCTTCCCTTGAGCCAAGTAGCTAATGTGATCTCAGCATTGAATAAATAGAGACCAGGTGGGAAGTTTTGCAGTAATTGAGGAGAACGATGTTGCTGGACGATTCAAGGTGGTAATACAGTAGGTGGTGAGATGTGGTTGGATTATGGATATAGTTTGAATTTATTAATCATATTTCTGCTTCAGAGCCTTCACGATCTCTTTCATGTAATGTTTTCCCTCCAGACACTGCCAAAGCCCAACTTCCTCACATTCTTAGTAACCCCTCTCTAGGCCTTCTTATAAAACATTTCATTTTACCCCAACGTTTTCCATTCCCTTTCCCTGATTTATGTATTTCTCTCATCCCTAGTGCCTCTTTAACATTCTGTTTATTTTACCTGCCTATACCATGTTGGTTGTACTCCCACTAGAGTGCGATCTCCATGAGACAGAAATACCACTTTCCCCTTAGTTGTCTACCCCATCCCCATGCATATAATAGTGCCTGGCATGTAACATAGCCAGTGTTCAGTACATATTTGTGAAATGAATGGATGAATTGATTAATTTCAAAGTAGTTGAATGAAGGAATAGCATCTAGAAATAATATACATACTAACATTGCTGAAAGCTACTTGGTCTTACTGGACCATTTTGAGAAATGTAGTAAGAGGTTTCCATACCAAGAATCTCTAGAGTGAATCAATGAAAACCAGCAACTAGTAGTAACATTTACCACATTAGAAGGAATCTGGAATAAAAATAGAATCAAAATTAAGAAGGAGCCTTGTAGATAATATAATTAATTTTTCTTCTAACACAAGAAAATTGATTATATAGCTTTAGAAATAAAGTATCAAAACTCTTAATCCCAAGGCAAAGTAACTGCTAAGAGAAATAAAATATTTCCAAACATCCGTGAAATGATGCTGTTATTTTACTTCCTCGAAACTCCATTTTTCTCTCTAGCAATTTATTAGAGAGTATCATGACAAAAGTACTGCCCTCAACCTATGGTATAGAGACATTTTGTATTCCAAAGACTTTGTTTAATGAAGCAGAGCTTTTATTACTTACAAATGTCAAGAACTTAGATTTGGCCCAGAGAAAATAAAACCATTGGTGTAAAACTTCAATGAAAACAAGTCAACGAAGAATCAAGATTTTGGTGTTGACTTCTTTTTAACCATGGTTTCCTTTGCTTTAAAACAAAATTATATGGAAAGAGCAGAATATATAGAAAAACTTTTTTCTAATATTAAATTTATAAAATATGTGATTACTAGGAAAAAAATAAGTTGTGTATTAGGTATATTCGGCTTATAATGAAGATATATTTGAGTGCTAGTCTGGAACTTTCTGTATTCTATGTAGTGCACAGATAATGAGTCTCAGTTGTTTTCTGTTATACTGTATCGTTTTCCAGGGGTTCATAAATTATACAATACTCCGCTTAATCTTCCACACCTCCTCTTGCTTCTCTCTTTTCTGTTTACACATTCTGAGTATATGTCAGCCAATATCAGCATTTTGATTACAAGCAGAATGAAACTTCTTCCAAAACCTGTTAGCATATAGAGCAACATATCTCGTAATATTTTTTCTCATTTTTCTCCCCACAAATCCATAAGTGGTATAACATTTCTTTTTGCCATTGCATGAACTTGGCATTCCTAACTAGCCAGAGATTAGCTTTCTGTGTGTTCATGAAGCATTAAAGCTTTGCTGAACAAAACAGCTCCTTCTGACCTCTGCTAGAAAAGTGGAATATCTTTAAACACACTCTTTATTAGTGGATTTTTCCATTTGCAATTTGTTCCCCAAATCTCTTCTCTGTGGCTTATGCTGTTGGCCCTGCTTGTGTGACTGTGTATTAAAAAAATCATTATTTGTGTCCTGCAAAACTGTAATGAAATTTGGGGTCACAATTAAATTATACTATATTTGGTTAATTAGGAAATAGTTTAGTTTACAGAATGCAAAGTCAGCAGAACCCAGTCAACTTAGAGGTAAAATAAGATCCAGATGTGCGTTTCACATTCCTCTCTAAGAGCAGGGAAATATTAAGGCTGTCATTCTTGGTATCTGAAAAAATTTAGGTGGAGCCAACAAAATAACTGTTTAAATATGTGAATTAAATGAAAAAATAGAATAGATGCTTACTCTGGTAAATAAATTTTAAAAATATGGTATATCCATACCATAAAAAAGAATAAAATACTCATACATCATACAAAATGAATGAAACTCAGAAACATTATGCTAAGTGAAAGAAGTAAGACAAAAAGACCACATACTGCATGTGTCCATCTATATGAAATGTCCAGAGGAGGCAAATCTGAAGACACAGAGAATAGATTAGTGGTTGCCTAGTCTGGGAGTGGAAATGAGGATTAACTGTAAATAGGCTCGAGGATTTTATCAGGGTGATGAAAATATTCTAAAATTGGATCACAATGATGGTTGCAAAACTCAGTAACTTTACTAAAAATCTTTTAATTGCACTAAAATGCATAGTTTTATGCTTTGTCAGTTATACGTCAACAATGCTGTAAAGAAATAATGTAGATGCTTAGGTTTATGTACTAATAAATACCACATATGCTGCTTCTGAAGGTCATCATTCTTTTCCATGGCAATAGCATTCTAAAATGTCAATCAAAAACTACCACCAAAAAGTAAAGGTTTTTTAAAGACATGTGTAACTAATAGAAAGTAACAGACAATTTATTCACCCTTCAAAAAGCAAAAAACAAACAAAAATAATATTGACAGCTCTCCATGACTATCATACTTAGTTCATACTTAGTTTCAGCAATCTGTTACTCTGTTGCCCAAAAGCGTAAATATCATCCTCATTTATTCTGTGCCAACAAGTACTAGAAATAATCCCATTAATATCTTTTTAGATTTTTCCAAAACCAGAGTTAAATACATATATATTATGCCTTCAAAAAACACACAAGTAGTTGCCTTTCTTCTCAAATACTAAATGAATAAATAAATGCATTTTGAACATTCAAATAAATAACATCAGTAAAATGCCCACCTCTGCTTTCCAATATCTTAGTGGAACTTGATGATTTTATAAAATTAAAGTAGTTGGGAGAACTGTCTTCAAGATTACGGACAGTCACGTAAGTATTTGGATATTTGGAAGGCTTTTTTTTTTTTTTTTGGACAGAGTCTCACTTTATTGCCCGAGCTGGAGTGCAGTGGCTCAGTCTTGGCTCACCACAACCTCAGACTCCCAGGCTCAAGCAATCCTCCCACCTCAGCCTCCAAAGTAGCTGGGATTACAGGCATGAGCCACCATGCCCAGCTAATTTCTGTATTTAGATGTAGAGATGAGGTTTTGCCATGTTGCTCTGTCTGGTCTCCAACTCTTGGGCTCAAGAAATCCACCTGCCTCGGCCTCCCAAAGTGCTGGAATTACAGGCGTGAGCCACCGTGCCTGGCCAAAAGATGTATTTTTTTTTTTTCATTCTGCAAATGTTTCAGCATTTAGTATATGGAACTATCCTTTTAAAAAGCTATGTTTGTCATATCGATGTACATTTGGGGCTCCTTTTTCTATGCCTTTTTTTTTTTTTTGAGAATGAGTGCTATTCTGTCACCAAGGCTGGAGTGCAGTGGTGCAATCTCAGCTCACTGCAACCTTTGCCTTCTGGATTCAAGCAATTCTCCTGCCTCAGCCTCCCAAGTAGTTGGGATTACAGATGTGCACCACCATACCCAGCTAATCGTTGTATTTTTTTTTTAGTAGAGACAGGGTTTCACCATGTTGGCCAGGCTGGTCTCGAACTCCTGACCTCAAGTGATCTGTCCACCTCAGCTTCCCAACATGCTGGGATTACAAGTGTGAACCACCACACCCAGCCATCTAAGTCCATTTTAAATTATATGTTTTATTCAGGGGTTATCTTTACGTATTCTGTTTACTTCTTTATTTATGTAGAGATTTGAATATTAACATGAATAATAAACAACTGACTTGCTTTGAATATTTTATTTTGAAATTTATTTTTATTATGGATGATGGCTTAATGGTAATTCCTTATTTGTGCTTATAGGCATGGATCAATGATGCTGACTTGTGCCCAGAGCGATTCAGCTTATGACTTTGGCCTCTGAGAGATTAGTCAATAATCAGCAGAAGTCTTCACATCCGAAATGCACCTTCTTGGTATCAATTACTAACTTACTCAATAGAGGAAGTATTCAGAAAATCTATCACTTCGGTATATCATCCACTGGCCAAGAAGCTTGAATTCTAAACAGTTCAATGCTGTTCAATGATATGAGCTGCCTGGTCATAAATCTCAAAGGCCTGAAGAAGTCAGGTGTACATCAATAGGGAGATAAGTCTGGAAAACAGATAAGCCATTTAAAAGGGGCAACCATCGCCCAGTTCTAATTAAGCTCTGCTACATGAAACAGCATGCCCAGTGTGATATGATTTTCTGAATTTTCAAGGGAAGCTGAAAAGCTGGATACTCATGTGAAATGTCTCGATTGTTAAATGTTGACAACTAATTCAAAAAGTTTTAAACATTGTACATGGGAAACAAAACTTACCAGAGGATCGGATCTCATAGTGGCCAACTCAGTACTTCTGCCTTACGAGGAAATCTCATCTACTTTTTTGTTGTGCAGAACCCTTAGTGATAGAGCGGCTGCCTGCATATCTGCTCCTACCAGTGTTACAACTTGGCCTTTGTCCTGGCACAACCTCGTCCTTTTGCCTAAAACCTCTTCCTCATCCATGCTTACCAAGCAAACTCCTAATTTTCTATTATTCTCTATCATCTTCCATTCGTATTCCTGGTGCTCCTCCAGTGTAGCATTTTTTTCTGTATTAGAGCAATTTTATGCATAATTATTTAAATGACTCTGTAGGTGAAAACAGTTCTTGGATATTCCTTGAAGACAGGGTATCTTCTGTTCTCGTTTTGTGTTCGCATAGTAACTGACAGGCAGTTGACACTCAAATGGTTGACGAACAAGTGAGTGAATTAATTACTTATGTTAAAAAGGATTAGATTCACATTTTACTTCTGCTACTGATTGTTAAATAACCTGAGAAAAGTCTTGGATGAGAGAGTATTTGAGGGCAAAAATAAAGGAAAATAGCAAAGAAAAGTCACTTTCACTTCTGGGGCTTCAATTGTCTTGTGTGTAATGAATGCACTGGACGGGAATCCCAATGTGGTCTTTAATATTCGATTTTGATGATAGTGTGATAGTTACATTAACAATATTGCTAATAACATCAGTAGTAAATGAATATTCAACCTTTATGTGCAAGTAACTATGATAAGTGCCTTCAAGGCAGTATCTCATTTAATCATCTCATGATATTGTAAGGTAGATATTATTTTTGTCCCTATTATATGGATAACAAAAGCATACTTGGAGAAATACATTTGTTTTAAAACTTTCACAAACAAGAAATGCGAAGTTTTTTGTCCACTTTGCTGTGACTTCTTTTTTCTCGTGGGTTTGTGAATCATAATAACTGAGGTTCCCTTTGTTTCATATTGTAATTACAGTAAGTTACAAAGCTAGTAATTTTCTCTGTGGAATACTGCATTTCTCCTACACCAAGTCACTCAGGGTCATGCTACTCAAAGAATGGTCCATGGACAAGCAGCAACAGTATCACCTGGGAGTTAATTAGAAATGCAGAATCATTATCTCCAGCCTAGACCTGAGAATCAGAATCTGCATTTTAACAGGGTTCCCAGGTAACTCCAACGCATTCTAAAGTTTCAGAAGCATTAGCATAGAGGAAACTTATTCCTGGTTTATCAACATAATTCTCTCCATAGGAAGATAGAAGGAGTGCCTTCAAAAAGAGAAGCAGAGGATAAGAACATATGGAAAGAATTATCTTGATGTGAACCCAAAGTTATGAGACTAGGTGTAGACATTACTCAAATCCACATTTGAGAGAAGACTGCAGTATCTATTTGTATCTTAGTCCATTCAAATTGCTATAACAAAATACTTGAACCTGAGTAGCTCGTAAACACCAAAAATTTATTTCACAGTTCCAGAGGCTGGGAAGTTCAAGATCAAGGTGGCAGCAGATCTGGTGTCTGGTAAAGTATCCTCTTTCTCACAGATGGTGCCTTCTTGCTTTGGAAGGGGCAAGACAGCTCTCTGGGGCCGTTTTTTACAAAGGTATTAATCTATTCATGAGAATTCTGCCCTCATGATCTAATCACCTCCCAAAGACTCCACCCCTTAATACAATTACTTTGGGAGTAGGATTTTAACACATGAATTCTGGGATGACACAAACATTCACACCATAGCAGTACTAATTTCTACTTTACATGGTAATGTCTCCTGATAAAATAGATCATTTGCCAACTTCAGGGTCCAATTGCTGGTTATTATTTTCTTTTAGAATTGGCATTCTATTTTATTGGTTGCTTCACTTGTTATGCTTTCATCCTGTGGAGAGTTGTGGATCATAACTGAAGTTGTATTCTTTTCAGAGACTTTAATTGCTGATATTACCAAAAAATCAGGCTGTTTTGAAACCAAATCTTATGTATGTTTTTGGAGTATATTTTTGTTTTTTCTGTAGACGCGTGTATATTGTACCTCAGTTCTAAGATAAAATAATTAAAGGTCTTCACTTTGAAATCATTACTAATAATGGCCATTGTCAACCATAAACGGATACTTTCTTGAGTAGATCAGGACAAGAAAAGGTTAAGTGCCTCGCTGTGTTCAGTAAGTCAGAGCATCTGCTATATAACGTAAATGACAAAAAATGCTTTCTTTTCAGTGTGCAGAATTTTTGTTTCTTATTTTAGAAAAAAAGGGTGTCTAGCTAGCTGAAATGGATAAAACAATGGGATGTGCATCACCTGAGTTTTGTGCATTTTCAAAAGGAAATAATTCTTCCTTTATTCTTTTACTCTTCTTGGCTAATTTGGTTTAGAGAGAAGAATCCTCTCTTTGTGACTGCACAGGCTTTTAAAATGTTCTTAGTGTTATATAAGAATCTGTTTCTCCTGGGGATCATATCTCGTGTTTCTCATCGAATTCCTGTTTGAAACAATGGAAGGGAAGAGGTTCATTCAAGAAAAGTCACAGTTGTGGAAAGAGTAAGGTTGATCTGTTTATGAGTATACTTTATTTTTTCATTTTGCTTTATCAATGAGCAATATGAAAGAATTAATCAAAACCATGTTACAGTAAACTTGGTAAAAGACATCAAGATCAGCTGAACAAAATTAGGGAAAAGAGTAGCTGTAATTTTTGTGGATCCTAGTCAATAAAAATGACCAACACAAATTTGTCTAGAGCCGACCACTGGAAGAACACTAGTTATTTCTTGAGTATAGACAAAAATATGTGGTTAGAGGGTGGGGGGAGGTTATTAATAAGACATGTGACAAACAGGCAGCATCTGGGACAGGACACCCAGCTAAGACACCAGCAAAGAAGAGTGAAAGCTGAGCTCATCCATCCCAAGCATTGTCACTGTCATTAAATTTGCCTGTTTCTGAGATTATTTGCATGATACATACTAGGATAGAAAATTTCCATCCTGACTCTCTTTTTTGCAATAATCCCCTGCTCTTCTAACCCGATAGTAGTCTTTATTGATAGTCCTAGGTGAGACTCTAATAATTTGTTTGCTTTATAACTAGGATCTGATTTTTTTTCCTTAGTAATGTAGCTGTTCAACAGCCATGCATTTTCAAAAATGGTATTTTAAAATAAGTGCTTGTTACATGCAAAAGCCTTCTTACTCAGCATGTTCAGCTGACTTTTCTGGAAAATTCTTCAGCAATTCTTCTTGATAGTTTTACATTTACTGTGAGTCCTTTCTTATGGCGATTATACCAAGCTGATTCTTCCTGAATACATTGGTCTGTTTTCTGTTGCTTATAACAGAATACCTGAAACCGGGTAATTTATATTTCTTAAAAAAGGAATTTATTTCTTGTACTTATATAGGCCGAGAAGTTCCAGGTTGAGGAGCCATATCCGGTGAGAGCCTTCTTGCTGGTGCAGATTCTGTGGCATCCCAAGGCAGCACAGGGCATCATATGGTGAGGGGATTGAGCATGCTGACATGCCAGCTCAGTGTTCTCTCTTCTCATAAAGTCAACATGTCCCCTCCCATAATAACTCATTAATCTTCCATTAACCCATTAATCCATTAATTTATGAATGAATGAATCCTCTTATGAGAGCAGAGCGCTCATGATCCAATCTCCTTTTAAATGCGCCACCTCTTGATACTGTCACATTGGGGATAAAGTTTCAACATGAGTTTTGAAGGGGACATTCACACCCATAACACTGAAAAATAATATTATCTTTGTTTATGCCCCCAAACAGGCTGGAGTGCAGTGGCGCAATATCGGCTCACTGCAAGCTCGGCCTCCCAGGTTCACGCCATTCTCCTGCCTCAGCCTCCCGAGTAGCTGGGACTACAGGCGCCCGCCACCACGCCCGGCTAATTTTTTGTATTTTTTTAGTAGAGACGGGGTTTCACTGTGTTAGCCAGGATGGTCTCGATCTCCTGACCTCATGATCCGCCCGCCTCGGCCTCCCAAAGTGCTGGGATTACAGGCGTGAGCCACCGCGCCCGGCCCAGCTAATTTTTTTTGTACTTGTAGTAGAGACGGGGTTTCGCCATGTTAGCCAGGAGGGTCTCGATCTCCTGACCTCGTGATCTACCCGCCTCGTCCTCCCAAAGTGCTGGGATTACAGGTGTGAGCCACCGCGCCCGGCTGTTCCTTTTATCCTTGATACAATTCTTAACTTTTTGGAAAAATAATGCCTTTACTAACATCATCTCTTGGCTCAGAAAAATATGGGTGTGTGGAATTTAAGTGTACATCGTGCAATCAGAAGTTTTTTTCTCCTTGCCATGCATCTAATTGTATGTATACATACGTATATACAGATATATATATACGTACATTCTGCAGTGGAATAAAAATTTGTGTCCTCCACAACTCATATGTTGAAATCTTAACCCCCAAGATGATGGTATTAGCAGGTGGGTCCTTTGGGAGGTGATTTAAGTAGTAAGGGTGGAGCCTTCATGAACAGGATTAGTGCCTTATAACGAGGCCCGGGAAAGATCCCTTTTCCCATCCACCTCCTCACAGGGAGAAGCCAGCCGTCAGTCTGCAATTCATAAAAGGACCCTCATGAGAACCTGACCATGATGCTACCCTGATCTTGGACTTTCCAGGCTCCAGAACTGTGAAAAATAAATGTATGTTATTTATAAGCCATCCAGTTTATAGTATTGTGTTATAGCCACCCGAAATTACTGAGTCACATGCGTCTCTACATAGCATCAGTGCTGATTGTGTCCATCTGGCACTCTCCTCTTTCTCCATATACTTTACCTTGCCCTTTAAAATGATGCTTATCATGGAAACAAACCATTTAAACTTGGAGGCTCTCATTTCCAAACCTTTTTGCCTTAAAATAGGATGTTTGTTTCTGAAATTTTCTACTCTCATGGCATTTCTGTTGTTTGACATTCTGTGCATTGAATCTTTTTTTCATGCTTAGTGTAGAGTAAAAAATAATTCAAAATCTTAAGAAAATTTACAAAACTCTGGTCGCTGTTTTAAGAGTAGCTGCACCCAGTCAACTGAGTCAACTTGGCTCATCACAGTTTTGCCTATAAAAGCCTATCATTCATGAAGTTACAGTCATAACTGTGTTTGAGTTGTTGATGCTGATAGGTCTTATTTAAAATAAAAAACATTGTTAAATCAGGAGGGAATATAATTGCAACTCTATTCATCATGAGTCAGAAGTTTCCTATGACAATCACATTACTGTTACTTCTAAGTAAGATATACATATCCATGGATACATCTCTGTGGAAGAGGTCAAGTCAGGGTGCCTCTCTTTGTCTCTCTGTTTTACTTCCCACCGGAAATGGAGTTATTCATTCTTCCATTCATTAATATTTTTGGTTCCTGCCATGTGTAAGCCACTGTGCTAGCTTTGTGAGGAAATATTTGAAGACTAGGCTTGAGCATAGTAATGAAATTTGTTTCAACTCAATACATCAAGTAGTAGGTACACTTTCTTGTTACCGAACTATGTGCTAGCCCTGAAATAAGATACATGCATGACATATAGGATTTTGTCACAAAGATCACAGTCTCTTAGAGAAAATAATACAGGAGTCAAATATCAATAGCTGACTATAGTGCTCTGCTAGTGATATAAATTAAATGCACCTAAAAGGGAGCTATTAATTCTTTCTAGAAGTGGAAGATAGGTAAATAATAAAGTGAGTAGGCATTTTATTGAGAGGAGAATTTAGCTGAAAATTAAAGGTAGAAGATCAAGGTAATTTTGAGTGATGACATTCCAGATATGAGGGTTTGTACAAAAGCATAAGGCTATGAGAACATAACGCATGCTCAGATTATTTACAGTACTTCATTGAGGCCACATAAAAGGTTATGTAATGGCAATAGCAGTAGGGGGTGAGATTGGAAAAGAAGATCAGACTGTTAGTGAATGATCTCCAATATCTTATTAAAGAATTTGTCAGGTGTCATGTAGAAACCAAGGGATTTTTGAAGTCAAGTTGCCTTTTGATCTAACATTGATATACAACTACAAGCAGCAGTGGGCGGTTCTATTTGGATAGCCCTAGGAAGTAATTAGAAGAAACTCTGTGTCTTTCAGGTAGAAGAGACCAAAGGTAACTTTTTGGCACTTATAGTAACTTTGGTGGAAATGAGTATTGAAATCATCAAATTTATGGTCATAGATCAGTAATGAAATCTACCACTAGTGTGATGTGAAATTGAAAATTAACCTTGGCAATCATTCATTTTATCTTTAGAGGACAAAACAGAGCACTATGTTAACCCCAGATATGTTTATTTTTCCCTAAGATACAATAAATGTGATACCTAACACTACTGTTTTCCTAATATTTCTTTAAATATTCACTCTGTACCAAATAAGGCTGGATGTATGCATTTTCTTATAAGTAATAAATTGTAGGAAAGCATTTGTGACTTACATATATAGTTTATGTTTCACAGAGTTTCTTTCAAATATTCTCCCCTTATTTTTCATGAGTAACAATCAATGGCCCTTCCTCAATGTGCTAATATAATTGTCATTTTTATTTATCATTGAGATGTTGAGATATATATGATATAAACAATCTTTCCCTTCCTGTCTATATTTTGGGAATGGTACTAGATAATAATAAAGTAATGATAACAATTTCTGTAAATTCTGTAGCTGATATTACTGAGCCTTTATTTTGTAATGGGCATTGTGCTAAGTGCTGGCCTTTATATGTAAAAACATATTTAATTTTTGCATCAATCCGGAGAATGGTACTATCATTTTCTTCATTTTATGGATAGTGACTCAGGGATGTTTAATAACTTGCTGAAATCATATAATAGGTAGAGATCCAAGCGAGAGGAAGAGTCCAAGTCTGTCTGACCCCACCAGGGGCTTAATTTTCTTGTTAAGAAGTGTCTCAACCCTATCCTACATAGTTCACTTTATCGTTGAAACCATTTCTCATCTCACATGAAATGAATCAAATAATTATGGACTACTTCAGTGTTTCTGGTATATTTTTCAAAACGATCTCATCATGGTCCTACATGATTTGTTTTTGCCATTTGAGTCTTCAACTCAATTTAAATGTTATAAAAACTGCAGATTACTTTGGCATTAGCTGAAGATATTGTCAAAAATGGAATGAGTCTCTCTTTATAATGTTATATTTCAGAAAGTCATAGAAGATTAAAATTCTTTCATCTTAATACCACTACTTAATTATTAGATTCACAAATCTGTAACTTGAACTCACTTCAAAGTTATTGATGTTTCTTTATATATCAAAATTTAATATTTGGTGATTTTGATAAACATTCAGATCTCTAAATGATGATAGGAAAATTTATGCATGCACTATATGTCTTATATTCTAATCAGTAATACTATTCTATGAGAAACCTCAAGTTGGAAAAGACATGAGATATTTCAGAAACACTAAAAGGACTTCTTGTCTCTTTTATTTGTTTCTTGAATCTATCTAAGATGACTTTGCTGTCTATTAAATACAGTCAGCCACCATAAATCTTAAACAGGCGTAAAATCGTTTAAGGACAAGTCTGAAATAGATGTTCAAATTAAATTTGTTACATATCTATGACATATCTACTTTATTCTGTCTTTTTCCCATAGTGATTTTAAAACCCAAATATACTACATATACTAATAATTATTAAATAATTATTATTTTTTAAAACTGAACTATTCTAGAATAAAATACTTTTTATTTTGTAAGATACTGTGGAGCTTTAATTTGATCAATTGAATTTCAGATGAATCGTACCCATTCTTAATAGTCCATTTAGTATGTATTTACTGAGCGCTTAGAGTACTACGTACTAGAATAGACACTGTGAACAAGAGAAGCATAGCACTTCTCTCCAGTTTAAATTTTACCATAAACAAATAAAAACTATCCCACTCAGTATTTCTTTTTCATCAAATTTTATTTTAAGTCTCGGGGTATATGTGCAGGATGTGCAGGTTTGTTACATAGGTAAATGTGTGCCATGGTGGTTTGCTGCACAGATCAACTCATCACCTAGGTATTAAGCCCAGCATGCATTAGCTATTTTTCCTGATGCTCTCCCTCCCCCAACCCCCAACTAATCAAAAGGCCCCAGTGTGTGTTATTCTCCCACATGTGTCCAAGTGTTTTCATTGTTCAGCTCCCACTTAGAAGTGAGAACATGTTCTGTTTGGTTTTCCATTCTTGCGTTAGTTTGCTGAGGATAACAGCTTCCAGCTCCATCCATGTCCTGGCAAAGGACATGATCTCATTCCTTTTTATGGCTGCATAGTATTCCATGATGTATATGTATCACATTTTCTTTATTCAGTCTACCGTTGATGGGCATTTGGGTTGATTCCAAGTCTTTGCTATTGTGAATAGTGCTGCAATGAACATACACATGCATGTATCTTTATAATAAAATGATTTATATTCCTTTGGGTATATACCCACTAATGGGATTGCTGGGTCAAATGGTATTTCTGCTTCCAGATTTTTGAGGAATCACCACACTGTCTTCCACAATGGTTGAGCTAATTTACGCTCCCACCAACAGTGTAAAAGTGTTCCTTTTACTCCACAACCTTGCCAGTATCTGTCGTTTCTGGATTTTTTTCATAATCGCCATTCTGACTAGCATGAGATGGTTTCTCACTGTGGTTTTGATTTGCATTTCTCTAAAGATCCCCACTTGGTAGTTTTTTTTTAAATTTTATTTTTCCATAAGTTGTTGGGGTACAGGTGGTATTTGCTTACATGAGTAAGTTCTTCAGTGGAGATTTGTGAGAACATGGAAGATATCAAACAAGGTTTTATTTTATTTATTTTTTTCTAAGCTATTCTAACATTTTAAAAAGTTTAATAAGAGAAAAAACCCAGACTTTAGATTCCGGAGTCTATATTTTTAACCAGTGTGCTATACTCTATCTCTAGACTCCTGGTCCAAGGGAGGCTCCAAGGAGTTGGCAAACACTGGTTTCCTAGGTCCCCAGAATGTTCCTTATTCCTGCCCATGACAAAAACTGATTGTTCCGACTTTGCTTTGTTTATCTGACATTCTGCAGTGTTTGTTCAGTGCATTTCCCTTGTTATTTTAATTAGACAAAAATCTCTTTCTATTACTTACGGCCTAAAAACAGCAGCAAGGGCAGCAGCGTCAATTACAGCCAACACCTATCACACTCACTGTCAAACGGGCCCTGTTCTAAACATTTTACGTATATTCATTCCTTTGATCCTCCTGAGAACCCTGTTAGTGATAGGGACTGGAGGCAGATAAATTCTAGGCAAAAAAAGGGAAGGGTCCCTGGAGAAGCCCCCCTCTCAAGCCTGGAACCGTGGCCCAAAGTGAGAACGTGCATTCCTGTTTTCCTGCTCAAATGTTGCCTTTTCCAAAACCGCACATAGCCTGCCCAACCCCCACTTCTGCACCCATAAAAACCCCTGACCCGACTGGCAGAGAGCAGAGGAAGGGAGAAGAGGAAAAGCAGCTGGACGTTGGAGACTGCCCTTTGACGTTGGAGAGAAGCAGCTTGACTTCAGAGGGATGGTTTGACGGCAAACAAGGTTTTTAATAGAGAACAAAAAGGTGACGACAAAGGAGTCTACTTCACAGGGGGTGATCAAAGAAAGCATCTAGGAGGTGACTTTGAAGCTGAGAAAAGAGGAAAAGGAAAAAGTCTGAAATACAAAGACCAAGAAACAAATAGTTTTAGGTGTGTATTAGTTATCCATTGCTGCATAACAAGTTGCTTTAAAATTCACTGGCTTAAAACAACACATTTATTACAGTTTCTGCAGGTCACAAATCCAGACACAGCTTTGCTGGGTGCCTTTGGCTCACAGGCCCTCAGGAGGCTGCACTTATGCTGCTGGCCTGGACTGTAGTGTCTGAAGGCTCTACTGAGGCCCTTGATGATCCCCACTTCCTGATATTCATGCCCCTTTTTGAGTCCCCTCTCTTAGAGTGATTTGCTTCTTCTAATGAAGAGAATAGAGCAAAGTGACGGAATGTCATTTCTGTGATTAGGCTACAAAAAGACTGATTGTTCTTTCTTATTTGCTTGGAGACAAGCCAGCTGCCATGTTGTGAGCTGTCCTGTGGAGAGGACCGACCACATGGCAAGTCCCTTAAGGAGGTCACCTGCAAAAAGACACCAAAGAACTGAAGCCATCAGGCATCTTAGTCTGCCTACCACAGTTGGAAAGAACAGTATGGTCCAAAAAGTCTTGAGTCAGAAAATAGCTTGGAGTGTTCTAGAAATTGTCAGGAGGCCAGTATAGCTGAAAGGTGGAGGAGAGAGACAGGAATACATAATGAGGTTGGAGCAGTACATAGGAACCAAATAATTTAGGTCTGTGTAGGTCATGGTAGGAAGTTGGGAGTGTTAAAATGAGGAAGCTTTCTGGAGTATCTTCCTTTTGATGAAAGGTATGGATTTTTTTTAAAGCATGAGTGAAAGAATGTTGACTATATCCAAACCCATACTTTCAGTGAACTAGGATAGCAGTGTAACCCTGAATCCTCACACACACATATATCCAGTGATGAGGGAACTATGAATTATGCATGTAATATTTCTCAGCTTCTCACAGTTTTCACTAGAGCCTGCATTTCAACACTGATTGCAAACGGTCCATGAATCCATCCGAAGCCAGAAATACTGAACAAAAGCTGCTGTTGCCTGGGACAACCCTAGACTTTAAGCATGTTAGGACATAAATTGTGTTTCTAGGAAATTTTACAAGGGAGTTTTTTAAAAACTTGTCTTTGCAAACCAAATGCTTCACATAATTTGAAGTGTCTTGCGGTTTTTCCAAGAATGTTGTTTGTAGCACCACTATAGAGATGAATTTTAATGTACGATTGGAGCATGTGTTTGCTGAGATATTTGATCCCGTAATTTATGGTATTGTTCTTTGTATAGTCAACTCTTTCTGCCATGGAGGCAGTTTTTTAGGAAATTGTCCTACTTTTATAAAGTTGATGATGGAATTTAAATATTTGCCATATAGATAGGAGACTACATCTAGAGATTTGTTATATAGAGATACACTGAGAATAAAAAAAATCTGAAAAGAATATTCATCTGTGGGGAAACAAAAAGAGAAAAGAGCGATAGCCTCTGTAACAAATATTTTAGGAATCTTTCAACTTAGTTTTGCTTTTTGGGGGGAAGCTATTCTTTTAAGTCTATCATCTAAGTTACAATAATATTTTGTTAAGCAAATCAATTGATGATAGGATTTTTCTTGTCTATCCGTCCATCCATGAAGAAAATGAAGGTGGGATTATAACATCATGTGCATACAAATAAAGTTATAACATAGTCATAATTGAGAATATTATTTCATTTTAGATTATGGATCTTTGTTTTGTTCAACATTAGTATCTCAGAGCTTAATTAGTTATTTTTACGTGTCTTAGCAACCCATTAACAAAGAGATAATTGAAGAATAAGAAATATGTATCAAGTTATTCCCCTAAACCCCTTTTTGCAGTCATTGTTTCTCCTTTAAATAGAACATTATCGTTCTCACAGATGGTTGAAGTGATGTATTGTGGGAAATTAAACATACTTGGCTTTTTTCCTGAATTTTCTACTTAGCAACTAAGGCCGCTCACCCCAGATGTATTATTTAACTCTTCCCCAGACACCCTCTGACTCAACAGTGGTAGGATTCACAGTTGGAAAACTCTTCTTTTTATGATCCCCAAACACTATTTCACCTTATTTTTATTACTGTTTTAAATATTTGTAACATTATAGGAAAACAAGCCATAAAGAATATTCATTCTGAAACCAAAGGTAGAATTTAGACCAGACTCCGTTATAATCATCTAAATATTTATTCTTGTTAAGGGTGTGGAGAAACGTCTCTAGACATGGACATATGAACTAATATGACCTTTCAGGAGTGCCATCTAGGAATGCATTTCAACATTTTAAACGTGCAGCTGTTTTGATCTATTAATTCAACATAGAGAAATTAATCCTAAAGGAAGAGGGAAAATATTCAAGCACGAACATATTGTATAGTGTTGTTTATATTGATGAAAAATTAAACTATATGTTCATATGGAATTGATAAAACTAATACTACTGCAAATAATAATACTAATCATATGTCACCTTTATTGAGTTTTTACGATGTGTCAGCAAAATAGTAAGCACTTTACATGTGTTATGTCACTTAATTTTCTCCACATCCTAATAATATAGGTACTATAATTATCCCCATTTTTCAGACAATGAAGCTAGCTACGCGGTAGAGATGTTAAATATCATCTCAAGGTCTTATAGCCAGTGAGTGGCAGAATTGAACACGTATTGTAAATTCATAATATGGAGTCATTAAGAAAGAGATAAGCTTGACATTTATGTACTAATATGAATGATAGTTAAAGATTAAGTACAGATAATAGAACATTATGTTTAGTATCATCACATTTATGTAATAAACTTACCTACATCCAGGTTATAAACAAAGGGATATTCAATCAATCTCTTGTAAGTTGTAGGGTATTTATCTATGTTTTCACTCTATCCCATATCTTTCACGATGGCACGCAATCATGATAGCCAGCTGGCTCTTATATTGTCCAAAGATGAGATAGAATTTGACATCCAGAAGGGAAGCAGAGGTGAAGCACAGAGAAAGAGGCAGTTCTGGCAGTATTAGATTCCTAGCTAACACCTCTGCCTTTCCCAATTATTTCAACCTGTAAAGTCCACTTTGCCTAAGCCACTTTGAACTCTTTTACTTCAAATGGTAGTGCTTTTTGCTGCTGCAAAAGTCATTGTGGACAATGAGACTTTCCAGGTTACTCCACTGTGGGTTTGCTTTTAATGTATATGGGTATGCTTTTCGTTTTCATTTATTTGTTTATTTTTTAATCTGTGCTTTCATTTTACCTATGTGAAACGTGAACATTTTTTTAATTGCAGATGGACTAATAAAGATACTTAAAATGAAATTCTTACCTGAATTTTATTTTTGCCTCACTTACCAAAATTAGCTGGAAAAGAAAAGTAAAACTGGTCCAGAAAAGGGCATAGTGATGCTTGGCGGTGGTTTATGTTCTTTATCTGGTCCATTGTTAGTTTGTTGAATTGGTGAATGCCAGTCAAAGACAAGACCAGTAATTTCTACATTATTTCAGTCACAATCCCTACCGGCCAAAAATATTTTTGTTAGATTTTATTTGTCAGTAATTTATAGTGAGAAAATAAGAGATCTTTTTATAGTGCTTAATACAAAGTGTCTCATAGTACCGAATACATTCTCAGACTACATATACACATGTGCACACACATACTGTATATGCTACACATGCATGAGCACACACACATTCTTTTACTTTCTAGCCCTCAACTCATTTTCTTCCTACACTAAAGATTGGTTGAGTATCATGCCACATAGATTATGGGTTTGCCAGCCCTATCTGAAAATCAATAGATCTTGTTCAAATATGTCAGAGCTTCAATTCCTAGTAAGT
Organism: Gorilla gorilla gorilla; assembly: GCF_029281585.2. Taxonomy (NCBI): domain Eukaryota; kingdom Metazoa; phylum Chordata; class Mammalia; order Primates; family Hominidae; genus Gorilla; species Gorilla gorilla. The sequence continues at coordinate 170,103,506 of NC_073228.2, forward strand.
AACTCAAGTAGTTTATACTAATCATATCCCTAGAATACTTTTGGGAGCTTGGAGCTCCATTATTTCTATTTTGTAAAATAACTATTTTGGAGGAGATATTTAAGTGGTAAAATATTGACTTGTTAACTGAAAAAGAAATGAAAGAGGTAGCAATAGTTAGGAAAAAGAATACTGTTCCACACGTTCCAAAATCAATATCCAATACAGCCTCAGTGGAAAAACCGAAGATTTCCATCTTCTGGGGCATTTTTCTCTACCACTTTGGGTGTAAATTGCCTTGTTATCAAGAAGGGAAAAGTCAGCAATGTGTAGAGAGAGAGAAAGATGCATCACATCCGCACAATAAATTATTAAAAAGGAAGATAAATTAACATGTTTTTCAGGCGTTACTATAACATTTATAAATTACTTTCATTCCCAAAGAACAGGACTATCACCCAGTCCTTACATTTTGAAAACTATATTTAGATATATTTCTCAAAATTTTAAGAGATTTTGGCCTTGCCTTTCAGGTTATGCATGGAAATCATTGCCAAAATCCCATTTGCTTTGGTTATTTCCTTGAACAAATTACCATATTACGTACTTACCCTCTAAAACCTGTGATTTTAATTTGCTCAAAAAGCATTCTTAGTAAATGCTCTTTCTTGAAATTTTGTTAGAAAAAATAAAGAAGTTCCTTTTGATAGATACTAATTTGGCATTATAAAAGAAGGTAAGAGTATATTCACTGATTTTCCAGATATTCATTTAGAGCCTATCTTTGCTACCAGTTGTCCTATGCACTGCTGAGGGAGCACCTGAGAAGGGCTACTGGGAGAGAGCCTCTCACCTCAAGTTTTAAGGTCAGTTGGAGAAAAGTAATACCCGTAATAATAATTACACCAGAAGTTGGTGCAGGCTATATTACTATGACCCTAATGCTCGGAGAGAATACATAGAGCAAATATATTTCCTAGGCAGCTTGGGGAAACTGATAAAAGAGGTATCATTTGCTGTAGATTTTGAAGAAGGAACAGGAACTTTCTAAGCAGAGAAGTTGTGTCACTTTCACTCCCACCACAGGGCTTTTGCATATGATTTTTTCTCTGCCTGGAAGGCTGTTTCCTTCCATCCCATCCTCCTCAGTCCTTTATCTTATTAGTTATGACTCATCCTTCAGGTATCAGCGCTACTGTTACTTTCTCAGGGAGGCCGTCTCTGGCTCTGTAACTTGGATTAGTTTTCCATTCAGAGAAAAAAAAAATTGAAGAGGTACATGCTTTTTATTTTTACACTTCTCAGATGGTAATTATATAGACATCTGTCTGATTATTTTATAAATGTCTGTTTCACACTGCACTGTAAGCTCCTTGAAAGCAGAGGATCACTTATATATATATCTCCAGCTTCTGGCAGAGACCCTGGCAAACAATAAATGTTCCATAAATATTAGTAAAATGAGTGACTGAGGAAATTTGCTAAGGCTCAGTCTCTACATTCATCACATGGTTTCATATCTACCCCTATCTTTGCTGAACTATGAAATGGGAGACGTTTAAAAATATGATGGTGTTTTTTAAACATAATGCACTGTTGTCATTACTATCTGACTAATATTAGCTCAATACCCAATTCAATTTTACCCATCTTTTAAAATTCACTACTGTGTAGAATCTATTTATTTTATGTTCATTTCTCTTTAGGATTGGTAAATTAGATCACTTGCCCTCTTAGTTGTGGTTTATATCCTTAGGATTTCTTTATGATATTTTAAATAATCCTACTTCTTTATAATCATCAGAGTTCACAGAGGTAAATTATAGCTCAGGGAAATTGTAGTAGGATTTCTTGTAAGTATAAAAATCCACAGTATTATCTGTACTATATCTCCATTTTTCTCTTGAACTTCAAACTATATCTTCTAATTTGTTCTCACACATTCACTGAAAATACATTATCTTTTATTATTCCTGACAATTTTCAAATTTGTTTTAATAATGCTGTATTCCTTTAGTAAATCGTTATTGACTGGCTATCACATGCAATACAGTGCTTAGTGCATGTAGTAGATTGTATTGCACTTTATATAATAACAGGTTAAAGCATCTTACAACTCCTTAAGTAGGAACTTCAATTCTTTTTGCATAACACAGAGAGAAAATCATTTTCCTTGTGAATGTATAATCAGCCTAGTTTGTGCCATTGCTAGCACTTTATCTCTCTTCCAATGTTACCATTAATTCAGAACCTAGTATATATACGCTTACCTTTTCTCTCCTTTAAATATTTTTTTCCGTTTTCCTACAATAAAACCAGTTTTCAGTTCAGACATTTCTAACTATCCTCATTTACATTTCAGAACTAGAATGTTCTCCTGCCTTCACACATTCGGGGATTTTTTAACCAGTCTGACAGTTTTTAATTTGATCTTGTTTTGCAGGTCATGAATTCAATTTCTAAATGCTTTACCGTTTTTCGTTTTCTCAAATAGAATAATGCTCCATCCATCAATTGTTATCTCCTTATCTTCAGGGTTTTTTTTTTTTTTCATTTCCCCTGAACCAAGGTCAATGTTTATAAAATCTGCTTTTTACTAATTAAATCTGACATTGTTTGATAATATCAATTGTACTTAAGTAGCATATAAATTCATCACCAAGTGAATCCACCCTGGTGAGTTGGAAGATATTGGAGATTGCATTTTCAATAATAAACAAATCATGTGCATTATTTTTTAATAAAATTCTTCAAAAGAAATTATATAAGCACTATAAATGATCTGTGAGCTGGTGAAATATGTTTTCTCTAGCACTCATCAGAAAGATTAGGTCTGATCACCTTTTAAAATGGTGTGCGCAAATTTTATTAATTATGTGTCTCTTTGGAGTAGAATGTGCTGAATACAGCTTCTTTGGAGCAATCTCTGCTTTGTGACTCATAAATCTGAATTTTATAGGGAAATAAAGAGTGGCTTAAAAGCATGTAGATTAAACTAGCATAAATTTTATTGGAAGATCTCACCTCACTTTACAAAAAATAATCAATATTGACGAAAATAGGTATAATGAGTAAATATTATCATATAAGGAAAAACCTAGACATCCTCCCCAAGGAATACAGAGAAGCTCATCAGGAATTAAGTCCTATTTTCTGCTGGACTTTCATGTGCTAAGAAAATTAAAAATGCAAACAGCAAGATGTCCTTGACTGTGTAAGAGTTCTATCAAGCATAATGAATTTGAAGATACCAAAGAACAATTATGATATTAATAATAAAGGAATACGTCTCCATTTTTATATTTAATGGTAAAGTCTAGTACTAGTTATTAAAACTGATAACCAAATTTAGTATCTACTAAGTAGTGCATAATGTGCATGGTCTTGTGCCCTCTTCTTCCTTTCAGACAAATCCCGATTTTACATTCAAAAGGGCATGTAATCAGATGACAGTATTATTGTCTGTTGAAGCCTCATAATTTACTTAAAATTAAAGTCACAATTGTGCTTTGTATCTCAGTGTACTTGATGATGAGTTCACTAGCCTTTCATTCTCAGAAACAAAGCTTGGCTGAATGGCTGGTCATTTGGCTTCAAAACAGAAATTTGGCTGTGACTCAAGATCTACTTTCTTCAGGTCTTCTTTCTCCAGGCCTGCTGTGTGCAGCTTACAGTTTTTGTTTTTCAATGTGAACTCAAGAGCTAGCTCATAGTCACTATGTGTAGACACATGTGAGAATGCATCTGTCCAAGTTTGATGCAAGGGAGCAAAAATGCAATGACACATCCTACGTTTCAAATGGTATTCTTTCTTTCCTGTGTCTCGGTTAGGCAGAAGATTTAAACTAAAACGGAGATCAAAAGTTAAGGATGACTGACAATCCAGTAGGGTGTGGTTGGGAAAAGCATTGATTAGAAGTCAAAAAACCTCGTTTTCTGTTCGGGCTCTGGTATTTACTGTCTTTGGCCTTAAGCAAGATACTGAACGTTTCAGAATTTCTATTTCCACATCTGAAGTGAAAGGTCATTCATTTTCTCATGCTGTCCACAAGAGGGTTGCTATGAGAATCAAATGAAAAACTGCATTTGAAGCATCTTATTTAGAACTGAAGATATTACTCTAAATGGAACCATTAGAACATAAAGATTTTTTTTAAAAAAAAGCGGGGGGGGGGGGGGCGTGAAAAACTGGACTACCATCCTGCCATGGCTCCTGAGATAACCAGGCATGGAATCCAATCCCACCTCCGATTACTTTCCTAACTGTAACTTTTAGAAAGCCTCAGACATCTCATCTATTAGAATGGTGCTAAAGTAATTGTGGTTTTTGCCATTGTGTTTTTAAACGGAAAGAAACACAATTACTTTAGCACCAACCTAATATAAATTAGGATTCCAATAATATCTATTTCTGAAGAATGTTGAGCAGGTTAAATGACACAAGGGATGGAAGCCACTTAGAAAATGGTAGGACACATAGTGAGTGCACAGTAAACAGTTGTTGCTGCTGTTGCTGGTATGATAAGTGTGTTAAAGGATTTCACCTTGCCCATTCCCAGGCACATTTTTCTCATTTGCTGTATGCCTGGCACAGAACATTGCAATTATACAACCAGCAGAAACAAGTATGAGAGGGTAAATTATATAATGCCTAAGAAAGGGTGAACCTTGACAGGATGTGGTTCCTCAAATCAATCAACGAGATTTGAGAGAGCAAGAAGGTGTTACTATTAACAGGGGTTCACAAACTCCATCCAGCCTGTGGGCCAAACTCAACCACTACCTGCTGCCTCTTCTGTAAATAAAGTTTTATTGGAGCACAGCCACATCCATTCGTTTCCATCTTGTCTATGGCTACCTTCATGCTACAACTGTGGAGTTAAGTTGTTGCTACCTGGCCCTTGACAGAAAAAGTTTGGCAACCTCTGCTTGACAGAATTCAGGGGACTATTGAGCATGAAACTGTACCAGAATTCAAGAACAAGGTATCAGATAAAGTAGCAAATGCTAAAAACCAAGTGCACATAAACAACAATAAGATGTTGAAATTGATTTTTAAGCAGAGGGTCTCAAAACCTCTACTGGCACATGACTGACCCTCTTGCAAGTCTGGCTCAGGATACACAGATGAATAAGGGATTGTAAGCAGCTGAAGAGAAGGGAGGCTCAGAAATAAGGAAGAACTTTGTGGACTAGAGGTTGTCTGTCAGCCACAAACACCCAAGAGGCCTCTCTAAAAATGAGTTCAAAACTCACTGTGTGACTGTCTGACAATAGATTCATAAGTTATAAACTAAAGCTGTTTACCCGAGAACTAAAGGAAATTTGATCATGGTTAATTACACCTCACCCTTTAGACACACTCCACGACGATACATTTTTGGTATTCCACAAATGAGCTTTTATTTTTCTTTGTTCTTTCCCATCACAAATAGAACGGCTTGACCAGCTACAGATTCTATACTCTTGCCATAAATTAATGATTGCTGTCCTTCGCTCAATTATACAAAATTTATAAGACCTATCATTCTTATCAATTTTAGAAATGAAATGCAATAAAGAACTCAAATGATCACTCGGATATTTTTGCACAAACACAAATAGTGAAACTGAACCACTGGCTTGCATGCACGGCCTCTATCAGATTGCTTGAAATGTTCATTGTCAACCAATGTGTGAAATAACAAATTCATTGTATATAGGTATCAAGGGGTACTAATGTGTAATAAATGAGTGTCTATTTTAAAAAATAAGACACATTTTTAAAATTCGAGAGGCAACTGTGTAAGAGTTTTGTTTTCAAGTATTTGGAGGAATATTGAATCTAAGCTAATAAGATGTAATGATAATTAATCTTAATAATGCAATTATTATATTCAGATATACATAACCTACTATATGTAGGTGTCTTAGTCCGTTTTCTGTTGCTATAACTGAGTATCTGTGACTGGGTAATTATTTTTTTAAATTATTTCTTACAGTTCTAGAGGCTGGGAAGTCCAAGAGCATGGCACTGGCATCTAGTGGGGTTCTGGTGAAAGGCTTGTGCTATGTCATAACATGACAGAGAAGTGGCTGCATGCAACATGAGAGGAGGTCTCACCTCGTAACAACCTGTTCTCCCTATAACAAATCTACTCCTGCAAGAGTGAGAACTCACTCACTCCTGTGAAAATTAACCCATTTCCTTGAGAGCAGCATTAATCCATCTCGATGATATAATCACTTCTTAAGGCTCCACTTCCCAACATTGCCACATCAGGAATTATATTTCCAACACCTGATTTCTGAAGGACACACTCAAATCATAGCACTGGGGAAAGTCTTAGCTAGCCCTGGGCAGAAAGAGAAGAGTGGGCTTTGGGGGAACATATCTTTGAAGAAATCTAATCTAATTTTCATGGTCCTTCAGAAACTTTCTATCTTGAGGCTTTTTCATCCAGGAGAGTGAGCCACTGAAATCATTAGGTTTACATTTCTATCTTTGCTTTCCTGAAATTGATTTATTTAACTACACATTTCACTGGTCTGATTTTTGTTTTTAGAGTCATGCCAAACTGTTTTCATCTCTAATAACTTATCACTTTTGAAATACCTGTTGGTTTTGAAGCTTTCTATTTTGTGACATTGGGCAGAAAATACATTGACCAAATTGGTACAATTGGTTACTAGATTGATGCTGGTTTCTAGATTTTCCTTTGGGCTTGTTAAGGCTTGGGGAAAGTTTTAGAAATCAATGAGGAGAACATAGTTTCCTAAAAGTCTTGTCTGCACATTATCACTAAATAATATGCAATAGGAAGACAGAATATGAATGCCAAGTGTCCTATCTGCAGGAACAATTGTGGAATGACTCTCTTCCCACCTCCAGAATTAAAGGGCACCATTGGATCATCTCTGAACAGCAGTCTGGGCTGGTATCCAATACTGTCAACTCCCAGTTAGATACAGCTGCAGAATCTCCAAAACCAAAACCAAAATAAAAAAATCTTGGTGCCAGTGTATTTTTGCTAAGAAAATAATACAAATATGATTATAGCCATTAAAGGCTATGCTTATTTTTTGAACCAATGTCACAAGCAATTCTAGGTGTGAAAGCTTCAGGCATGTTCACTCTAATAAGACATATGAGTGGACTAAGTCCCATGTGATATGCAGAAACAAGTCTGGCTGATAAAATGCTCTTTATATCTATGGTCATCAGGAGTCATCAGCCAGCCTGAGACTGCAGAAAGTAGGAGAAGAAAGGGCTAATAATGAATTGAGTTTAATTAAATCTCCAGAGCCAAATTGGGTAAGAAAGGGAAGAAAGATTATTTCACGGAGGTTAACTTAAATTTGACCTTCCTCCTAGACCTATTGTTCCAAGCATGATTGCCCAATTTTATCAGATGTATAAAACCTTGAGTACAGAGAGGCCAAGGGGCTGGTCCCACATTAAACAGCCAGAAAGAGACAAAGTGAGATTCTGAGCCCTGATATGTCTGTCTCTGTCTTAGTTCATTTAATGTTGCTATAACAGAATATTTTATTTATTTATTTATTTATTTATTTATTTATTTTTGAGACAGAGTCTCGCTCTGTCGCTCAGGCTGGAGTACAGTGGCACAATCTCAGCTCACTGCAGCCACCACGTCTCAGGTTCAAGTGATTCTCCTGCCTCAGCCTCCTGAGTAGCTGGGATTACAGGTGCCCACCACCACAGATATAACAGAATATTTGGGACTGGGAAGTTTATAAAGAAAAGAGGTTCCTCTGGCTCATGATTCTGCTGGCTGGACAATTCAAGATTCAGCACCTATGTCTGACGAGGGCCTCAGAAGGAGGAAGGGGACTTGTTGTGCAGAGATCACATGGCAAGAGATCTTTTCTTTTTTTTTTTTAATCAACCAGCTCTCACAGGAACTAATAGAGCAAGAATTCACTCACCTCTGAAGGAGGGCATTGATCTATTCATGAAGGATCCACCCTCATAATCCAAACTCCTCCCACTAGGTCCTACCTCCTAACATTGCCATATTGCGTATCAAATGTCAACATGATATTTGGAGGGGACAAACATCCAAACCATAGCAATCTGTAAAGACAACTTCTCTCCTTTAGACTGTCCTAGTGCTGTGGTAAAAGAGAAGGTAATTTTGGACCCTGGCTGCCTTGATTTGAACCCCACTTCTTTCCATAAAATCTAGTGACCCTAGGCAAATAACTTAGTCTCACTGTACTTCAACTCTCTTACTGGTAAAATGGGAAAAATAATTAATAATGGCTTTGTTAGGATTAAATTAGTTAGTGTATATAAAAACAATGTGACACATATTACTCAAGTGTATGCTGTTACCACTATACTATATGGTATTTTCCACTATATGCTATTTTCTCCCCAATTCTAACCCTCATTTCCCAGAAAGAAAAAAATACTTAAAGGGAAAATTGTTTGCATAAATTTCTGAATAATCAAAATATTCAGAATTCACTTGGCTTATGGAGATAGTAAGATACATGCACATATATTTATTTTTATTTCTTTCTTCAACTTTTAGGTTCCAGGGTACATGAACAGGATGTGCAGGTTTGTTACATAGGTAAACGTGTGCCATGGTGGTTTGCTGCACAGATCAACCTATTACCCAGGCATTAAGCTCAGCATCCATTAGCTATTCTTCCTGATGCTGTCCCTCCCCCTGCCTTCCCCACAGGCCCCAGTGTGTGTTGTTTTCCTCCATGTGTCCATGACACAGACACATACTTATAAATACACATGTGTTTATATCAATTTATAAAATCAAGAATTAATTTTAGAAATAGTAACTGGCTTAGACTATGCTCCATTTTCTTTCCCCAAATTAATGCAAAATCTACATTAGAATGGCTTTCAATGTTTGAAGAAATGAAACTATTCAGAAGTTTACATAAGGAAGCAATTTGCTTGGATTGAATAAGGTAATACATAAGTATGTAAAACCCTTTCTCTGTAAATGCTGCTTTTAATTAGGAATGGAGCTCTGAAAGAAATCCTAGTTATTATATCCACAAACTGAACTCAGGCAACTATTTTAATTGGAACAGAAAAAACCAAAATGCAGAAGATTTATCAAGGAAATTTGAAAATTAGAAAAAAAAGAACACCTAGTTCATAGTAAACAACATTTTGTGTTCTTTTTCTTTACCCCAGTAAAGAGATTGGAATAATCCCCTTGTCAGAGGAGATGGATGGCGTACATTCAGGATTCTGCAGGGCATTAAATAGTTGTTGCCATGTCAGGCAACTCTCTTCGGTTATTAATACCGAATAAAATCAACATTCTTCTCCTTCTTTCTTGAGTTAAAAACATTTCCCCTCCATTCCATTCCTGCTGTCTGTCCTTTCAGTTCTTTGCGTTTGTCGTAGTTCTTCCTCTAGCAAGGCTTTTTCTCTTCTCTTTGGCAACATCTCTCACATTTTACACAGCAGCCAAAGAAACCTTGACTTATTTTCATCTTTTTCCTTCCTTTGGCTATTCTTTTGAGGGAAAAGACATGTTTCTGTCATTCTCTTTAGATTGCATTTATCCAGTAGAAGCAGTCTGTGTTTTTGCAATAACCAACATCTGGGCAAAAGGGAAAAGGAGAAGTGGGTTTGGCGAATGACAGCCTGCGGAGGGCTGATCGTCACCTTCAACTCAATTGAGCACCACGACCCTCAACCTGATAAGACTGCCCAACTGATTATATCAGCTTCCCTCTTCATCTGGCACTTCCAGTGTATGAGGCCCAATTAGTATATGGCAAGAATTGAGTCTTCCTACAAGCTGAAGAGTATGGTCTAATAAGTATTAAGTCAGTTGCGCATTCCTATGTCACTTGGTAACATCTGAGGTCAGTAGACCCACACTTAACAAGTGCCTAAGGAATTAAGTAAATAGTGCCTAAAATACTCTGAGCTTGTTTTGAGGTAAATTAGGCCTCGAATAGTAGCAGCAGCAGCAGCAGCAGTGGAGGTGGTAGTAATAGTTTTTCATAGCAGTGGTTGCGGTAGTAGTAGCAGTAGTAAATGTTTATTGAGCACTTACTATATGCCAGGCACTGTTTTCAATACCTTATATTTATTCTCTCATTGCATCCTCATAACTAACTGCCTCATCGAAAGGGACTATTATTAATTAAACTCTACAGAGAAGAAACTGCAGCCAAGAAAATTTAATAATTTACCTAGGGTCACACAGCTAGTATATATTAGAGCAGGGATTCAAATACTGCATGTCTTTCTTTCTCCACAAGTGAAGCTGATTTCTGTGAATCATACTGCCTTGCATGGTAGTATATAAATCTCTCCAGAGTGTTGTGTAAACTCTGAGGAATCAAGATTCTCATCACTAGGTCTGTCTGACTCCAGAGTCCACATTTTTAACTACTATATAATGCAATCCTCCTTAAAACTGAATACTTTGTATTATTGCATGGGGAGAAAATATATCCAAGAGGACATTGACAGCATCTGTGTCTACACAGCATTACACATTTGGAGGATATATCCTTCCAGTATTGCTTAGAAGGAAGACACCCAGTTCAGCTGACTCTACCATTGATAGCCTACCTAGATTTCACTTCACAATTCCTGGCTTTTTCTCACTTTACATGTTTAGTAAGCAAATTTCTGATCTTTATTTAAGGAGGCTTTTCTCTTAGAAAAGAATCGGCTCAACAGCTATTTTGAATATTGGTCCTCATGGCCATTATGTATTTTTCATTATCCATTACTTAATTGACTTGCTGGTATGAATTAATTATGGATTTGGGGTAGTTGAGAATGTTTTTTTTTTAACTCGATGAACTAATCATCTCCGAATATATCGACGATTAAAAAACGCAGATCTATAGAAGCAACATAGACATCGAAAATGTTTTTAATATCACATTTGTGGCATTATAGTTATCACATTATAGTTTGCTAAGTGCTCTTACATATAATACATTTATTTAATATCTGTCTCACACTAAGCTGTTACCAGCAGAAGAGCATGAAACATGTCTATTCACCAGTGAGTTCCCAACAATGGGCATTGCACCTAGCACATGATAGGTGCTTGATAAATATTTGTTGGATGCTTGAAAGTTCTTGCCTGATCCTCAGCAGAAGTCTTTGATCTAGGTAGAGGTGACATTGTCTTCATTTTTCAGATGAGCAAACAAGAGCAGAGGAAAGTTAAGTAACTTGGCCATGATATGGGGTAACTGGTCAGTTACTAATTCCATGATACTTCAGTTCTCATTTATTTTTTGTACTATAATAAACAATAATGAATCTTTTGTGGGTCCACATGCATCAACAATTTCAGAGGTATTCTTTACAAAAAAAATACAACATTACAAGCACAAAATCAAGTACAGAGGCCAGGCATGGTGGCTCATGCCTATAATACCAGCACTTTGAGAGGCTGAGGCAGGCAGATCACCTGAGGTCAGGAGTTCGAGACCAGCCTGGCCAACATGGTTAAACCCCATCTCTACTAAAAATACAAAAATTAGCCAGGCATAGTGGCACATGTCTGTAATCCCAGCTGCTCAGGAGGCTGAAGCAGGAGAATCACTTGAACCCAAGAGGCAGAGGTTGCAGTGAGCAGAGATCGCATCACAGCATTCCAGCCTCCATCTCAAAAAAAAAAAAAAAAAAATTAAGTACAGAGACTTGAAAGGGCTTGAACAAGTAAGTGGCACTGAAACTTAAGCTTTATTTGGTTCTTGTTTTATCTGGCTCTGATTATAATAGCTTTTATTTGTTATTGTTCTAATAATCATTAAGGCTTTGACTTTAAGAAAAATGTTATTTCTTTTTCATATAAAATTCTCGCATGAATTTTCTTTTGGAATATTAGCATCTTCTTTTGTCCTAATTCACTCCCTTAAGTCAGGGCATTAGATGCAGAATAATCATCAAACCAAGATTCACGGTGGCTGGGGCCTTTCATGTGGCTCCTCTAAGCAGCTTTAACCATGAGTCTGATTTAGACAAGTGGACATGGGGAATTGGCTTGGAAGAGGGACTGCAGGTGGTGGAATCATATCAAGGAAGGTCCATGAGTAGCAGAGCATAAAGAATATACAGAGAACTGAGAAGCAGTAAAGGCTAATGTTGCAAGTGGTGGGCCAACTAGAGAGAGCTAATACAGGATGAGACTGGAAGATGGTTTGGATTTTTTGATGGCCAGCCTTAAAGACTAAGATGTCTGGACTTTACACAGTAAGACCTAAGAAGTAATAGATCTTTGAATTAGATATGATAAAAACTACATATCAAGAAGACAGACCTTAAAGCATGGCCAAGATAGAGTATGTTAGCTCTACATTTTAACCATGAAATCAAAGAACAGTAATATCTTAGAAAATCAAAAATATTTTCTTCATTGTTCCACTGAAGGTAATCACACTGAAATCATGAGCCACAATCTTGTCCCTTTTTCTGTCACAGCTATGGATACACTGCTTTCCTTCTACCTGCCCTGCAGCTCTTACCCCGCCTCCTGGGCCCTCCTCAACCAGTCCTCTGTGAGTCCCCTGAAGCTCTGTCCTGTGTTGCCATCTTTTCTCTGTCTACACTCTCATCTAGTCTCATTGCTTTAAAATCATCAATGTGTTCAGGACAGCCCACATCCGTATCGCTAGCCTTATCCTTTTCCCCAAGCTTTAAACTCATTTAATCAAGTACTCTACCTACATGTCTAATGGGACTTTCAAACAACATATCTACAGTAGAACTCTGAATGTGTCTCCATGTGTTCCTTCTGCCCGTAACCTACCCACCATCTCACCCAGCCTTCCCTGATAGGTGAAATACGTCTACATTCGCTCAGCTCCTCAGGTCAGAAAACTAACAGTCACCACGTGTTATTTTTTGTTCTCCCACAAGTCACATTCAATTTATCAGAAATTCTCTACTTATAAAATAAATCTTGAATTTAAAAAAAAGTTATCGTCTAAGAATTCTAGAAACATAGTGGCAGCAGGAGTAGAAGAGGTGTTGAATCTTATGAGCCACCACATAAAAACAGATAAGTAAATAGAGTGCAAACCCCAAAATCGGTGGACAACACTGACAATAAAGTTAGGAGAAGGTATCTCTGATCTCCGAGATACAATGCATGGATCGTGATCTTGAAATATCTTTTCCTACTGAAATAAACAAAGGCTTTTTATGGGGCTTATTTTAGGTCTGGGGCAGGACTATACAAGTTGAGCCAGGGATATGCTGTGATTCCCGATACGAAGGAAGTTATCATACTACTTTTTGATATCATGTCAAAGGAGCACCATAGCTAATCCGAAGAGTCATTGGCCAAAGATGGGTTTATTTGAAACTTATTGGAATAATAACTCCTATAATAATAATGTAATAGACCAAAATCCAACAAATGCTGTTTAACTCCTTGAGTTGAAGATAATATTTTTCCAAGCAATTAACCACACTCCTTTCTCCCCTGAAAGAAGAAAAAATGGCAAAGAACACTTTATATACACTGCTCTCTCCAAAGCTAATTATTGACCCCTACCCCCATGTTGTCACTCCTAAACCTCACATTTATTTATTTAAAATGTATATAGATTAAACATCTATTTTTTGGTATACTACTGTGAATTTTGACAGATGCATAACCACTATTATACTCAAGATATAGAACAGTTCCATCAACCCAGAATATTTGCTTGTGACTCTTTTCCTTGCCCCCACCCCTGGCAACCACTATCTCTTCTCCAGCCATATAATTTTGCCTTTTATAGAATGTTGTATAAATGGAATCATCTAATAGGTAGCCTTTTGAGCCTGTATTCTTTTACACAGCAAAATTCATTTGAGATTGATATACATTGTGTGTGTCAATAGTTTGTTCCTCATTATTGGTAGGTAGAATTATATTTTGTGGGTGTACCATAGGTTGCTTATCTGCTCACCAGTTATAGGGCATTTAGGTTGTTTCTAGTTTGAGTGATTATGAATTAAAACCAATATAATTATCCACTTACAGGTTTTATTGTGAATAAAATTTTCATTTCTCTTGGGTAAATACCGAGTAGTGGGATTGCTAAATTGTATTATAAGTGTAGACTTAACTTTACAAGAAACTGCCAAAGTATTTTTCAAAGTGGCTAAACAATCATATTTTTTAAACGAGTTTGTTATCTTAGGAAAATGATAGAAAAAAATTATTGCCAAAACTGTCTATTAATGGTAAAAAATCAAGCATTGGTCCCAGCTTCACGATATGAATTATACCATTGGGTAACCAACTAGTAGAGAAAGGGAAGTGTCTATTTATAAAATTATTTCTCATAAGAAGTGAAATGAAATGGTAAAATATTACCAATTTGCAACTCCTAATGCATTTTCCTACTAGTATCACAAATATGTTATAATCAGATGTAATGTGTTTCCTAATAAAAGAACACAGTACCACCAATGATCTTGCTAAAGGATTAAATCCAAGTCTGATGAAGACTCTGGGTCCAATTTTCAGGAATACAGAAAAAAAGAAAAACGCCAGCACCACGCTATGCAATCAGCTAATTCCAGACCAAGAAAACCTATGTGTCAAATACCCTACATCCTTTAACAAATAAAATGTAAAGAAAAGAAAAAGAAGGACGTGGAAAGCTTTAGCTTAAAAGAGGCTTCAAAGATACATCAACTATAAGAAAGAAATGAGCTTGACCCAACTATGATGTCTAGAAATGCACACTAGGTGATAAAATTGTAAAAAATAGGATGGAGAAAAAAGGACAAGAGTAAAAATAGTGCTTATTTTGGCAGAGAAAAAGGATTTTAATAAGTATGGGGCATGTGGAGGGTTTCTGGAGTGGCTGGCCAAGTTCTATTTCTTGTTCTGGGTGGTGGTTACAAGGGTATTTGCCTTAGAATATCATTAAGCTATGTAATCATTTTGTCTGATTTTCCGTATCTATGCTTTATTTTACAATAAGAAAGGGCTGAGCACTGTGGCTCATGCCTGCAATCTGAGCACTTTGGGAGGGCAAAGCAAGAGAATCTCTTGAGGCAAGGAGTTCAAGACCAGTCTGAGCAACATAGTAAGACCCCATCTCTACAAAAAATAGTTTTTAAAAATACTAATGTTTAAAAGAAAAACCTCACCAGGACCACTCATACCACTCTAAATTAAATCTCTATCTCTAGAAACCTGCCCCAGCCTCCTAATTATTATCCCTGCCTCTTCTTCTGTCCCCTATAGTCCATTTTCCACACTACAGTCAGAGCCATCATTTAAGATGTACAATTGAAGGCTGGAGGCAGTGGCTCACACCTGTAATCCCAGCACTTTGGGAGGCCAAGGCGGGCAGATCATGAGGTCAGGAGTTCGAGACCAGCCTGATCAACAAGGTAAAACCCCGAATCTACTAAAAAATACAAAAATTAGCTAGGCATGGTGGTGGCACCTGTAATCCCAGCTACTCAGGAGGCTGAGGCAGGAGAATTGCTTGAACCTGGGAGGCAGAGGTTGCAGTGAGCCGAGA
The DNA here is from genome assembly GCF_029281585.2 of Gorilla gorilla gorilla. Classification (NCBI taxonomy): domain Eukaryota; kingdom Metazoa; phylum Chordata; class Mammalia; order Primates; family Hominidae; genus Gorilla; species Gorilla gorilla. The sequence goes on from NC_073228.2 coordinate 170,118,983, forward strand.
TCGCACCACTGCACTCCAGCCTGGGTGACAGAGCAAGACTGTCTCAAAAAAAAAAAAAAAAAAAAAAAAGAAAGAAAGAAAAAAGAAAGAAAAAGAAAAAGGAAAAAGATGTACAGTTGACCCTTGAACAATGTAGGGGTTGGGGAGCTGACCCCCAAGCAGTTGAAAATCTGTGTATAACTTTTGACTCCCCCAAAACCTAACCATTACCAGCCTACTGTTGACTGGAAACATACAGTTGATAACTCATAGTTTGTATGTTTTCTGTATCATGTACTGTAGTCTTACTATAAAGTAAGTTAGAGGAAAGAAAAAGTTATTTGAAAAATCATAAGGAAGAGAAAATATATTTACTATTTATTAAGTGGAAGGGGATTATCATAAAGGTCTTCATCCTCTCTGTCTTCACATTAAGTAGGTTGAGGAGGAGAACGAAGAGGAGGGGTTGGCCCTGCTATATCAGGGGTGGAAGAGGGAGATGAGAGAGAAGCGGAGGCAGGAGAGGCAGGAACACTCAGTGTAAGTTTTATTGAAAAAAATTCCTATGTAAGTGGACCCACACAGTTCAAACCTGTGTTGTTCAATAGTCAACTGTAGATGAGTGACACTCAGCTTTTTAAAACCCTCCAGTCGCTTGCCATTTGCAATAAGAAGAAAACCTAAGCTCCTTAAAAGTCCCTCGTCGCTACCTGTGTCCTGAACCCCATCTTCTTCTACTCATTTCTCCTTCGTTCAGTTCATCCTGATCTCAGGGCTTGGCACTTGTTCTCCCTCTCCCTCTCCCTCCAGATCTTTGCACTTCAGCTTTCATTCCACAACTTCAAATCTCCAGAGAGGCTTTCCTAAGAATCTAGTTATCCCCTCCCCACTGTCTAGTCATTCTTTCTCCCATCATCCTGTCTTTTTTGTTGTTCACGGCACTTATATTCTATTTGAAATTTTTTGATGGATTGCTAATCAATGTGTTTTTATAGGTTACTCTCTGTCTCTCCTTACCAGAAAACTGTGTAAGCTTCCTGAACACAGAGACTGCCTTATTAATTGCTATTTCACTATGAAAAATAAAAATAGCCTAACATTGAGTATGCACTCCAATTTTTAAATGTCTATAAATGAATAAACAAATTCAGTGAATGACTAAATAAATGAATAAATATTCAGTCTTAGCTCTACCCATGGTGTCCTCAGGCTACAGCAGAGCTGACTATACAAGACAACTTGGCCTGCACTCCAGAACCCCTTTCTCAATCTATCCCATCAGAATGACAGTGATGATTTTCAAGGTTGAGATATACATTGCCACAGCCTCCCCTATTTTGCTGAAGGCTAAACTATTGCCATCTATTTTTATCAAACCATGCCTGTGTCCTCCTTGTTTTATAAATCTACAGTTCTCTATTTCTAATTAAAACTAAAGATTACAGGACCAAGACACTAAGGTGGCTACAGCTTGGAGAAGAGAAGGATGAAAGCCATAGGTTAGAGATATGCACCAAGCCACAGAGAGTAACAGAATGAGGAAGCAAGGAAGAGGGAAGGCCAACACATGATGGGTGAAAAACGTGACCTGAGAGCAGAGTCTTCTGTAATATCACTCTTTAGGAGATAGGAGAATGAAGAAGAACTAGAGAAGGAATATTTAGAGATATGGAGGAAGAGCCACACATGTTTAGTGCTGCAGTTGTTCAGCCAGGAAATAGTTTCAAGAAAAGGCCAATCAAACTGTAAAAGATTTTGGCATTGAAACTTAGGAAGACCTGAGTGACCTCTAAAGAGACTATCCAGGCCAAGGGAGGGGAGGCAAGTTGAAAATAAAGATATCACGGTATCTCATTTTGTTAATAATGTGTTTCAAGATTTCCTTTAACAGGCCATAACAAACAAACAAACAAACAAACAAAAACCCAAGATGGAATGAGATGGGATGTGTTAGGTACCGAAAGAGATATACCAGGATTTTAGTTATTTATCGAATGAATGAATGAATGAAAGGACCAAAGACATTTTGGAAGAAATTAAGGAAAAGGCCCCAGGAATGGCAATACTGGGTCAGTGTAAATAGAGTCCTACTAAGCAGGATTTTGTTGGGAGCTATGTAAGTCTTCCTTCTGATAGTCAAAAACAACGTAAATTTGGGGAAAGGCAGAAGCATTAGCTAATGCCCACATTAAAGTGAATATTTTCTCAAAATTAGTTCAGAATCTACTTTGTGAATGTATTTCTAGCCCCAGCAGTTAGTTGTTTTATTTGCAAATAAAGCATTTTCTACAAAGCACATTTCCATCTACATAACAAAGCTCAATAAAGTGTTTTATTCCCTGCTGGCCACTATTACAGTTCTATTTTTTAATCAGCAGATGTTCCCTTATTTCTAACTAGGTATAAACATGGCATTGAATGATATCATTGTGGTTCATAGACGTGTGCCTTGCTTATCTGAGGTTTAACACACGTCTCTTTTCTCTTCTGAGAAGTAAACAGCATGCAAAGTACTGAAGTGCAGAACATTTGGTTTCAGGTGGAAACATTATTTTGCATAATGGATTAAAACTTAGAAAAGTAAAAGTGAAACTCGCAACTCTGCCATGAGAAATCAGCTCTTAGTTGTTGAAATGCCCGCAAGGGACTTGCCAATTCCTATAAATCTTTCCTTCTCTGAAAATAGGAATATGGTATAGTGAATTGAAAAGAAAACTTTCTATAACGCTTATAGGAAAATCAAATACAAAATTTAGGATAAAAACATCAAAGAAAATAGATGTCTGCTTTTATCTCTTCTTACAAGAAAACACTTCAAAGAAAATCAAACCAGTCTCTTTTCATTGCATTGCATAAGGTTTCCATGGATGACTTACACACATCATTCCAGCCATGTTTTACAAAATACAACACATTCAATGGGCGTTTCATTCATAAAACTAGTGTCTTAATACATACTCTAGAGCTAGTTTCTTTGCATATTATGGTGTTTATTTCATCCTGCTGGCTTCTCTGTGCTTTCACAAATTACCTATATTTCATAACATTTTTGCAAATATTTCCCGTGTCAATACATTCTTGGATAAATTAATTCCTAGACAAAGAGTTACAAAACCAGGATCACATGCCTATCACAAGCCTATATGCTTCTTCCTTTTTAATGCATTCTACACAAATGCAGTACCTTCTACTTAGTCGTATATGTTTCATAAAATTTATAGGAGGCCATTGGTTTGGATTGAGCTCCTACCCTAGGCCCAACAAACCAAATCAAAATGGAGTCACTCATGCTATCACCAAGGTGAAACTAAGTTGTTTATATGACCTTCCCAGAAATGAGAAGAATGAACGATAATAGCTAAATCCCCAAACAAGCCAGTTTTAGCTAGCATGATAAGGAAGTCCCCTGTGTTTAACCTTTACAGGGAAAGTAACTTTGAAACAATCAATCTGCTTTTGTTTTCTGTTTCTTCTTTCCTCAGCCATTTTCTATGTATAAAACCAATCGCTCAGTTTATCAGAATACTCATTCTGTTTTTGTATTTATATTCTATTGTACAGAATAAGGTGTTATCTGATTCTAGAATTATAAATAAAACCAATTAAGATCTTTAAATTTATTATAATTTTTTCTTTTAACATATGTAATGCAATTTTTTTTATAAATTGCGTTGATTCAATTAATAAGACATGCTTACTGTAATATACTCTCACACTTAACAAGGAACACTTCTGTGACTAGATGTGTAGTGGATTTCCCCACCCATCAAACAATTCTCTAGCAGACACTAACTGGGTATTCTATAATTCCATTCAGTTCTGAGGCTATCTACCTGGGAATGGTGTCAGATCGCACAGGTTGGGGGCCTAGTCCCACAAGATTGCCCTCACTTCAGGGGCTAATCTCAAGTTGTAGGTTGTCAACTATACTTCTGACTGACCAGCTGCAAACTGGGGTTCCCCTGACTCCCTCTTTAGGTCTGATTATTTTGCTAGAGTGGCTGTAATTGTCTGAAGGGTTCGTCTTGCCTGCTGCACAGATAAAACCAATTCACTGAGACAGCATTATTGCAGTAAAGAAAGAGTTTAATTACTGCAAGGCCAGCAAAGTGGAAGGATAGGAGTTTACTATTACTCAAATCAGCCTCCTTGCTAAGTCAGGCTAGGGTTTTTATGGATAATTTGGTGGGCAGGAGATTAAGGAATGGGTGTTGCTGACTGGTTGGAGATGAAATCATTGGAGTGTGGAAAACGGTCTTCATGTACTGAGTCTGCCATAGGATGGGAGCCACAGAACCCGTTGCATTATGAGTCATGAGTCTGAATGGGGTCGGGGTCGGTGGGTTACCAGAATGCACAAGTCTAAAAAACATCTTAAAAGATCAATTTTAAGTTCTGCAAAAGTGATGTTATCTATAGGAGCAATTGGGGAAGTCACAAATCTTGTGACCTCTGGCCACATGACTCCTGAGAAGTAAGGGAATATAGAAACTGTATCTACATTTTAGCTGAATTCAGGTCTCTCCCATGACCCTAATCTCATTTCTGGCCTTTGATTAGTTTTACAAAGGTAGCTTTGTTCCCTAGGCAAAGAGGGGGTTAGTTCCAGGGAGGGATTATCATCACCCTTAGTAGGTTAAGCTATAAACTAAACTTCTCCCATGGTTAGCTTGGCCAATGCCGAGGAATAAGAGAGGTTAGCCAGTCTGTGAAGCTAGATGCAAGATATGTTCAGCCATGCTAGACTTCTCCTACTGTCATGTAATTGCCAGACGGGTTATTTCTGCCCACTGCACAGACAAAACCAATTCACTGAGACCATGCTTTTGCAATAATGAAAGAGTTTAATTAACACAAGGCTGGCCATGTAGGAGAGAGAGTTATTAAATCAGTCACCCCAAAGGCTCAGAGGTGAGAGTTTTTCAAGGATAGTTTGGTGGGCAGAAGGCTAGGTAATGGATGCTGCTGACTGGTTGGGGGTGAAATCATAGGGGTGTGGAAAAATGTCCTTATGTGCTGTGTGAACCTCTGGGTGGGGCCATAGGGCTCATGGAGTCAGAAACACCGAAGTCTGAAAAAATATCTCAAAAGACCAATCTTAGGGTCTATAATAGTGATGTTATCTATAGAAGTAATTGGGGAAGTTACCAATCTTGTGAAAAACAATGGTTGGTTGTTATTTAACTACACCTACATCTTAGCAGAATTTGGGTCCCTCTTATAATTTTAACCTTGTGGACTTTCATTAGTTTTACAAAGGTGGTTTTGTTTTGGGAAAGGCTATTATCATCCTTGCTTTAAGGTGAAACTATAAACTAAATTTCTCACCAAGTTAGCTTGGCCTACACCCAGCTTGGCCTACACCCAAAGACAGCTTGGAGGTCGGAAGCAAGATGGAGTGAACTGTGTCAGATTTCTCTCACTGTCATAATTTTGCAAAGGTAATTTCAATCATAATCTTTGCAAAGGCAGTTTCATGGCTCACAGAACTTAGGAAAACATGCTTACTGGTTTATTTTAAAGGGTGTAAATTACAAAGCATCCAGATGAACAACCAGGTAAGGAGAGGCATAGGGCAAGGTACACCGCAGGGGCAAGGAGTTTTCATGCTCTCTCTGGATGCCACCCTTCTAGCACCTCTATGTGTTCAGCAACCTGGAAGCTCATCAAACCTTGTTGTTCAGGAGTTGTCATAAAGCCTAATCTCCATCCTCCCCACCCTTTCTCAGAGGTCGATGGGTGGGACTGAAAGTTCCAATCATCTAATCCTTTAATGAGTTCTTTCTCCTGATGGTCCCCATCCTGAGGCCATCTAGAGACCCCACACGCTTGTTAAGTCACCTCAGTTGCAACAATTCAGGTAGCTATGAAAGGGGCTCATTGTGAATAACAAAAGATACCCCTATCACTTAGGAAATTCCAAACGTTTTAGGAGCTCTGTGACAGGAACTGAACGTGACTAAATTTATTTCATTTTATACCGCACTTACCAACATCATCTTTTAGACTGTTTATCTGAAATTGTGGCAATGATTTTAAAGGCATTATATCATTAGATCTGTGTTTCTCAAAGTCTAGTGTAGTCATTATTTAGCAAACACCCATATAGTGCCAGGCCCTATTCTAAATGCTTTGTAATTGTTAACTCATTTAACCTCCATAGCAATTTAATGAGATAGGTTCCATTATCATCCCTATTTTACAGATGAGGAAACTGAAGCACAGATCTCCTAAATAATTTGCCTATAATGAATGGTTGAGTTGAGTACAGGAACTCAGGTAGATGGACTCCATAACCACGATCATAGCATAAGAACATCTGGGGGTGCTCGTCTAAATGCAGATTCTGGGGCTTCACTACAAGCAATTCTATTCTATTTGGCTAAGGCCCCCAAATTTGTATGACTTCCTGTATTTGCTTGTTTAACAAGCACCCTCCGTGTTGCTCATCTGATAGGGCTATTTCATATATTGCATTTTAAAAGGGAAATACTAGCTTGGAAAACTCCTCTAGCTCTACCTTTCTGGGCTCTAAATTTTATTGAATACCTGCATTTATTTTACCCATAGGAAAAATAAGAAACTTATTACATTGTGTGAGTTTTATGGGTGCCAAGACAATCTCAAGCTTTTTGGTTTAATGTAAAATTCCAATATTTTGTTTCACCTAGACTAGTTCATTATGAAAATGCAACCTCTCCTCATATGAGTACAGTAACACATTGTTAATCTATTATTTGTGAGATTTGTGTAACTGAGGAATTAGAAAACAAGCTTTTCGAACAGGCTTTGGAATAGGGAGTAGGCATAGGAAGTACCTAAGAAGGAAGTGGGAAAACAGGGGCTGGCAGATGCCACCATGAAATACGGAGCCCAGCAGTGCTAGAGATTGCTCTAGCTTCTTCGTCTTGCCTAGGGCTGGCTGTGTTGCTGATGATACAGGCATGTGGTTTTAAAACCTTATCAGTCAACTTCAGGTACTACTCCTTTTTAGAATCAGCATCTCTGGGTGCCATTCCCACTTTGTCAGTAACTCATTTATAGATTTTGCCTCCTGTGAATTTCATTACATAAACTCTTTAGGCAAATGGGATGTAAAGTAGCCTGGATTGGAGATGCATTTTGGTATTGATCATGCTGGGGCTATGTATAGAAAGGAAGTTAAAAATCTTCACATCAGATCAAATGCTATTCAATCAGCCAGGGAAGGGGATTGAACACAAAGATGCCGACTACAGCTTCTTTGCATTTAGCACCTCCATGTAATGGTGAGTGAAAGAAACGGACTCTTAACTATTCAAGCATTTCTATTTTAGCTGGTTCAAAGCAAGAGTTGATGGTAAAGTTTGACAGCTATCGTGTTTCTCACCTGAAGTAATTAGCAGTAACAGTACCTAAAAGCTAAAGCTCTTGAAAAAGGAGCCACATGCTGCTCTTGTATAGCTACCTTCAGCCAGTTATAAACGAGTTCTATTTCAGCCACAGCTAAATTTTTAGTGCACTGCTAGAGAAGAAAAAGTCTAATTATTCCAGTCACTATAATTTGAGATAATTGACTCTGGTGTTACATCATAGTTCTTACAATACCAACGAGGAATAAGACATTTGTACCATTACAGTAAATAAGGTATTCCACTACCAAATTGAAAGCCTTATCCCCCCCTCCCCTGAGAGTATTAATGTCTGGCTATGGTCTCAAAAGGAAATGTTACCTCTGCTCCAGCAGGTTTCCAAGTCTTTTTCATTGTAGAGAATAAAGAGAAGGAATTAAATAGTGTTTAGTCATCCCAGAGGTCACAAGGAATATTATAATTCCAGCAAACTTCACTTTGCAGCTAAAACCCTTCATTGTTTCAGCTTGGCAGCTTTACCAGGGAGGACAAGTTTTAAGACTGAATTATGCCACTGAACATACATTAAACACAATGGGCTTGCTATTGTCAGATTATTTATGCCACTTATGAATTTTAGCAGTTTGACCATAAAGAGCAAGTATCCAAGATTTTTTATTAAAAATAAGATTCATAAATACTGAAACCATTTGCTTCTTATAACTCAAACACAAATTTTTGACTGGGTCGGAGAGGGTATAATAATGATGGAGAATCAGGAAGACACATCATATCGTAGACATTTTTATATGGCTCTATTTAAATCCCATGACATAATATAAAGCAGCATGATGTAGTGGGAACACCATTACATTTTTGAGTGACACAGGCATAGTCTCAAAACCAGTGTATATTAAGCATAGGACTATGATCAAATTCTTGGCCTCTCTGTGGTTCATCCATGAAATGGGGATAAAAATATTACCCAGCTCATGCATGTTTTATTGTATAAATCACAATAGAAAAGGCCCAATAACTCACCATAGTATCAGATACTAATTTAGAATATAATAAATGTACCTTATTATTGTTACTATTATTATCATCATAATTATTGCCACAGCTTTTACAATAATTCAAATAATTTAGTTTTCTGGATAAATATGATAAACTGAACACTGTGGCAGAGAATGGAATAGAGTTGAAATTTTTCTTTCAAAGTTGTAGCCAGGTGTGTGTTTTCAATTTGATAGAATATTACCTAATCTCCTATAATGCTTCCGTGATGTAACTTCCTAGCTAGTTATGTCAAATTATGGTGACTTTTCTTTAACAGCAATATACCAGATACAGAAATTTCCATTTATGCCTGGATGCACGCTAGTATTATTGTTAGCCTCTTTTGATATTAGTGGTGGCCATTTGACTGAGTTCTGGCTAATGAAATGTGGTTGGAAGTGACACGTGTCACTTAGACTTGACACACAAAAACTTCTCCATCATACAAAGCTCTGTCTGTTTCCCCATCCGTTATGTGGGAATTAACATCCATTCATGTACTAAAGACAGCTCCTAGGTCCTGGCTGCTACAAGAGCAGAACTTTCCTACAAAAGCAAACACAAAGACATCACCAAATGGAATTTATGTTAGAGAGAAACTCATATTGCATTATGCCACCAAGTTTTGAGGGTTTATCTGTCAGAGCAACTAGTATTGGCTTAAGTGATAAAAGCATATTTGTTTACCATTCCCCTCATTCTGAAAAACCACATTAAAAATAACAATACAGGAAATTGTACTATTGAAAAGTAGGAAATTGAAGGTGACTGATTTAGTAGATCAGAAAATATATAAAACCAAAGGAAAATTATTTTCATTGTAGTATTTTTTACCTATCCAAAGTATCAAACAAGAGTGAGAAGTAGAATGTACACATTTTCAAATATGCGGGATCTTGATGCAACATCTCCAAAACTGTTGAAAAATATAGTCTCTGAAGACAGGAAAATAATGAAGAAAGAGAAGCAGAGGCTCCACTATAGGAGAGAGGCAATGGGAATTCAGTGGATGGTATTGAAGAGAGATACCTTCAATTCTCCAAGAAAGATGGGTGTGTAGCAGTCCTAGAAATCAGCCAGGCCACAGCAAAGCAAGAAAGAAATGAAGGGAACCTCCCTTAGTCACTCTGGTGTTTCCATATGAAATAGTGATAGGTACCTGGGAAACTGGGCACATGAAAAATGAGACAATTATTACCTTCAGGGAAGAGAAAATCTGTATAAAAAAGAAATGCATTTGTATTATACAGCATGGTTCTATTATGACTAGCATTTGCATGACAAATATGATGTTAAAAAATTTTTCAGTTAATCTAATCAAAAATTATGACAAAACTACATTGAAAGGCTGGTAGAAAGGTATGCGTGTGTGTGTGTGTGTGTGTGTTTTGAGTGGATATTGAAAAGGGTGCATCCTTTTCTTCCAAAGTAGGGAGTGATCAGAAAATATCTAAAACTGAAAAATCTTGAATACAACCACAATGTGTGCCTGTTTTATAGAAATGAGAAGATATACCACTCCATGCCCTGAAACAGCAGATTAAAGCATGGAAAATTATTTTATTTTGGAAGCAGTCATCAAAGACTGGATGGGATGGAAGGGAGAAGGCTTAAAGGACTAGTAAATTTTTAATATTATGTACATATAAATATGACTTCAGAACTAAATGTGCTTACTGATGTCACACTCCTACAGCAATGCCTGGCATACACCATTCTTACACCCCACGTTGCCCCAAGTACCCAGTAAAGATTAAGTCTAAGTCTATGTAAGTCTAATCTATACTTATATATAGTCTGTATAAGTCTAATCTATACTACCCATGAGACTACCCAATATCCCAGTGAGCTATTACTGCACAACCCATTAGCAATCGCTACTGTTTCTACCTCTACATATGTCTGGAACACTGTTCATTCTTTTTTTTTTTTTTTTTTTGTGGTGGGGGGTGGGGACAGAGTCTCACCCTATGGCCCAGGCTGGAGTGCAGTGATGCAGTCTCGGCTCACTGCAACCTCCACCTCCCAGGTTCAAGCGATTCTCCTGCTCCAGCCTCCCGAGTAGCTGGGATTACAGGCATGCACCACCACACCCAGCTAATTTTTTGTATCTCTATTAGACATGAGGTTTCACCATGTAAGCCAGGCTGGTCTCCAACTCCTGACCTCAGGTGATCCGCCTACCTCAGCCTCCCAAAGTGCTGGGATTATAGGCGTGAGCCACCGTGCCTGGCCTCATTCATTCTTTTATGTGTTTTAGTTACCACCTTTATCTGTGCTATCAACCTGAACCACAGCCACAGCACACCCACCAGACTTCTTGTCTTTGCTATTGTTCCTTCAAATCTGTTCTTCACACTTAAGCCCAGAGTGATCTTCTTAAATGTAATCACAGGTCAAGCCAGTCTCATAATTAAAATATTTGATTAGTTTACTTCTCCAACCTCATCTGGGGCAATCCATCACACCCTCCTTCCACTTCACTCCAGCCATGGAGTTCTTCACAGATGTCCTTTGAGTCCTTTGAGTTTTATTCACACTCACCTTTTTGCTTGGGTGAACTCCTTCTTCAGGGGTCAGCTTAAATGCTCCTGTCTGTATCTCCTTTCATGCAACCTCTAGAGCTCCAATTACAGCCTGCAGGCTTTTTCATCATTGTGTTACCTGCTTCATCATTAGAATGTAAATTCAATATCCTCCTTGTTCACCTTAAAATTGGTAGTGCCTAGAACTGAGCTGGTATTCAATAGGTAGACAATCAGTAAATACTTGGAAGAATGAATGAATGAGCAGGCATTATTATGTGTCTAGGAATCTAGTCAGGAAAATAAATTTACTGGCAATACATTGAGAAGGGGAATCATGAAATAATAAAATAATTTACATTTAAATTGATTCTGCACATGATAATATTAAAAACTGAGAAAAGCATTTTATACACTCTGAATTTAAAATATTATATTTCAAACATTCATTTGTTATCTTTAACCAGACATTGGCCCCAAATGTCTACTGCTGTTCTGCACTTGGATGTTATCTTTGTGTCCTGGTTAAGGACTGTGATTGAGAAGCCAAGGGCTATGTTGCTTGGGTGGATCATCCTAAGTGTCTATAGGAACCACCTGCAGGTCTTTTACAATGCAGCTTCTCAGGTCTACCCAGATTTACTGAATTTCTTGATAGCAAACTAACATATCAGTAATTTCTTAAAAACTCCATAGGCCATCTTAACATTTAGCCAGGTTAGGAACTGTTCAACTAAATTGTGAAGAATAGTATTAATACGACTGATAGTAGACTTTTATTTGAGCATTTGACATATATCAGGAATAGTTGTTTTCTGTACTTTCCATGTAGTTATTCTTCATTAAAATATTAAGAGGTGCCAGGTGTGGTGGCTCACGCCTGTAATTCCAGCAGTTTGGGACGCAAAGGTGGGCGCATCACTTGAGGCCAGGATTTTGAGACCAGCCTGGCCAACTTAGGGAAACTCCATCTCTACTAAAAATACAAAAAATTAGCTGGGTGTGGTGGTGCATGCCCGTAATCCAAGCTACTCAGGGGGCCGAGGAATGAGAATCACTTAAACGCAGGAGGTAGAGGTTGCAGTGAGCTGAGTTTGCACCACTGCACTCCAGCCTGGGAGGCAGGGCAAGATTCTGCCTTTAAAAAAAAAAAAAAGAAAAATTAAGAGATGAGTACTATTATTCTGAATTACAGATGAGGCTCAGAGAGGTTAAGTAAATCTCAAAGTCAAGTAGCTCAACAGTGGTGAAAGCCTGATGCACGATTGTGGAGTTGAGTAATGTCTAATCATCACTCTGTGCTATTGTGCTATGCCAGCCTGCATACCTGTTTCCTTCACAGCCTAGTCAGGCCTGGTTCAACTAGACCTTCATAAAATGTTGTCAATGATCCTCATGTATTATGCTAATCAATGTCTCTTGTTCTAATAGCATTTGCATTTCTAACTATGGAATGAAAGGTTATAATTTTCTGTTAATAAAACACCGTATTTGGTGAGTAGGTTGATAAAGTTGTGTCACATATAAAGAAGACCTTCAGAAGTCCTGCATTTATAATGTGTAAGTCATCACCTGTATTAAGGATTTTTAAGCCTGGCTGATTGGAATTCTCTTTGTGTAGTATAAAAAGAAATAGATACCTACTAAATCAAAATCACTGAGAGTGCGACTTAGCGACTACGGTTTTAGAATGCATCCCCGGATATTCCGATGATTTTCTGGACTAGGAATCACACCATCTATGTGGGGAGTCAGACCGATCTTTCATGTTCCTTTGTCATGTTTCTCATCATTAGTGGGAATAGCATCTATGAGCTTAGAACAAGGAATTCTAATTACAAGTCATCAATATGCACTGCAAAAGGGACCTAGTACTAAATGTGGAATTAACCAAAGCAGAAAGGACATATTCATGCTTTGAAAGAAACAAACATTATTAGAGCAAAAGTTTTACAGAGAGGCCTGACTTTCTTAGAAAGATTTCTCAATGCTTCTCAAGTTACCCTAGAAATTGTTTGAGTTTGGATAATACTTAACAATGAGAGAGAGCACAGTGAAATTTCTTTCTATTTTTGTCTCATCATATATTGGTTGCCAAGTTAAGAGCTACAACCTGGAAATTTAGAATGTCATTCTTGTTTTATTCTTTTGGGGTCTGACCTTTGCTTTATCCAAATATCATTTTGTCTGTAAATATTAAAAAGAGTTGCTGGCCACTCAGTGTTGCAAAATACGTGGAACACTTTAAAGGATTTGTGGGCTGGCATGGGAGCTCTTATTGTGTGAAGTTAATCTCTTGAAAATGTTTTACTATTGACAGCACTGCTTCCCATAATTAGGCAAGTAAGAGTCACTCATGAAGCTGTAACAATTGGGTGTTATGCTTTCATCTCAAATAATTTCAAATATTAAATGTTCCTAGAGTAGGATTTTAAAAAGATCTCTGCTTCTTAAAGGCCATTTAGGCTATAGTGGAATTGCCTAAAACCAGCATGTGCCAAAATGTTTTTGCATCCTTAGGTAATAAAATTGTGAACTCCTGTGGCTACAAGGGAATTTGAGACATTATCCTGTCCCAAACTCCCCAGTATGGTTTTTGGTGAGGAGATCATTTACCCCATCCCAGGCATTTAGGCATTATTACCTGCCTACTGTGGTGTTTAATAACCTCTCCATCAAGAAATGCTTTTGCATATGTATCTGAAATCTGCTGTTTTTTTCCCCCTAGAATACTAGTGAGAAATGGAAGGCTGCTTTAAGATTGAAAGCTTGGGTCACATAGTGAGTCTTTAGATATGTTCTCCAGTTTGGAACATGGTAACTGTATATTTTGGTCCTTAGAGGGTACCTAAAGCCACTATCCAGAGTTATGCTATTTGTGCTCTGCACAAAAGCAGCAAGTAGAATGGTGGCATTGGAGCTGAATTCACACGACTTCATGTCTCTAAACTCAACACCTTCTAGCATGCTATCCTCAAAAGGCATGTTCTTCTAATCCTCTACACCAAGGAGGAGCCTGGCAGGAGAAATTTTTTTTTTCTTACTTTCTCAAAGGTATCCTAACACCTCCCTTGAAGACGATGGCTGGAATAGTGAGCATCAGTCCTCACAGGGCCTAAAACTCCCTTTGGATACTTTCTTTGTTTCACAAGAGGGATTCTGATTCAGCAGGTCTGGAGCCTGGGGATCTGTTTTTTTGTTGTTGTTGTCATTTTGGTTTTTTTGTTTTTTTTTACAAACACCCCAGGTTACTCTGATGCAGGTGGTCCAGAATCCCACTTTCAGAAAACAGTGTGCATAGTTTAGCTTCATTTGACTGGTACCTGGTTATACCATCAAGCTACTTTCATTGAAATCTTGGAGGGTTTTGGCCATCTGGTTGAACCTCATGTGGTTTGCAGCCAGGAATCAGTGAAAGGCTTCAAGTCATCCATGAAGTTGACTAGCATCCAGCCACCTTTGTGTAATTCTTGTCACTACATATGTGCACTGCACACTTTGCACATTTTTAATATTCATATTAGGTATTTCCTGTTTGTTTTCTTTCTTTAATTCAAAAAATATTTATTGAGCATCTACTCTGCACAATGCATGGTGTCTGAGAAATACATAATAATCCGGTCACAATTCAGTAGGGTGTTTAAGATACACATGCATATGACTCCAAATTAAGGTTCAAAATAATACATTTCATAACAATTGCAATGCTTTAGAGTTTAGCTGGAGAGAAGATAATACCATTAATGTTATTGTGACATGAGACATGATTTTATACTATCTGCAGAAGCAAAGGCAGGGTTCAAAACATTAATAATTTTATTTAAAATGATGACATTCATTGGTTCATGTATTTTATTGTTTGGCTTTGTGTTGTTATAATAGTACTATAATTTATGTCTGTTAACCATTGCATTTTATGTATGTGATATGTAACCATGAATTTGAGAGTTTCAATTGAGAATTTTATCAGATATAAATATGTGGCATAGATTAAAATAAAAATTCCTTGTAGAGAATGTACACTCAGAAGCCTCTAACATTCAATTTAGATGTTTTTTCCAATATTGATTTTGTATTGCAACTCTAGAAATAAATTCTGATTTAGAGCTGACAGCATAATGCTTTAAATATATTAGATTGTTTTAGTCCTGGCAGTTTATTTTTTTGGTTGTTTTGGTGTGTAACAATATTGCTTAGGGTGTCATCTCTAGACTGTGTTCAAGTATTTAAATGGAAAATGTAAAGCAGACTGATGGTTGACCCTCAGGCATCAGAGTAAGAAATCTTGTCATCAGATTATTTTCTAGTTTGTAACCATGTAACAGGGCACCTATATCTCTTGCTTATACAATTGCTTCTACATTTCACATGGGATAATAAGAGTAAATTAACAATCCTTTTGAAGTTGTATATAGCAAATTGGGAAATTTTCTTTCCTGATCATACAGTTCAACAAATAGAAGATGAAATTGTTGAGGGGAGAGAAGGTTTGGGAGTTCTTCAGAGCATACTTTTTAAACTATATAAGCCTGATTTGAATTTCTCATTCATAAAATGGAAATACTAGTAGGAGTTCCCTGATGGATTTTTGTTAGGTTAAGTGAGATGATATGTTGCTTAATTCAGTGCCTGGCTGGCACAACAATATGTGTTTTAGCTTAATCCAACAGATATTTATTGAGCATATACTGTATGGCACGAATACTTCTAGATTAAGGGAAAATAGAAATAAACAGAACAAAGTCCTTGACCTCATGGGCCTTATGTTATGGCAGAGGGCATGAAATCTAAATCCAGAAGGCAGTCTGAAAGGGTGACCTTTATTGTGTTCTTTATTTCTATTAACATCTTACGAACATACTTTTTTATTCTTAGTTACCCAAGACTTAGTAGCTGCATTTGTTTTTTAACAGACAGGGTCTTGCTATGTTGCCCAGGCTGGAGGGCAGTGGCCATTCACAGGTACGATCACAGCTCTCTACAGCCTCAAACTCCTGGCCTGAGGAGAAGTGAAAAGGGGACTGCAGAATTAGACTAGGTATGTTTTTCTTGAACAAAAAAGCAATGTTTTAACACTATGAATGATGTTTAGGTCTTCTTTACTAGAAAAAACGTATATATTTCTATAAACAGAAAAGTTGTATTTAAGTATAGTGTTTCAAAATCTCTGTACTTTTTTGACTCATTCTTGGTGATTTTTTTTTTTTTGAGACAGAGTCTTGCTCTGTTGCCTAGGCTGGAGGGCAGTGGTGCTATCTCAGCTCACTGTAACTTCCAGCTCCCAGGTTCAAGCAATTCTCCCTGTCTCAGCCTCCCAGGTAGCTGGGAGTACAGGCACCTGCCACCATGCTTGGCTAATTTTTTTAATTTTAGTACAGATAGGGTTTCACCATGTTGGCCAGGCTGGTCTCAAACTCCTGACCTCAGGTGATCCGCCCACCTCGGCCTCCCAAAGTGCTGAGATTACAGGCATGTGCCACCGCGCCCAGCCATTCTTGGTGATTCTTTTAAAACTATATATTTTGAAGGAAAATACAGTCATGTGTCACATAAGGGCTGGGATACATTCTGAGAAATGCATTGGTAGGCGATTTTATTGTTATGCAAGCATTATAACATGTACTTACACAAACCTAGATGGTACAGCCTACTACACACATAGTCTATATAGTACAGCCCAGTGCTCCTAGGCTGCAAACCTGTACATCATAACACTGTACTGAATACTGCTGGCAATTGTAACATAATAGAAAGTATTTGTGCATCTAAACATATCTTAAACATAGAAAAAGTAAACATACAGTGTTATAATATTATGGCACCATCACTGTATATGTGGTCCCTGGTTGACCAAAATGTGGTTATGTGGTGGATGACTGTACTTGAATGAGGCCATACATTAGAACTTAATGCTTTAGTCCACTTGGAAGGCTGAGAGGCCAAAAAAAAAAAAAAAGATAACCATTTTAAAGAAGAGAGTCAACCTGGCATTGCAGTATAAGAAGAGACCAATATAGGCAAGAGACATAAGGAGAAATCTGGAAATCTCTTTCAAGATGTGATAATTTATCCATATGTGAATATCATTGCACATAAAAAGCTTCACTGGATGCAAGACTTAATGCGGTTTGCCCAAGGTTAGAAATGATAGAAGATGTTCCTAATAGAAATATACAGAAATTATAAATGCAAATATTACTGTCAAGGGCGTTAGGTTTTTTGACTTTTAACTTTCGATTACAAGAAAAAAATGTTATATTCACCTTGCTTTAGAATTTCAGAATTTTTAGTAGTAGTATTGTTATTTTTATAGAGATGAAGCCTCATCGGCAGTTTTGTTGTTCTGAAAATTGCATTGTCTCTTTAAAAGGATTGACAGAGTTTGTGAAATGTGAAGCTCTGCTTTATTTTCAAAAGCAAATGGACACATTTCCCATTTAAATAGTGGTCTTCACTGTCTGCCCTTTGAATAAATGCTGGGAAAGTGTCTGATGCACATGTATTTATCTTACAGCTTGACAAATGGAATTAATGCCAAAGTGTTAAGCCATTACTGTGTAGGGGAATAGAGGTCTTACAAGTACATTTGCTATTTCACTTTCTCTGTGTGTTCTGTGCATCGAAGCCTGGGTTAATGATATCTTCAGAAATTGTATGGTCTGTTGAATGGTAGAGATGATGAAATATGGCTGGCCAACGCATGCAAAGAGTAGCTTTATTTGGTAATAAATCAACCATGTTGGAGGGGTGAGGAAAGGAGTCAGGGCTGGGTATGAAACAAAGAGCCAAAGGGAAGAACCAATTAATACCCCTAACCTCCAGAAGCAGACACTATGGCCCTGGAGTTTCTCCCTCAGACTAAGAACCGTCCACCAGTAGCAGAAACTACATCCTCAGGGGGGTTTTTCTTCGTGAATGCAAATGTCCCGGCACCTAAACGGTTCACATTACCGAAGGTGATTTCTGCAGCTGTAACTAAGTTCGATCCTCAGCAAGAATCAGAACCACCAGAGACAGAGCAGAGGGACACCATGCCCTCACTTGCGAGAGTTCAAATGGCACTTTCTTGGAAAAAGAAGATTAATGCATCTCTGTAGCCCCTCCCTTCTCCATCCTGTGTCTCCCCCTCTCCCCTCCTTTCCAACTCCTCATCTCATCTTTCCTCACCTTCCCATTTCAAAGTAGACTCACACCTCTATCCTACTCAGGGCCGGGAAAGCCTCAGGGCAAAGGGAAATCAAAGTGCTGGAGTGAATTCTTAGCTTTTTGCCCAGAGCCGTGGTCCTCCAGATTTAAAGAAGTTTCAAGGATAATTTTGACAATCAGTAATGTTCGCCTTACCTTGCCTTGTTAAAGTGAGAACCTAGCTCTTATATTTGAAGAGACTTTCTCATTGTATCTGCAGTCTGCTTCCAAATTAGCTGGGATTTTGGTTGTTGTTATTGTTGTTTTGTATGAAAATATTCTGTTTCCAAAGGGCAAAGGCTCTCTGAAATCTCGCCATGCCTAGATCAATGTTTTGGACAAAGCAGATGCATATTAAATGCTTCTTTTGAATTATAGCAGGCAAGATTTCCTGCCATCCTTTAAAGAAATGGTAGTCAACTATGCATCTCATGAACAGCCTAGCCAATCTAAGATTATAGATGAAGGGTTTCCTGTATGCTTTGTATTTAAAATTACTCTTTTTCCTTGGTGAGCAGAATAGAGTTGTCCCTGAACTTGTTTTTAAATTGAAACACTAGAATGATTAAAGTTTGGTATTATTTACCTATCAAAAGTTATTTTCTGGTGAATATCCTTCTTTAGAAATATTCAAATTTGCCAAAGCCACTGTGCCTGATAATCTAAATCCATAGGACACAAAGTAGCAATTTCATTTGATACTGACATATTCTCTTTAGGTTTCCCTCTAAAGAAAGTCTATGAAAAATCCACTGAGCATAAAAAAAAGAACCTCTATTTCTAGTATCCACTGATGCCTTTTGAGCTTCCCTTGGCTGGGAATTTAGCATTAACAAAGGAATTTGTGATGTCTTATATGCTCTGTGCTCTAATCTAATATTCGTCTGTGATATCATTCATAATTACTATATATTTAAATCTCAGTTTGGAATTCAGGTGTCAAAGGAGAAGTAGTACTGGGAAAGTCTTCATTATCAGTTATGAGCTGCTGTAAAACTTACAGTGTTAAAACATCCCTTGAAATAGACATTAGAGACCTGAAAAAGGGATAATATAAAATTGATCAAAACCTATATTTTAAAAGCAGCTTTCTCTACCATCCAAAAGAAAAAAAAAAGCAGCAGCTTTGGATAGAAGTGGTTTAGAGTTATTTTATACATGGACACTTAAAATCAGGCAGACATTTCTGTCCTTCATTGGAAAACTTAGACAGATAAATAGATACACATAATGTATGGATAGATGGATATACCAGATCAGAAAGAAAACTCCAGAGATAAGCTCATTCACCATGAACCTGGTCTCTCTGGGGGGAAAAATCATAGAGGCTCATTGACTGCAAAGGTTAATCAAGATTCTGGGGGGACATCTCCTGTGCAGCAGCTGACAAGCATTTCATTAAGGAAGGAGACTGAAGCTGCAATGAGATTCTGGAGAACAAACTCACCAGGAGCCAGATTGCAGGGAGGAGGCGAGATCAGAGCCGGCTGGGGTGAATGGACTTGAATATTGACAGAGGTCTGCATCTCTTCCTGAGATGGTACCAATTTCGCTCCCCCCAAGAAATCTTTCTGCCCAGAACCACACAGCACTTAGCAGCAGCATTACCTATCATTGTAATTGTGGATTCCCACACTTGAGAACTTAATGGATCATTAGTTTTCCCATCACAAAGTCCACACTTTAAAATTCTATTTTGCCCCGTGCATATGTTATATATCCATATCCAAATTGTGAATAATGTATTCCAGTTATTATTCCGTCTTCAGGTATCAAACATTTACTCTGGTAATACAGTACTTTACCATTCTCAGTTTCCATCCATTCCACTTGTTTGGAAAGGAAAAAAAAAACTTAATGTATATTTAAATCTTCTTTTTTGTTGTTGTTGTTGTTTGGTTTTATTTGTTTGACTGTTTATTTTGACTTATCAGACCCAATCACTGTATTGAAACAGGTGGATTTTCTCATTAATATGATTGGAAAATGGGAAACAAACTTATTTGTTTCAGACAAGAGACTGAAAATACTGTGATTATTTTGGAAACCGTAAAAATGTAAAAGCAACATCTGCCCCGCAGCAGAATGAAATCACTACTCAGTAACAAGTTCTCAAAGGAAGAATGCTTTGTAATAATTAAGGCCAGATTATTAATTAGAGAGAGAAATAGAGGCATTAGAAGATAATTTTCAAGGCACCTATTATGGAGGGAGATCTAGAATTACTTTCAAATTTTATTTTTGGAACATCAGTGAACCCTTACGTTTCTCTGTGAAACCCAAGAGGAATGTTAGAATCTGGTGATTTTTTTAAATTGCTGCTAGTGTCTTGGTAGGCCTATTAAGCTTTCTTCGTTAGGAAGGGGAGCATTAACAATAGTTTCCAGTTTCTTTCCTTTTCTTTGCCTTGTCTTCCTGAACTTCTTTTGGAAGGTAAATGCTTAACACAACACGCTGTCATGTAGCAAATGTCGTAAGATCTACAAAGCAAGTCTCTAAAGTGAATAAAACACCAGCCAAATCTACACTGTCAGCAGCTTATCAAAAAGCTTTTTTTTGGGTGGAGGGCGGTGGCTGGTGGGAAGCGGTTGGTCTTGTTTTCCTTTACACTGTGTTTGGAAGGAGAGTTTTCCATTTGAAAGAGTAAATGAACGCTTGGATACCAATTGATCATCTCTATCACATCCCTGCTGGATATGCACCCTCTCATTTTTCAATAGGGCAGCAAGGGCTCCGATTTCTCAGTCTTGGCATAGATCCCCAAGGATTGAGTATGGCAAAAGCTGACAAACCTTTGTTACACAGAGCTCTGGCCATTGAAGGCAGGGCCAGCAATGGGGCAGATTCTTCCTCTCTTGCTCTTTCCCTGATCTTCCAGATAAATTGATTACTTTGATCCTTAATGCATTAAATCTGACACTTCTCAGCAATACTAAATTTGCTTCCTCTCCATTTTGAATATAGGGATGTTCATAGCAGTTGTCTGCTCATCAGAATAACAAATTCAAGATGGACGGTGAACCTGTCCCTCTAGGTTTGTCCTGTGGGTATCAGTGGCCCAATGTGGAGACATGCGCATATTTAACAGGAGACCTTTTAGTGGTGAAAGCAGCACGTCACAGACGAATACATTTTTTAGAACATTAAATGACTAAAACTGTTTATTCTGTGAACATAATGGTTTTCTGTGTCTTCGGTTCATCTTAATCTGTTTTAGTGCCCAGCTTCTCTCAAAAACCTCTTTTGAATGCAGAATTATTCATTTCAGAGAACAGCTGTAAGAGGAAGAAGAATAAAACAAAATTAGCAGTTGATCAAGAGTGCTTTAGGCTGCCACCCTTTCCATTAACAATTTGATTTGATGTGAGTGCAATGCTTTTCCTGATACATTATGATAGAATAACCCTGACAGAAAGTAAAACCAAAGAAAACTAAAACTTGATCTAAGATACAGCAGCCTGCCACCCTCTCTATTAGCATTTTAATTTGATGGGAACTGTGTGGTGTCTTAGTTTCAGTTCCCAGGAAAGGCTTTCTCATTTAAGAGTGCCTTATCCTTATCAAGTCATCCTGAGGTTTTTTAGAATTTACTTATTTATTTATTTTTCAAAGATTACTTCTGCTTTCCTGTTGGCCATGGAAGGGGTTTATCAGATATTGCTTTACAGTAGAAATCTAAGGCTGCCTCTTGATGACAAATTGTAAGTCTTCATCAGGACTAAAGGATGCAGTTACAGGAAAGAAAAATATATTCCTCTGATAATACCTTGGTTGGAGTGGCTTTCTGCGAAAAGAAATGAGTTAATTTCACAGCTTGCCGGGAGTAAAAGAAAAAAAAAGAAATGAGTTGATAGTCAATTTTTTTCTTTTTCTTTTTTTTTTTTTAAATTATCCATTGTCTTTAAAAGGAATAGAATAAAAAAGTAAAATCAAGTCTTAGGGAGACCAATTCATTCACTGTTTATTTAAGTTACTATATTAGCTTTATGATGTTGGGTTCGAAAAAAATTAGATCTCCAAATGGACTTTTGCTCCACATGCCTGGGAATGAGGCTGAGACAGACTTTAATCCTAGCGTGTTCAAGTCTCTTCTTTCCCCTAGGAGCTTCCCAGAACTGGGTTGTATAGCATGGCTTCCTATGTTCGATGTTGGGATTCAAGAACCAGTGGGTTTGATCCATCAAAGAGGAATGTTTTCCTCTTTTGAAATCATGACCAGAAAATAATATTCTCATATCTGGTTGGTTCATTAGCAACAGAGGCAAACAACACAAGTCCAGTTTGAACTCCTTAAAGATGACATTATCTTCCACAATGATTGTTTCAGCTTCTTTCGTTTATTTGCACTTTTACTTAAAGAAATTATGTTCTTTTTTTTTTATAGAGACAGTATCTCACTCTGTTGCCCAGGCTGGAGTGCAGTGGTGCGCCCATAGATCACTGCAGCCTTTTACTCCCGGGCTCAAGCAACCCTCTTGCCTCAGCCTTCTGCGTAGGTAAGACTGCAGGTGCATACCGCCACACTTGGCTATTTTTTAAAAAATTGTTTGTAGAGATGGGGGTCTCACTATGTTGCCCAGGCTGGTCTGGGACTCCTGGCTTCAAGTGGCCCTCCCACCTCAGCCTTCCAAAGTGCTAGGATTACAGGCATGAGCCACTGTGCCAGACCTTTATTTGGACTTTTCAGTATCCACAAATTCTCAAAACATTTTCTATACTTTGATGTTTGGGAACAATGAGGATCTGAAATTTTGAGAACAACAAAAAAAAGAATGTATATTCTTACTTCTTTGAATTCCTTAAATTGCCACCAAATAAAAGTGGGGCTCTGGCTCACTCTATTTTTCTATTTTCCTAAGACTTTGTGTTAAAGCTTCTCTTCAAAATCGTTTCTCATATGCATATTCCCTAAGACTCTTTTCACATCAAAGTTACACTTTGAAGCTTTCTAGCAAAGTAGCAGCTAGGCAATCTATGACAACAGCAATAATTTATTTGCGTGGCTTTATCGGAGAAAAAAAATTTCTCCTTATTTAAATAGCAGTTGTAAAGCCTAATTAACTAAATTGATAGCTTTATGTATGTAAATTGCCATAACAGAAGAATAGAGTATGCAAGCTGGGGTGGAGGGAGTGGGGCAGTCTGTCCTGGTAGAATAAGGACTTTATTAAGAGATCTGTATGCACCCAGTGTCTTCTCAGGCCAATCCGTGGGGTTCTAATTTTTATCAGGGAGATCTGTATGGAAACAAGATCTTACACATTTAGAAGCTAATCCAGCCACAGTCTTAGGAGGAAGAGACCTGTTCATTATTTGGAGATACATTACTTTGATGCCTTTATATATAAGGTACGGTATTCCCTTTAAAAATAAGATTCTGGAAAAGAAAAACAATCTCACCCAGTCATCCCGGAGACCAATAGCTGTGTACAAAAGGCCTCCAAAGTGCTTTTATGACCTTGTAAATGCCTATGTGTCTGGTATACATATTAAAAAGCTCTAATAATTGCTTCTGTCTATGTAAAGCATAGCCATAAACAGATGCATTTAGCATAAATTTACTCAGATATATTGAAGTATTACACGATTAAATATATTGTTTATATAAGTTATATTAAAATGTGATTTTCATTTATAAAAAGCTTATTTAATACACTTTTATTTATATATTTATATTAAACGTTTGTTATTAGGTGGGACCAATTGAAATTTCTGGTGCTTGGTTGGCTATGTTTGACCTATAAAAACAGTCATTCCATAAAAACAGTCATTCCATGATTTAATATGCTAGATATAAAAGGAAATACCATTTACAGTTGATACATACTCATTAAAATAGAATTTGGGATAGTTTTTCTGGTGATTCTTCGTTTTGATCATGAATCCCATGAAAGCTATGGATCTCTCCTTAGAAAAATTCACAATGATATAAAATTTGGGATTCTATTTTAGGGTGTTCACAGCTTTCTGAGCAACAACGATACAAAGTGGATGCAATTCATCCATCGCCTCTGAAAAGTCTTCGACCATTGCATGAGATTGTAGAGGAAGACAGGCACAGGAAGACCAAACAGCGTGTAGAGGATACGAAGGTCTAGGAAAGATGGATGCAAGGACGCACTACAGGGATGGCACTCACAGGGATTTCTAAATGACCACTGTTGGGAGAAAAACTACAGGCTAGGGACATTAGAGTTTATTCTCTGGATAATTAATGGTTCCCATTGGCCTTTCTTGGCTTCTTTCTCTAAGGCCTGGGTTTTCTGCTGGGGAGGAAGGCAAGAGCAATTGCTCTTTCATGCCCCTAAACTGTAGACCTTCGACTGAATTTCATCTCTGTCCTAATCCTCCCATTTTTCCCAATGTGTTATTTGGTCTCTGAGACCATTTCCTTGGCAATCAGAGTAAAGGATGGGCACGGAACTAAATAAAGGGCCTTAAGAAAAGCCTAGGAAAGAATGCCGAGTGCCTGAGATAAAAATCTTTGTTGTGAGTGTGAGTTTACCTTGGAAGAATAAATAGTGTAGTGGGCTCTTTGAGCTGAGGCAGCTCTTACAGACCGCCCGTCTTCATTTACCTCTTTGAAATGCATGGTGACAACACATTGATATTGCTGAGGTTAATGACTGACTGATTAACAACAGAGAGCACATTTGCAGGCAAATGAGCTGTAATAATTGTTGCAGGAACTCCTTTGAAGAAAATGTTTTCAATAGGCTTCTAAGGGCTCTCGAAATGGTTTTTCACTCTGTTCAGACTAGCCGCTCCCTATTTGTTTTGTTTTTGTTTTTGTTTTTTACCTTCGGTGCTCTCTCTCAGGATGTGGAGGAGAAAACTCCACCAAGGTTATCCCAAATAACTTAAGAAGCGAGTGAAGTTGGTCATCCGTATGAAGTATTTCAGACACTAGTCTCGTTAATTGGGTGGAATTTACACTTTTAGCTGCTTTGATCTGTAGTCCAGGTTTGCTAATTTAGAAGACGTAAGTTAGAACTTAAACTTCAGAAAGTCTCAATGCGCGTATGTTCCTGCGCTTTTAGAAAGAGTGTATTTGTTCAAAAAAGTAAAGGTGGAGTTATTATGTTGTTTTTATCTGTAGATATCAAATGCATAGAGCGACAAAAAGGAGTTATCTCTCAGCTTTTTAGAAACCTGTGTACCAGTTTGATCACTGGAAGTACTTAATCCATATTATCTCCAAACCCCATCAAATTAAGAATGATTCTCCTGCTCCTCTTAGGAATCACAACTTTGATTATGTTTAATTGCCAATGCAGTGGTGACGCTCAAGATTTAGCATGCATCAAAATCACCTAGAGGGCTCTAAAAATAGAAAGGCTTTAGGATCCTAACCCTGGAGTTTCTGCTTCATTAGTTCTGGAGAGGTGTTCAAGGATTTGTGTTTCTAACAAGCAAAAGTTAATGCAGATGTTGCTTGTCCTGGGAGCATGCTTTAAGAACCATTTTTCTAGATATGTGGTCAAAATTGGGTGCCTCATGGGCTAGAGAGATGCCCACTGCTGGTCCTAACCTCTCTCATCCTTTAACCCACTATTCTAACCCCACCCACACACACAGACACAGTAGAGTCCACTGCCTACAGAAAAACAACCAACTACCAGCAAATCACCCTGGTATTCTTGTAAGGTTCTACAGTTTTCCTTTTATTTTTGCTTTTATTGATTTACTTTACTTAGTCAACATACATTTATTCAAAACCTCCTGGGCCTAGGTACTAAGCTAAGGTTCAGGAGTTACAAAAGTGACCCTGCCATCTGGGAAAGGCAATACATTAATGTGCCACAGAAGAATCAAATCATTACAGCATCAGGAGGATGGCGGTACAGGATCAGACTTCACTCATCCACCTACTATTTCCGCATACTTTTCTTTTAATTACTTCACTTTAAAAAATGTATTCAATGCATTTTAAAGCTCGTCATTGTATCATGACCTCAAAAGTTGAAATCAGTACTTGTTATGAATAGAAGGTAACCAATAAATGAATAGAGACATCTGCAACAAAACAAATCCATGAAATTCTAGCTAGACCCTGTTACCTGCAGGACGCTCTGTGCCTGAGGCCTTATTGGTTTAAAAAAAGAAAAAAAGGAGGGCCAGGGGACTGAGAAAATGTTAGAGAGATATTACAGACATTGTAGCAACAAATGGAGATGTTTTCTTTGATCTTATCAGAATTGTTGAAAAGAACACTTCTCATGATGTAATTCATTGTTATTTATTGCTGTGTCAAATGCGCTATCTATACCTATTGTAGGGAAACCAGTGTGATTTGTCTCCCTCTTTCAGGAAAAAAGATAAAAAATAAAAAAAATAAAACAGCTAGAAAGAGCAGGATAATTCAAGAAAACTGGGGTTGATGGACAAGAGTGATAGTTTTAGTCACCAAGAGAACCTGAGACAGCCAGGGTGACAAGAGAGCGTCTGACATGGTGAGCAGGACTGGGAGATGGGCTTGTAGTATGAACCATACCTTCTTCACAGAGTCACCCCAGGTCATCTGCCTTGCCTCAGCTCTGAGTTGTACATCAAATCTAATGTTCTTAACACAGTAATGGCCAGCATCTCATAGGACAATTTAGCAAGTATTTCAAAAGATATTTTCATTGCCCGGAATATCTGTCTGTCTCACTAGGACATGAAAATGCAGTCAGAACAGCAATATTAGGGTCTATATTTTCTTAGAAGACTGTTTCTATGATTTATGCTTCTGATGTAGGAATTGCAGAATATTGTTTCATGTCACAAAGCACCATGGATTGCAGCTATCACATTTGCTAGGCAGAAAAGTAAAGAAATCAACGGTTTTTTGTTTTTGTTTTTCTTGGCCACTGAGCTTGTAAGTCACTGTGGACGTCTCTGTTACCATTGGGATGGAAATCACAAGTCTAGCATAAAATGAGATTTGCCTTCAACATGGGAAGAGTGATAACTGACAAATAATAACATATCACCCTGCCTCTAACACCGTGCATACAGCTCAAATCTATGTTTATTGGAGTAAAATAATGATAAAATTAATTAAAACTTATTTTTGCATTAATTTTTTTCTAACTTTGATATACATGATCTGAACTTATTCTTTTTTTCCCCTAGAAATACAGATAAATCAATTTATTCTTAAACTCATTTAATAAATAATGAAACTTTGTGCCAGAGAATAACTCAACATATACAGGTCACTCTTTCAACAGATGGGATAGTCACTACTAGAAGCCAATTTTGATTTTCAGTCCCTGCCCAATGATAACTAGTTGTAATAACAGTAGTCTTGGTAATAAACATAACAATAATAATGGATGACACTTATTGCATGCTAATTAGGAACTAATATTTTTATATGAATTATCTTATTTCATTCTTACAACAATTTATGGATCAAGTATTATTATTAGTCTCCTAATTTTACAGATAGACAATTAAGGCTCAGAGAATTTAAATCATTTGCCCATGGTTAAATAGCTAATAAATGCCAGAGCTGTGTCAATAAACCATAGTCATTTTAACTCTGTGAACTTTTAGATTCTGATGTCTCCGTCCTCAAATGTTAACAAATATATTTTTAAAGGATATCTAATTCTTGAAGACAGATATTGTTAAGGAACAAGTATTAGCTGTTAATGTTCATTTGTACCCCAAGAACCAAAACACTAAAGTGATCTCCCAATCATCTGAGACATTA
The DNA here is from genome assembly GCF_029281585.2 of Gorilla gorilla gorilla. NCBI lineage: Eukaryota > Metazoa > Chordata > Mammalia > Primates > Hominidae > Gorilla > Gorilla gorilla. Next base: position 170,146,765 of record NC_073228.2, read on the forward strand.
TCCTCAGTCCTCACCTCCCCATCACGTAACCAGGGATGCATTATGCATTAACTCCTCTCATTAAATAAATTTCTGCTGGGGGTTAATAGCAATGCTGTAATGGCTTTATATCATTATTTGCAGGCAATATTTGTATATAGAACTGTTCCTTTCCTGGATCCCAAGGCCAGCAGCTTCAGGGATTCCTAGCCTGCTGGTGGGGAACAGGGACTTGTATTCCCCAGGTTGCTTCCTGGGAAGTCAGTCCAAAAATGTAGACAGATTATGAACCTCCTATCTACCATAGGATGCCCAAACCACTGAAGAGCCCTACAAAACCTACCATTTCCTTGGTTTCAAAGTATAGTAATCATATAATTTTCTTTTAAATGTTAATTTTAAGTAACCAACTCCTAAATGAGAGTGTTACCTATGGATAATATTAAAATTGAAAAATAAAAAATAGAGATGAGGGTGACACCTCCACAATTCCATTCTTTTGGAGACCATCGCGGTTTCGACTCTGGAGTGTGCACACGTTCATGAGTGTATGTGTACCCGCCGCGTACCTCTGTGTGTTTTATTTCCCCCGGGCCATTTTCTAGTCATTTACATGAATCTATTCCTTAGAAAATATATAGTATTGTTTTCTGTTATTTTCACATAAATTATGTCATAGGAGATAGTGCGCATCACTCTTTCATGCTATTTTTCCTATTCCAAGTGATTTAAAGAGCTTTTCATGAATGCAGTTTTTACGCCATTCTTTTAACTACTGCCTGGCCTTCCTTAATATGAATACACTATCATGTAGCCATTCTCCTATTGATAAATATTAGGGCAGCTTGGAGTTTTTTGCTGTTGTATACAATGTTGCAGTGAGCCTCCTTGCCCAACATATTGTTATCCATATAAGCAAAATTTTCTCTGGGAACAATAGAGATGAGTAGAATTCTGCATTAGGACATGCAGATTTGAAATTTCAATAGCTAGCATCTAATTGCTTCTCAATAGGTTGTTCCAATTTACACTCCTACTAGCCACATAAAAGATGGGTTATTTCCACACCCTTAGAGGCATGTAATATTTTTAAACATCTTCTGCCTTCTTGTGAATATTCAGAAGGGAGGGAGGTAGGGCTAGCACAAGATTAAATGTACTAGTGTCATCCAAATTGCCTGTATAAGGGCTGTGATTCAGAAAGGATGAGGCTGGGTTTGCCTGAAATGTAACCCTTTTAACTTCATTATTTAGCATATTTTAGACTCTTCACCTCACTCACCAGAGTCCTTTCTCATTTATTTCTGCTCGCTCTTACACTAACATCCTTGGTTAAAAAAATATATATATATATACTTCCAGGAAATGGGGGGACCTGATGGCACAATGATGCAATTAAAAGGCTAGAGACAGCATTCATGAGTTTGTATTGCTAAGGGAGATGTACTACATTTCAGTATATTTAAAAGTGGAATTTTTTTTCTTGCCCTGGAAAATATGATCAAAAGAGTTGTACCCACCCTACCCACTCCCCCGCCCCAACCTCAGGCAGTGCCTAAGGAATTAATGACCCGCTGAGGTTAATGAGTCCCTACTCTGGGCCATCAACTCTCCCAGCTGGCCATTAATCCCCTAGAAATGTCCCCCGCCTTGGTAGTTACTCCTTAATTATGGAAGCCATTAAGCATCAAGAGAGAATCCTAGGCAAAAGGAAAAGAAAAGGCCATTTTTCATTGGTGCTCAGCATGCGACACCTCAAGTCCAGGTGGCACCAAGAAACACAACGCGACTGCGATTAAACCAACTGCTTCCAAGAAGGAGTCATCAATCTCTATTTTCTCCTTTGATCATCCAAATTCAAGGAGACTATTCAAGGCTACTCCAGGTCTGAGACCAAGTAAATAACTTGTGTCCAATGAATTCTTGATTAAAATGTCTGAAGACCAATACCTTGGATGCATTCAGGCCAGATGTAACTTTATCTTCACGTCTGTGGGGAGTAAGCGCATGTCTATGCCGTTTGATTTTTTAAGGGAGTCTAAGACTTCTCCCATTCCTCCAGCTATTTATCCTGACTTACCAGTGTCCAAAACTAACCTGTTAATCATTCCCTTGGGTCACAACAGTGGATTTTTAAATGGATTATTTACTACTGGAATTGTTTTTCCACGTGTCTTATTAATTTTTTTTTCAGCTGATAGGATTGAAAGCACTAGCCTCTATTATTATGTTAACCAAAGCAGCAATGTTTTCATCCAGTTTTTATTTTGGAATTTCCATGTCTACAAATATTGAAACTTGTTAGATGAAAGTACTGAAGTTTAATGTTAAAATGCAGGTTTTGGCAAAGGCTGAATTAAGTTAGCCCCTAACCTAGTCCAAAAGGGAAATGTTTTGAATGAATAGACCCTTTGTCTCTTTGTCTAACACTACAGCCATAGTAGAATCTTTATGGCCTATGTTTGCTATGAGACCAAGGGAGAAGTATTTAAAGGGTGAGGTGCTTGGGTGAGCAGTCAGGTGATGCTGTAGTGGTACTAGGTGAGAGTGAGCATTTGGAGAGTTGCCCAGAGAAAACCCAAAGCAAACTTTATCTACTTGAAATTTTTGTTCTAGGGCAACTCTTATCAAGACATGTCTCACTATTCTTTTTTTTTCTAGCATGAAGGTAGCATTAGATTATTAGATTAGGTTAAGTTTGATATTATATGACACAATAAACCAACCTCTGAAAGAGATGAAGCAGTTTACCAAGTCACATACAGAGCTTTGAAGTCAGAGAGCCTGGGTCTAAGTCCTGATTCAGCCACTACTTGTTGATAGTCCTCTGGGAAATTGCCTCAACTCTCTGGGGAAAAATAATGCCTCCTTCATGTTATTGTGAAGCTAAAGCAAAATGATGCCTATAAATAACTGTTGATAGTTCTTTTTTAAATTTTTGTGGGTATATAGTAGGTATGTATATTTATAGGATATATGTGTTAACAGTTCTTCATAATGTTCAATATATGAGATTTACATAAATACATACAGTTATATGTGTGTGTATATGTTATATAAATATTAATATCCCAGTATATTTAATGAAAAATAGCAATCATATTAAAGAAATACTGGAGTCAATATTACTTATTTTACTTTTTTTAAAATCTAATCTGTCATAAAATCTACTTTGTGCCTGTGTGTTTGGGTGTGTGTGGGTGAGATTGCTGCCCCCGCTTCCCCCGGTGAAATTTCTCAAATCATTTGCTACTCTAGCTTCTCTACTTGGACCCCTCAGCAGCCTGGTCGAAGCTCTTAACACTCATTCCTATTCCACTGTCACCCATCTTTAAGTGACCTCCTGGCTCCCTGTATCTCTCTCCTTCGAGGCTTCCTCCTGAATATTGGGGTGGAGCTTTGTAACATACCAGGAAGAATCTAGATTTTTTTTCTTTATTGCTTGTCCAAATCCTCCACATCTTAGAAGATTTCACACTAATCACATCTCTTTCTTGCAGTTGTTCCAAAGCACCCTGCCATCTTTGGCTGTAGTCTTATAAGCCTGAATTATTTACATCACTCATCTCTCATTCAGTTGGAATGTTACTTTGCTTTCTTTCTTTTTTTTTTCTTTTTTTATTTTCTGCCTTTTTATTTTTGGAAGGGTGGTGGTATATGTGACAAACCTTGACTCCCACTCATCTTGCACATTCAATGGCAATTGTTTATGTTTTTAATTCATTGACAGTACAAGTATTCTTTTTAGCATGTCTTTCATTTTCCAGGCAACCCACTTGTCCCCAGGAATAAAACACTTTAAAAGAAAGGCGTGGTCCTTCTTTCATGAAGTTTATGGGTGCAGAGGGAGATAGACGGATGTCAATGAAGTAATCATTCCATGTTTACATAAGTACAATTTGCAAAAAGAAAGTATGAGAAAGGAATCTGATCTAGACTTGAGGATTAAAGAAAGCTTCCCTGAAGAGATGGGTGAGGAGTTACCTGATTAGGAGTTAACAACTGGGGGGCCAGATGGTAAGAGTATTCCATACAAAGGGAATAGAGATATCACGGGCCAACGGCAAGAGGGAATTTGAATCTTGGAGTGTGGATTGGAGAAGATGGGAAGATCAATGGACTTTGAGCCTGGGAGCAAGGGAGAAAAGTTGGAAAATAAAACTGGAGAGAATGGTAACCTTATTAAGGTGTCTGCTCTTTCTCTTGGAAAAATGATGTACATTTATTGTCTCCTGAGGGCTCCACACCTTCTGATATTCAGTAAATATATTTTTAATGAATGAATTAATGAAATTGTGATGTTTATGTACATGCTATTTGTTCCTCATGGGTAACTGAAACATGAACAGGAAATCTGTAATGATTTATTGACAAGATTCTCAAGGGCTTAGATTCTTGATCTATCTTCTAGACTGATAAAAATGCCGTTTGAATTTTGTTGAAAAATAATGTAGTAAAAAAGATAAAGCCAAGCAAACGTGTTCTACTTGAGAAGAATTATTGAATGTTTAGTTCCAGAAATAAGTGATTTAAAAAGAGAGATTTTCTTTGCTCTAAGCTTTTTAAAGCTGTACCAAATAAAATATCTCAAAAATCTAAATACATTCCCACTTCAACTTTTGAAATGACTTTATACGGTGGCTCTATAATGGTTCAACATAAATCTTCATGACTTTGCTGCATTTTATACCTGAAACTTAGCTTCCTTAGTAATGAGAACAAAGTTTAATAAGACCTGACAATAGATCCTACTTTACCGAAGACCACCATTGTTTGTGATGAAGACAAAGATACGGAAGTGTATAAGTCTATCATCTCCATATGGGCTGGGGAAGAAAAAAAATGTCTTAAGAATAATTTAACCTTATACCTCAAAGTCTAACATGATTTTTGGTTGAAGTCAAAGAATATCATATCCCTCACTTCTTACCTCCCATCCCAAGGTGCCTTATGAATCAAATTACGCAGAATAGACATTTCTCCCTCCTCTTATTCTCAAACATTATCTGTTCTCTGTCAAAGATTAAACTTGGTTCTTTAGTCAGTCCAGGGCAACACATCTATTTAAAGCATTAATAGATATCAGACTCCTCAGGGAAATTTAATGTGGCTAAATAGCATTAAAGGAACTTTCCAATAGAACATAAACAATACCATAATGAAAAATATTAAATCATATGTTTGCCACTGAGCCCATTATAGAGCCAATTTAAAATTATAATAAATTTGCATTTGGCACTTGCTAGTGATTGGCAAATTTATTCATGTGAAAAATAGAGAATATAGATTAAATGTCTTTGGATTTTCCTGTTATAGAAAACTAAAAAATAATTACTCCTCTGTCCTATATAAAGATCTATATATAAAACACACATTTTTAATTTATTCACTATATTCTATTCAACTGACTTGAAAGATGTATTTTCATTGAGGTATGTTTTAAACACTTAATAGTTAATGACAAGCAATGGAAAAATTGGTTATTTGACTTTAAATACCTTTTTCCACTGAAAAACTGGCTAGCATTTTGTTCAAGCACATGAAGTATGATATATGAAGGGGACTGGACAAAAAGAGAAGCAGCAGGAGCCAGGGAGAATGATTCAAAATTGGCTAGTGCGAAAGCCAAAATGCACCCGGACTGTCTCCCCAGTAAAAAACAGGAGGCAATCTGGTCACTTTTTAAAGGACTGGCAACTACATCCTGCAACCAGTTGCTGGCATTAGTAGAGTTGGTTTTTAGATCTTTCCCTCCATTTCCTTAAAGATCTCCTAATTTTTTTCCCTAAGACAACCAGCAATAATCCTAGATGCCATGTCCCCTGTCTGATACACAGTTTCTTTTGCTTGCAAAGAAGACACTACGAAAAGTTTATTTACCAGTCTCTTAGTGATGACACACTAATGGCTCCAGAAGTATAATGCAATTTGACATTTTCCATCAACAGTATTTTTACCCAGGAATTCTACCCACCAAGAACTTATCCTGATACATACTAGAATGTCTCTTTATTATTGCCCATTACATTAAAAATTAGAAACAACTTAAATGTTGAACAATAGGACTTTGGTATGCAGTCAACAGAAATGATATAGAAGAATGTTTACTGAAGTAGAGGATATCCAGAGTATATCATTCATGATGAAGGTAGGATATAAAACAGTGTAAACATACACACACAGACACACACACACACACACAGATAATAAATATTCCTATGCATCCATGATGTAACAGTTTATACCAAAGTTATATATATATATTTTATATATATTATATATATACAATATATTGTATTATAGAATGGATATCTTTGAAGGACCATATTCTGCCAACCACAATAATTAAATCTCTTCCATTGAATACAGCCTTGTAGGGACTTTAATCAAGATGTTCTCTGCTCCCTCGTCCAAGAGCTATCACGTAACCCAGGCAGCGCCAATTGTGCTTTATCTTATAAATTTATATGTGAGAAAAATGATCGAAATACTGAGGAAGTTTGAGAACATCCATTTCAGTGGTAGAATCTGAAAGAGACTATCATAGAGTTCCTGTTACAAGAGTCTCTAAAGCTACTGACTCTCTTGTTCATTAGTTTCCTTGCCTTTGTTTTTATTCTCCTTGTATTTCATCTTTCCAATGAATTCTGTTTTTTCTTAATTTAGGGACAATTTCTTTGACTTACAACAATATAATCCCTGTGATACAAGAAATTACAGAATACAAAGGAGACTGGGGGTGATTAGAAATGCTTTCCAGGTGAATAAATATGATTTATTCTATATCATTGTGGTAAAATGTCATAAATAACCTTGAGAGTGGATGGAATTTCTTACTTTTCTGACAGCATGCCGGTGGAATCACAAAACTGCACTGCCATTCAGGGGATTAATCATAGAGATGAATTAGGGGTAATGTGGTTATGTTTGTATTATTTCTATTTGTTTAAATAAACTCATTGCCCTAAGGCCTATGGGCATGTGTGCAAAATATTAATAAACACAGACTAACTTTTCACAGCAGTCTCTTAAACCTCCCTGGTTTTTGAGATTCTCCACAGAGTATAAACAAAATTTTTAAAAAACTACAGAATACTAGGGTGCCTGGAGGGCTTGAAGTCCATGCAAAGCAGATTTTATTAAAAAATAATACTAAATGTCGGCTTTTTTTTTTCTTACATGTGGTGTTTACTGAAGTAAATGATAATGAAATTTCCTTAAGTGCTACACTAAGGATTCAAACAAGATAAATGGCTCAAAGGGTAATTTCATGATGAGTATGAAGAGAAGAAAGAAGAGGAAATAAAAGAAAAATAAAATCAAATGAAAGGTTCAGAAGAGTAGAAGGGTTCTTCAACTCAGAATTTTCAATGACTGACAGTGTTTATACACATGTAACAGTAAGGCTGACCTCAGTCTGAAGATCTTGGCCCAGCTACCTCAGTGTTTTCAATCAGAGGAGATGTTGCCCCTACCGTATGTGGTAATTTGGCAATGTAAAGGGACATCTTTTGGTTGTCATAACAGGATGCTACTAACATCCAGTGGGTCAAGAGCTGGGATGCAGCTGTCAACCCCTGTAACTGAAGACCACCAGGAACACCCCTGTAGTTAAACAAGTTGTTTTTATGGTTTTTGCAACAAGAAAGAACACATACCATGGAGAATGGTGGTGTAGCTCAGTAGGATGGTGTTGGAAAGAACTGATGATAAGGTTTCGGTCTTATCTTAGTTGAGTGATTTGGGGAAGAACTAAAAAAATAGGAGTTTGCTCTAGATTGAATGCTGTCAGAAAGTGGGGACGATTCTATGACTTGAGTATCTCAATAAATTTTGTCTAGAAGGAAGTTATAAATGATCTTACTTTGTCTTATTTTATCATGGCCTCAGAGTATTCTGGTTTGAGGTTGTTATTCTGTGAGATTTTTTTTTTTTTTTTGTCTAATAAGAGAATAATAGGATCTAGCTTTGAGTATGGAGAGTCTGTCACAAAAAAGGATTATCCACACAATGAACTATTACCTCTCACGCCTCTTGGGGTGACTATTATTTTAAAAAAGAAAGAAAACAAAACAAAACAAAATAAGTTGTTGGTGAAGATGTGGAGGCATTGCAATGCTTGTACACTATTGGTGGGAATGTACAATGGTACAACCACTATGGAAAACAGTTTGGATTTCATTTAATTGTTTTCCTCAAAAAAAAAATGTAAATGGAAACACCATATGATCCAGCGGTGCCGCTTCTGGCTATACATCCAAAATAATTGAAATCAAGATCTCAACAAGATACCTGCACTCCCATGGTGATTGCAGCTTTATTCACAATAGCCAAGATAATAGAAACAACTTAAATGTCCTTCAGTGGATGAATTGATAAAGAAAATATGACATATACATACAATGGAATATTATTCAGCCTTCAAAAATAGAAGAAAATCTTACATGTGACAACTTGGATGAACCTGGAGGACTTTATGCCAAGTGAAATATGCCAGGCATGGAAAGACAAATGCTGTGCTACATGATTGCATTTATACAAAGTATCTAAAATGGTCAAACTCACAGAAGCAGATGGTGAATGGTGGTTGTTTTGGGCTTGGTGGAAGGGAGGAATGGGGAGTTGCTATTCAGTGGGTATAACATTTTTGTTATGCAAGAGGAATAAGTTCCAGAGATCTTCTGTAGAGCATCCTGTTTATAGTCAACAATACCATATTGTGCACTTAAAATTTTTTAAGAGATTAGATCTCATGTTAAGTGTTCTTATCACAATAAAAAAAAATACACAAAACAAAGGGCAAAAGGAAACTTGACAAGGGATGGATGTTCATTACCTTGATTGTGGTAGTGGTCTCATGATTGTAAACATTCCCTGAAGCTACAATGGTGCCTGGCACATCCCAGTTAGTATTCAGTGATGATTGTTGAATAAATGAATGTTGATAAGTGAATGAATGAATGAAGTTTTAGCTCCACCCCTGTGCCTGTGGAGCAATAGGGTAAGACTCTTAAACAACTAACTATTGTGGGAGAAAGAGCAGCATGCTGAGATTGTTTGTTCTTTGGTAAGAGAAAGTGACACTCTTCACACGTAAGAGTGAAAGAAAAAGTAAAAGAGATAATGGAAAAGGGTTTCTCAATTCTATAAAGCAAAACAGAATCAAGAAAAATGTCAAGTGCTGATAGGAAGGGAAAGAAATCTGATGACAGACAAATGGGGGGGAAAATAAAAAACAAAATCTCAAGAGGTTTCATTGTTTTGTTTTTGCTTCTGTCTGTAAGAAAAAGTTTATCTGGGACAGATAATCAGGAAGAGTGCTGCCCAGAGAGTCAAGACGGGAGCAAAAAGAAGAAGCTAAAGGATGGAAAGATAGAAAATAGTTGAAGATACTTTACAAATCATTGCCTATTAACATCAGCAGGGGCTGATGTCGTGAATTCTACATACTCAGAGATTGGTGCATAGTTTTGCAGAACACCCCACAATTAGTTGGTAGAATGTTTTAATAGCAAAGAAAGGCTCCAAAAGAAAAGAGCACATTTAGCCCTTGCCTTAAAAATAGGTATTTTGAAAAGCAAGCACCCCACAAATTAGTTTGGTCAGCTTAGTGGTAACAATCAAGAAGATACTAAAAGAAATTATATTTTCAAAATTATATTGCAATCCCCTAGAAAGGAACAGAGTTCTGAGTAGCAAACAAGGTTTTGTCAAGAGTGAATCATGCCAGACCAACTTAATTTCCTTCTATGATAGAGTGGCAGGCCATGAGATAAAGGGGAAGCAATAGATGTAATCTACCTCGATTTCACTGAGGCTTCTGATTCTCTCCACATAACATTCTCATCCATAGGCTAGAAAGATTGGTCTAAGTCATACTACTATTAGAAAGGAGCATAAACGCCAAAAGACTGCCCTAGAAGGATGGTTATCTGTGTCTCAGGATAGGAGAGTATTTTAAGGGATGGCAGGGTATTGTACATGTTATAGGAAGATCAATCAATGGCTTAGCAATGGGGACAGACAGGTTTCTTGTCTACCTCTATCATTAATCATTGTATCTTTGAGTAATTTCATTCCTGTTTCTCTCGGGCTCAGTTTTGCAGTTGTAAAATGGGTGGGTTTAGAGTAGATTTTTTTTAGGGTCATTTTAGTTTTAAGCATGTATAATCCTTCAGCTAACATTACTTTAGAGATTTCCTCATGACCAGAGTAATACAGTTGGGGCTCTCATGTTGTTGGATGTTTTCCTTATTTGCAAACTCCATTTAACAAATAAATATTATACAGGAGAGGTTGCCCTTTTCCCCCCATTTGAGATAATTCATGTATATGTATTCACTTGCATAGTAGTTAATTTGAATGGTTTTGAATGCCTAGTATGTGCATAATGAAAATCGAAGGATGAATTTGTTAAAAGCAACAACTCTCATCTTTTATGAATCATATACAATATCTGTATCAAAATTTTCTGAAAAGGAACAATTATAGAAGAGTATTAAAATGAAATAATTGCTAATAGGTTAAAAACAGGACTAATATAGAAACCTAAGTTTAGAAAATTATACTTAGAGTCCTACAAATCAATTATGTCTGCTATCAAACTTATAGCAAAATGGTCGACTATACTGCAATAAATAAAAGCTCAAATGTATAAAATTTAGCTTTCATTGACTTAAAAGCTACTTGCTTATTAAAAGTTTATTAGATTTTCTTTTTCATTAGATAGTTTATTCAGAAAGCTAACCATCCTTGGTCAACTTCAAACTATTCTTAATCCCTGAGAGCTGATTGATTTCTCGTGACTTTAACTGGTTTATACAGAAGGACATCTTTAAAATTCTTATAAAAACATCCAGATGGAATAACATCCTAAGGTAGTAATATGCTTATTGTTCATTACTTCACTTTTTAAGTTGGCATTTCAGATTAATTAAGCATTTGATAAAGCTCATGTTTATGCAAGTGTTTACAAATTAGAAAAGCTGTTAGCAGCGTTTAATTTGTTTGAATATATATATTTAATTTACTGCTTCTAATGGAAAGAAGCTTAAGGGAATTTAAGAGTCATGGCTTTATTGATAGACATTAGGCATATGCACAGCATAATTATTATTGCTAATATTTTACATTTGCTGCGTGCCAACAGTTAGGAGCAGTAAAGAACCTCGTGTGGCCGGGCGCGGTGGCTCACGCCTGTAATCCCAGCACTTTGGGAGGCTGAGACGGGTGGATCACGAGGTCAGGAGATCGAGACCATCCTGGCTAACACGGTGAAACCCCGTCTCTACTAAAAATACAAAAAATTAGCCGGGCATGGTGGCGCGCGCCTGTAGTCCCAGCTACGCGGGAGGCTGAGGCAGGAGAATGGTGTGAACCCGGGAGGCAGAGCTTGCAGTGAGTCGAGATCGCACCACTGCACTCCAGCCTGGGCGACAGAGCGAAACTCCATCTCAAAAAAAAAAAAAAAAAAAAAAAAAAAAAGAACCTCGTGTAATTCCATAGGCAGAAACGTGGTCCGTACGTGCTGGGCATTTGCATCACTACACATACTTATCTCTTCGTGGGTTTCTTTTCCCCGCCCTCTGTACCACATGTATTTTCCTCTCACCACTTTCCTCACACTGGTGTTATAATGAGAATGGAATGCTCCTCTGATCCTTTGGCTTGAGATTTGTCCAACCCCCCAAAAATTCTGGACCCATCTCAGATCATGTCATGACAAATATCATTTCAATCCTCAGCCATTGGCCAGTTGATCTCCAGGACTATGAGATTAAAATAAGTAGTGTAGAACACGGTATCATCCAGCTATCATTTTGAAACCCGTGCGAGGGGTTTATGTTGATCGGGAATCCCGCTGATCTGTCCATAGACGCACTGCTTCTGGCTATGGATCTATGACAAATGGTAACTTCATCTCTATTAATTTTGGAAACGATTTGATTTCAAGCCAAACAAAATCACTTCTCAGACATGATTTAAGCACCTACTTTGTGCCAGGTTCTGGGCGGAGCTGTGAGAGGGCAAAGATGAATGAGAAAATGGTTCTGCTCATCATTTCTCAGTGGGGCTATTAGAGCAGCCTTCTATCTAATTTCCATGACTCTGATCTTCCTGGACCTTTCCAGTTTATCCTCCACCCAGTCATTAAAAATGACCCATCTCGGCCGGGCGCGGTGGCTCACACCTGTAATCCCAGCAGTTTGGGAGGCCGAGGCGGGCAGATCACGAGGTCAGGAGATCAAGACCATCCTGGCCAACATGGTGAAACCCCGTCTCTACTAAAATACAAAAAATTAGCCAGGCATGGTTGTGCGCACCTGTAGTCTCAGCTACTTGAGAGGCTGAGGCAGGGGAATCGCTTGAACCTGGGAGGCAGATATTGCAGTGAGCCAAGACCGTGCCACTGCACTCCAGCCTGGGGACAGAGTGAGACTCTGTCTCAAAAAAAAAAAAAAAAAAAAAAAAAGTGACCCATCTCAAAATTAAAGCTGGCTCTGTGGGACCTCACACTTAAACCTTCCAATGACTGCCCTGTTATCCAACAAGATAAAGTCTATGCTTCCAAACATAGCATAGGAAGTCCTTCATGAACTGATCCCTCTCTGGCACTACTTGTCATGCTCTGTGCTTATAATTTGTACTCCAGTAATGCTGAAGTGCTTGTGGTTCCTCTATACACTGTTTCCTACCTTGCTTATTCTACTTCTGGCAAAAAATTCTCTTTGCCTGCTAACTTCTGTTCTCCCTTCAAGTCTCAGTTCAAACCCTTCTATTTTGCTGATCCCCTTTTCCTCCAACAACCAAGCTGGATGAGGGCCAGCTGTGTGAAGGCATGTGTCATGCCATCTGCTTAGCCCATAAGTGCATTCACAACATAGTTGTATAATTACCTGTTTATTGTTTCAACTCCCCCACTAGAAGAATGTTTTTGCTTCTGTTTTTAAATCAATGACTGTGCATTTCATTTCAATAATACTAATTGGTTCTTTTTTAAATTCCCACCTGCTTTTATTTCATCTTTGCATGAATTTTTAAAAACAATTTCTGTTTTATTTTGGGGGCATCATTTCTTCATTTATCTTTGAAATACCCTAAACATATTCAGTTTAAAGTTTGTGGAGTTTTGTTGTTGTTGTTGTTGTTTGTTTGTTTGTTTGCAGACTATTTAATCATTTCCATATTGGAGTGAGTTGATCACCTAATTGTCATTTTTCGATTTTTTTATGTTGTTATTTTTTCTGAATGAGTTTTGGAATTTGGGCTTTAAGTTTCTTCTTCAACGGAAACATCCCTTGAACCCTACAACATTCATCCCTCTAACAGGTCTCTTGAGCTCCCTGGTCCAAAACCAAGTCCTTACAGTCTTATAGCCATAGCTTGGGATTCCTATTCCTGTGATGTTCACATGTATCTAGTCATGAAACCAGTGGGCAGCCCGGCACAGACTTGGCTTGGGGACTGTGACTGTTCTTACCTTTTAAATTTCACTTTATGTAAGCTGTAATTGCAGGCATCACATTTTGTTTCCCGGACAGAGAAGGGGTGCCCCAACCTGTAGTTTTAAAATAACTTTGAGCTGGGCATGGTGGCTCATGCCTGTAATCCCAGCACTTTGGGAGGCCGAGGCAAGTGGCTCACTTGAAGCCAGGAGTTTGAGACTAGCCTAGCCAACATGATGAAACCTGGTCTCTACTAAAAATACAAAAAATTAGCTGGTGTGGTGGTGCATGCCTGTAGTCCCACCTGTAGTCCCAGGGAGGCTGAGGCATTAGAATTGCTTGAACCAGGGAGGCAGAGGTTGCAGTGAGTAGAGATGGCACCAGGGCACTCCATCCTGGGCAATAGGGTGAGACTCCATCTAAAAAAAAAGACCTTTGGTTTAGTCTCCATGAGGTATGGGACAATTTTCACCCCTAATACCTTCACTGTATGAATACTCATCACCTCTTCTTTTCTGTTCTGGGCCCCAAGCCCAGCAGGTATGGGAGAGGTCAATCCCAGTTAGCACTTCGAGGTGGTTTTCTGTTTGTCTGTTTTCCATTTTTAGCATTCAAATTGATTATCTTGGGGGCATGGTTGCATCTTTTTACTTTTCTCTTTTTATATTTTATTTAGTAGTCTAATGGGTTTGATGAAAGGAGGCAGAGACAAGGAACAAACTAATATGTTCATCTGTCTTCTTCAGTTCCTCTGAGGACATAAGTAGGGGAATTGAGAAGTGGGGGCCGGAGGGGGTTGAAGGATTGGAATAAGTCAACTCAACAAATAAAAACGATAGCATACTATTTACAGGAAGCATTGTTAAAACCCAAGAGGATAAAAATGCTGATCTTAAGGGGTTAGAATAATGTGTACTAGTCTCTTCATTCATAGAACAAATATTTATTGAATGCCTAGTATATGACAGACATTTGCTAGATGCTGGGAATACAGTGGGGACAGAAGAGACAAGGTCCCTGAGTCCAACAACAGTTGGAGAAGATAGACTTGTAGGAGGCCCTAGAGGTGAGCAAGAGTATGGCACTTTGGAGGTATGAAACCAACTCAACACAGCCAGTGCAGAAATAGCAAAGCTCACGTCATCCAGCCACACTGCTGTGTGCAATTCCCTCCACAAAGAGATCCAGCAATGGAGAATGCATTAGCTCCTTAGACAATGCAAGTCCGCCTTTGGCCATCAAAGTGTTCCCTAGACACTCTCAATGATTTCTAGGTACCTCCCATTTTTCATTCCCCTTCAGATTGTTTGGCATTACACAGCTAAAAAGGAATTTTTAAGAGCTGATAAAATTTTCCTTCCAAAGATCTCATGTCAAGCATGTCTAAGTTGTTTGGAATCCAGTTGAATAAATTATAGTATACATGATGATCTTTTTCCTCCCACCCTCTCATGAACTCTGAAAAAATATGTCTTACTCCTAAACTACTTAGCACTTTTGAAATGCCAACTAATTCTTCCTGGTTGTCCAAAAATGAGTACAGAATGGCAATTCCCCTAGGAAATTTTCTCCTCTGGGAGATGAAGCTATTAGCAAAGCAAGTCAAGGTCCTGTTAGACATTCTGCTGTTATCCAAATGAGACTTCCGGCAGATGTCTGGAGAGTTGAAATCCCCATCACTACTCCGTCTTTTCTCTGCACTGATTTCACAATCTGTGTCTAGTAACACACCATGCATTTGCTCCATGTGTCCCAGCGTACTCTCATAATGATAGCACTTCTGTGCTCTTCCTTTGTCCTAACCCATATGCTCTCCAGCATGTTCCTGCCCTCAGGTCTGGGCATTTCCATATGAATGTAGATCTTCATGACATTCACCCCTGCTCTGCCTCCTGTCTAAGCAGTCTGTTTCTTTAGGGGTGGGCACACCCTTCCATTACAATGCTGTAACACCCTTCCCTTGAATTATAACACGAAGGGCTAGCCTTCAAAGCCCAAGTAATAGTTATAAAATCACGTTAGTCTTGCTGACCTGTCTCTAATGCCCTGTTTCCACGGATTCTTTCTCAATTGCTTTCTAGTGAGAATTACCAGTAATTTGGTGTTAAACTTTCTGTGTCCTTGCTACTCTGGACGAGCAGTAGATAGAAATGAAGAATCTCAGGTCTCATCCCAGACCTATTGAATCAACATCTCCTTAATAACAAGATCTCCTAGGAGATTCATATGCACATCAAATTCACAGAGTGCTGCTCTTGAGTGCCTGATCTCTCCAGTTGATCTAAACCTTCTTCTCACCTCTAGATGCCATACAATCTTTGGATGGGCTTCAGCTGACCTCTGCAAACTCACCTAAGGTAATCAATCTGTGTCCAAATTTATCATTACAATGTAAGGAGACAATCGACTCATCTGGCCTGTAAATGCTTGACTCTGTGTGCACTATGTCCTCTCTAAATGGCAGGCATGAATGTACCACTTTCTTAACTTTGAGCATATCTGGGCTCCAATATGTAAAACTCCAGGAGGAGGTATATCCCATGCATTACTACCTGTTTTTAAATGGTTAAGTGGTATTCTTCAATTGTCTCATTGTTTTTTAATATTTATTATAAAATTAAACTTTATTCTAAGTTATATCAGTTGATGTGAATATCAATTGATGAATATGTCTGCAGTCAGAAAAACAAAGCAAAACAAAACAATTTTGTTAAATTCTGATTAGATACTGTTATCTGTCCCCCTAAAATCTCTTTGTTACAAAGAGAGATTGGAAGTACTAAAGAGGTGTTAAGGACATACAGCTCTGAACAGTTTTCTCTTTGAAAACTCCCTTTCTCCGAATGATTCAAAAGGAGAAAGTTTTGCATGTTATGTGTTTGCATGTTATGTGTTTCAAACACTATAAACAACTACTTGCACTCTGGCATTTAGAAAACACTGTGCTACCCAACTAAGACTAAGGCCTGCATTAAATTTCTGAAAGAGATAGAGTCAAAAGTCTGAGGGAAGTCTGTCTACTTTAATTAAGTGCATCAGAGAGAAATTTTTAGTAACATCTTAAAGATGATGCTTTTTAAATGTGGTTTCCATAAGTAGCAGTGGTCGTGGGTGGCAAAGAACTTGTGTCCTGGTATATTTTGCGACCATAAAATAGAGAGCTTCCTTATCAAGAATGAGAACTTATAGTTTCAAATCTGGTGTGAAATTTTCCTTTGTGCCAGGCACACATTTGGAAACAACCTCTCTATTCTGCTGAGATCTGAGTGTTTATACTGGTACATTTTCCACGGTAACAAGGAAGATACAAGGGCAGAACAAACAACACCACAGCCTTGCAAAAGCTTTATAATAACATTGTATTGCTTTGAACCATTCAATCCATTGTAGACATGGTTTAAATGTACAGAAAAACTAAATGCAATACCATGAGGCAAAATGAAAAGTATTTTGCAGCCTCACTTCAGCATAAAGAGTTTGGGAGTATAAATTTTGAGTGAAGAAAGTTTTACCTAGACCCACTGGATTATTATCTTTCTGGTATGACTATAATAATTTTCTTTTAAAAATTCGGAGACCAGGATTTCACTCAAGAAAGCATGTTTTATGCTAATTAAAAGTGGCCAAGAAGTCATGAATTCCCTATGATCTTTATGGAGAGAAATCAATACCTGTATCTATTTCTATAAAACTCCAGGGTTTTCCTGGTGGATATTAGAACCCAGAAAGGTAGGCTTTCATGTTGTGTTTCTTGTAATAATGAGCGATCTAGGGTCAAATAGAAGCCTCATGCAGAGTACAGAATAAAAGAGTCACTATGAACGATTGAAAAATAAATGCAGAATCAGATATTTGTAATGCTGCTTAAAGCAAGGCTAATCTTTATTCAACAGTTTTTACTCCCATATAAGACTCCTATTGTGTTGTGTCTTAGCAATGGCTATATTACTGAGATTCTAAAACCTCAGTATTAATGCAAAGAATTATGGTTTTATAAGTCAGTGGGGGAATGCAGGTATGCATACAGACATACACACACGTACCCCAGTAATTGCTATTTCTAGCAGCTTTTATTGTAATAGGAGTCCTTAAGGAATCTTGGTTTTACTGCAATTCAAAATCGTTGACATGTATTGTTGAGGAGTAGTGGCTGGTACATATACTCTTTCCCTATAATAAATGACATGGATAGATTTAACCTGTTCTAAGGTTTCTTACTGTATAGCCCTAGTGGATACCATTTAGATTGGCCACAATCATAACCCTAGTTGTCATTACCCAAAACTCAAAAGTCTACCTAATCATATTAGATTTTGTGTCCAATGAAATTATAACATAATAGTCTTATCAGCAGCACTGATGATATCACAAAGGAATGAGTTTCATTGCCACAGACTCCTGAAGTGTTTTCAGCAGATTTTTCTGAGGAGTGGGAAGAGGCAAAATTCAACGAGTAAATGTGTTCCAGGAGAGCTTCCTATTTTATATTTATTTGAATATTAAGTTCAATGCTGTAACTGCTATTCTTCCTTGAGTGATATTTTTTCCCTAACATGCCATGTTTCAATATAATAGTAATGGAATTATTTCATGATTCTACTTGTGATCACTTAAACATTACCGATTGTCTGATTAAACTGATAGTTCTGAAGGAAGACATGAAGGCATATGAAATGTGCACATCTAAGCAACATCAAAAACAGAGTGAAATGGTAAAAATTTCATACTGCTTTCAGAAAACTGAAAGAAACTCATAGAGAGTTGCGTAATTTAAGGTTCTATTCTCTCCCGAGGAGTTGCCTTTATTTGCCATTGCTAATAAACTAGCAGTAACTCATATTAATCACAGAGGAAGGTAGGATCCAATATATATATTTTTTCTGATTGCTGTCCTAAGTTTATCCAACAGAGACTATTGTTAGTACCTTAGTGCCTCAGAATTTATTCACAGTGCCGGGATGTGTTCCAAAGTCCTTTAGGAAAAAAGGGCTTCAAAATGTACTTTCCCCATCCCTCTTGTTGAGAGTTCTTTTCTTGTGAGCCAGTAGGAAGTAGCATCAACAAATCTGTGCTCTTTGATAATAGGAACATACAGGATCTCTGTGCATTCTGGTCCCTGCTGACTCAGGAGAAAGGAGATGACAGGAGACAGTGTCTTGGGCGGACCATTCCTACTCAAGCTGCATGCTGAACACAGCTCCTGGGCAGCCATCATTTGTAGGCTCCCTTTTTATTGGAAAGTAGGCCTTCACCTTTGGCAGGTGGCTCTATTGTGCTAAGCAGCTCACAAATCTGGTGGAGAAGCACCTCATACTTTCTTTGAATACCTGTGTTCCACATTCATAGGTGGTGTTCAGAAAACCTGCATGAGAGCAGTAACCATGCTCTATTTAGAGGGAGTGATGTGTCCTAAAAAGCTGGCATGGGTAGGCCATGCGTGGCCCCTAAAGCTATCTGCCGCAGTTGTAACAAAACACACCAGCAGTCATAATAATGAAATGCTTCGTGGATTTCTCGCCCAGCTTCCTAATTATGAAACATATATTTCACAACCATTTGAAGTCTTTTTCTGAAGAATCGTTATTTCTCTCAGCATGAAGGCATGCAATGTAGGTAGTTTACATAGTCATGGGAGGTAAGGTTTTAGTTTTATTTTTCAAGTTAGATATCACTCAGGTCTTGCTCTAGCAGCAGGCATTGGCTCAAGACGTAATAAAAGGACTGAACCAAAATACCCTGCCTGAAATACCTCTTCTTATCAGCATCTAAAAATCTACAATGAGAGATTTTCTTTCAGTATTGGAAGGCATTTATACCCTCAGGATTGATTTATTAAAAAGGTGCCAGAAATGGGTAAACAAAGTTTTTCCATAGCTTAGCTCACAAAAACATATACTGAGCACTTCTTAGGTACTAGACGCTCTGCCAGCCCTGGAACGTCAAGGTTGGAGGTGGACATCTCTTTCAAGGACGTGACAGGAAGTTTATGCTGAATCTTGTGACTAAGTTGGGAACAGGTCCATGCTTGGAAAGAAGAGAGCAGAGAAAAAAGTTTACTTCCCTCACAATTTCAACAAGATGTAGACTCGGTTACATATGGTTAAGCTGTGCACTTGAGAGCCACTTGTCAAAATATGTCATTTGATTCCTAGTACACTTTGTGTACATTCAGCAGTAAGTTTAAGCATGTAAAATACAAGTGGATAAGAAATTC
Organism: Gorilla gorilla gorilla; assembly: GCF_029281585.2. NCBI lineage: Eukaryota > Metazoa > Chordata > Mammalia > Primates > Hominidae > Gorilla > Gorilla gorilla. The sequence continues at coordinate 170,166,403 of NC_073228.2, forward strand.
CCCCTCTTCGAATTATATAGCAGTTATTTAATGTTTAGAGGGCTGATGGGAATATATAAAGTAGCTAATGTTTAAGGATGACCTCACTATCAAGCCATACTGCCAGATAGGATAAACAGCTATAAATTGTGAGAGCAGCAAGGATACACAGTGACCCTGTGTTCAACTAAGCACAGCATTCACTATAGTAGTTAACCTTTGACTGTAGTAGTAAATTAATGCAGATCTCCAAAAAACACTCCTATGCAAAAGTCACTGTGAAAACACTGCTGCATAATAATAAAATACTAACAGTAACTTGACCTCCAAAGCTTCTGGCTGGGGGAGGTATCATGTAATGTTGGGCTAGGGAAGAGCATGTGTTCATTAAGAAGGTTACCGAACACTGGATATCTTCTATATTTTGTGATTTTTCTGCCACAGCCAAAGAACAGCAACTTGTGTTATAAAGACAACAATGTCAGGTGTTCCAACCTATTTTAGTAACACCCCTTTATTACTGAAAGTGCCTCCGGTAAATGCCCAAATTGCCTATTTGCACTAAATAAAATGTCACTTTGTGAATAAATTAGGCATTTTATGCTACCTTCTGTATGTCTAATGACATCCGTTGTAATATAATGTTTGCTTGTCTCTAGAGGCTGGCTCTCGAAATCAGCTTGCACCTGTGGCTTTTGGGAGCTATTAAGTAGAGCTTTTTTGCACTTACTTCTCCTGGTAGAATGTCACTGATATTCAAGGAAAGACTTGAAAAATATTACCAGGGTGTTTCTCAGTACGCCTCTGGGGCTTGAAGTTTTGAATGTACGTGGACCTTTTGACATGTTGCGGTCCCTGTCCAGTGAGAGTTACGGGTAGCTTGTCATTCATACTCTTTACCTTGATTATGCCCATGAACAACTGGAATCAGATTAATTTTGTGTGCTTGGCATACATGTGACTAACTCAATCATTTTTTTTTTTCCCAGAGTGGTCTGCCTTTCATTTATCTCTTGTTGCTTCTACCCTTGAAACAACTCAAGTTCCAATTTCTTTTTTAATACACTTTAATTTCAAACAAAAACTATAAGTTTCAGCATGACTACTAGACCAGGGGGATGCATCAGGAATGTACCTAGATCCAAATAAGCCCTCAAAGTTGCAAAGCTTACTCAAATCTCATGTCATGTGTTGATAGTTTCTCCGGTGACTTTCTTGCCCCTATACATACCAAAAATCAAAGTTTTGAACTAATTTCTTGAAAGCAATTCTCTTGAAAGAATTTTCCAGGTAAGACTTATACACAAAAGTATAAGGGATAAAATGTTTGCATTTAGCATTTCTTTTCTTTCTCTTTTGTTGGATTTGACAAGAACTGGTAAAAGTAAGGACACAGGTAAATGATATCCTAACGACTCCTCTCATCTAAGAGAGACATAAATTATAAAAATAGAGTGTTTTTCTCCTACACATTCAACTTCTAAAAAGATATAAATAATAATAATTACTAATATAAATTGTTTAACACATGCCAGTAATTATTCAAGGCATTTTACACATATTATCTCTTTGAATACTTACAATAATGCAATAATAGGTAATATTATTTCGTGACTTTACAAAAAAAGGAAAAACTGGTACTGCAACAAGCCAAATCAAATTTGGGACTTGTCCTCTTATAAAGTCCTATTTTTTGTGTTAGAAATACTCCTTTATATTGGGGGAGCTGTACAGGGTTTTTATAATTAGCGTAAGCTGCAGAGTCAGACTTCTAGTTTGAATACTCTCTTTGCCACTGGCTCTTTAGTTTATTTTACATATCAGTCAGGATTTTTTTTCTGTTGCCAGTAAGAGAAAAACACAGGCTGAAATGCAATCGATATACTATACATTCTATATATGAACAGAAATGTATTCCTCATATAACTAAAAATTTCAAAGTAATGCAAGTTTGAGGCATGGTTAGCGTCAAGATTTAGATAAGTCATCAAGACTCCAGCCTGTGTCAACATCTCAACTCTCTTTTCCTCCCATTGCCAGGCTGAATTTGGTTCCATGATAGAGCCCCACAGTTCAAATCCTAAATGCTCCCAGTTTCAAGCTCAGTAGAAGAGAGAGCTCTCTTGGCCCAACAATTTGAACAAAAGTCTTAAACCTGATAGATGCATTCCCTGGGGCAATAACTGAAACCAGAGGAATGGCATGCATTGATTGGACAGCACACATCTCTGTCACATGCTCTTTCCCGTAGCTGCAACTTAAGCCCATAGAATAAGAATGGATGATGGGCAGTTCGCCAGTGGAAAACTGGAATGCTCTTAATTGTGGGATGAGGAAGGGGGTAGGATGAGAATGAGGGAGTTGATTCCAAGCATCAGAAACAGCAGCTGTCCAGTTCCTTTTGGGAGAGTCTCTTTGTCTCTCTGAACATCACTCCTCATCTGTGAAATGTGGGAATAATCACTATGGCCTAGAGTTGTGAGAAATCAATGAACTAATGTATGTAAAGTACAAGATGCAGTGTCTGATTAACTGGGGTCTCTCCCTGTTTCTTTTTCCCTTCACCTTTTCTCTTCTTCCTTTGTCTGCTTTTATCTTTCATTTTTTATGTTTGCTTATTTCTACTTTTGTCATCTTCTTTTATCATCATCATGATCATTATCCTCACCAGCATTATCATATACATAAATTATTTGTCATTGGTTCTGGCCCATGGTAAGAGCTAAATAAATGGTAGTGATATATTTCTTCTTCCTGTAGAAGATGACCTCCCCTAGAAAGAATTCAGAAGTGTAAACCTGAGTGTAGCTCAGTTTATGATTCCTGGAAAACGAACTCCCTGAAAGAGGCATCCTGGTTCACAGCTGAATATCAATTTTAACCTTATTCTCAGATTGCCTAACCAATACTGCACACATTAGTCTGAATTGGGGGATAATATGTTCTATGAAACCCAAGTTCTGATGTTAATGTTTTTTTCTTTTTTCTGACATGTCTCCCCGTCCCCCCTTTTTTTTTGAAGAAGAACCAGATAAAAATGTTTCATTGTCCCTTACAAATTGTCTCCTAGGAAAAAGAGTTAACCCTAATCTAGCACACACACACATCTATCTTAATCTTTCCTTACACATTACCATGAAAATCATACATTTTGTGATTTACAACAAAATTACCAAAGACAATCTTCTCCCCTATCTTTATCTCTGATTGGATATCTCATATAAGCCATACTTTATTACCAATTCCCAAATGAGGTGATTGGATTATACATGCTAAAATTCACAACTTCTTCATCACTGCAAAGTAGCAACCTGATTAATAAAAATATACTTAATCGTTAAACCCAGTCATCATGTTTCCTAAACATTAAAGCTCAGCATATAGTTCAGTTCAGATTGGTAAGGATACAGTGAGCACCTACTTAACTTACCTTAATTTCAAAATAAAATCCCAGGATAAGGATTGACTAGTCCAGGCTGGGTGCAGTGGCTCACGCCTATAATCCCAGCACTTTGGGAGGCTGAGGTGGGTGGATCATTTGAGGTCAGGAGTTCAAGACCAGCCTGGCCAACATGGTGAAAGCCCGTCTCTACTAAAAATACAAAAATTAGCCAGGCGTAGTGTGGTTCACACCTGTAATCCCAGCTACTCGGGAGGCTGAGGCAGGAGAATTACTTGAACCCCGGAGGCAGAGGTTGCAGTTAGCCAAGATCACACCACTGCACTCCAGTCTGGGCGACAGAGCAAGACTCCATCTCAAAAAAAAAAAAGTATTGACTAGTCCAGATGGATCAGTTACTTGTTCCAGGACACATGACTACAGTCCCAGAGGGGTGGAAAAGGTGCCACTATGTTAACTCACTCTTCCCATAGTAATCATGGGGATGGGTTGAAGGCACAGTTCCAAAAACACATTGGGACTGGACAGAAAACATTTTTCTTTACTCCCAATACAAACCTCTCAGAACAGGTAAACCATAATTTCATTGTGCTTTCAAAACACCATTTACATCTTCATTTTGAGTGATTTTTCAGAGATTGAATAATCATCTAAAGTTGCATTAAACCTTTTTAAATCTTTGGGTGAAAGGTTCAATTTTGAGATTTTATGAATTTTAAGTGGTTGTGAGGTTTTTGGGTTTTTGTGAGTTTAGTTGTGTTTTGTTTTATTGGGGAGATAGAGTCTTGAACAAAACATAACCACCTTCTATATGTCTAACACCTCATCCTTGCTTTCACAATTAGTTTAACATTTTTTCCTCAACTGTTTCTAGCTAGTAATTTGGAACATGATTTTTGCATTGCCTTTTTTCTATGGTTTGAATATTTGTATCTTACCCTCTAAATTGGATTATAAATCTACGGAAAAAAAATGTTTTCCATTTTTCTTTGTATCCAAGGTGTTAAGCCCAGAATCTTGCGTAAAGATTTTTCTTGAGCTGCAGCAATTGTTGCAAATAATAATAGTGACCGCGTGTTGAGCTTCAACTGCATGTCATACACCAAGATGAGCATTTTATAGTTACTGTTATATATAATATTCAGGAATCACTAGTGAGCCAATTATTATTATCCCCATTTTAAGGATAGGGAAACTGAGGCTTAGAGAGATGAAGGTCTTGTCCAAGGTGGCAGATAGAACTCTAGGCTCTATTTTACTTTTCTAATCTCTAAAGCCTGATTATAAGTCCGTAGGAAATCTCAAAGCCTTTGAATATATTTCTTTACAGTGGGAAAACAATACATTTGCAAAATATTTCTGCATTGAGGGGTTTGAGATTCTTACATGAGAATATATTTTCAGGCTCATGCTGAACCCCTCAGAACCAGGCCCTTTCTATGAACTTTTTAAGTAGTCTCAGCACATTAGTACTACTGCACCTACCTAGTCATCTATTGGATACCTACTAGACTGTGAACAAATGATGGGTAAATATTATGTTGTATTTGTGTTTTTTTCCTCAATATCTGATGTAGTACCTGACGTATCCTAGCAATGACTGAATAGATGATATTTGCACACATAAATTCATCTATCATTAAATGTGTCAATGAATAAATATGTCAATAAATTGCATGAATCAATTTATCATTAAACATATCAGTGAATAAAGAAGAGATTGGATAATGCTACAGAAATTTGCCTATGGAACACTGTCTAATCAGACCTGAGTAAAAAAATTGCAAAATGATGCCTTTCCTAGAATCTCAGGAACTTGGGTCTTTGTAGAATGCCGTAAAAAATGCTCCCTAGGGTTGATTGACTATACATTGCTGCCACCACAATGCCAAAGTTTATTGAATTGCATTTGTCAATACCTTATTTTTTATTCTATCTAAAATATGGACTAATATGAATTAATATGAATTCATGCAACTGTACACTGAGTTTTGCTATTAGCAATGAACATTTTCATGTGACATAAACAAATGTGAATTTTAAAATAAGCAACAGATGATCCAGCAGTGAAGCATGCCCACCACTTCTAAAGCTGGGGTCAAACCAACATCTTCTGAACATTGATTTAGCAGGTTGAACTCAGCCAGAGTTGTCGGAGATTACACACGCACCTTTCGTCAACAAGCATGTGGAAGTGCATGTGTTGCCAACAGCCTGGACCATGTAATAAAGGAAAATCATATAACATGTAGAGAGCCCTTGAGGCTGCTAATATACCCATATCTGCAGTACAGTGTAGGAAAGATCCACTGTAGTCTTTTTCTACTCTTTGATTTCCCCCAAATATTTGTAAGTTATTATTTACTCCGACCTTAAAAAATGTGAAATATATTAACTGAACATCTCATTATCCCTTTAGTGAATGCTTGTCTCAAAGCCTTGTTCTTCTCAGCAAAGGTAATTTTAGTGCATCTGAAAAAAAAACATAGAGTGAGTCACTTCACTCACCCTATCTTACTAGATGGAAGATCCATTTATTTTTATTTGTGTGTTTGTTTTACTTTTGCTTAATATGAAGTTTCCATAACCTAACCTAAAACCTGAAATCTTTTAGATTGTTCAAAAATTGTTTGAATAATTATGAGTTAGTAAATTTTGCCCAGTGTTCTCATCCATAAAATGAAGATGCTATTAGATTATTCTCACCATTGTATAGGTGTGTATGTATATACAAATATGTATATATATTTATAAAATAGTTATTGTCTGATTATGCATGATGCAAAATGTATGCATACCATAATCTATCTCTACATATTTGACCTCCAACTAGGTAGAATAAAATAAAATGATACTGAAAAATAGTACAATATAAATGAACAATATATATTAATGTATTTTTATCATTAGATGATAAAATGTATATTTGTCCTCATTACTCAGCCTATGATGACATGTATTAATTAACAAATAAGTACAATCTGAACCTGATGTTTCTTGCTTCCTGTTCCTCCTCCTCTCTTCCTCTCGCTCTCTTTCTCGGCTTGCTTATATAAGGTTGGTTGGTATCTCGTTCTAGCCTAAAGAAAAGTATTTACAGATCAATATCTTAATGAAATAAAAAAAGTTTGAACACGTAACCACAAAGTAGTATGGGGAGAAAAACCTATTGGATAAACTTGTATGCCTTTATTGCTATCATCTTATAATCACAGCCAGACCTTCATTAGGGAATTAGCTAAATGTTCATTTGGCAGTGAATTCCTGTCTGATGAGTCTAGCAGGAAGACTTTCAGGATGTTGTGATTTCTATCCTTTCGCAGATAGATATACTTACTGTCCTTGTAATTGGTTTATCCCAATAGATAGTCCCCTCAGAGACCATGCAGTCACGGAAAATATCACCCAATTTCCTTCCAAGAATTGTTGGAAGGTTTAATCAAGAAATGTTTGTGATGTGTGTTGAGGAGGGAAAGACTCTCCAGTGACAAAGAGAAATGATTATTACTGGAGTTAGACTCTACAAAAATTTCTAATCATCACTCAAATGAGATAAGGTGACGACAGAAAAACCCTAGGCAAATTTTTAAAGTGTAAAATTTGACCAATATTTCCAAATATATTTTGCCTTTAATTGGAGAACAAATGTTTTCCCTTTCTTTTAATGTTAGTTCCCACTAAGGGTCTAATATTTTAGTTGAATTTTGAGAACTAAAAGAGAGAACATTAAAATTAAGGGTTGTGACTTCATTCATTCTATGCTTCTGCAGTTCTAAATTGCCTCTAATTTCCTTCTTTACACATGCAGTGTAGGAATGTTTGTTTTTCACAGACCTTGCTTTTCCACTAATTAGTTGCCAGAATTAAGATCGCAATTACCCAACTGAAATATTTTAAGAAAATGTGTCATGTATCAGAAAAATAATTGAAATGCATAATTTGAAGACAAATGTTGACCCTGTCTAGTATATTGTAATTGTTTGGATCTTTGTTACCAGTGACCAAGAGCTGACTCATAGGAACATAAGCAAAAGTATGGATTTATTATTAGGATACTTAGGTCATTCCTGAAGCCCAAGAACAAGAATATGGCTAGACCTGAAGTACTGAAACAACAAACTCAAACATATTTAGGACTTTCTTTTCATATCCTGCCTCATTTCTCCAGTGGTCAGGGTCAATATCTGCTTTCTCTCTGTAAAAGTATTTTCTATGATTCACTGGTCCTAGTGGAAGGAAATCAGATTGCCAATAATATCTAAGAATTACATCGTATATCCTAGGCTTTCAAAAAGAGATTGACAAGCTTTCTCTGTCTTGATTCTGTGATGGAATTCCTAAGGAGGGAATCATCACTCCAGCTCAGGTTAGGTGACCACATTGAATGGTAAACTGTAGTTAGAAGATGGGCTACAATTGTAACCAGCCTAACAGTTCCCAAAACAACCATGTGGATGGAAGGAAGATCAAAGGACAATCTCCAGTATAAAAGTACTCCTCGGCTGGGCACGGTGGTTCACGCCTGTAATCTCAGCACTTTGGGAGGCTGAGGGGGGTGGATCACGAGGTCAGGAGATCGTGACCATCCTGGATAACACGGTGAAACTCCGTCTCTACTAAAAATACAAAAAATTAGCCAGGTGTGGTGGTGGGCGCCTATAGTCCCAGCTACTTGGGAGGCTGAGGCAGGAGAGTGGCATGAACCCGGGAGGTGCAGATTGCAGTGAGCCGAGATCACGCCACTGCACTCCAGCCTGGGTGACAGAGCAAGACTCCATCTCAAAAAAAAAAAAAAAAAAAAAAGTACTCCTCTAAGGAGCACTGCACTGGAGTACTCCACTGTATACATGCTAAAGCTAATATTTCTAAGACTTTCCACAGGTTGCTTATCTAAATGCTTATAGATAATTTTATATTTTGTTTTATAATAATTGATCTTAGCTGAATCTCAAAAATGTAAGGCTGAAAGTTTAGTAAATAGTCAACTGAATAGGACATTATCGCCACACAAGGATAATTTGCCTAAAACAAAACTCAAATCTATTCATGGATAATGTCTTCCTTAGCTCAAGCATATACTGACTATTAAATATATGGAAAACCTTGAGCTAGGAACATAAAGAAATAACAATGAGCAAGATAGCCTAGTGGAACAACCAACACATTAACAGATAACACACAATAATGTGGAAAATACAATAATGGAAATATCTACAGGTTATTGTGGGAATACTAGGGAGGAATAAAACCCTGCTAGAAGTGACAGGCGACCATAAATGGCCTCCCAGAGGAGTCAAACCCTGAGCCACATCTACAAAGAGAAGTAAAAGTTAATTAGGTAAGAAATGGAAAAACAAGCCAGCAGAGTCAGCAGGGGCCAGGTGATGGGGGAGACTGAAAACCTGGCTAAAGATCTTGGACTTTTCTGAAGGTCCCTAAGAAAAGAGTATGAGAATGGCATGATCTGATTTGCCCAGAACTAGGTCTAGGTTACAGTTCTCATTAACACAACCCCAGAGAGTTGGTTTCGAAGTAGCTTCTCAAGTAATCAAGAAAGATAAGCTAATTTCATGAAAAATGTAGTCTAGCATTCTGTAATGTCCTAATTATACAACACCACTGTCCCCACACCCGTATGCTCTGCAGGTGAAAAAACAATCTGCTGCTTGCAAGAGACAATCATGTTCAATCAAAGAAACCAACAGAATTAACTATTTGGGTACGTTTGCCTCCTTGCTCCAAGAATGCAGGACACTTTACCACATTTACTTCCTGCTATTCGCTCACCTCCACCAGACCCAGGCTTTCAATTTTAGTCAAGCTAAATTGCCTGCCTTCCTCTGCCTTTACTCGTCATAAAGTCATTTGAATTTGCTCATGAGAATTTTCATGCCCAGGAC